>NC_057389.1:19125416-19867586 GCF_019320065.1 Cervus canadensis
TTTTCTTCTTGTATCTCTAGTTATAAGAAGGGTATTAATATCCTATAGCAACAGGCTCAAAACCTTGACTTACCAGGGACATCCCTTTCCTTCCCTATGACTCCCAACTCTTTCAAGTTTGGCTATGTCCTCACCTTCCCCTTTACTGACCAAATCTCCACCCTCAACCAGTCCAGTATTCTCTCTTCTCTGTTCTATTTCTTTTTTTTTTCTCTGTTCTATTTCACTTGCTCCCAAACTGGTTCCCTACCTCCCACATTTTCATCCTAGTATTTACCCATTTTTGCCCATTGAATTTGTTTACAGCACAGCTCCAAACTCTCTTCACTGCTCAAAAAATTTTACATTGACAGAATAAACCTCCAACTAAAATATTTGCAAGAGGTAAAAAAATTATTGAATGATGTCTCAGTTCCTCAGCCTGGTGTTCAAATTTGCCCACATTGCCACATCTGGCCACATAATTTTCTAATATGATTTTCACGTCCCCCTGCCGGCTCCAGGCAGTGTGATATAGTAGAAACAATATGATAAAGAAGCAATGTAGGTAGGAAAACCGAGACTTATGTCAACTTTGTTCACTGGTGTAATCCTAGGCCTACAACATCAGAGTGCTCAAAAAATAATTGCTTGGTAACTGAAAAGAGATTTGGATTCCAGGCAATTGATTATATTGCAAATATATATGATATAGCACAATTTATTTACTTATTTATTGATTTGTTTAACCTGCATGCATGTGCACACACACGTGTGTGTGTGTGTGTGTGTGTGTGTGTGTGGTCTATCACTTATAGGTTAATTAGGACTACAGGAGGCAAATTATTTGACCAATAGGTTGTATCACTTATTAGCTATATGAACTGCAGATAAATTGCACACAATATAAATGAAGTCTTATTTTCTCTTTTAAATGGAACTGATACTACCAAATTTGAAGGGTTATTTTTGCCATTAGGTGAAACTGATTTTGAGAACTATATTTCTTAACACATGGTAGATACTCTATAGAAGTTTCTTCATTTTTCCTTTTCCATTCAGCCTATTCTCTAACCAAATGAAACATGCCGCCAACCTATATACCTTTTGCTCATGCAGATGGTTCTGCTGGCATGCCCTTTCTCCCTGTTTCAGCTGGCCAAATCCCACCTACTCTTCAAGAATAAGTCCAAAGACACCTCTGTTATACTTCTCCTCCCAGTTCCTACTGCTCAATAGTGATCTTTCCAATGACACTTTATTTGTTCCACTTTGGAGCATTTATGTCATCTCCATTATTATGGTCTGAGACTGAAGGCAAATTTGTATCTGGCTCATTTTGTAATGACTCCTCTCTAATAGCTAACCATACTGCCCTACAAACAAGCAAAAAACACTTAATGAGTAAATAATGTTATCCAAATAAAACTTATTGCCAACAAGGAACATCAGAATCATAGAAACTAATTGAAAGTCTTAAGTCCTATAGTTAACACAGGGAAGCAACAGAACTCAGGCCCTGTTTTCCTGCACCCTAGGAAGCTGGAACCCACACTATACTAACTCTCATTATAAAGGGAACATGGGATTTGCCATTTTTGAAGATTTGAAATATAGCCCCAGTTTCTAAGGCAAAATCTAAATAGACTGAATGTTCTTCACTTTGGATATGTACAAAAGTTCCTGTAGTCCAGACAGAAGCATTCAAAAATTTAATGCCAGGACTCACCCTCGACTTTTCTTGGATCCACCAGAAAACCTTAGTTGAAACAAAAACTGGAGAACAGGAAAATTCAGAAAGTTAAACAAGATCTGTCTATATGTGATGGAAGCCACTGAAATATAAATTGGTAGTAACACTTAAATGGTAATTGTGATGAATTGCTGAGGCCTCAGTGTGGACTAGCATGAAAATGAGAAGTTCCTTGTTGTTCTTGTTTAGTTGTTGCCGTGTCTGACTCTGCCATCCCAAGGACTGTAGCACACCACACTCCTCTGTCCTCTACTATCTCCCAGAGTTTGCTCAAATTCATGTCCACAGAGTAGGTGATGCTATCTAACCATCTCATTCTCTGTAATCCCCTTTTCCTTTTGCTTCACTCTTTCCCAGCATTAGGGTCTTTTCCAGTGAGACAGTTCTTTGCAACAGGTGGCCAAAGTACTGGAGCTTCAGGTTCAGTCTTTTCAATAAATATTCAAGGTTGATTTCCTTTAGGATTGACTGGTTTGGTCTGCTTTCTGTCCAAGGGACTCTCGAGAGTCTTCCCCAGCACCACAATTCAAAAGCATCAATTCTTTGGTCCTCAGCCTTCTTTATGGACCAGCTCTCACATTCATACATGACTACTGGTAAAAACATAGTTCTGACTATATGGACCTTTTTGGCAAAGTAATATCTCTGCTTTTTAATATAGTGTCTAGGTTTGTCATAGCTTTCCTCTCAAGGAACAAGCATTTTTTTGTTGTTTTTTGTTTTAAATTTCATGGTTGCATGAACTCTTTGGGGGGCCTCAATCTTCGGAGAGCCCCTGAGTTTTGTAAGATTTACCGCTAAGAATGCCACTAGATTCTCCTGGTGAAAATACAAGAAAAATTTCTTCGTGGTTACAGCAGAGAGAGAGAGGGCAATTATTACAAAAACTATTGTAAGATATACCCAAAGCATTCTGCGTAACAAAGCTCATCTTTCTAGAAAAAGAGACTTTACCTGATTCTAATTGCCAACATCAACTGGATAACAGAAAAAGCAAGAGAATTCCAGAAAAGCATCTATGTATGCTCCAGTGACTATGCTAGAGTCTTTGACTGTGTAGATCACAACAAACTGGAAAATTTCTAAAGAGATGGGAATACCAGACAACCTTACTAGCCTCCTGAAAAATCTGTATGCAGGTCAAGAAGCAACAGTTAGAACTGGACATGGAACAATGGACTGGTTCCAAACTGGGAAAGGAGTTCATCAAGTCTGTATATGTCACCCTGCTTATTTAACTTATATGCAGAGTACATCTTGCAAAATGCTGGGCTGGATGAATCACAAGCTGGAATCAAGATTGTCAGGAGAAATATCAATAACATCAGATATCATAGCTGGAGGGAAGGGCATTCCTCTCCTTCCATCCTCCTCCAGCCTTTCTTTTTCACATAAAAAGAAAACAAAAGGCTGCCCAGGTGGCACAGTGGTAAAGAATCTGCCTGCCATTTCAGGACACACAAGAGATGTCAGTTTGATCCCTGGGTCAGGAAGATCCCATGGAGTAAGAAATAGCACCTTGCTCCAGTATCTCCTGCCTAGAGAATCCCAAGGATGGAGGAGCCTGGTGGGCTACAGTCCCTGGGGTTGCAAAGAGTCAGAGAAGACTGAGCAAACATGCACACACGCACACACACCCCTGATAAAAAATGCTCAGGAAACTAGGAATACCAAGGAACTTCCCAAACTTGATGAAGAACATCTACAATAAACCTACAGCTAACATCCTACTTCCTGGTGAAAAAACAGATGCTTTATTTCCCTCTAAGATCAGAAACAGAAACAAGATCAGACTATCACCACTCCTCTTCAACACTATATAGCAAACCCTAGCTAAGGTAAGACCAAAAAAAAGGAAATAAAAGGTATACAAACTGGAAAGGAAGAAATAAGGTCTTTGTTCACAGATGACATGATTTTGTATGCAAAAAATAATCCCCCAAATCAACAGAAAAACCTCCTGGATAATAAAAGACTATAGCAACATTGTAGGATATAAAGTTAATATACTTTCTTATATGCCAATTTTCAATCATTGGAATGTGAAATTAAAAACACAATACCATTATATTAGCACCACAAAAGTCAATAAAACACATAAGTATAAAACTAACAAAATATGACAAAATGTATAGAAAGAAAACTAAAAATTCTTGTAAAAAAAAAACCAAAGATCTTTATAAACAGAGAGATGGTTCTTGTTCATGAATAAGAAGATAATATTACTATCTATAATATACAACATAATACTTAAGATGAACAAAGATGAAAGACACACACTACTCAATATGAAGACTTCTAAAACTATGATAATCAAGACATCAATATATTAGCCAAAAAACAGACACATAGATCAATAAAACAATAGAAGACCCAGAAATAAACCAATACAAATATATTCTGTTGATCTTTGACAAAGACACAAATGCAAAGCAATTTAATGGAAAAGAGATAGTCTTTTCCTGGGTTTGATCCCTGGGTTGGGAAGATCCCCTGGAGAAGGGAAACTCTACCCACTTCAGTATTCTGGCCTAGAGAATTCCATAGATTACAGTCCAGGGGGTCGCAAAGAGTTGGACACGACTGAGCCACTTTCACTTCATTTCAGTTTCAACAAACAGTCCTGAAACACCTGGATGTCCAAATACAAATAAATAAATAAATGAACAAACCTAGACCCAGATCTTACAGCTTTCACCAAAAGTGATGCAAAACAGTCACAGAACTAACTTTAACATGCAAATTATAAAATGAATAGAACGCAGTAGAAAAATTCATGCCACCTGATTCATCTCATTTCTTAACGAGTTTTTAGATACAAGGATAAAAGCGGAATGTGTGAAAGAAAAAACTGGTAAGCTTGAAGTTTAAAACCTCTGCTCTGCAAAAGACACTGTTAGGAGAATGAAAAGACAGCTATGGAGCCTGTGCTCGGGAGCCTGGGCACCGCAACTAGTGAGCCCACACCCCACAACTACTAACGCCTGCGCTCAACAGCTGGTGATCTACAACAGGAGAAACCACCAGAGTGAGAAACCTATGGACCACAATTGGAGAGGGGTCCCACTCTCCACAGCTAAAGAAAAGTCCATGCAGCAATGAAGACCCACCACAACCAAAAATAAAGAAACAAAATTGCAATAAATAAATAATACAGTGCGGCATCCTGGATGAGATCCGGGAACAGAAAAATGTTCATCTGAATAAATGTGCAGATACTAATCATGATCAAGATTCTTAGCTAATGACATGTGCCGTGTTAAAGTAAAAAGTTAAAAACTGGAAAACCTGGTTACCAGGTATATGGGAATTCTGTGTACTACCTTCAGAATTTCTCAGTAAATTTAAAAATGTTCTAAAATTAAAAGATTATTCAAAAACGGTAGGCTTGGAAATAGAAACAATTATGTCCTAAATGCTGTCAGGCAGCACACTCCCTTAAGAGTGTTCTGCTGAACAATGGGAACTAGTCCAGCGAAGTTTAAGGAAGATTCTCACCGCAGCATCCTGTTTTTCCAACTGGCTTCACGGTTGTGTCTCTTAAATACAGGAGAAAATGACAGAGCAAGAAGGCCAGTCCCCAAAATTATTCGCTTTAAGGCTACATCTAGGCGGGATCTTTGGCTCTGTTTCTTCATAGGTGTTAATGAAAACAGACTGAATTTCAAATAAGATCTGTAGGGAACGGAACTAGAAAATAAACAAGCTGGCCAAGAACTACTGTGACCATGTACTGGGCAATGGAATGCCCAGACCTCCCTATCTGCACCACAGGAAGTGGGAGGAAATGTGCATAACTACAAGGGGGCTCACCCTCTGCAATCTAGATCAGATGTGGCTATCATCACATTGGGGATCGAAGCTCCTCACAGAGAGAAAACAGGATGAGGAGCTGTTAAGACAGGAAGTGGCACCCCTACCTCAGATTAGACTCAAACACTGCAGAAGCATGTGACTGCCATAGGCTCCCTTCTTCTCATTCCAAATGGGACTTTTTCACTTAGTCATTGTGAACTACCCTAGACTAATACGGTCAGTCACCATTACTAGATACTTTGCTATAAATATCTTTGGCCTCCAATAGCTATAGATAAGTGAAAGCTAAATGTTTACCTCTTACAACATTGTGAGATTAATATCAAAATCAGCCACAGGTACATTTTATTTTGTGCATAATTATACAACCAAAGGCTGTGACTGTGTGGATCACTATAAACTGTGGAAAATTCTGAAAGAGATGGGAATACCAGACCACCTGACCTGCCTCATCAGAAACCTGTATGCAGGTCAGGAAGCAACAGTTAGAACTGGACATGGGACAACAGACTGGTTCCAAATAAGAAAAGGAGTACGTCAAGGCTGTATATTGTCACCCTGTTTATTTAATTTACATGCAGAGTACATCATGAGAAACGCTGGGCTGGAGTAAGCACAAGCTAGAATCAAGATTGGCGGGAGAAATATCAATAACCTCAGATAGGCAGATGACACCACCCTTATGGCACAAAGTGAAGAAGAACTAAAGAGCCTCTTGATGAAAGTCAAAAGAGGAGAGTGAAAAAGTTGGCTTAAAGCTCAACATTCAGAAAACTAAGATCATGGCATCCGTTCCCATCACTTCATGGGAAATAGATGGGGAAACAGTGGCTGACTTTATTTTTCTGGGCTCCAAAATCACTGCAGATGGTGATTGCAGCCATGAAATTAAAAGACGCTTACTCCTTGGAAGGAAAGTTATGACCAATTTAGACAGCATATTAAAAAGCAGAGACATTACTTTGTCAACAAAGGTCTGTCTGGTCAAGGCTATGGTTTTTCCAGTGGTCACGTATGGATGTGAGAGTTGGATTCTAAAGAAAGTTGAGCACCGAAGAATTAATTCATGCTTTTGAACTGTGGTGTTGGAGAAGACTCTTTAGAGTTTCTTGGACTGCAAGGAGATCCAACCAGTCCATCCTAAAGGAAACCAGTCCTGAATATTCGTTGGAAGGACCGATACTGAAGCTGAAACTCCAATACTTTGGCCACCTGCAGTCCATGGGGTTGCAAAGAGTCAGACACAACTGAGTGACTGAACTGAACTGATACAGCCTTTTCTATGAGTACAACAAAATTTCAGTTCCTATTCCTTTTAGGTGCTCTAACCACTCTATGGGCTTCCCTGGTGGCTCAGCAGCAAAGAATCCACCTGCAATGCAGGAGATGTGGCAGGAGCTCGGGGTTCAATCCCTGGGTCAGGAAGATCCCCTGGAGGAAGAAATGCCAACCCACTCCAGAATTCTTACTTGAAAAATCGCATGGGCAGAGGAAGCTGGTGGGCTACATGTGGTCACAAAAGAATCGGACACAACTCAGTCACTAAACAATAAAAACAAACCACACCATGCATGAATGGATCATCAGAGACAAAAGAATAAATATTCTAGAAGCAGGATTCAACTATATTTAAAGTTGGATCAAGTCAGTGAAGCCCTCCCTATGTGTCTAAACAGAATTATTCAAAATCCCAGGCCTAGAGTGCCATTCCAAAATGAATGGGAAATAAATAGAAAGGAAAGGCTACTGAAGTCACTAGATTCTTAGACTCTAATCATGCAAGGACAAAGATAAGTGTGAATATTTCTAGGAAGTGCACATACATTAAAGATGGCTTATTTCATGAATGAGTAATCATTTTTAAAGTCAACTATCCAACACTCAGAATGGGAGACAATATTTGCAAATGAAACAGCTGACAAAGAATTAATCTACAAAATACAGAAAAAGCTCAGGCAGCTCAAAATCAAAAGAACAAACAACTCAATCAAAAAAAAATGGATGCAAGACCTAAATAAAGATATACAGGTGGCCAAGAGGCACATGAAAATATGCTCAACATTATTATTAGAGAAATGCAAATCAAAACTAAAATGAGGTATCACTTCACACAAGTCAAGATGGCCATCATCAAAAATCTACCAACAATAAATGCTGGAGAGGTTGTGGAGTAGAGTCAACTACTAAGTCCTTTGTTGGTGGTGAAGTAAAAAAAAAGTGAAAAGGTGTGTTGTAGCTTCAGACATGGAGGTGAGTTTTAGTGAATGCATTGCCAAGTAAAGTGCTTCATGTGTTAACTAATTATTAATAGGATATATATTTAAATCACACACACACACACACACACACACACACACACACCAGTCTTCCTCAACTGACGAAGAAGTTTCGTCCCAATAAAGCCATTGTAAGCGGAAAATATCATAAATCAAAAATGCATCTGATATACCTAAATCAATGAACATCATAAGTTAGCCTAGCCTACCTTAAATGAGGGCTTCCCTGGTAGCTCAGCTGGTAAAGAACCTGCCTGCAATGCAGGAGACCCCAGTTTGATTCCTGGGTCAGGAAGATCCCTGGAGAAGAGATAGACTACCTACCCCAGTATTCATGGGCTTTGCTGGTGGCTCAGAAGGTAAAGAATCCACCTGCACTGCAGGAGACCTGGGTTCAATTCCAGGGTTGGGAAGATCTCCTGGAGAAGGGCATGGCAACCCACTCAAGTATTCCTGCCTGGAGAATCCCCATGGAGAGAGGAGAGCTGTGGGCTACAGTTCCATGGGGTCACAAAGACTCAGACACAACTGAGTGACTAAACACAGGACAGCACAGTACATATGAATTAAAGTTACAAATTCTAGGATAAAGTACTAGTATAAGTTTATTTTCTTGAAGGTAGATCCATCTAGGGAGAAGGCAATGGCACCCCACTCTAGTACTCTTGCCTGGAAAATCCCATGGACAGAGGAGCCTGGTAGGCTGCAGTTCATGGGGTCGCTAAGAGTCAAGACACGACTGAGCGACTTCACTTTCATTTTTCACTTCCATGCACTGGAGAAGGAAATGGCAACCCACTCCAGTGTTCTTGCCTGGAGAATCCCAGGGACGAGGGAGACTGGTGGGCTGCCATCTATGGGGTTGCACAGAGTCGAACACAACTGAAGCGACTTAGCAGCAGCAGATCCATCTAGAGATATCTTGTAAGCTATGTGACCCTTCACATGCAACCTAGCATTCTAGAAATTAAATTTCTCATTCATATTTTTTCACTCTGATTTTTGAAATAGGTCTAATATGGCTGATATTATCATTTCATCCTGAAAGATTTAGTCTCCAGCTAAACAATTCATTTTTCTAGGTGGAACTTCAGAGGGCAACTATGAAATAACATTTGGTCATGTAAGACTGGGTTCATTAAAGGAAAGTTTTGTGTCATATTTGAAGTTTTAAAATACAGAGTCCTGTCTACACTATTCTCCCAGTAACAAGCCTTTATAAAGGGGATGTGTCTTTTCTTCCTAGCCTTTACTGTTAACATAGTAAAATTGGTTGATTAGAGACCTATTTTTCTCTAACTCCAAATTCTTTATATTTCTTCTTGCAGACAGAAAGTGTTCCTTGTGCCAGTTATCACTTGCAACAAGTAAAACAAAGGATTCTGAGATCAAAGGCTATTGATCAAAATTTCAAAGTCAATGTCACATTTCTTATCCTGTGCATCAAAAAAAAACCAGTTAACTTGCAAACAAGCAGACCAGATCTCAGGACCAAGCTATGATAGCCATCAAAACTGGTGTATAGCATCAACAAAAGTTCACAAAGGATTCTTTAGGACAAACACTGTTAATGCCTTAAAGAATACAACTTCAAGCGTTCCATATTTTTGAAAAAAAAAAAAGAAAGAAAGAATACAACTTCACTCGTTTAAAACTATATGTGCATCTTACGTATTAAATTTGATTAGAGCCACACATATTGTTAACTTATGCTTTATTTTTTGTTAGTAGGAAGTTGTTATTTCTTCAATGAATGTCTTTAAAAATAGATCTTCCCTGGTAGAGACATTTAATAATGACTACTATAAAACTAGCTGAGAATGGTAAAGGTATTATAAAAAGAAAAGAAAGTTCAATGTTACACCTACACATTTATAAAATGTCTAATATTCTGGGGCTTCCTTTGCCTAGTGGCTAAAGTTAAAGCAAAGATGCCAAGGGTATATACAAACATCCAATTTCTGAGACTAGAATTCAATTTTACTGACGGGTCTACTCTTCTTTTCTCTCATGGAATCACAGGCTAGAGGGAGAGATGGAACGCAATTATAATCAAGTGTGATATGGGCTAAGATATGGATTGTACTCCCAAAGAAAGGCAATGAATACCAAAGAAAGTTCAAACTATCAGACCACCTGACCTGCCTCCTGAGAAATCTGTAGGCAAGTCAAGAGGCAACAGTTAGAACTGGACATGGAACAACAGACTGGTTCCAAATAGGAGTATGTCAGGCTGTATATTGTCAAGGCTGCTTATATAACTTCTATGCATAGTACATCATGAGAAATGCCGGGCTGGATGAAGCACAAGCTGGAATCAAGATTCCTGGGAGAAATATCAATAACTTCAGATATGCAGATGCCACCACCTTATAGCAGAAAGTGAAGAAAAACTAAAGAGCTTCTTGATGAAAGTGAAAGAGGAGAGTGAAAAAGTTGGCTTAAAACTCACCATTCAGAAAACTAAAAACTTAAAATTCTCGATTCAGAAAACTCCGATCACTTTATGGCAAGCAGATGGGGAAACAATGGAAACAGTGAGAGACTTTATATTCTTGGGATCTAAAATCACTGCAGATGGTGACTGCAACCATGAAATTAAAAGACGCTTACTCCTTGGAAGAAAAGTTATCACCAACCTAAAAGCAGAGACATTACTTTGCCAACAAAGGTCAAAAAATCCAGTCAAAGCTATGGCTTTGCCAGTAGTCATGAATGCATGTGAGAGGTGGACCATAAAGAAAGTTGAGCACTGAAGAATTGATGCTTTTGAACTGTGGTGTTGGAGAAGACTCTTGAAAGTCCCTTGGGGTGCAAGGAGATCCAACCAGTCCATCCTAACGGAAATCAGTCCTGAATATACATTGGAAGGACTAATGCTAAAGCTGAAACTCCAATACTTTGGCCACCTGATGCGAAGAGTTGACTCATTTGAAAAGACCCTGATGCTGGGAAAAATTGAAGGTAGGAGGAGAAGGGGACGACAGAGGATGAGATGGTTGGATGGCATCACCGACTCAATGGACATGAGTTTGAGTAAGCTCTGGGAGTTGGTGATAGACAGGAAAGTCTGGTGTGCTGCAGCCCATGGGGTCACAAAGAGCTGGACATGACTGAGTGACTGAACTGAACTGATGGATTGTACATCTGCTATAAGATCCCTTTTAATGGATAAAATAAGTCCTCAAATGGATAAAAATGCCATTTGACAGAGATGTTTAAATTTCTTTCCAAGTAGAGATTGCCCAAACTTATCTTGAAGGCTGTCTCTCACACAAAATCTCAAGACTTTTTTTAAATTTAAAGTTCTTTATAACATGTTAATAAGCATCAGATATCCCTTTGCTCTGAATATCTTGTGATAAGTTCTTTGCCACTAATGGTTGCATAGTCCTTATCACTCATACTCTTGACAACAATTCATTCCAGAAGTATCTTCCAGAATAGATACTATAAATCAAGAAGGATGTTCCCTCACACTATTTCTAAACAGATAATGCTATTCCTAATTTAACAACATTTGGTAACCTGATTTGAGAATAATGGCCATTCTAAAAGTCATAAAAGGAAATTTTTTACCGAACCAGAAAAGAAATGGAATTAAAGAGCACTAAATGTAGTTTGAACTCTGGAGGAATGGAAAAACAGTTCTTTGCTAAAGTCAGTCGCCAGGTTCTTAGCAATTATCTTAAATATGTGTCAAAGTTCTCTCAAAGCTTTCATTCTTCTCTGCATATCAGATTTCATTTCTTGCATTAGGGTATAAAACTTTTCCCTTAACAAGAGACACAGTTGATTATTACATAACAGACTAATTTGCTGCTAAAAATATTCCTTTGGGTCAATAGATCAAAGGCTATTGATCACAATTTCACAGTCACTGTTTGGTTTCTGAGTGTTCTCTATCCTACTTATTAAACTAACCTGGAGATAATAGTGAATGACTCATCAACCTTTAATTATACCAAAGTGGACCATTTTTAGACATTTTTTAGCAATGAGAAATAAGGAAAAAGAAATAATCTAAAGAAACCAAAATTTCTAAAAAATATTTGCTTATTTAACCACCATATCTTATTATCACTAATTTTAGAACTAAGATAACATGTGAAAAGAAATCATGACTGCAAGTATTAACTCTTAAATAGAGCTATGTTTTGACTAAAGCTGCCATTGTGTGAGTGAGTGAGTGTGTGTGTGTGTGTGTGTGTGTGTGTGTGTGTGTTTTCACATAAAAGATATGCAATGTGAAAAATGGAAAGTATTTCACAGTGTTACTGGCTGGCTGCACTGATATTCTGGGTCAACCCACACGCCCCCATTCAGCTGCTCTGGGTGCACTGTGATGTTTATGAATGTTATTTTGAAAGGTGAAGCAAGAGGTCTGCTCTTGCATACACGAAAGTACAGCCCTAAGCAGCTAGATGATAATTACCCATCCTCATTACCATTCTTTATATAAGAATAAGCTATTAGTTGTGGAAAAATTATATACATGTCCACAGAGTACTGGGAGAAATGACTGAGGCCCACAAATATTACTAAGTGCTTAGACTCTCCTCGTGTCGTGAAATAACAGCTGCATATAGTGAAAGCTTAGCATCTGAAGTAACTCTGCCCCCATAAAGACACTTAACATAACTTTTATTACTAAGTATGTTAGACCTTATTACCTATGTATTAGTAAAGCTTAACTTCATACACCCAGTCCACAGATTCTAAGATATGTGGGAGGGTAATTCCATCTGACATCTCATGCCAATACTTTCGTAATGGTCTTATTCTTTTTGCTAACCCCTTTTCATGTCCTCATTGCCTGATGTTTCTTTTTCCTTTTCTTCAACTATCCTGGATCTATATATCTCAGGTGGGTAGTGGAATCTATTTGCCATCCAGGAAACTGAATATTTCAGGAATTCTCAATAAATAGTGTGTGAGGCATGCTTGCAACAATGAATTAAAATGCATCCTTGTAAAATGCTTGTTTTAAAAGATAATTTGGGAGTAAATAAATGTAGGCAGGAGGAGAGAAAAGTTTTTTTCAAGCTGTTGAGATGTTGTAAAAAGATTCTTGAAAGGTCGACATGGACAATGCAGTGTGCACCATCATTATTTTTTTTTTATCTTGCTCTATAGTGGTCGAGGGGACACATTTTTCCTCCCTTCCTTTAAAGACATTTAAAAGCAGTGTTCTAGTTTCGTAGCCAGCATCTTCACACCATTCAAAGGACACACAGTCAATCATAACCCCATACAGGAAGAAGAGGGTTAGTTTTCACTTAAGTAAAGTTTAGTGAAAGCCAACAGATCAGTGTGATTATGGCTAGATCAATGATGCATACTTCTGAGAGGTTTTACACAAGCAGCAGCCTTAGGATGGAGCTCTAAGGAGCAGGTAGGTCAAGAAAAACATAAACGCAATGCCCAGCGCATGCACCTCCCTTTGGGTCCATAAAGAATCTGACCAGATTGTCTAATGGGAAGCCGTTCTTGCCACAGGGGCAGGGTTGAAGCGTTTGCATTTCCGCTGACTGCATTTCATCCTTGAGTGTGTCGGCTAAGGTTTTCTGCTGGTCAAAGTCACAAAAATCCTGGTCGATATCTTTTATGAGGAATGACAAATGTACAAAGATAAACTCTACTGTGTCAGATAAACTATACGGGGTTTTACTAGATCCCAAGCAAAGATTTAACAACATGTAGTCAATTGCAAAGTCTTCTGTTAATTCAAGGAAACAAAAAACTCGCACTAAAAAGATACCTGACCAGGCTAGAGAGAGACTGTTACGTTCAGGGCTATGAGAGCCATCCTTTTTAGATGTGAACTGTTACAGGGAACTTTTAAAAAGAAGTTTCTCATGAGGCAGCAGATAAAAATGGGAAACTTGTCAAACCTCAGAAAAGATCAATTCTGAATGATCTACCTGTGGCAGAATACTTTTGGAGCCTTTATTATCTCAACTTTTCCAAACCTCCCACAGGAATGTCTGTTTTTAATACAGAAACAACGAAGTTTCATAAACAGTCCATCCTGGAACTCACCTTTAGCAGCAGAAAGATTTTCTCTTCAGCTGATCTAAGTACATTCTAAAGCATCTCTGAATTATTTTTAAAGACAGGGACAGGGAAGGGGGCAGTTAATCTAGCAGAGATTTGAATGAGAACCTATTTATTCTTTTAATTTAAAAAAATAATTTAAAAAAATTTTTAATTATGGACTCCTCATCCCTGTTAGCATAAACACTATTTTTACATGTGTCTCAAGTGAGATGCTTATCTGAGTCTTTTCTTTTGAAATCTGTAAGGCAAAGCCAAAAGTATTTCCCCCTTTTTTTCTTTCTCTTTCTCTTCTCTTTCCTCTTTCTCTCTTTTGCTTCCTTATTCTTCCAATTTTGAATGGGAGTATTCCAATATTTCTGTTACAAAAAATTGTGATTATTTATCATTTTATTGTATCTCAGTCACCTCATTTTACAATAATCTCCCTTTAGAAATCACAAACAGACACCACAAAGATTATCAATGGGTCTGCAGTATGTGTTCCATGGATTCTAATCACAGCTATGTCACAGACTTGCCATGTGACCTTGACCCACACACTTCTCTATTCAGTCTGATTAGTCTCAAATATCACAAATGTATCTCCTTCACAACAGAACAAAAATTATTTATTTGGTACTTCAAAGCCAAGAATTCTCATTAAATGTTTTCATTAAATATAGCTTTAAAATATTACTACTTGCAAATGATTGTCTTTATCATATTTGCCATGCACAGAACAAGCCCGTACTGTATTATATCAGTCAAGTAAATTGTACATAGTTACCTCCAAGTCAAGTTCAAGGTTCTGTGTACATACAGCATGTCTGTGCTCAAGATAACAGTGAACTAAAATGACTTCTATACAAATGTCCTCAGTAATAAAGAAAAGGAACTATATGATACATAACCAAAATGGTGTTTAGTAGAATGCTGTTCATATTTTTCTCAGCTTCAGTAGCTTTCAAAGAAAGATTTCCGGGGCTACGCATCCTATGGAAAGCATCAAATCAAAAGGATTGACTGTTAAGTTTAGCAGCATGATTCATTTTATCAACTTTCCCCAGTCTTCTAATACTCCTTTTCAAAAACTGCAAACTATGTGAGACTGTGAGTGTGTTAAATTATATCATTATGTCCTTAGAGGAAACATTTCCTATTATTCAGGCAAGAAATGATCTTTGCTCAACCATGACAGAATCGCAACCAACTGATCTGAAATTTTTGGTGTTGAACACAAGCCAGTTAAAACCTTTAGCAATGAAAACAATTATTTATAGAATTTTACTGGTGTAAAATCCTGGGTCCAAAATAGTATGAAACCTTGGAGAGGAAAGAAAGAACTTATAGCTATTATGATGTTCCCTACAATAAATTCTAGTTATATGAGCACATAAAAACTATTTAAATTCAAAAAGTGATTTTCTTATCTGTGGCTAAAATTTAACTTTAATTCCTTGAAATGATTTATCTGTCAATAACACATGTTCTTCTGGATAAAACAGGTCTACAAAGAAGCTGTCAAACCTTTGTCAATTGTGTAGGACAAGCAATGGATTAGAAGATAATTAGCTTGAGACTTCTGGTAAAACATCTTTTCTTGTTCCCCTTTTCTCATAGGTATTGCTATACTCTCTTTCAAAGCTTATGCTTTCTTTTAACTTGAGAAATTTATTTAACTACAATGCTTGTTTAACTACAATCACAAATCCTAAAACATACTTTTTTTATGATTTCTTCTAATAATGTCAAGTTCTAGAAAATTCAACATCTGCAAAAAGAGTGATTAAACCAAAGAATTTTAGAAAAGTCATGTATTTAACTAACGTAGTCAAATCAACTGCCAAAACAATGACTCATGAGCAACAAATAAAATAAATTGCTTTTTCAAAGAGATATTGAAGTCAGGGAACAATCCATGGTTAGAACTGAAATACTAGTCATAGCACTGTGACCTCTCACCTTAGGTGATAAAATACACAGGTCAGAATTGACAATACATACTCATGGCTGATCATGGCTGCTAGTTATTGATCAAAGAAGAAAAAAAGTACTTTGCAGGAAAAACATTGCTCTGAATCACAAACATCCATTCTCGTGAGACTCAGCAACTCTCTGGGTTTCTCCCTCTGGAACTGGAAGCAAGAAGCGAGTTCAGCCAGTATTTAATATCAAGTGAATGTGGTGTTTAATCAATAGTCTTCTGCTTTGTTCCTCGATGTGGAAAGCAGTGTCTATTCATTCAGCAAAGGTTAATGCCAAGGGTCAAGTGATTTCACACTCTCGGTCGGATCCACAACATTGCAGTAGTTCAGATGCCTTAGACAATGATGACTCAGTTGGACTGATTTATTGCCACTCGAAGGCCCTGCTTAATACTAAAGTGCTCTCTTATGATAATATCTCAGAAAATAGCACTGATAAAAGAGGAGGCAATAATTACCTACATTTTGAAGTAATGTCTTCATTTCTAACGTCCTATAAAGATGTAAGGTCCATTTTAAATGATCTGCTTCTTGTATTAGCAAGCCATTTAAACAAGATCTTACCAATATCATCTCTTTTATGAAATATGCCATGGAAGAAATTTAGTAATCCTTTGACACAAATGTAAATTATAAGCAATACATGGTTTAACATATGTTTTAGATAATACATTTTTAAGATTTACTTACTGCAAAATTTTTATATCAGACAAGATAAAGGAAAAATATTTATGAATAGGAGGAAAAATATGAATCAATATAGTAAACTTTAGCAAGCAATGAAGACAGTTTGCAATTTGATTTCTTTCTTTTTCACCAATTCAAGCCCAAGACAGGCAAGCTGCCTACAGATCCTTTCTAAATATGATTCACTTACACCAGCATTATTTGAGGTCACTGTTATAAACCAGAACACATTTGACTATGTCAGGGGTTCAATCTTTAACATGTTGGCATCCGTGATTATTATTCAGCAATGCCTCATTCCAGATGTGCTTTATATAATGAAAGAAGTTCAAATGTCACCAGGAAAACAGTGTGAAAAGAATTAATTGAAAAGCTTATCATAAGAAAGTCATTTAGAATCCAGCTTTCACTAATGTATCTGTGGATGAATTACATATACCAATCAATTAGTAAAATAAAATAAATCCTGTAAATTTATCTAAAGACATCCTATCATAACAAGTGGAAGGATATTTGTAAGAGTTGATTATATTCCATTCTGGATGATTAGTATGTAAAGCACTCCAATACAAATGTTCTGCCTTCTACTCCTTTTTATAGGAGATACAGTGTTAAGAACTCTTAAACTACTTAAGATAATGATTAATTCAGAAATCCTATTTTAAACTCTTTTAAACAAGTATTTTAAAGTTTAACCTATGAATGGTTCATGTTGATGTATGGTAGAAACCAGTGTAATATTGTAAAGCAATTATCCATCAATTAAAAATAAAATGCTAAAATTAAAATATTTCTTAAAAATGAAATATATGTAAAATGTTATACATTAAAAACAAACTTTTGCATTTGCATAATTCAAGAAAATTTAGTTTAAATCCTTAACAACAGCCTCTGCCTTAAAAACAAACAAAATGGGCAATAATCGGTAATTTCGATGAGAACAACAATTTCATTGTGTGGCAATCACCCATATGCTATCCAGAGGTCTGAATTTACCTTTTAATCAAACTTGTCTTCAAAACATGCTGACTTTTTTGCCACTCTATCCTATTGGGAATGATTTTATAGGCCATATGATAGAAAATTACCTACAGTAGAAAAAAAAAGAAAGATAATTAAGAACAAAGCTCTTAAAAATAAGACAAAAGATAATACATGTAAATCCATGGCTGATTCATGTCAATGTATGACAAAAACCACTACAATATTGTAAAGTAATTAGCCTCCAACTAATAAAAATAAATGAAAAAAAAAGACAAAAGAGCAACAACTAAATACATTTGCTTATTCTTAGCAAAAATAGCTTTAGTGACCTAAGCACCCTAAAGAAAGGACTGTGAGCAAACAAGATTGGATATTTCAAAAATCTTCCAAAGGTATTTTTATACTCAATAACTTTCCCATATACTGTGCTTTAAGCTAAAGATAGTTCCTGGGAAACACAGGTCACTTAAATCAAAAGAACCAACTGATTGGAACAGACCCCGATGCTAGGCAACATTGAGGGCAGGAGGAGAAGGGGACGGCAGAGGATGAGATGATTGGATGGCATCGCCAATTCAATGGACATAAGTTTGAGCAAACACCGGAAGATAGTGAAGCACAGGGAAGCCTGGCAGGCTGCAGTCCATGGGGTCGCAAAGAGTCGGGCACAACTTAGTTACTAAACAACAAATTACAAATAATGAGATAACTTTGAGTACCTAATAAAATATTTGCACATTTTGAGTTCTAAAATAGCATTTAACATGCATATAATGGTCAGAATAAAATGTTCAGTCCAATTCAGTTGCTCAGTCATGTCCAACTCTTTGCAATCCCATGAACTGCAGCATGCCAGGCCTCCCTGTCCATCACTAACTCCCAGAGTTTACTCAAACACATGTCCATCAAGTCGGTGAAGTCATCCCACCATCTTATCCTCTGTCATCCCCTTCTCCTCCTGCCTTCAATCTTTCCCAGCATCAGGGTCTTTTCCAATGAGTCAGTTCTTCGCATTAGGTAGCCAAAGTATTGGGGTTTCAGCTTCAACATCAGTCCTTCCAATAAATATTCAAAACGTATATATTGTTATTTTTCCTATGGTCATAATAAGTATGAACTATAAATAATTTTTCCGTGTTTCAGTAAAACCTAGAAAAGAAACCACTTTCAAGAGTATATTTTTTTATCTAAATAGTAATCATCCCTTCAAATCCTAACAAAGTATTAAAGAAAAAACAATGTGTGGTCATTGTCTTTTCTACTCTTACGTGTTCATATGTGCAAAAAAGGGAGAAAAAGATATGCATGAATCTCTATTAATGCAGCTCTTATCTCAGAAAAGTAAACACTATTTAGAATGCTTAAAAAAATTAATGTCTCCTTTCAGCCTTACATTCTCATCAGCTATAATTCAAAACTCTTTAATAATGCTTATTCTAGTGCCTTATATGGGAATGATCTCAAGCACTAAGTTTCTCTCAATAAAAACATCACTTAGGAAAGAATAACAAATTTAATGGGCTGATTTTTTGATAACTGTTGTAGAACACATCTATAGCTGTCCTTTCACTACATCAATTTCAAAATACCTAAATAGGAAAAAGGGGGGAAAAAAAGACCCTTTCCTTTATATTTTTAAAATTATTAAAGATATTCACAAAACTTTTATTGAAAGGTTCAAACTATTACTGTAATGAAGTTGCCAGATATTCTAACAAAATGAATTTTCTACAACAATTTCACTAACGAGTCAAAAAATGATAATAAAGTATGTTTTTTTTTACTTAGTACAAAGACAGCACTTGTTCATTTTACATAATTAAGAAAATTAAGTACAGCATGGTGACTATTGGGCTTCCCTTGTGGCTAAGTTGCTAAAGAATCCACCTGCAATGCGGGAAACTATAGTAAACACTATATCATGTACTTGAAACTTACTAAGAGAATAGATCTTATGTGTTCTTTTTTTTTTTTCATTTATTTTTATTAGTTAGAGGCTAGTTACTTTACAATATTGTAGTGGGTTTAGTCATACATTGACATGAATATTGACTGAGGAAACCAGATCTGAAAGAGACACATGTACCCCAATGCTCATCGCAGCACTGTTTATAATAGCCAGGACATGGAAGCAACCTAGATGCCCATCAGCAGACGAATGGATAAGGAAGCTGTGGTACATATACACCATGGAATATTACTCAGCCATTAAAAAGAATTCATTTGAATCAGTTCTAATGAGATGGATGAAACTGGAGCCTATTATACAGAGTGAAGTAAGCCAGAAAGATAAAGAACATTACAGCATACCAAAACATATATATGGAATTTAGAAAGATGGTAATGATAACCCTATATGCAAAACAGAAAAAGAGACACAGATGTACAGAGAATAGATCTTATGTGTTCTTATTACAAAAAAAAGATTGTAATTATGTGAGGTGACACAGGTGTTAACTAATGCTACTCTGCTAATCATTTAATAATATGTGTGTATCAAATCAGCACCTTATATACCTTAAATTTACACAATGTTATGCCTATTTTATCTCAATAAAATTGGAAAAATAATTTTTATATTTTTAAAATTAAATTCAAATAAGCAAAAATTAAAATTAAAAAGACCTTTCACCTTATGTAATTACCCATGCATCCAGTCTTTTATATATATGTGTACATAGTATATATGCTATACATATACATATGTAAAAAAAATCTAGAATATAATTATTTATAATGGGGTCAGAGTGATACCTGGAGAAGGAAATCGCAACCCACTCCAGTATTCTTGCCCGGAAAATCCCATGGACAGAGGAGCCTGGCAGGCTACAGTCCATGAGGTTGCAAAGAGTCAGACACAACTAAGCAACTAACACACAAAACACAGTGATATATACAATTTTTTAACTTAACTTTTCTCCTAGGAATATATACTATGAATATCTTTGCATATACTTATATATTCTTCAGTATGATATTAAAGATTATATCAAATTTTACTTTACTAACCATAGTAATTTAGCCATTTTTTCTCTTCTTAAGCATTAAAATTATTTTCCTTTTATTACTATTACAGATAAAACTGTGATAAATTTTCAGCTATATTTAGGAAAAAATATCATAGAAAAAGAATCAAAGGCTCAAAGGACACAAAAAGTCGTAAAACTTCAGACAGGGTAGAGGAGTAATCTCTCAAACTGTGAAAATTTCACTGTTAACTTCATGAAGCAAGTAAAGAATGGAAACATTGTTGACCATTGTACTCACATAATTTCCCTGATGCCATACTACACTCCACAGTAGGTTTTACAAGTTCCCTTTACTTTTCTCAGTAGTCAATAACTAATACGTTTCTAATCACAGTTTTGTTCAAAATTTTATTTTTAATAGGCAATACAGAGTATTCAATAATCTTCAATCACACAAAGGGAAATTATGAAAGCTTAGTCAGCTTCTAAAGGCTGTATATAGTATAACAAGGCTTCCCAGGTGCCTCAGTGAGAAAGAATCCACCTGCCAATGCAGGAGATCAGGAAACATAGGTCCCATCCCTGGGTCAAGATGTTCCCCTGGAGTAGGAAATAGCAACCCACTCCAGTATACTTTCCTGGAAAATTCCACAGACATAGGAGCCTGGTGGGCTACAATCCTTGGGGGTCACAAAAAGTCATTCCTAACTGAGGAGCACAGTATGACAAGCATATATATTCTTCTAGAATGTCCTAGATTCTTAAGTTTGTAGCCATTTTAAAGATAAAATTTGACTCTACTATTGAGGTTATATTTTATCCAATAGAATGTACAGTAATAAATTCAGTTCAGTTCAGTCACTCAGTCGTATCTGACACTTTGTCACCCCAGGGACTGCAGCACGCCAGGCTTCCCTGTCCATCACCAACTCCCAGAGCTTACTCAAACTCATGTCCATTGAGTCGGTGATGCCATCCAACCATCTCATCCTCTGTCGTCCCCTTCTCCTCCCACCTTCAATCTTTCTCAGCATCAGGGTCTTTTCAAATGAGTCAGCTCTTCGCATCAGGTGGCCAAAGTATCGGAGTTCAGCTTCAGCATCAGTCCTTCCAATGAATATTCAGGACTGGTTTCCTTTAAGATGGAGTGGTTGGATCTCCTTGCAGTCCAAGGGACTCTCAAGAGTCTTCTCCAACACCACAGTTCAAAAGCATCAATTCTTTGGCACTCAGCTTTCTTTATAGTCCAACTCTCACATCCATGCATGACTACTGGAAAAACCATAGCTTTGACTAGATGGATCTTTGTTGGTAAAGTAATGTCTCTGCTTTTTAATATGCTATCTAGGTTGGTCATAACTTTCCTTCCAAGGAGTAAGCGTCTTTTAATTTCATGGCTGCAGTCACTATCTGCAGTGATTCTGGAGCCCAAAATAATAAAGTCTGTCACTGTTTCTATTGTTTCCCCATCTATTTGCCAGGAAGTGATGGGACCAGATGCCATGATCTTAGTTTTCTGAATGTTGAATTTTAAGCCAACTTTTTCACTCTATTTTTTCACTGTCATCAAGAGGCTCTTTAATTCTTCTTCGCTTTCTGCCATAAGGGTAGTGTCATCTGCATATCTGAGGTTATTGATATTTCTCCCGGCAATCTTGATTCCAGCTTGTGCTTCATCCAGCCCAGCATTTCTCATAGTAATAAAATGAGTATCAAACCAAAACTTTTCTTAGATGTGTTAAAGTAAACTTGGTTACAAAATTCAACATAAAAACTCACTATTTCCAAATTCTAACACAAACTAAAATTCCAATTAAAGGTATTTTGGCATAATTTCCTTTCTGTAGGGTTATCCAGTACAGACTTAGATAAAATTATTTATGTATTTCCCTTTGCTTGTTATCTACATTCATTAACTTAAAATTCACTTTAAATATTTTTGTTATTATATATATATATGTGAAAATTAAAGTCACCCTTTATGCCAAAGACTTTAAAAATAACTCAAATATTTTCACATTAATATATCGGTAGTTACATTAATACATCAGTAGTTAGTCAATATCTTTAAATGCTAAGTTTTAAAATAATTGTATTAAAGTAATATTTGTTTGACTTTGAAAAGTGCAAAACTCAGTAGGATAGCAAGTTTAATCATATTGGTAATAATGAAAATTTTAATTTAGAAATGTGAATATCAATAAATACTATATACCAAAAGAATATAAGGCTATACCAAAAGTATCAAAGGATAAAGTTGACAGAATTCTTTGTGAAGTAGAATTTTTGATAAGCAAACCTAATAGTGTTCATTTTATTTGCTTATTTTCAGATTAGTAATTATATGAATTATCCAAATATACTGAAAAAGACTACTAGATAGATTAACTAAATGAAAATAAATCATGTTTTTCTTTTGACTCAGTTTTACAAATTAGACATGCCATTCACAGAATTAGGTAAATCACAATCTTGTTGAGATTTAGGAAGAGTCATGGGTGGCACTTCTTTTGGTTAACCAAAAATTTTTAAAGAATTGTCATAACATAGTTTAAATGCTAGTACATAGGCCACCATTTTTATGTATAACAAAACTTATGACAAATGCAGATATTCCACCAAATTGTATTACATGGAGTTAAAATGTTTTTGAATATACATTTCAAAGATTTCCTTTATCTTTGCTTGTGTGCATGTTTGCTCAGTTACTAAGTAATTTCTGACTCATTGTGACCCCATGGACTATAACCCACCATGTTCCTCTGTCCATGGGATTCTCCAGTCAAGAATACTGAAGTATGCTGCCATTTCCTTCTTCAGGGGATCTTCCCAACCCAGGATTGGAACCTGTGTCTCTTGTGTCTCCCGCACTGTTATGCAGTGCTTTTCAGGTATTGAATTTAAGAAGAAAATTTATATATATAACTATTGTTCAGATTAGGATAGACAAGATTATGTAGCACAAACAATACCCAAATATTAGTGATTTAACATAAACAAAATTGTATTTCTAAGCTAACACTATCTAGTCACCAGGTGGACCAAAGCTTCTATTCATTGTAGAGGCCCCAGGATCCAGATTGACGAAGATTATCTTGACGCAGATTCCATGATCACAATGCCAGAGGGAAGAGAATGTGACAAATCACATACTTCTCACAACACATTTGCCAAAGCTACACTTTATATACCACACTCTACGTAGGCAACGGAGAAGGCAATGGCACCCCACTCCAGTACTCTTGCCTGGAAAATCCCATGGATAGAGGAGCCTGGTAGGCTGCAATCCATGGGGTTACTGGGAGTCAGACACGACTGAGCGACTTCACTTTCACTTTTCACTTTCATGCATTGGAGAAGGAAATGGCAACCCACTCCAGTGTTCTTGCATGGAGAATTCCAGGGACGGGGGAGCCTGATGGGCTGCAGTCTACAGGGTCGCAAAGAGTCAGACATGACTGAAGTGACTTAGCAGCAGCAGCATGTAGGCAAAGAAGAACTAGAAATATTTAGTGATTGGCCCTAATTCTAGCACAAAAACTTAAGCATAGTAGGTGATTAAATATGCATTTTATGGGATAATTAATGAAAAAGCAAGGCATAACAAAATAGTAAAAAAAAAAAAATTCTCAATGTAGTTGTATATTATTGAGTTTTACCATAAAACAGTCCTTTCTTAAGTATTGGAGAATTAATGAATGAGTCTGTGAGTAAATAATCACAAACTTTTCTCACTGAGAAAATGACAATGATATCATGAAGGTAATTCTGTTACTTTATGAATAATTGGCCAGGTAGGAAATTTAATGTAAGATCTAAAATGTTGTATTTGCTAGCAAAATAAATGACTTTTTGGCATTATGTGGATGAAGCATAGGGAAATAAAATATTTTCCTAAATTGCCTTCATTTTAAGATAATTGTCCACCCAACTGAACTATTTTCCCCTTAGTACTACCCAATGTGTGGTACTGTTCTTGATTCTGCAAAAAAATTAAAAATTAAAAGTATAATGCCATGTTTTAGACATGTCCCAGCATTAGAGGACTTTTCAGTCGGGATAGGAAAACAAGCACAGAAACATCTGATTGCACTATAGGACAGAATGAGGTAAGTACAATTACACAGAACTGAACTGGCCCCAAAATATGAGTATTTTGTGTCACAGGCATTTTACTTCACTATTTTTTTCAAAAATAAATGTTCACAGCTCAAGTAAATCTTGCAGTGCAAATATTTCTTCTAATTATAGAGGGAAAAATAACCCCAAGTGATATCCTTTAACAAAAATGCATCCTTAACATCCTCTATGCAAGCCTACAGAAAGGATTTTCAGTTTTTAGAAAAAAATCAGAGATGTTAACATAGCTTTATGATTATGCTTGTTGATCTTCTTCAAAGTTTTCAAGGTACCTCTTCATATATATGTGTACACATAAACACACACAGACACATATAGACACGTAATGAACTTCTTTGATATTTACAGTTTACAAAGGGATTGATTTCACTAATTTAAATGTGACTGAAACTATCATCTTACAGAGAAACATGAACGAAATTTTTGGCCGAACCACTACAATAATCTCTCCATGTAACAAATGACCCTTAGCAAGGGTTAAACAAATTATCCTGTTTTTCAAGTAATTTTTTCACATTCGGGTTTTTAGCTTTCCTCTCTGCATTAAGTAAATTTTTTAAAAAGCTTTTAATGTTTTCAATTTTGCATATTATATAATGACACTCATTCTACAGAGAACACATTTATTAGTCATCTCATAACTAATAAACAGCCAGTTCACAAAATAGTGTAAATAATCCCTCATCATTTTTAGAGAAAATCATTAGGTTGGAGGGCTGTTTCAAACATTTCAATATTTTGGATTATTCTTAGGCCACTGGTAAGACAGTGTGCCTTTCTAGATATCTTGACAGGGCTGCTGAAATCTCATTCTGTATATTTCATAAGGCTCCTTCCAACTCTACAATTTCACAATACTATGCTGAATACTGCAAAGATAAAGCTATTCTCTGCCTAGGGCAACTGCGAGCAAGGATTATATAAAAAAGAAAGTAAAGGCAGAATGCTGCAAACACAATGCAATATTTAATATTGGAGGACGGGGACTAACTGAACTTTAAGACATATAAAGACTATGGCTGATTCATGTTGATGTTTGGTAGAAACCAACACAATACTGTAAAGCATTTACCCTTCAATTAAAAATAAATAAATTTTTTTAAAAGACATATAAAGACATATGTTGTTCAGTCACCCAGTCATATCCAACTCTTTGCAACCCCATAGACTGCAGCACACCAGGCCTCCCTGTCCCTCACCATCTCCCAAAGTTTGCCCAAGTTCATGTCCATTGCATCAGTGATGCCATCCAGCCATCTCATCCTGATACCCTCTTCTCCTTCTGCCCTCAATCTTTCCCAGCATCAGGGACTTTTCCAATGAGTCAGCTATTTGCATTAGGTGATCAAAATACTGGAGCTTCAACTTCAGCATCAGTCCTTTCAATGAGTATTCAGGGTTTATTTCCTTTAAGATTAACTGGCTGACATATACAAAACCTTATTTCTGAGACCATAATGAAACTTTCAGTTTAAATTCATATGCATGTTTGAACTGGGTTCAAATTCAGTAACGAAGCTATTATTGATTCCGTGGAACATGACTTCAAATCTGAGCAAATACTGAACTGACCGTGAGGAGCTCTTAAACTCTGGATGTATGTACATAGACATCTCAATTTAACAACCAGATATACATTAAACAGCATTAATAGCCAGGCACTTAATGGATCAATTCCCACTGTTTGTGTAATGTAGAAATAAAAAAGGCTTATTAAATGACAAGCTTTCCCTGGTTTGTGCTAATTAATTATACACCGCATCTGACTGCTAATTTAGTGGGAAAATGCAGCCCCAAACCACAGTTTCGGCTTGAACTTTGCCTCGGCATCACCCAGTCCAGCAGAGTGCCGCCGCAGCCCACCTCTGAACGACACCAGTATTAAATTAGAGCACAAGGCCATCAATTTAATAAGTGCTGTAGCAGGTAATTTGAATAAGGACATATTAGTATTCTACCAGTGCACAACTAAAAGCAGCTGACCTTTCAGACCAAAGAAGATCCTTGAGCACATTCAGCTGAATCTGAGAACACGGTAATAATCTGACAGTGCTAAGAGTGCCAAGAGAGACGTTTACGAGCCTGGACCCATTACGATACATCAGGCTTTCTCTGGTGCTCTGTGAGTAGTTCATATACCTCTGCCTCTCATTTTGCTCCCACTCTCTGCCATGAAAGAAAAGAAACTGAAATTAAGCTTCTTAAAAAAGCATATACTCAGTGACATGTTTTGAAACCCTTCTTCTCATTTGGATTTATGGTACAAAGAACCCAAAACTAATCAACGCACATATAAACTAGATGTGAGGATCCACATAAGAAACCATCAACTTCTTAAACTATAAGCAAATCTAACATAAAACTAAAACTGCATCTCCCAGATGTGAAACCATTAGAAAACAACCCATATTATAGTAGATGAGAGCTTGGACCCTGGAGTGAGAAGAGAACTGGGCTTAAAGCCCTGCACTGTCAAGGGCTCGCCATCATACCTGCAGGAACCGAATTCACTGAATTCAGTTCAATGACATTTATCGAGTTCCATCACATACAGTGTTGTAAGCCCAGAGGTTAAAAAGATGAAAAAGATTTGATCCCTGTTTTCAAGGAGATCAAAATCTAGCAATGGTGACAGAAGCAATATGCTATTAATCATAATACAGAGTGAGAAGTGCTTTCAAGCACAGAGAATAGAATCAATTCTGACTGGTGGTTTCCAGGAAAGGTTTTCAGACATGGCAACAGCTGGGCTGGGCGTTGTAAGTATTTTACCAACAGAGAGAACAGAATGTGATCTGGTGGGAGGTGTTAATCAATGGAAATCTACTACATTGGGAGAGGAAGCTACCCTGAGTTAGGTGACAAATACAAGGGATGTATTTGGTTGAAGAGTATGTGGAGTTGCAAGTACCTGATTGTGTAGGCTTCAAAATGGTTTCTACATAAGCAGAAATAGAATGGATTAGTGAATTTAAGAACAAGGTGTCAGTAAAATCAGGCCTAGACTTGGAAGGATGTTTACTTTACTGGCCTCACAAAAATGCTGTAGGCCAAAAACACACCCAAAGTTCAACCCAAAAGAAGGGAACTACGCAGTCCCCAACAATCATGTTTCTTGGTGGTTACCCAGAAGAGCTGAAAACTGACATCCACCCAACAACATGCACACATATGTTTGCAGTAGCTTTATTCATAATTACTAAAACTTGAGAGCAATCAAGATGTCTTTCAGGAGGTGAACAGATAAATAAATTGTGGTACATGCAGATAGGTGAATCTTATTCCTCACTAGAAAGAAATGGGACACCAAGTCATAAAACAACATGGAGGAACCTTGAATACATTTTATTGAGTGAAAGAAGCCTATCTGAAAAGACTACATACTGTGTGATTCCAACCACATGACATTCTGAGAAAGGAAAAAACTATGGAGATGGCAAGGAGATCAAGGTGTTTACTAAGGGCTGGGAAGGAAGAAGGAATCAGTGGCAGAAAAAAGATTTCTTAGGCAGTGAAACAATTCTACACAACACTGTAATGGTGGATATGTGTCAGACATTTGTTGAAATGTACAGCATCAGAAGTAACCCCTGGTATAAACTATGGATTTTGGGTGATAACAATATGTCAACAGAGGTTCATCAGTGTAGTAAATGTACCCTGCTGGTGTAGGATGTCAATAGAGACTGGGGAATATGGTACAGGAGGTATGCAGAAACTCTCTATAACTTCTCAATTTTTCTGTGAACCTAACACTGATCTAAAAAAAAAAAAAACTGTCTACTTAAAAAACTGCAAGTAATAGACTTAAATTTGATCATATAGATAACTCTCTATTAAATACAAATGGTCTAAAAGCCTAAGTTAAAAGGCAGGGTTGTCAAATTGTAATCAAAAGACATGAAATCCAACTGCATATTACAAACAAGAAATCTACTTGAAATATAAGATAAAAGGGATGGCAGATGAATCATAAGTAAGCTAGAGTGACTGAATTAATTTCAAAGGACTTTTCAGAACGAGAAATATTATCAGATAAAGAACATTTCACAGTGACAAAAAGGTCAGGAGGACAAAATAATCCTAAATGTGTATATAACTAACAATAAAGCTTCAACGTTTAAAAACAAAAACTGAACCGAAAGAAGCAGAAAAATCCAATTTAGTTGGAAATTCCAAGTCTCCTCTCAGTAAGTAATAAAACAAGTAGACAATAAAATCATTAAGGATATAATCTACTTGACCTAATTGACAATTTTATACTTCAACTCAAAACAGCTGAAAACAAGTGCACATACAGCCTTCATCAAGATCCACCATATTCCTATCCATAAAACAGATCTCAAATTTTTGAAGGATTAAATCATACAATGTATATTTTCTGAGTTTGGCAGGCAGAACAATGGACTCCCCACCCCACAGATGACCATGTCCTAGTCCTGCAGCCTGTAAATATACTACGTTACACAGAAAATAGAAAATAATACAACCATAAAACACATACATAGGGTGTCCCTGGAGGTCCAGTGGTTAAGAATCCACCCTGCAATGCAGAGGACACCGGTTCAATCTGTGGTCCTGGAAGATCCCACATGCCGTGGAGCAACTAAGCCCCGTGCACCCCACCTACTGAGGCAGTATTCTAGGGTCCGCAAGCGGCAACTACTGAGCCCATGCACTGCAAATTCTGAAACTCCAGCATCCTAGAGCCCGGGCACCGCAATGAGAGAAGCCACCACAATGAGAAGCCCATGCACCGAAATGAAGAGTACCCCTGCTCGCCACAGGGGTACTAGACAAAGCCCGTGCACAGCAACAAAGACCCACCACAGCCAAAATAAATAAATAAACACACATAGCTGCCAGCAACACTTATAGCACACTATGTAGTTTTGTAAAAATCAGTTGAGCCTCTCAAGTCTGGAAGTAGCGCTACCTTTTGATCCTTCCATATCCCTACGCCTGTTAAGGGAGCCAAGCATAATCAGATTTAAAGATATGATGACTATAATACAAACCCAGGTTTACCTTTTTTGTGTCTAATTTTTTTATTCTTTGACCACATAACTACAGCAATCATCTCCACCCCACCCTCCATGGGCTTGCTGGGACCCTACCTTCTCCAGGGGATGTTTGGAAATGTGCAGGTATTTATTGATACACACTGATGGGGATGGGGAATGCTACTATCATTTAGAGACTGGACCAGAGATCCCAACTGTCCTGACATGCTCAACAAAGAGTTAAACAATGAAGAACTGTCCTACATCAGAGGCCAAGAAACATTGTATAAGTTAAGGATATGAGCTGCTTATTCAGAAAAATCACAATCAAATTGAATCTTGAGAAAGAGATTCTCTCTCACTCTTAAGTTTTATTTTTTTAACTCTGCTTAAGAGTAAAATAAATGTCTAACTCAAGAGTTGGAACAGGAAGGAATATTGAGCAACTGTATGTAAGTTGCTTAGCAGAATGTCCATCATGTAGAAAACAGTAAATGTTGGTGATCATTAATAGTGCTATTATCAAAAGTGATGGAAGACAGAGTATTAAGTCTAAAGGGTAGAAAATTATCAAAAGAATTTTGCATCTAAGATTTAATTTAGAAAGGCAGAAGGGATTCTGGATGTCGAATATTATATGCATGTTGCTCCAATTTGAGAAACATATATAGCTGGTTTTTTAATTCAAAGTGAAGAAGGATGTAATCTGAATGTTATCCTTTGGACTCAAAGAAATGTTCTTCTTAATCCATACTACTAGTTAAATTAAGAGGAGTACCATTTGGTCTTCTATTGACAAAATGTTCAAAATCAATAAGACCATCTCTGGAAAAAAAAGGAACTGTGTCTTCCATTGCACTCTCCACCTTGCCTACCCAGGTCAGAAAGCCATCACAATGATTCAAATATAGAAGGGAACATCAGATCCCTGTACTACACATATTGAGATCTAAGAAAATGCCATTATACTTATCGATTCAAAAAGAGAAGTTGAGAGTGAACCCTAATGTAAACTATGATCTTAGGATGATTATGATGTGTCAATATAGGTTCATCAATGGTAATAAATATATCACCCTGGTGGGAGATGTTGATAAACGGAGAGGCTATGCATGTGGAGGCAGGGGATATATGGGAAATCTCTGTACTACCATCTCCACTTTGCTTTGAACCTAAAACTACTCTAAATAATAAACTCAATTCTTTAAAAATATATAAAGGTTTATTTAAAAAATTAAGCTATTATAATAAAATAAATTGAATGCTGCTTTCACGCTGAAGGAAAGAACTTGAAAAAAATCTGTCATTACACTGATATAAACACCACCTAATGTTTGAACATGCCCTTTTCATGTTGTATATTCTTTAAAGAAAAAGGCACATTACATGACTTGTCAGTAAAACTTACATGCACTACATGAAAAAGCAGCATGGACAGAGTCTGACTCGTTCATGAATGGAACCTTTAGCCAGATATGGGGCAACAAGTATGCTGTCATAGCTATAACTTATGAAATGGATAAAATTTCCTTTTCTACAATTATTAAAATTTCTTTTTTTAATATTTTGAGAACTTTTTGATTTCTTTATTATTAAAATTATTAAACATTATTAAAATTTCTTCTCTGCCTTCAAAGTGAACTTGATTCAAGTGTCAAGAATTTCCTCAAATTTCAGCATCAAATATTTCACAATTAAGACATTAAATACATTTGCTAAAGGAAGACAAAAATATAATCTTTTTCATTTTTTAAAAGGCATTCATCAGCTTCAGAAAGTACCACAATTTATAAAATAAGCATCTAGTGTAAAATATAGTACTTTATAATGCTACATCCTGCTAGTATTGGCTGAAGAGAGATTGCCACAGTAGAGACAGAATGAATGGCATCATTTAAGGCAAAAAAAAATCATATATATCAAACTATCTGAAACATCACTCTGCAGTTATAAACACAGATTAGCAATTTTCATGTGAAATATAATACCCAGTTAATATGGAATAAACTTAGTATTCAGAATATTTAAACACTATTATGAGATACAACACATTTAAACTACTTACCATTTTCCTATATCCAGTAAGTTTTTCTTATAAGAGCTTCCTGACACATTTATGTTCATTAATAATTTTTTCCAGGACCCTCTCCCTTTACTATTTACTTTCTCTTTCACACCTAAGTCTCTCAACACCACTGATTTGTTCTTGATCAGTTTGTAAAAAAGTTATTATTGAGAATAAATCAACTCATCATCACAATGTAAAAATGTATACATAAAATATGTACATGCACGTATATGTGCCATTACTTTCTTTATAGAAAGAAGCAGATTTGAAATGTCCCCCTTACCAGGACTTCATTGCCTTTTAGACAATCTTACTGTGGTAATTTGACATCAATCTTGTATCCTAGAGAGCACAACACATGCCTGACAGAAATCTAACGTGATCAAAAAAAAAAATCAAAGCTCAGTATTTCCAAAATTTCAAAACCCGGAATTTAATATAATTCTACAATATACTTTGCACTAAGACTTTGGAATGCAAGGAGATCCAACAAGTCCATCCTAAAGGAGATCAGTCCTGAGTGTTCACTGGAAGGACTGATGCTGAATCTGAAACTCCAATAATTTGGCCACCTGATGCAAAGAGCTGACTCATTTGAAAAGACCCTGATGCTGGGATAGATTGAGGGCAGGAGGAGAAGGGGATGACAGAGGATGAGATGGTTGGATGGCATCATCGACTCAATGGACATGGGTTTGAGTAAACTCTGGGAGTTGGTGATGGACAGCGAGGCCTGGCGTGCTGTGGTCCATGGGCTCGCAGAGAGTCAGACAGGACTGAGCGACTGAACTGAAGAAGGATATATGGCCTAGACAAACTGCTTTGGTTACCACACAGGCTCCTCCAGAGAGAAATTAATTATATCCATATGTGCAACGTGATGAAACTGGTGCTAAGGAATTAAGTCAATCTAGTGAGATACTCTTAAGAATTGCACATACATTGATATTGCTGTAAACTAAGCCTTACTCCTGTGTATTTATTTTAGTATCACTAGCAAATACACGGGCTTCCCAGGTGGCACTAGCATTAGAGAACTTGCCTGCCAATGCAGGAAGAATCCTTGTGTCGGAAGAATCCCTGTGTCAAGAGAATCCCTGGAGGAGAACATTGGCAATCCCCTCCAGTATTCTTGCCTGAAGCATCCCAAGGACAGAGGAGCATCACAGGCTACAGTCCACAGGGTCTCGGACATGACTGAAGACACAACAGCAAATACAGACACAATACAGCAAATACATAGAATCTGAAATGGAAAATCGTCTCAAGTTCTATTGTTCTTTATGTTACTTGTAGGGAAATACTCCAGTGCCTTATAGTCAAATCTACCACGTATTAACATTTTGAAGGAAAGAAGAAAGAAAATTGAAGGGAAATGAAGGAAACAGAAAACAAAGAAGAAAGCCTGGAAGGAACTGAACATTCTATAGACATTATCATCATCGGTTCCTATCAGACCCCTATGAGGGAAAAATGTTATTGTCTGTATTTTATATATGAAGAAACTACTTTGGAAATACTATCTCTCCCAAGGTAAATATGTAACAGAATTGGTATTTAAATTCAGGTCTTTGCTGAATCCAAATTCCACATGCCTTTTTCTCATCCCCAGGATATCTTCTTGGGCCACCTACTTTTTGATTTAAGAATAATATCAACACATACTTAAAATCAAGTTTTGTTCAGTGGGGAAGGTTCAAGTCCTTCCGATAAATTCCTCAGTAGGCCATCAGCTGACTACTGGATGTGTGCCTAACCATTCAACAAATATCTTTTCCTTCTCTAACCACAGTAAATGACAGAGATTTCTCACCTTCTAGTTAGTATCCATTAGCAAGTAAGCAACACTCTGGAAGCCTAGTCCTCAAAAAACCACAATGCAACAAATGTGTTGAGGGTAATGCACAGAAAGACTGTAGAATGCCTCACCTCCTACTTGCTTCTCCCTGTGGGTTTGTCACCCACTGTTATTTTTTATTTATGTAGTATCGTAAATGTGAAGCTCTGTTGATGGGGATAAAGCCTGTGCCAGAAAGGTCAGAAACTTGGTTCACTTCCTGTGCCTTAAACAGTTCTTTGATTCATTAGCTTTTTAAAAAATTAATCAGTAAGGTTTTTTTGAGTGCCTAATAGAGGGAAAAACCCATCAACCTTTAATGAATTGTTGGAGCATTTTTCATACATTCAAGAAATATATAAACCTAATTAATGTTTGGCTAAGGTAATAATCTTTAACATTGTCAAAAGGACTTTTGTCCATACGAGAGGCAATGTCTCCATGGAAAGATGAGGCAGTGTCACTGAACGTAAAAGAGCTCAATAGCGAAGGCAAAAGCAAATTACTTGTTCAACATTTTAGGGTTGGGCCAGGTGAAACAGGGCTCCCCAGGTGTCTCAGTGGTAAAGAATCCACCTGCCAATGCAGGACATGTAAGAGACAAGGTTGGATCCTGAGCTGGGAAGGTCCCCTGGAATAGCAAATGGCAACCCACGCCAGTATTGTTGCCTGGGAAATTCCATGGACAGAGCCTGGCAGGCTACATTTCGTGAAGTCGCAAAGAGTGGGACACAGCTGAGAGACAGAGCACACACACGCACACTGGGTGAAACAACACACATTACTATAAAATAACACCACTCACTCATCAGCCTAAAACTGGGCTCATAACCCAGGGAGACTTCTCCCCTTAGCAGGCATCCTACACTGTAGAGGAAAGTGCTTGTTGCAATATCCAGAGCTGGGGGGATAGGGGTGGATGTAGGGTGTTACATGCAATTCGTTGCAAGGCCTGATGGGCAGACACAACAATAATCATTATGCAATGTGCAGGACAGTCCCTTACCCGGAAGAATTGTCCAAAATGTCACTAGTACCACATGGAACCATTAACATTTTAAAAAATGAATATTTAAGTCCTATCTATAGTATTTTATTTGGTTTTCACAGTGTTTGAAAATAAATTTATAGGGAGCATGTGTACTCCAGGATGACAGACACCTGCCCCTATTTTCTGAAGTCTTTGTTTCTGATTGAGTTACCTATCAGCTCCTGAAATGTACTTAAAGCTTAAAACCTACATCCTGATCACTGTACAGCCATGTACATGGATGGCCCCAACCAGGGCAGGTAAACGGTATACTCTCTCAAGCTCTTTTAGTTCTGGGTATGTGTATCAATCACAGTTCCTGAAATCTTGAGCAGGTCTTTTTCCTGGTTAGAATTCGGGAAAGAGAACAGAAAGGAAATATAGGCTTCAATAATATGCAGATTTAATAAAGTTATCTTTTAAGTGGGTCTTTCCATGGATAACTTTGTTTAGTCTCAAAAGTCCATAGACAAGAGATCTACAACTTTACTTGAATTGTTGGTGTTGGTGGCTTTCCCTTTGTTATGTCTTAAGATGAACACTGTCAAAAGTGATCAGAAGGCAACGCTGTCCCTAAGGCTCCCTCAAAAAGAGTGCTAAGATATATCCATTTTCTTTTGTGTCAATTCAGGTGTAGTATTTACAAATGTAAAACTATTATTTTCTTATTTAAACTTCCATTATAATGATCACTTTGTTAATGTCCAGTTTTATCGCAAGTTCTCAATTATATGCTGCAGTTCCTTGATCTGTATCTTTGATAATTCATAAATTCTTTGGTTTAACCATATTTTATTTCTTTAAATGAAAATCAAAGTTTAACTCTAGTACATGCTCTTTGAAACCAGTAAAATTATAAAACACAAAACTATTTTAAGGCAAAGCTAAACATCATCCCCTTCCAACAATGCCCATGCCCTCTGCTAAGTTCCTTATGCCACTTTATCATAAAAAGTAATGGGCCATAACAGTTCGCTGCGGTAACTTTTACACATTTCTCCTTATTAGCAGACATATACAAATAGGTATGTACATATACAAGCATATATGTGATGCTAAGAGTTTTTACTTTTCTGTTTAATTGTTGATACTGAAATAGAATCATTAAATATATACTGTTCCAAACATGCTGTTTTCACTCATAATATATCCTGGATATCTCTATGAGTTAGTAAATATAGATTTCTTATTTAATTGAGCTGAAGGAGATGGGAAAAAAGATTAATGAATATGTCAGACTTCTTGGATCTTACAATTCAGGACCATAAATTGGTTCTGCTGAAAAATGTGCCCTTTCTTCAAGACAAAAGAAGAATGGACTCCAAAGGAGAGTCCAAGATCAGGGCTGCCTCCTCAGTTTCAAACGGAGAATTCATCATCTCACTTTCAACAAGCCAGATGACCTCTGCTCAAAGCTGTGGGGGAACAGGACCACCCAAAGTCATGAGGTGGGACCACCCAGCAGAGGCCTAGGGACCCCTGCTTGGCAGAGCTGCTGGGGCAGGACCTCCACTGTTATGGGTCTGAAAAGCAGGACTGCCACCCCAGTGGGTCTGGAAGGCAAAGCATCGAGTCAAACACGGGTAATCTTGAGGCTTAAAACCTCACAAAACTTGTCTTGCTTCCTCCTTCTTTCCAAATTTATCCATTTTGGAATGTGATTGTCCATCCTCTGTCTGTCCCATCACTGTATTTTGGAAGGAATATATTCGATTTCATAGGTTCACAGCTAAAGAACAATTTGCCTCATGGTGATAATACCTCAAGTCTCATTCATACCTGATTTAAATGATAATTAAATGAGCCTTTGGACTATATACTTTAGAACTGATGCTGGAATGAGTTAAGCCCTTTGGAACTGTTGGGATGAAACATATTTGGCACTGAGAAGAATATACATTTGGGGGCCCAGAAAGCAATGAGCAGAAAGCAATGAGCCAAATGTTGGTGTCTCCTCCCAAAATTCACATGTTAAAATCCTAATCCTAATGCACTGGTAATTGGAGATGGAGCTTCGGTGATGTAATTAAGTCATGAGAATGGAGATGTCATTAACAGGATGAGAGGAGGCCTTTATCATGGGAGGCTAGAAAGCTAGCAAGTTTTCTTTCCACCACATGATGACACAGCAAGATGGCTTTTTGTAAACCAGCAAGAGCACTCTCATCAAGAACCCTAACCTGCTGGCACCCAGATCTCAGCCTTCCAACCTCCAGAACTGTGAGAAATACAGTTTAAATGTTTGTTGTTTAAGCCACCTAGTTTATAATATTTTGGTATAGCAGTTCTAGTACAGTAGGACAGAATCATTTAAATCAGGCTTTTGCAATAGCTCAGTTGGTAAAAAATCCACCTGCAATGCAGGAGATCCCAGTTTGATTCCTGGGTCAGGAAGATCTGCTGGCGAAGCGATAGGCTACCCACTGCAGTATTCTTGGGCTTCCTTTGTGGCTCAGCTGGTAAAGAATCTGTCTGCAATGCGGGAGACCTTGGTTCAATCCCTGAGTTGAGAAGATTCCCTGGAGAAAGGAAAGGCTAACCACTCCAGTATTCTGGCCTGGAGAATTCCTTGGACAGTCCATGGGGTTGCAAAGACTCAGACACGACTGAGCAACTTTCACTTCACTTTGCCCTCATATCACCCCTCAAATTGTCCTAATCCAGGTGATCAGTGACCTCCAAAATCATTACATAAGTAATTCTCAGCCCTTACCTTGATTAATCTATAGAAGGCATTTAATTTTATTTATCAAATCCTTTTTCTCGAGATAGTTTCTTCACTTTTTCCCCCAAGTTTTCTTTCTTCCTCACTTTGGTTTTCCCTTCTACCTCACTGTTTGCTCCTCCACCTCCTTCACTGGTCCCTATACTTCTCTCCGAAATTCTTAATATTTGAATATTCCTGGATGCAGTCCTAGGACCCAGTTATCCAGATCTTTTCACTCCATTGGTGATACAACCCGTCTCATGGGTTTTCTACTATGATGCTGGGTGTACCTCCTATGGTTCTCCTCACTGTTCATAGCTCCTCTTCACACAAAATATTTCAGAGATGAACTCATTATCAGAGAAATGCAAATCAAAACCACAATGAGGTACCATTACACACCAGTCAGGATGGCTGCTATCCAAAAGTCTACAAGCAATAAATGCTGGAGAGGGTGTGGAGAAAAGGGAACCCTCTTACACTGTTGGTGGGAATGCAAACTAGTACAGCCACTATGGAGAACAGTGTGGAGATTCTTTAAAAACTGGAAATAGAACTGCCATATGACCCAGCAATCCCACTTCTGGGCATACACACTGAGGAAACCAGATCTGAAAGAGACACGTGCACCCCAATGTTCATCGCAGCACTGTTTATAATAGCCAGGACATGGAAGCAACCTAGATGCCCATCAGCAGACGAATGGATAAGGAAGCTGTGGTACATATACACCATGGAATATTACTCAGCCGTTAAAAAGAATTCATTTGAATCAGTTCTAATGAGATGGATGAAACTGGAGCCCATTATACAGAGTGAAGTAAGCCAGAAAGATAAAGACCATTACAGCATACTAACACATATATATGGAATTTAGAAAGATGGTAACGATAACCCTATATGCAAAACAGAAAAAGAGACACAGATGTACAGAACAGACTTTTGGACTCTTGGGAGAAGGCGAGGGTGGGATGTTTCGAGAGAACAGCATCAAAACATGTAATTATCTATGGTGAAACAGATCACCAGCCTAGGTTGGATGCATGAGACAAGTGCTCGGGGCTGGTGCACTGGGAAGACCCAGAGGGATTGGGTAGAGAGGGAGGTGGGAGGGGGGATCGGGATGGGGAATACATGTAAATCCATGGCTGATTCATGTCAATGTATGGCAAAACCACTACAATATTGTAAGCAATTAGCCTCCAACTAATAAAAAAGGAAAAAAAGAAAAAAAATATTTCAGAGATGATTCTTTCTCAAGGCATTGCTCTACTTAATCTCTCTGTCTGGAATATTCTTCTAATAATTCCTTTCACTTTTTTTGTTAAAATGTTATGCCTTCCCAAGTAAGCCATCATGACAGACCAGTTAAAATGTTAACCTGCATAACCACAACCTCATGTGATTATACTACACACTTATGTCACACTATATGATTCATTTCTTTTACTCCCGCCACCATATTCTAATGTAACCTCCATCTTCAACTGTTTTGTCCACTAGTGTATTCAAAGTACCTAAAGCAGTTCCTGACACATGTCGTTCTGTTCTTAGACGTTCAGTAATGTTTGACTCTTTGCAGCCGCAAGGCTCCTTTGTCCATCGGGATTCTCCAGGCAAGAATACTGGAGTGGGTTGCCATGCCCACCTCAAGGGGATATTCCCAACCCAAGGATAGAACCCTGGTCTCCTGCATTGCAGGCAGATTCTTTAACAACTGAGCCACCAGGGAAACCTTCCTGGCACATAGAAAGTACTTAATAAATACTTGTTGGATTAATTAATTGATTAATCATTTGCCTATGAAAAGCATTCAACTTGTTATAAATTATATATTCTACTTAAATAATGCTACAATAAGCAGCTAATTACTTTGCCAACAAAGGTCTGTCTACTCAAGGCTATGGTTTTTCCAGTGGTCATGGAATGGATGTGAGAGTTGGACTGTGAAGAAAGCTGAGCACCAAAGAACTGATGCTTTTGAACTGTGGTGTTGGAGAAGACTCTTGAGAGTCCCTTGGACTGCAAGGAGATCCAACCAGTCCATCCTAAAGGAGATCAGTCCTGGGTGTTCATTGGAAGGACTGATGCTGAAGCTGAAACTCCAATTCTTTGGCCACCTGATGCGAAGAGCTGACTCATTGGAAAAGACCCTGATGCTGGGAAAGATTGAGGGCAGGAGGAGAAGGGGATGACAGAGGATGAGATGGTTGGATGGCATCACCAACTCAATGGACATGGGTTTGGGTGAACTCCGGGAGTTGGTGATGGACAGGGAGGCCTGGCGTGCTGCGGTTCCTGGGGTCACAAAGAGTCTGACATGACTGAGTGACTGAACTGAACTGAAAACAGCTAATAGCTCCTTATATACTGAAACTTGCATTTCTGTGGGCTAGACCACAATAAGAGGGGATTATTATGTCAAAAGTGTATACCACTATTTTTAATAGACATCATACTGCTTCCAAGACATCTGTAACAGTATAAACTTCCATTTCTATGGTAGGTGACTATATATATATATATATACATATATATATATATATATATCTCCTCATATGCTGGTCAACAACAGAATTTCTTGTACTTTTCAACAACTCCCTCTGTTATGGATAAAGATATCATCTTATAGTTAAAGAGGTTAGCAAACCAATGACTACAAACTGGCTTGAGCATCAGCAGACAAGTCTTGAAAGAAAACCAGAAATATCATTTACCTAAAATTCCTGCCTTCATTTTCCTCATTTATGAAATTAGTATTTGAAATTACATGATCTCCTCTACAAATCTAAAAAGTGTATCAATTGAAGAAAGCAAGGTCTAGTTTAGAATTGAACACAGAACTGGATATGGTACTTGGAAGCCTGTTAGTATCTTCAGATAAGCTAATTAACCTCTTGGTTAATTTCAGAATAAGGATTCTGATAAAGTGAAACCACAGGTAATCTTTAATTGGAGGAATAGGTTTAAAACATGGGACACAATTCTGGTTTATGTATCGATTAGCTATTTAGAATATCTGGCTATGATCCACCTAGAACAGTGGAGGTTGGGGGTGAAAATGACCCAATTATGACCTGTTTCTCAATATTTCTAGCTATGGCCCTTGGTATCAATTCTAATTAATCAAATGCTATCATGTGGGAGAAGGAATAAAGACAAAATCATCTCAATAAGCCTAACTGATTTTTGTAAGCTTTATTTACAACACTTATTACTTGTCAAATCAAATCAAAGGAATCACTTGGAAATGTATACACCCTAATTCTATCAAGTTCCATTGACCCCTCTTAATTGAAATTTTTCCCACAATTTACCACTGACTGCCTTTACAATTACAGCTATTTTTGTCTTCCTCTTAGTAAATAACTGAGCTTAACACAAATTCAAGACAAAAATTCCCACTAGCATAACTTCTCTGTTGGTCAGCTAAGACTCCATGCACTAGATAAAGGGGGCCCAGGTTCAATCCTTGGTTAAGGAACTAGATCCCACATGCCAAAACTAAGAGATCCTGCATGCTGCAGCTAAGACCCAGCCCAGCCAAATAAATAAATAATTTTTTTTTTAAATTCCCACTAGCATAATAAATGTTTCCACCAAATACAAAACTTGAACACAACAGTAAAGGAATATACACTTTATGGTCAGAGTAGTTTAAAAATATCCAACCCAGTTGATTCCTGTGAAAAAAATCATACCAACCAATTTGAACTTTAAATTAGTTTACATAATTTCTTTTAATATCTGTTAATACTACCATGTCATCTGTGCTAATAATTTTGGTAAACTGAAATAACAGAAATTTTCAAGCCTACCATGAGTAAATGCATGTGTATTTGAAGGAAGATATATGTTTATAATAATTAAATTTTTAAAAATCATTTATATTTATCATACAGTTTATTATCCTACAGTTGTGACATCTCGATCAAAGCTATATATCTTGTCATTGTTTATTCTCTCTTTATCTTTTACAGTCTACTATGAATAGTATTATTCACATTACATTAAATTACAGAGGTTAACCTGAGACTTGTTGTAAATGATTTAGTCAAGTTGGATTTTTTTGTGTGGGGTGGGGGACAGGCAGACTGCTAATGGGGTGATTGAAACTTTTTATTAAGATATAACTACATCTCTACTGTTCCTCCTGGAATCACAAAATCCAAGAATTGGAAGGGGTTATTACAAGCCATATAGTCCAGCCTCTAATTAAATGATAATTCCCTTTAAAACATTGTGCACTGCAAGTAATCTAAACAACATGTTACTATTTCCAAGAGTGGGGCACTTACCACAACACTCAAATTACTCTTTACACTCTTTGATGCTTCTAATTTCAAGAAAAATCTCTCTTATATTGGATTAGAATTATTTCACCTAAAACTTTTATCCCAGGTTTCTAGTTATTAATCTCTTTCAGCAGAAAAATAGATAAAAACATCTTCTACATAAAGTTAATAAAATATGTAAAAGTAGCTCTTTATGTAGTCATTAACTTTCCTTTCTTCAGGGTCAACATTTTCACTTTCTATCATTTTCCTTCTTAAGAGATACCCCCATCCTAATCAACCTCCTCTGGCTTCCACTTCCTTGACTAATCCTATGATGCCGCTTCCACCGAGCTTCCTGGTAGTGCAAATGCTTTTTAAGCATAGCTGTTACCCTTTGCCCCTCAGCTTTGCATTTCTGGACTTCACTGTTATGTGACCTAAATAAAGGCAAGATCCTACCACATCTCTGTAATCCTTACCTACACGTTTCTGAAAGGAAACAAGTATGGAGGAAAATTTCAACAAACCCTGCTGGAATGAGTTTCAGGATATTTCAACAAACATGAAAAAAATAAAGCTGTGCCTGATTCCATACGTAAACAAATAAAGGGGAGAAGGAGACAGAGAGAGGAGAATCCTCAGCAGGTTTTTGATAAGGAAGGCCATTCGTATGTTAAAGGTGCAAAGGAAAATAAGGGGGAAAATTAAAGGCTTAAAAAGAGGGACCCATTTGATGATTAAAAAAGTTAATAATTCCTCCTTTATTTTACAATACAAAAATTAGTAAATAAGTCAAAGAAATTATAACCACATGCCCAACAAAGCAAAATATCCACAATATTATGAATGTTACAAAGAAAAATATGTAGGAAGATAATAAAATAATGATGTACTCAGAAGGGCATCACTTTCAATACTTGTGGAATAATGTACTAAAATGGTCCTGGATGTTTTTGATCGATATTATGATACTGAGATTTATCTAAACTGCCAGAAAATTTACTTTCAATAAATACTAAAGTAGTCACATGCTTTGTGTACCACCTGCATTATAATTACACAAGGATTTTCATTTTTAAAAGGCAGGGAGGAGATGAAGTTCAAATTTCTAATTTTTATGAACTCATCCAACAATTATGCTGCCTACCAAAGCTGGAGACTCTACCCCTAAAATATAATGTCTCTATTCACTTCCTTAATTCTCAATTCTTATAGGCATGCTTTTTCTGGCATCGTACCCATTTTGGCAGTAACTCAGACTCTGAAACTGATTCGTTGCAATTTTAATAGTTTTAATAACCTAGATAATCTATTAATATTTTTCCCCTAATTCAGCATTTTGGCATTACATATTTCATGAGAGTATCATTCTGTAGCCAATATTGGTTTGGGTATGTTTTTAATTTTTTCTAAAATTCCCCTTGCCTTTCATTATGCAGTCACTAAGTACTTGAAATCTAATAGAGCCAAGTTATTTTGATGGTTGTCTTCAACCTACATATAATATAATGACAGTTTTACTATGTAAGGAACATCGTTTCTGATAAAATTAGAATAAAAAAACAGTGGGGAAATATGCAATGAACCAGTGATGAAATTTCTCTGGGGCTAATTGGTAAGGACTGTATTTTCTTCTTCCTAAAAAAGGAGTGGCAAAAGAAAGTGTATTTCAAACGTCCCTTGATGATTCAAAAGATACAGGAACTTGCTGGTATGTCCTGGTCACCCATTTGTGGCTAAGATGAGAAGTATTCAATCACAGTTAGACTTAACACATTTAATCAGGCTAGAGGAGTCTCTAGAAGCCTCCAATAAAGACTCTCTCTTAGCAAGATCTTGTACAAATCTCTCTCTGATGATACATAATCACATTGAGGATGACTGAATTTCAGAAGCTTATAGATGATTCTTTCACTAAACTTGCAGTTGCTGAATGATACGAGCTTTTCAAAGATGGCCTTTAAAGATCTGTTTCTTTTCAAAAATGCTCCCTTTTTTCTGAGGGAGACCCTTTCTTCAACACATCTAAACCTTAATATGATTCTTTAAGAATATAAATATTAGAACTAGTATTGGGTAAATCCCCAATGGCGCTGTGGTAAAGAATCTGACTGCCAATGCAGGAGATGCAGAAGACAAGGGTTCAATCCCTGGATTGGGAAGATCACTTGGAGAAGGAAATGGCTAGCCACTCCAGGACTCTTGCCTGAAAAATCCCATGGATAGAAGAGCCTGGCAGACTACAGTCCAAAGGGTCGCAAAGAGTCAGACTCCATTAAGCACACAATTACTCTGTTCTCTAGTCTACTGGGGAAAATGGATCCTAGTTTACACTCAAAAGCTAATGGTTGCTGGCTGGATGAGGTCGAGACTTTCCGAGTTTCAAGAGTTCAAGAGTTTCAATCCTATTTTAAGTAATTAAAATAGGGTTGCTAACATTCAAAGAAAGTAAAACAATTTTAGAAATTCCAGATTATTTAGATAGTACAATTTTTTTTCACTGAAAGCCACTTAAAATAGCAAAGATAATAAGCAATTACAGTGTTTTTATTGCACTTGTAAATCACACCACAATGTCGTTCTACCTTAACATCACTGGGCAGAAACAATTCTCAGAAGACTCCTTAGCTCATTCCCTTGCCTTCACGTAGTATGAGGACTTTCCTATGTTCAAGGCCTCCAGAAAGAAAGTTCACAGAGCTACCGGATAGAGTAATAATTTTCAAGGAGGTTTCTTTTCCCTTTAATACTATGTCTTAAAGACGTGTCATTCCGTATTCAATTTTCTTGGATATGGAAAATTAAGTTCTGAATTCTAAAAATAAGAGTCATTTTTGTAGGAAAGAACTCTTCTCTGTTCTCTTGTCTTTACCTTGAATCACAGAGAGAAGGCCACCTGAGTCTTTCATTTCCTTGAGGAAGGAAGTATATGTACTTCTCTCCACCTTGTTATAGACTGAATGTTTGTGTTCCCCCCTACCCCAACTTGTTCCAAATTACTTATGTTGTATCCTGGCACACAATGTTATAATATTGGGAGGTAGCACCTTTAGGAGTGATTAAGTTACAAAGGTGGAGTCCTCGTGAATCAAATTAATGTCCTTATAGAAGAGACTCCAGAGTGTTCTTGTCCCTTCCAACATGTAAGGACATAAGACGAAACAGCATCTCTGAGCCAGGAAGCAGACCTTCACCAAACATCCAATCTGCCAGAGCCTTGAATTTGAACTTTCCAGCCTCAAGAACTGTGAGAAATAAATTTCTGTTGTTTATAAGCCACTCAGTTTATGATACTATGTTAAAGCAGCTGAAAAGACTAAGGCACATCCCTTACTACTTTCACCAATGGAAAAACACCTTTGAAGGCTGGACCTCTTGTTAGGTGTGTCCCATGAACTAGAGGTGAGGCCACCTTGTCTCAAGAGCAGGTAACACTGCCCATTGTACTGCCCTTGCTCTGCTCATCATTTCGCTCAGTCTCCACGGGAAGGAGGCCATGAAGGAGATGACCTTGCCGGACCAGCCAAATCTCTCTCTTTGCCCTTGCACTGTCTTTATCTGCCACGAGGTGTATAAATCATTTTAATCTTTTACTGAAGGGTTCATCATTTTCAAAGGAGTTGGAAACCTTAAATACGTTTACTTTTAAGTCTTCAACTTCTCAGTTACAAATATGGAGGTAACAATTCCTCCAATGATAAGTCATGAAGAATAAATGAGATGATACAAAGTGTTATGTAAACAGTAAGCACTGTAAGAATGCACGCCTCCTAGGAATAATTTCACTCATCTATAAAATAATGGCATAGGATGAAATTATTTCTAAGGATCCATTAAATGCAAACATCACCTCCAGTCCAGATCTATCCTCTAGCAGATCCCTAATCCGCCCCTCTAGTTACAGACACACATTAGGTAAGTCACTTGGCTGAAAGGAGGGAGGGAGAGAGGGAAATCTCACACACACTGCTGGATATAAAGATAACATACACAATCCAAGCACCACACCAACCATGAAGAAATGAACATATTTCTCATAGTGTTCTGTATCTTTTTTTTCCAGAGTCAATATACATAATAAAAATAAAAACCTATGTTTTTGCTTCAACACAATTCTAAAGTCCCTTTATACACCAAAGATTTCCTTATTTTTTGTTGTCACCTACTAATAATAGAGTCCCTACAAATAATAACTGCTCCTGTCATAGAAATGGAGTCTGTCACAAATAAAAAATAAAGGATATCTTTTTAAGACTATGTACAGCTTTGGTGGGGGCTTTCCGGGCGACACAGTGGTAAAGAATCCACCTGCAATGAAGGAGTCACTGGAGACACAGGTTCGATCCCTGGTTTCGGAAGATTCCCTGGAGGAGGGCATGGCACCTCACTCCAGTATTCTTGCCTGGAGAACCCCATGGACAGAGGAGCCTGGTGGGCTATGGTCCATATCGTCACAAAGAGTCGGCCACGACTGAAGCGACTGAGCATGCACACACAGTTTTGGTGGATTTAACAGCATGTTAAAAATTAAGAATGGATTACCCAGAAATTCTTTGCTTCCATTTGTACACATTAAGGTAATATTAGCTATAGTAACAAACTAAAAAATGTATGATAGCTCAAATGCAATAGTTTATTTCTCATATAAAGTCAAACATATTTTTTTCCTAAGCAGTGAAGGACCTTCACCTAAGTAGCCATTCAGGAAGTCAGAGACCTCCCTTTTTGTGACTTCTTATCTCCACCATGTGGTTTTCAAGAGCCCTGGGCCCAGCTGTGCCAAGTTGGTAGAAGAAGAGGGTGGAGAATTATCTGTCAGAATCTACAAGCCAGTCCTAGAAATGGAGCTTGTCACTTCTGTTCACATGACAATGGATAGATCTCCAACACATGGCTATACCTGAGTAGAAAGAAGGCTAGGAAATATGATATAACTATGTGGTCAATAAGAAGAGAAGAGAAACTAGTTTGGTGAATAGCTAGTCGGTCTCTGCCACACTACTACCTCCCCAATAAGATTTCTCACTGATCCTCTCTCTACCCATTTTCCTTAACCTATTTTTCCTCAAAGGTTACTCTTAAAAGTTGACAATTATGACCAATAACAGAATACTTAAAGTATAATAACATAATTATTATGTACTGCATGCAAGCTCAGCATTACAATACTTGCAATTTTCTCCTTAACAATAATTTTATGCAAATTAATGCACATCCTTCCCATTGTTAACCTTCTACTTATAATTCTTCCTTTCTAAAAACTAGGAAAGGGAAATAGTCTTCATAGGTATATTTATAAAGAAGTGTAAAAACAAAGTTAGTAAGAGAAAGACTTTAGCTTAGGAAGTATTCATTTCATAACAATTGTATAAAGAAACTTGAACAACACAACTTAATTTATGCACATGCTAAATCTGAATAATAAAATTAGCATTCAGTGAATGTCAGCTACACTTATCTGTATAGTAATATTCATTTGCATGAATTGAGAATCATTCTCCATTACTGATAGGAGAAAAAAGTGAAACAAAAAAAGAAGATAAAGAGACTAATAAATCTGTCAGAGTGACTGTAATGGAGGAAACACGGGTCTTTGAGAAAAGCTTGATGTATCCATCTTATTTTTAAGCCAACTCTTTGATTGTACCAGAACACTGAAAACTTGCTTTAAGGAAACTGCCAAACCAATGCTTTTGTCTCTCTTTAAATCTCCTTTTTTCCCATGGCCTACCCAAGTTTCAGAAACATTTCCAAGGAACTGGAATAACTAAAGATACTGTGGAATGTAATACCTTATTATAATATGTTTAGGCAATGATAAAATGTCTCACTATCCAAGAATTAGATCATGATCTGAAAAATAAACTATTAAAATATTAAGCATTTGTCTCAGATGGTAAAGAATCTGCCTGCAATGCAGGAGACCTGGGTTTTATCCCTGGGTCAGGAAGATCCCCTAGAGAAGGAAATGGCAACCCACAACAGTATTCTTGCCTGGGAAATCCCATGGACAGAGGAGCCTGGTGGGCTATATATTCTGTGCAGTCACAAAAGAGTCAGACAACTTAGCAACTAAACTACAACAGCTTTATGATTTGCAAAAGGTTCATTTTTCAAGTTCTTCCTGCTGCCTTTGATTAGTCCATTACTCTGTTCCCACTTATTTGCCTATTTTTGGTGGAACTTTGAAACATGTCTTTCTTTACACAATGACTTGGAGGAATTCTGAATATAGTTCTAATTTCTTTTTGGAAAGAATAACATCTCACTGGTACATCAGGTCATTTTATCATCATATGGCTCTATTATTTTCCTGAGTTTCCAACTGACTGCTACTGCACCCTATGGCAACAGCCATACCTCTGAAGATTGGCCAAAAATACAGAATCAAGCATGCTGAGGAGGCAACTGAAACCTAAAGAAAATATAATGGGCATTCTGTCTCTGATCTCTTAACCACAGAGAAGTAGATTTTTTGGTAATATATAAGGCAAAATTGATATTAAGACTATTACTTGGGAGGTGGGCGGGGGGTTTAGGATGGTGGAGGAAACATGTATACCTGTGGTCAATTCACGTTGATGTATGGCAAAAACCATCACAATATTGTAAAGTAATTATCCTCCAATTAAAATAAATTAATTTAATAAAAAATGACTATTACTTTATATACTAATAACAAGAAAAATGCTCATCAAACTATGACATATTATATTACAACTGTAAGATGCCTCCTCATTTCAAGGAATTAACATGTGAACAAGAACTGTACAATACTGAAGTGGGTAGCCATTTTCTTCTCCAAGGCATCTTCCTGATTCAGGGATCAAACCCAGGTCCCCTACATTGCATGCAGATTCTTTATCATCTGAGCCACCAGGAAAACTCCCTTAGAATTAATGAATGACAGCATTGTTGCTTCTTTTATTGCTTCTTACTGAACTCCAGACTCACCAAGATTGACATCAAACCCAAGATACCACGTACTGACTAGCTATGGTTCAAGAAATAGAATGAAAGTGAAAGTTGCTCAGTTCTTCTGACTCTTTGTGACCCCATGGACTATACAGTTCATGGAATTCTCCAGACCAGAATACTGGAGCGGGCAGACTTCCCCTTCTCCAGGGGATCTTCCCAACCCAGGGATGGAACCCAGGTCTCTCACATTGCAGGCGGATTCTTTACCATCTGAGCCACAGGCTTCCCTAGTGGCTCAGATGGTAAAGCGTCTGCCCACAATGTGGGTAGACCTGGGTTCGATCCCTGGGTTGGGAAGATCCCCTGGGGAAGGAAATGGCAACCCACTCCAGTACCCTTGCCTGGAAAATCCCATGGACAGAGGAGCCTGATAGGGCACAGTCCATGGGGTAGCAAAGAGTTGGACACAACTGAGTGACTCCACTTCATTTATAGTTCAAGGAAAGGATTTCAACAGGTCAGAATGAGTCTCTGAAATCTAGCTAATGGTCTGCCTGGTCCTGATTCAGCTGCTTCAAATTATATAAATTTCCATCAGCCCACTGACTTTTTCCATCAGAATTCTTTAAATTCTCTACAATAAACTTCTCCTCTAGAGCTTCATTTAAATATATCTCATCTTCATTAGGAAACTTTTGGGGATGATGTGTACCTTTGCTCTCCTGTCATGGTGATGGTCCAATGAGTGCATACACATGTCGAAACTTATTAGACTGTACACTTTAAATATAAGCATTTTATTTTGTGTCACTCATACTGTTAATGCTGTTTTTAAAAATGAATCATGTTCATATTGAAAAAAAACTAAACAGCCTATCTAGTCCAGTGAACTTCCTTGGGGCTTATAATCAAGTGGAGAGGACAATCACAGAAACAAATCATTACACCGCAATGAGACATCTGAAAGAGCACCGAGGAGCCAGCTTCTAGCTGTGGGGTGATTATCTAGAATTGGAGCTCAAGAATAGCATCCTGGAAGAAATGATGCCTCTGATGTGCCTTGAAGGGAGATGACAGTAGAGATAAAACAAGCAGAAAAGGATGAGCCCTCTAAAATTTAGTTTTGGTTCATAGTATGGTTAAAAAAATACCATTTGAATCTATAGTTTTTGCTTATGAGAAATGTTCAGTGTCTCATGTCCTTTTCACATATATATTTATTCCCTTTCCTTTTCTCAGGCTTCATTGTTAAATGCTTTCATTTTATGGATAAAGTACACATGATCATGAAATATGAAAGGCTGGGTGAAAAAAAATTATTAGTATCTAGTTAACATAGCATTGGCAAATTGAGTAGGCACATTTGAGCATAGATCAAGGACATACCTGATGCTACTTGGTAAAGAGCCAGGCTTCCCTGATAGCTCAGTTGGTAAAGAATCTGCCTGCAAAAATGCAGGAGACCCTGGTTCAATTTCTGGGTAAAGATCCTAGGGAAAAAGAATTTAATTGGGTCCTGGATCTCTAAAAAATTATTATATCAATAATAGTACAATTTCTTAAATAGTTGAAAGTATATAGTCTTTGTACATAACCTAGCAACTTCCTAATACTACAGTGTCAACTTAGTCATCAATGCTATATTTGACAAGTAAATGCTTCATTGTCCTGTACCTATGTGTTCTAAAACCTCCAACTCCTCTTTATTTAGTCACTCCTATCATGTCTTAGCACAAAATTGCATCAATTTCCTCCAGCTGCTGTAATAAAATACCATAAAATAGAACTCTCAAATTTCCAAAATAACAGAAACTTATTCTCTTTGAGTTATGGAGGTTAGAAGTCTAAAATTAAGGTATCAGCAATGTTGTGCTTCCTGTGAAGACTCTAGGGAAGAATCCTTCTTTGCTTCTTCCACCTTCTGGTGACAGCCAGCCATTCTTGGTGCTCCCTAATGCATCCTTCCAATCTCTGCCTCTGTCTTCACATGACTATCTCACCTGTGTGGATGAGTGTCTGTGTGACTTCACATGGCCTTCTTCTAAAGCTACCAGTCATTGGTTTTAGAATTCATCTTCATTCAGTGTGACCTCTTCTTAACTAACTATATCTGCAAAGATCTTACCTCCAAGTAAAATCACATCCTGAGGTTCACAGTGGACAAGAACGTTGGAAGGACACTATCTAACACCTTATAGTCCACCTCTGCCCTCTCCCCAAACTTAAGTCTATACCATACGCAAAATATGTTCACCCGATCTGAACATCCTCAGGAGTCTTAAACATTTATAGCATTAATTCTATATTCAAAATCTCATCTAAGTATCAATAAGAAAGGTTCCAAATCTGGTTATCTAAATCCGGTTACCTAAATCATCTGGTTATCGAAATCATCTAAATTAGGTACGAGTGAGACTCTGGGTAAAATCCACTGTGAAGCAAGATTCCTCTCCATCTCTGATTCTGTGAAAACTAGAACACAAGTTATCCTCTTCTAAAACACAATGGTGGAACAGGCTTAAGATAAATATTCCCATCACATAAGGAAGAAACTGGAAAGCAGAAGGGGGTCACAGTTCCCAAATGAGCCTAAAATCCAGCAGAAAAAAATTCTACTTGGTTTCAAGACCTGAGAACAATGCTGTTTCAATGCTCTGTCCTCTAAGCCCTGTAGGGAAGACCTGCTCCTTTAGTCATTAATTTGGAAGTTGTGTTTTAATCCCATGTATGTTAGCCGCTCAGTCATGTCTGACTCTTTGTGAGCCCATTAGCCCACCAGGCTCCTCTGTCGATGGAATTCTCCAGGCAAGAATACTGGAGAGGGTAGTCATTTCCTTCTCCAGGAGATCTTCCTGACCCAGAGATCTAACCTGAGTCTCCTGCATTACAGGCAGATGCTTTACTGTCTCAGTCACTTCTTTACTCAAACTCATGTCCATCAAGTCAGTGAAGCCATCCAACCACCTCACCCTTTGTCATCCCCTTCTTCCGCCTTCAGTCTTTCCCAGAATCAGGGTCTTTTCAAATGAGTCAGTTCTTCACATCAGGTGGCCAAAGTATTGGACTTTCAGCTTCAGCATCAGTCCTTCCAATGAATATTCAGGACTGATCTTTAGGATGGACTGGTTGGATCTCCTTGCTGTTCAAGGGACTCTCAAGAGTCTTCTCCAACACCACAGTTTAAAAGCATCAATCCTTCAGCACTCACCTTTCTTTATGGTCCAACTCTCACAACCCTACCTTACTGGAAAAACCATAGCTTTAACTGGATGGACCTTTGTAATGTCTCTGCTTTATAATATGCCGTCTAGGTTTGTCATAGTGTTTCTCCCAAGGAGCAAGCGTCTTTTAATTTCATGGCTGCAGTCACCATCCACAGTGATTTTGGAGCCCCCAAAAATGAAGTCTCTCACTGTTTCCATTGTTTCCCCATCTACTTGATATGAAGTGATGGGACCAGATGCCATATCTTAGTTTTCTGAATGCTGAGTTTTAAGCCATCTTTTTCACTCTCCTCTTTCACTTTCATCAAGACTCTTTAGCACCTTTTCACTTTCTGCCATAAGGTAGTGTCATCTGCATATCTGAGGTTATTGATATTTCTCCCGGCAATCCTGATTCCAGCTTTGGCTCCGTCTCTTCATTCTTTCTGAAGTTATTTCTCCACTCTTCTCTAGTAGCATGTTGGGCACCTACCAACCTGGGGAGTTCATCTTTCAGTGCCGTATCTTTTTGCCTTCTCATACTGTTCCTGGGGTTCTCAAGGCAAGAATGCTGAAGTGGTTTGCCATTCTCTTCTCCAGTGGACCACGTTTTGTCATGACCCTTCCATCTTGGGTGGCCCTACACGACATGGCTCATAGCTTCATTGAGTTAGACAAGGCTAACTTGAGTTAGTGATGTCAAATTCCCTGGGGGTTCTCCCTGGGGGTCCTCAGTCCCTTTGCCAGATCCCCAGGTTGGGAAATCTGTTGTTGGGTCCTAGAACTTTCTTAACAGTGTGAGAATTTATTTGGTATAACTGTTCTGCAGTTTGTGAGTCATCTGCTCGGCAGCTCTATGGTGGGGCTAATGGAGACCTCCTCCAAGAGGGCTTATGCCACATGCTGCATGACCCAGGTCTGCTGCAGCCAGCGTCCCTGTCCCCCTGCAGGCCACTACTGACCCACGCCTCCACAGGAAACACTCAAACACTCAAAGGCAGGTCTGGCTCAGTCTCTGTGGGGTCTCTGGGTCCTGGTACACACAAAGTTTTGTTTGAGCCCTCCAAGAATCTTTGGTGGGTATGGGGTTTTGATTCTAAACCTGATTTCACCCCTCCTACTGTCTTGTTGGGGCTTCTCCTTTGCCCTTGGACATGGGGTATCTTTTTTTGGTGGGATCCAACATTCTCCTATCGATGGTTGTTTAGCAGCGTGTTGTAATTTTGCAGTTTTCGCAAGAGAAGATGAGCACACATCCTTCTACTCCACCATCTTGTTATGACACTGCAGTGTAATGCTACTTATAACTCCATAAGATTTTTATTAAAAAAATAATAAAATTTTAGTAACTTAAGAGAGTTGAAACTTCTATACTAATACTTTTTTTTTCCTTTAGGATCATAAGACACTTGGAAAAGTCCAAATTTTCTAAATCTAACCATCTGCCATGTCTTCTTCCAAACATATCTAATAAACTGCAAAATGTGACATAAACTTCCTGTCACCTTTCAGTACCCTAGGGCTAGAAATCTCATTCTGTTACACAGCACTAAAATAGAAGAAGCTAGATTGTTAAGGATGAATTTAATGAATTGCACATTAATATAAAATAGCACCTAAAATTATGATATTAAATAAAATGGAAACTAACTCACAGCTCTACTTAGAGAAACTTGGGTCAAAATTAAGAAACATTGAGATACGATATAAATTTATATATAAAGTACACCTTAGTAATAATAGTATAGAGACTTGAGATGGAGACATTAAATATAGCATATATGTTACTTAGAGTAAAATTTTTTTCTATTGCTTTTATTGGAATTTATTTCATAAATTACCTTTACAAAAACAAACACACACACACATAGGTACTCTGTGCATGTTCTCTTGCCTCACCTCTGATCACAGTCTCATCTAGGGAAGATAATATCGTTGAGAGCTTTGATTAATTTTGTGCTGATAGAGTGTCTCCTGCAAGTACTACCCTCTGCCACCAATGTCTGGATGGCACATTAACTCCATAGCAGTTTGAGACTTGGACATGTTAGGGAGTTAAGAACCTTGTGGGTAATCCTCAAACAATGAAAGACAAAAGCTGATGGAAAAAATGCATTCACTTCTGGCCTGGGAAGATGGCTTCCATGGAGGTCCTGGAAGCTAAGCCTCCATTGTTTGTAGCAGTGAGCTCAGTAACATGCTCTTATATTGACTTTTCCTCCTTCCCATTCTTCATTTTTTCTGCTACTTCACCCCTGTTCCCTAGAATCAACTTTCAAGTAAACTACCTGCACACAAGTCTTTACCTCAGGCTCTGCTTCCAATAAAACCCAAGCTAAGACAACTGGCTTTAATTTGAAACAATGTAACAAAATATGAGAGGCCAAATTGATTCACAAAAGTATTTTAGTGACATCAGTGAAAACATCAAGTGTTGACATAAAAAAGATGTACAACGTGAAAGTTGTGGACTAAGTTTTATTTGGATCCAAAAGAGGACTATTGCCCGGGAGACAGCACCTCAGATAGCTCTAAGGAACTGCTCCAAAGAGGTTGTGGGAAAAGGTCAATATATGTGATTTTGGTGAAGGGGAAGTTCAGTGTAATCAAGCAGTTATCTTACAAAAGGTTTTCTGCTAGTCACAAGGAGCTAATGTCACCATGAAGGGATTTAGTGCTTTTCTAGATATGAGGAGATACAAGGATTGGGCTCATGAAATCAGTTCCTGAAAATATCTAACTATTTAAAGACCTGTTTCACCAGTTTTTCTAGAGCACAAAGTGCCTCATTCCTATTTTCCACCCTGAACTCCCTTCAGGACATGTCAAAGGTCAACAGCTGTGGCAGCACATGATTCAATTCCTGCAGAGGCAGATGGCTAATGCCCTTAAGTGAAGTCGCTCAGTTGTGTCGGACTCTTTGCAACCCCATGGACTACAGCCTCCCAGGCTCCTCTGTCCATGGGATTTTCCAGGCAAGAGTACTGGAGTGGGTTGCCATTTCCTTCTCCAGGGGATCTTCCCAACTCAGGGATTTAACCCAGGTCTCCCACATTGCAAACAGACTCTTTACCCTCTAAGTCACCAGGGAAGCCTGGCTAATGCCCTTAGCAAGGGCCAATTTGTAGTTGACACAAGTAAGGACCTCTGAAAATTCTCTCCTCTGTAAAAGCAACAAGAATATTGGCAAAAACTATCAGATTCAATTTTTTCAAATCAAAATTAACCAAAGACTTGTAGAAATCTAGGGAGTGTTTATTCAAGAACAACAACTAAATCTTGATAAGATCAGTGAGCTTTGTGACACTTGGACTTGCTTTATTTTCATTCTTCCCTCCGCTAACCTATGGTAATTTTAAAAGCCAAGAATCTACATTTATGGTGAAAAACAGCTGCCTGGAAGCCACTGCAGGGGGAAAAACATGACTGAAGGTCTTTCAAAGTTCCATTCCCAGGTCATTATTTGACCTGATTCCTTGGAAGACCCCACTAGCAAGACTGGCTTTATGGTACCTGACTCAGAGTTTGCTCATTGCAGAATAGCCTTTATCCTTCGGTGTTTGTTGAAAACAATCAGAAGCAATTGTTGAACAAATCAGCTGCCCAAGGTAGTGGATAATGGTTGAGAAAAAAAATAAGCTAATCATAAAACGTGAAAGGAAAATATGGAGAATGAGATGTCCATATATAACTGAAAATTTCTGACATGTTCCTAGGAATCTAGGAGGTCACGCATTCTTAGGGCTGTGAACATGGCTGAAGCTGTATAAACAGTCAAGAAAGACCTGGGAAAACCTTAAATTCTCACATGCGTCAGACATGACACCCTGCACAAGCAGGAAGTGAAGGCTAAGGTAGAGTTGTCAATGTCACGGCTAAGTGTTGAAGACACATTCCATGACACAAAGAGCCTCTCATAAAACATGGGGAGACTGACTGTTTCTAAGAATCTAAGGAAGAATCTGTTGAATGATTATCTAACCACAGAGTTTATTGAACTGAGACCTCAGTGGCTACATATGACAAAGAATACAACTTTACAAAATCGGTTAGGAAAAGTTATTAAAGAAGCAACAACAAACAACAACAATAATCCTGGGAAGAATCTGACTTTTAAGTTGATGCATTATATTACATGTCTAGTTTTCAGCAAAAAATCAAGAAATATGCAAATAAACAAGTGTGTGGCACACACACTGGGAGAAAAAAGCAACCAATTGAAACTGTTCCTGAGAAAGCTCAGATGTTGGACTAAGCAGACAAATATTTCATATTAACTATTTTAATTATATTAAAGAAACTAAGAGAAACAATCCTCAAAACACTAATAAAAGTATGAGAATTATGTCTCACCAAATCCATAATATCAATAAAAACAGGAAAAAATATTTTTAAGAACCAAATAAAAATTCTGGAGTTGAAAAAACAGTAACTGAAATTAAAAATTTACTATAAGGGCTCAACACCAGAATTGGGTGACAGAAGAAAGAATTAGTAACCTTGAAGACAGGTTAATCAATATGATCCAGTCAGAAGAATAGAGACTTAAGAATAAAGTAAAGTGAATAGATCTCAGACCTGAAGACATGACTGAGCATGCCACCATCCATTTAAAAGGAATCCTAGAAAAAGAGGAGAGAGAGAACGACACATAAAAAATATTTGAAGAAATAATTTCCAAAACTTCTCAAATTGATGAAAAACATTCATCTATACATGTCAGCCAAGAGCCTCAATGAAATCCAAGAAGAATAAACTTAAAGAGGTCCACAGCTTAGACATATATCAGAAGTTAAAGACAAAGAAAGAATCTTGAAAGTAGAAACAGAGAAGTAAATATTCATATAGAACAGTTCAGTTCAGGTCAATCGCTCAGTCATGTCTGACTCTTTGCAACCCCATGAATCACAGCACGCCAGGCCTTCCTGTCCATCACCAACTCCCGGAGTTTACTCAAACTCATGTCCATAGAGTCAGTGATGCCATCCAACCATCTCATCCTCTGTCGTCCCCTTCTCCTCCTGCCCCCAATCCCTCCCAGCATCAGGGTCTTTTCCAATGAGTCAACTCTTCGAATGAGGTGGCCAAAGTATTGGAGTTTCAGCTCCAGCATCAGTCCTTCCAATGAACACCCAGGACTGATCTCCTTTAGGATGGACTGGTTGGATCTCCTTGCAGTCCAAGGGACTCTCAAGAGTCTTCTCCAATACCACAATTCAAAGGCATCAATTCTTCAGCACTCAGCTTTCTTTATGGTCCAACTCTCACATCCATACATGACTACTGGAAAAACCATGGCCTTGACTAGATGGACCTTTGTTGGCAAAGTAATGTCTCTGCTTTTTAATATGCTGTCTAGGTTGATCATAACTTTCCTTCCAAGGAGTAAGTGTCTTTTAATTTCAAGGCTGCAATCACCATCTCAGTGATTCTGGGGCCCCAAAAAATAAAGTCTGACACTGTTTCCACTGTTTCCCCATCTATTTCCCATGAAGTGATGGGACCAGATGCCATGATCTTAGGGGAGATGGTGAGGGACAGAGAGGCCTCGCCTGCTGCAGTCCATGAGGTTGCAAAGTATCAGACACAACTGGGCAACTGAACAACAAAATGACAAGTAAAGAGATTGGAAGAGTAACTTTTCACAAAGGAAACCCCAGGACAAGAAATCTTCACTGGTCATTTACCAAATGTTTAAAGAAAAATAACAAATAACCAACCCTTTTCAAATTTTTCCCTAAAAATTTAAAAATAGAAAAGGGGACACTTTCCAATTCACTCTATCAAGCCAGAATTACCCTCATACTAAAAAAATAGATAAACACATTACAAAAGTCCTCAACAAATTGCTAGCAAATAAAATCCAACAACTTAAAAAATAATTATACATTATGACCAAGTGGGATTTATTCAAGGAATGCAAAAGTGCATCCAACACATGAAAATTAATCAATGTAATCGATGCACCAGAGAAATAGAACAAAGGACAAAGAATTAACTATTTCAGAAAATGTGTTTGACAAATCCAACACCCTTTCAAGATTTTTTTTAAAACCACTCAAAAATCCAAGATTAGAAGAGAAATTTCTCAACTGCTATCTACAAAAATCTATAGGTACATCATACAGTAAAAAACTGAAAACTTTTCTCCTAAGATCAAGACAAGCATGTCCACTCAAGTCACTTCTATTCAACATTGTACAGATGTCTAGTCAAAGCAACTAGGCAAGGAAAATATCAAATAAAAGCCATCAAGACTGGAAAGGAAAAATTAAACTATATTTGCAAAATGGCATGATCGTGCATATAGAAAACTCTAAGAGATCCACTAGAAATATTTTAGAAGTAATAAACTACTTCAGCAAAGTTTTAGGATATAGGAACAATACACAAAAATCAATTGCAATTCTATATAATAGCAATAAAAACTCTGAAAATTAAATTATGAAAACAATTCTATTTATCATAGCATTCAAAAGAATACTTGGGAATAAATTTAACAAAAGAAGTGCAAGGTATATGCCGAAATCTATAAAACACTGTGGAGAGAAATTAAAGAAAACCTAAATCAAATGGAGATATATCTTGTACTCCTGGATTGTCAAAATGGTAACACTCTCCAAATAGATCTAAGATTAAATATGTACCCCACTCGTGTGCACATGCTCCGTTGTGTGGGACTCATTTGTGACACTTGACTGTAGGGCCCCAGGCTCCTTTGCCCATGGGATTTCCCAGGAAAGAATACCGAAGCAGGTTGCCATTTCCTACTCCAGGGGATCTTCACGCCAAGGAATCAAACTCACATTTCTTGCATTGCAGGCAGATTCTTTACCACTGAGCCACCTTAAGTGATAAGTGATAAGTGAATTCACTCTTTGCAATCCCATGGACTATAGCCTACCAGGCTCCTCCGTCCATGGAATTTTCCAGGCAAGAGTACTGGAGTGGGTTGCCATTTCCTTCTCCAGGGGACCTTCCCGACCCAGGGAGCAAACCCAGGTCTCCCGCATTGCAGGCAGAGCTTTACCATCTGAGCCACCAGGGAAGCAGATAGGAGCTTCCCTGAATAAGTACCTTAAGGACACACAAATAAAAACCGCAGTGAGATAGATATAATCATACACAGTAGAATAGCTATGATAAAAAAGAAACTATGGAAGAAGATGTGGGGAAATTGGAACCCTCATACATAGCTAATGGGAATGTAGAATGGTGTAGCCAGGTTGGAAAATCATTTGGCAGTTCCTCAAAAAGATGAGTGGGCTTCCCTGATAGCTCACTTGGTAAAGAATCGACCTGCAATGCAGGAGACCCTGGTTCAATTCCTGGGTCAGGAAGATCCACTGGAGAAGGGATAGGCTACGTACTGCAGTATTCTTGGGATTCCCTTCTGGCTCAGCTGGTAAAGAATCTGCCTGCAGTGTGGGAGTCCTGGGCTTGATCCCTGGGTTGGGAAGATCCCCTGGAGAGGGGAAAGGCTACCCACTCCAGTATTCTGGCCTGGAGAATTCCATGGACTCCCAAGTCCATGGGGTTGCAAAGAATTGGACATGACTGAGCCACTTTCACTTTCACTTTCAAAAAGCTGAACAGAGTTCTCATATGACCCAGCAATTCCACTTCTAGGTATATACATGTAAGAATTGGAAATATATGTACACACAGATACTTGTATAGATATATTCAAAGCAATATTATTCATAATAGCCCAAATGTCCACTGACAGACAAATGGATAAATAAAATGTGATATATCCATACAATGGAATATTATTCAGCCATAAGAAAGAAAGATATACTTATTCATACTATAACATGAATGGCCTTGAAGTTGTTATGCTATGTGATAGAAGGCAGACACAAAAAACTACCTACTATATGATCCCCTTTATATGAAATGTCCAGAATAGGCAAATTCACAGAAACAAAAAATATATTAAAGTTTGCAAGCAGCTGGGGAAAAGGGAACCAAGCAGTCACTGGTAATAGATACGTGGTGTCTTCCTGGCATCATGAAAACCTAGAGGAATTAGGTAGTTGTGAAATGTCCTCAACTTTTTGAATATATTATAAGCCACTAAACTGTATACTTAAAAGGGTACATCTTATGGCACGTGCATTTTAACTTTATAAAAAGAACTGAAAGCAAAAATTTTGATCTACTGATGCATGAATCACTGAACACTCTGCAGCTTTGTCTGGGATATCCAGTGGGCCTTTGGACCCAATCTGCAGTTGTCCAAATTAAATATATTTCTCTAGTATACATTTACTCTTCTTCCAAATCATATTCATGAATATGGTTTGAAAATTTAAGAATTATTCACTAAATATCCTTGAAATTGATGTCAAGCTTCTGCTAGCTTTATATATACTAGGCATCTGCTAACTCTTGATAGTCTGTACCAGTGTCCAAGTGTTAAGTTTATCTTCCCACAGGTACATATGCACAATTACCATCACCAAAGGTCTCTCTGCTGTTTTCTGAGAATTGAGTGTGCTGTCGGAGAAGGCAATGGCACCCCACTCCAGTACTCTTGCCTGGAAAATCCCCTGGACGGAGGAGCCTGGTGGGCTGCAGTCCATGGGGTCGCTAAGAGCTGGGTACGACTGAGTGACTTCACTTTCACTTTTCACTTTCATGCATTGGAGAAGGAAATGGCAACCCACTCCAGTGTTCTTGCCTGGAGAATCCCAGGGACAGAGGAGCCTAGTGGGCTGCCGTCTATGGGGTCGCACAGAGTCAGACACGACTGAAGCGACTTCGCAGCAGCAGCAGCAGTACTGCCGGACATCTAAGCCCTGGGATGACTCAGAATCACCACCGTGCTTTCTCTTGCCACATGTCCCCTCCTCAGGGCTCTCACATGACTATTGCCCCTATGTGGTGGTATGTTCTTCCCAAAAATACACAGAGGGTTTGCATCTTCACTTTGTTCAAACTTCTGCTCTACTGTCAAACCCCTCCTTTCTTGGCCAGTCCTTTAAAAACAGTACTCTCACTATGCTCTGTCTCCGTTCACCATTTCATCCTTTCACCCTAGCCCTATCCAATCAACTTAGAATACACACATATATATACACTCACATACACACATTTTTATTCTTTTGTTTACTGAAAGTGACAGAGGCATAGACCTGCTTCTTATTCTCAGCATCTAGAACTGTGTGCCCAGCATAAGATAGACGCCCAAAAGATATCTGTTGAATAAATGATTGAAATGCTGTCATAACACAATCTTGAAAATTATTCTTATCATGTATTCAATAATAGGTTAAGACATCTTTTTTTTTTTTTTTTAAATTTTTTTATTAGTTGGAGGCTAATTACTTCACAACATTTCAGTGGGTTTTGTCATACATTGATATGAATCAGCCATAGATTTACACTTATTCCCCATCCCGATCCCCCCTCCCACCTCCCTCTCCACCCGATTCCTCTGGGTCTTCCCAGTGCACCAGGCCGGAGCACTTGTCTCATGCATCCCACCTGGGCTGGTGATCTGTTTCACCATAGATAGTATACATGCTGTTCTTTTGAAACATCCCACCCTCACATTCTCCCACAGAGTTCAAAAGTCTGTTCTGTATTTCTGTGTCTCTTTTTCTGTTTTGCATATAGGGTTATCGTTACCATCTTTCTAAATTCCATATATATGTGTTAGTATGCTGTAATGTTCTTTATCTTTCTGGCTTACTTCACTCTGTATAAGGGGCTCCAGTTTCATCCATCTCATTAGGACTGGTTCAAATGAATTCCTTTTGACGGCTGAGTAAAATTCCATGGTGTATATGTACCACAGCTTCCTTATCCATTCATCTGCTGATGGGCATCTAGGTTGCTTCCATGTCCTGGCTATTATAAACAGTGCTGCGATGAACATTGGGGTGCATGTGTCTCTTTCAGATCTGGTTTCCTCAGTGTGTATGCCCAGAAGTGGTATTGCTGGGTCATATGGCAGTTCTATTTCCAGTTTTTTAAGGAATCTCCACACTGTTTTCCATAGTGGCTGTACTAGTTTGCATTCCCACCAACAGTGTAAGAGGGTTCCCTTTTCTCCATAGCCTCTCCAGCATTTATTGCTTGTAGACTTTTGGATAGCAGCCATCCTGACTGGCGTGTAATGGTACCTCATTGTGGTTTTGATTTGCATTTCTCTGATAATGAGTGATGTTGAGCATCTTTTCATGTGTTTGTTAGCCATCTGTATGTCTTCTTTGGAGAAATGTCTGTTTAGTTCTCTGGCCCATTTTTTGATTGGGTCATTTATTTTTCTGGAATTGAGCTGCAGGAGTTGCTTGTATATTTTTGAGATTAATCCTTTGTCTGTTTCTTCATTTGCTATTATTTTCTCCCAATCTGACGGCTGTCTTTTCACCTTACTTATAGTTTCTTTTGTAGTGCAAAAGCTTTTAAGTTTCATTAGATCCCATTTGTTTAGTTTTGCTTTTATTTCCAATATTCTGGGAGGTGGGTCATAGAGGATCTTGCTGTGATTTATGTCGGAGAGTGTTTTGCCTATGTTCTCCTCTAGGAGTTTTACAGTTTCTGGTCTTACATTTAGATCTTTAATCCATTTTGAGTTTATTTTTGTGTATGGTGTTAGAAAGTGTTCTAGTTTCATTCTTTTGCAAGTGGTTGACATCTTTATATGCCCTTCCTTATGCCTAACACTAATTAGTTTTAGTCCTCACACCTTTCATTCTCCAGCCGTCCTTTCCTTTACATGAAGTGTTTTGAGGATTTTTCCTCTCTAACAATAGCTTTTCTAATCAAATAGTTGGGGGGGAAAGCTGTCAATCAAGCAACCCTTGGAATTCCAGTAACTATAATGTTCCCAAAGTTCATTTATAGAAAAAGCACCAAATATAAGCACGAAGATTAGTATCCCAGGAAAGTATATTTTTGGAGAAACTATTATTTTTTGGTAAGCCTTCCAAACATGTAAAAGGGTAGTAAAGCAAATTATTATTTGGCTAGCCATAAAACAATATTCTAGTACATCTCTAAAAGATGGGAGATATGCTTTTCTAATAGCATGAGCATTTTATACTGGTACCCTAAATATGTATCTCTTGGTATAAGATGAATTCCCAGTTTATTGGGGAATCAGATGCAAATATATACATTAGAGGAAGCAGAGTAAAATACAGCCCTGTATATATAGATTTCCAAACAGAACAGAGGAGTCTTATCTCTCAGCAGGAAATGTGTGAGATAAATTTCTCACTTAGTCAATTAATTTACACTTTAGTCACCAGTGCTGGAAGGTAGTTTGGCCGACTTAGCAGTCTAGGCTAGAATGAGTAATAATAATTCACATTTATAAAGGGCTTCAGAATATTAATTATTTAATCCACACTATATTGCTGCAAGATAATTCAGAATTATTGCTTGTGCTTTTTAGGCTAGAAAAACTGATCTAAATCAATTAAAATTCATGATAAAAGCAGAGTTCCTGGCCTTCAAGTTGGTGTTCAGTCCATTTTGCCTTGCCACTTTGGCCCTTTGGACTCTGAGATGGGTTAATTAACCTCTCTTGGTATGAATTTGTCCATAAAATGGTGATAATAAGACAAACCTTACAGTAGTATATTGTGCAAATTAATTGATTTTTGGAAAGCACTTTGAGATCCATGGAAGAAAAGTATTAGTTGTAAATATCTCAATTGATTTTAAATGATAAATGATCATTTTTCATATCATTTTTCAACAGCGATAGTGACAGAGATATTGAATAATATATAAAACAATGAAAAATTCTTTCCATCACTCAAAGAAAAAGCGCTTAAAACTCCCACCTCCATTCAGCCAGCCATGACTCATTCATTGGAAAAGAGGCTATGATTCATTCTTTTCCACAACTACCCAGGCTAACGCGCATTTCCAGTACAATGAGAATATTGGCTATTCCTGACAATGCGGTCTCTCATTTATGGTTGCATTTTAAATATATGTACAATAGCCCATCTTGCAGTGCACTATGGAGCATTTTGGAAGATAAGCTGCCTGAGAAAATAACACATTTTTTTAAATTTATATTTTTCTGTGCCCTGATCAGAGCTGCAAAACATTTGTTTTAACACTAGCATCTTACAATCTACTTATAAACACTGAATGGTATCACTGAAAATGCTACCAACACTGTAGATCTCAAAGAAGAATTATTTCATTTTATATCTACTTTCTTAAATGAGTTTTTCTACATAATAGTTCTACAAACCATGGTGTACTTGATTCTGAAAAAAATAAATACAACTAAGTTATTTCATCTTAAAACTACAAATAAATAATTTAAGGACTTTTATTTCAGACATGAACCCAAAGTTGAAGCTCCAAAGCCATATAAACCTAGAATTATATGGTGATAAAATGCTGGTGCTTAGTACAAGAAATGAAATACTAAACCTTAAAATGTGTCTAACAGATGCTTTGTAGCCATCTTCAATCAAAACTCAGTACCCATTGATTTTTCCCCCAAAACAGGAGGCCTAGTTCCCCTCTGAGTGGCCTCTCTCATACGGAACTCTTTCCCAACACCCAGTCTCCACATTTGCCCCAGCCAGAAGTCTGGACTTAACACAGCACAATCTTTAAAAAGGCACTAATTTCACTCATCAAGAGGCAGATTTAGTTCCTGGCTTGAAAAGGAAATAGTTGTAATTAGAATGTGCCTAATAGATGACACCTGTTTGTTAAGTCATTCCCAAAAAAACCACTGCATTCTTAGTAAAGACACTCTGAAATCCAAGGTAAACAAGGATATCCCAGGTTTTGAGAGCCATCAGGATTCCAATTAACTACCTATACCTTCTCTGCAATTGCCTCCTGATTAATAGAGATTTGTGTGTATGTGTGTGGGTCTCTATGTATGTATATATGTATAAACAGACACACACACACATCCTATTTCAACTTAGTTAAGCAAACACACAACCTCCTACCTGAACAACAAATGCCCTGAATTTTAAGCTGTATTGTTTTATATCTTTCATGTATTTATGCATTTTATAGCTGTTCCTATTTTATACACTAAGATAAAACTATTTGGCTATTTAAGCTTTCATAAAGGGTTGAAAATTATTTATATTTGCCTTTTTGGCATCACCTTTAAGTGAAGAAACTTTCCTATTCAGAGTCGTGGAAATTCAGTTCAGTTCACTTCAGTTGCTCAGTCATGTCCAACTCTCTGTGACCCCATGGACCGCAGCACGCCAGGCCTCCCTGTCCATCACCAGCTCCTGGAGCTTACTCAGACTCGTGTTCATCACATCAGTGATGCCATCCAACCATCTCATCCTCCGTCGTCCCCTTCTCCTCCCACCTTCAATCTTTCCCAGCATCAGGGTCTTTTCCAATGAGTCAGTTCTTCACATCAAGTGGCCAAAGTATTGGACTTTGAACTTCAGCATCAATCCTTCCAATGAATAGTCAAGACTGACTTCCTTTAGGACGGATTGGCTGGATCTCATTGCAGTCCAAGAGACTCTCAAGAGTCTTCTCCATCACCACAGTTCAAAAGTATCAATTCTTAATAAGCACTCAGCTTTCTTTATAGGCCAACTCTCCATACATGATCTGGAAAAATCATAGCTTTCAATGGACAGAACTTTGTTGGCAAATAATGTCTCTGCTTTTTAATATGCTGTCTAGGTTGGTCATAACTTTTCCTCCAAGGAGTAAGTATCTCTTAACTTCATGGCTGCAATCATGATCTGCAGTGACTTTGGAGCCCAAAAAAATAGTCTGTCACTGTTTCCCCATCTATTTGCCATGAAGTGATGGAACCAGATGCCATGTTCTTAGCTTTATGAATGCTGAGTTACAAGCCAACTTTTTCATTCTCCTCTTTCACTTTCATCAAGAGGCTCTTTAGTTCTTCACTTTCTGCCATAAGGGTGATGTCATCTGCATATCTGAGGTTATTGATATTTCTCCTCGTAATCTTGATTCCAGCTTGTGCTTCATCCAGCCCAGTGTTTCTCATGATGAACTCTGCATAGAAATTCAATAATCAGGGTGACAATATACAGCCTTGATGTACTCCTTTCCTGATTTGGAACCAGTCTGTTGTTCCATGTCCAGTTCTAACTGTTGCTTCCTGACCTGCATACAGGTTTCTCAAGAGGCAGGTCAGGTGGTCTGGTATTCCCATCTCTTTAAGAGTTTTCCACAGTTTGTTGTGATCCACACAGTCAAAGGCTTTGGTATAGTCAATAAAGCAGAAGTAGATGTTTTTTCTGGAGCTCTCTTGCTTTTTTGATGATCCAAAAGATGTTGGTAATTTGACCTCTGGTTTCTCTGCCTTTTCTAAATCCAGCAGGAACATTTGGAAGTTCACAGTTCACGTACAATTGAAGCCTGGCTTGTAGAATTTTGAACATTACTTTACTAGCATGTGAGATGAGTGCAATTGTGTGATAGTTTGAGCATTCTTTGGGATTGCCTTTCTTTTTGATTGGAATGAAAAGTGACTTTTTCCAGTCCTGTGGCCACTGCTGAGTTTTCCAAATTTTCTGGCATATCGAGTGCAGCACTTTCACAGCATCATCTTTTGGGATTTGAAATAGCTCAACTGGAATTCCATCACCTCCACTAGTTTGTTTGTAGTGATGCTTCCTAAGACCCACTTAACTTTACATTTCAGGATGTCTGGCTCTAGCTAAGTGATCAGACCATCATGATTATCTGGATCATGATCTTTTTTGTATAGTTCTTCTGTGTATTCTTGCTACCTCTTCTTAATATTGTCTTCTTCTGTTAGGTCCCTACCATTTCTGTCCTTTGTTGAGCCCATCTTTTCATGAAATGTTCCCTTGGTATCTCTAATATCATACAAAAATAATGGAATAATTAAAATTAAGATCATCCTAAATTCCCAACTTTGTGAACATTTGCACAGAATTAGTAAATAAAAATTTACATACAATTATTCAAAGTATTTAACATAAAAATCACAAGGTTAATACCCATCAGGATGGTTATTAAAAAAAAATGAGGGGGTTCAAGAAATACCCTTTCTCTCTGTTTTCGGCAAGGATGTGGAAAAACTGGAACCTTCATGCATTGCTGGTAGAAATATAAAGTGGAGTCACTACTGTGAAAAAGTTCATCAGCTGCTCAAAAAGTTAAGCACAGAACTACTACATGACCCAGCAATCCCACTCTTAGGTTTACATCCAAAGAATTAGAGGCAAACACTCTAAGATTTATACCCTTGTTCACGGCAGCATTATTCCCCATGTCCATGCCAATATCCATCAACAGATGAATGGGTTAAAAAACATGGTATATATACACGCAATGAAATATTCTTCAGCCATAAAAGAGAATGCAATTCTGATATATGGAAGAACCCTGAAGGCATTATGTCAGGTGAAAATATTATGCTAAATGAAATAAGCCAGACACAAAATGACCAAAAAAATGTTATGATTCTACTTATATGAGGTCCCTAAAATAGGCAAACTCATAGAGGCAGAAAGCAGAATGGAGGTTACCAGGAGCTGGGCTAAGGGCATGGGGAGTAACTGTTAAATGGGCACAAGTTTTCTGCTCGGTAAGATGAAAGGGTCCTGTAAATGGATAGTAGTGATAGATGTATGACATTGTAAGTGTACTTAATTCCACTGAGTTGCACACTTAAAAATGGTTAAAATGATAAATATTATGTTATATATATTTACCACAAAAAAGTCCAAGGCTAATAGAAATTATTTTAGTATGTTTGTTTAGAAATATTCATTGCCACTTGACCAATTATGTTTCTCAGCGCAACTGGGTGTCTTAATTTGTCCCGTTTATATAAGCATGTGTGTGTATATACACAAAATCTAATTCCAGAAGATGAAAAAGGGTGTAAGCAGCATTCTAATTTATGAGATCAGGGAGTAAACATAAAATTTACCTTTGTAATTTTGCTGAAGTTTATAGCAAAATATCCTTCTTGAGGTTTATTAAACTCTAATCATTTTCTTGAAAGATTAGCAGCAATTATCATTAAGGTTTAAGCATTTAACTGTGACTACTGTAATAAATCTTATTAAAATAACTGAAACATACTTTTTTTGCATGTGCAACCTGTCTCTGAATCACAACCATCTGTAAGTGGTGATTGCCTGGTGCACACAGATGGAAGTAAAACAACGTTCAGGCTATACCATTCTTCCATCATCGCCTGGTACCAAACGGAAATCTGAGTCAGACTATTTGCATTTGAAAGATTATATGATCGCTGTAATTACCAAATACTCATTGGCTTTCTGATATAAAATGCATGATAGGTACCTGATTGAAAATAACGGTTGAACTGTGCAACCTCTCTCTCTTATCTCTGACAGCCTATAAAAAAAAAAAATTAGATGTTAACAATAGAGGAACAGGTTTCAGGTTTTTATAGCACACAATTCCTTTTCAGATTTAAAATGACAGAAGAAGGGAACAGAATAATTTATTTCTCCTGGCTTGCGGCACAGAACCATGGAGTCTCTTGGCCCATAACTTCAGGGCTACACTTTCAACTCCCATCAGCCTAGATCAGTTACAAAGGTGAGCCTCTGCTCCATCTTACAGTTCTGCCAGGCAAGGGAAAAACAGACCCACGTTACTCACAAAGTCTGTGTCATTAAATATGAAAAACAGGAAGCCAAAAATCAAAGAGATTAATATCTTTCTAGGTGTCACCACATTTTGGCTAGTAAGACCTACCTCTGCCAGAAAAATAATCAGAGAAGGGAAAGAGATTTGAGCACTACACCATAATAGAGAACTGATTTTGGAGTTGGGCAAACCCTGCTTTAAAGGCGTCATGATAACATCTAAGTGACCATGTTAGACCTTAACATCTAAGTGAGCAGTTTTGTCTATGAGGGTTTTTTTTCTATCTCGATGAACTTCAGAATATTTCTTACTCTGCCAGGAATGCATCCTATAGTTAAAAGTTTGGACCTAGATAGAATCAGACTTCTGAGGCTTAAATCCTGCTTCCCTCCACCTACAGCTGTGTGACTTTGGCAGGTTACTTAACTTCTCTGTGTGTCTTTTTTCCACTTATAAAGTAGAAATAATAATGATCCACTCAAAGTTTTCTTGGGGGGATCCAATGGGTCAATAAATTTGAGTAGTTTAGAACAGGACCTGGCATCTATTACTGCCAATATTTATCAATTAGTTATTATTCATATGTGAGCCAATTCGTGAGTACACAGTGAAGGACAGACATAGTCCTTGGCCTTGTGGAGCTTCCAGATCTCTAGGAAGATAGATGTTAAAAAAGAAATACAAGAACACGTAATTACAAGACTGAAAGAAAATAAGATGGCAGATCTTGTGATGTTTGAGCTAACTATTTCACGTCAGATTCATCATCTGAAAGATCTCAGAAATATTACCTCTATGTTACAGTAGGAAATACTTGGGTCAAAATCGCTCAGGTGTCTCCAACTCTTTGCATCCCCATGGAAAGCAGCCCACCAAGGTCCTCTGTCCATGGAATTCCCAGGCAAGAATATTGGATTGGGCTGCCATTTCCTACTCTAGGGGACCGTTCTGACCCAGGGATCAAACTTGGATTTCCTGCACTGCAGGCAGATTCTTTACCATCTAAACTACCAGGGAGGCCCAAAAAAGGGGAAATGAAACTCTCTCATTTGTGTCCCACTCTTTGCAACCCCATGGACTGCAGCCCACCAGGCTCCTCTGTCCACGGAATTCTCCAGGCAAGAGTACTGGAGTGGGTAGCAGTTCCCTTCTCCAGGGAATCTCCCCCACCCAGGGATCGAACCCATGTCTCCCGCATTGCAGGCAGATTCTTGACCAACTGAGCTACCAGCGAAGCCCAAAGTGAAAGTGAAAGTGTTAGCCGCTCAGTCGTCTGACTCTGCGACACACAGACTATAGCCCGCCAGGCTCCTCTGTCCCTGGGCTTCTCCAGGCACGAATCCGGGAGTGGGTTGCCATTCCCTTCTCCAGTGGATCTTCCCAATCCAGGGATTGAACCCAAGTCTCCTGCAGCTCCTGGATTACAGGTGGATTCTTTATAGCTGAGCCACCAGGGAAGCCCTTCATATAAATGGGATCATTGTGTCTGCCTCCTATCACATAGCATAAGAACTTCAAGGCCATCCATGTTATAGTACGAATATTTCATTCTTTCTTTTGGCTGAATAATATTCCGTTGTATGCATATATCACATTTTGTTTATCCATTCATCTGTCAATGGGCATTTGGGCTATTATAAATAATACTGAAATGAATATACCCATATCAGTATTTGTGTGGACATATATTTCCAATTCTTACATTATGATACTTATGTAGGAAATACATGAGTATAATAATGTAAAAATCCCTAGCAAAAGGAAAACCTTAGTGCACATTAGTGTCTTTCTTCCCTTTTCTCCATGGCATCTGATCATTTAGATAAGTGCTTGCTTTGTTCACTGTTTGTCTGAAGATTAGTATTATTATTATTTTTGCAGGGAAAAGTTTCTTAACCTCAAATGACCTCATTCTTTGAGACGCCAGATGCTGAAGAATATTAAAATTATATTTAAGACAGTGTTACATTCAAATTAAGATGTATTTTCTGCTAGATTACACTTTTAAAAGACTGTCATCACATATTATATACACTTAGATATCAAATGACTGCATTTACATTTGAACCAAAATAAAAGATGAAAGTGGTTAATGAAGTTCTAATTCATTGCCTTGAATGTTTTTAGCCTACTACATCCAAATTATTTTTTTTAAATAACTACCACTAGGAAGGCTAATGCAGTGCAGATGACTCCCCAAATATTTGCAATAGGTCACGTGAACACCACTGCGGCATCTCAACAATTGACTATAATAGATTTAAGGGGGGATGATAGGCTGCCTTGACATTTAAATAGATAATATTTTCTATTAAATCTCTTTTAAAAAACCTTGATTAACACCAGAAATATTTCTCACTTAACCAAAAGAAACCCTCATTAAGGAAATTTTCACTGAGTTACATACAATATGCTCATCTGTGCACCATGAACTTGTTTTTACTCTATATTCAAAGCTGTATGTTTATTTCTCTGTTCTAGTTCAGTTCTAAAAGCCAAAAATATGAAACAGATGTGGTGACTTTCTGTGTAGTGTGAAGCACAATTATGCTTCTTTGAATTGCTCAGGCTAAACACTTGCCCTCCCTAGAGCATCTCGGAACTGTTTTTGAGATTCTTTGCAGCCAAGAATCCAGCCTGCTACCTGTCAGGAGCTGGAATTGTCAGGCCACAGATGGGTGACTGCAAAGGATGCTGTCCTATTGTCCTCCCAACCAAAGTCTGTGCCACATAATAAATAAGTGGGCAAAACCTCAGCTAAATGGTATGCTGTCTCATCCTCGAGAAGAGATTAAGTTGCTGGGTAGTACAGTTCAAGGTCCACTTTACGTGACCCATTTAACAGCACTCCAAAACAAACAGCTCAGTTTCCTAGGCAAGGTTGCTCCCCAAGAAGACGGAGAACCATCACAAGGCAAAGGGCAAGTGAGGCAGGCATCCGTGAGCCCTCTCAGCTCCTTCCTGAAAGGGCACTAAAAAAAAGGGGGAAAGTTCAGCTTGTTGTACTTCTGAGTTCATAGACAGCATTGGCAATAGTCAGGAGCAAATAAAGAAAAATTTTCCAATTTATCTGTTGTAGCCATGAAGCCTTTAAACCTGTGTCAATCAGCTTAGCCTATGCATCAAAAGTGTACATGTTGATTTTCCTCTTGCTGAGAATAGTTTAAAACATGTGGAAATTGCTATAAATGAAGAGAAAGCTTGAAACAAATGGTAATTTTGTGCTCAAAAAAGAAACTTTTCTTCAGGCTGTGGGAGGTGAGGAAAAGAACTTCCTTTCCTTCTAAAATGAGTGGATGCCGAATATAATGGCATTCATAGAATCCTGCATTGATCTTGCTAGCTTACAACTGCAAAAAGGTCTTGAAACAAAAGCTAACAATGGGCACGTTCACATAAGGATATTTACAGAGTGCCATGCTCAGGGAGGTCCTAAGATTAACACAAATAAGCACACCAGCAGCCTCCTCAAATGTATGTTTTACATAAAACATGCACCACCATTTACATTTACATGCACTACCATTCATTCACTCAGAATTCATTTATTTCATGGAGACCTGGGCATTATGCTAGATGCTAAGGATACGGAAATGAAAAGACTAAGTATATGCTACAATATGTTCATATGGAAAGGGGAAAAGACATTTAAGACATGTAACAGACACAGTATTTTTACTGCTACCAAGGACTCCTTTCCTACAGTAGTCAGGTCTCTGGGTCTTGGAATAACAGATATGAAGACATAGAAGGTGGAAACAATTTGGCCTACATAACCTCAAGAGATGTTTTAGCATCTATATCTAGGACTCAGGCCACACTGTAGACCAATTCTTAAATTGTAATGACTTCTCTAAGTCTCCTCCTACCAATCCACCCCTCTCTCAATACACCACTCTTGTAAAGCCAAGAAGTGAGAGGGAATATAATCAGGAGGGCTTGCACCTTTTGTTTTCCACCCTTAGAGATGTCTGATTCTATCTGGTCATTTTCAGTTTCATTGATACCTGTGATCACGGAGGGAAAAAGCTACTATTTTCCCCCTTAACCTCTCTGCTATGGTCCAGCACTGTGCAGGCTATGGCCCCTGTATCCAGACCGACCTTCCCCTCTTCAGGCTTTGTAGTGACCTAGGTCATTAAAGAGAGGACACTTGTCCACGTGGGTTGAGTCAAACAGGACTGAGCATCACTACAGTATATGAGATGGTAAAGCCCAAAGCGGTGGCCAGATCACACAGTCAATCATCAAGTATATCCATGAGAAGGACGGCTGTCATAATTCCTGGGAATGAGTTTTCTGTGGTTACAGACCAAGCAGAGGATAGATTCATCTGAGGGTTGGCTCCGCACTGACTTGGGCAGGGCCAGGTACTCTGGGGCAGAGTCCAGAAGATGGATTCCAGTGGTGGTAATGGTTCAGCCGCTAAGTCATGTCCAACGCTTTTGCGAGCCCATGAACTGTAACCCACCAGGCTCCTCTGTCCCTTGGATTTCCCAGATGAGAATACTGCAGTGAGTTGCCATTTTTTTTCTCCCGGGGAACTTCCTGACCCAAGGATTGAACCCGGGTCTCCAGCATTGCAGGCAAATTCTTTACCAACTGAGTCACTCGGGAAGCCCATAGATTCTAAAGACTAACTCTAATCATGTTATCTTGAATTTTGGTCTCACATATAAACCAAGGCCTTGGACTTAGATACAGATAACTTAATGCATTTATCCAATGATTCCATATCAAGGGGCAGAGTAGAATATTATTTGATGAAAGGTCCTTAGAAGCAGACATGAATGAACCATGAAGCAGTAAACAAGTCCAAAACTAGAAAATCATACTTAAAACAAAGCAAGTTCTGTAAAAGAGGTCTAGATATGGGAGTAGGTTCATTGAACAAAGTATGCTATTTCCACCAGTTTTGAGGAAAGAAACTATGACTCTACCCTGCCTTAAGATGGAGCAAAGTAAGGGTAGGCAAAGCCTGCCTCCGTTCTTAGACTACCATATTAATATTACGTCTCAACAAATAAGAATACTACAATCGCTGTGATAACAGTGTACAAAAAGTCCATGAGGGTCAAAGAGGAAAAGATTGCTCAGAGCAGTCAGTAAAGGCCTCATCTACCCACTCCAGTATTCTGGCCTGGAGAGTTCCATGGACTACCACCCATGGGGTTGCAAAGAGTCGGACACTACTGAGAAACGTTCACTTTCAAGATGCTGCACTTAAACTGAGCCTTGAGCTTGCCAGGGACGAAAGCAGGCAGAGAGCCCTGCAGATTGAGACAACAGCCTGTGTCGAAGCCCACAGTCTGAAACCACATGAGCGCCTGGGACATGCTCATTGGACTGGAACCAGGCAACGGAAGACATTGTCAGCATGGAAGGCGTGTCAGCATGCACAGGTGCTGGAACTCAACTTTCTGACCATGGAGTGTCATTTCCTCATTTCAAGCAGTGGTCTAATGTGATCAGGTAGTAAGCAGAGGTCGGAAGCATCATTTCTATACACAAGTGCCACCACAAATACTGCTCTATGTATACAAATAATATAATACTGCACGTGCATAATTTGCATCACAAGCTGTTAGGTGCAATTTTCTCAGAGAAGTTTGGAAACAGTAGCTCATCAATTGAACAGACAAGGTAGAGAGACCATGGAAATATGCTGAATAGTCTCTACAGAAATCTCCAATTACAATGAACTCTGATTATTCAAGAATAAAATGTTATTTGAAATCCAGGGATCAGAATGGTAGAACTTGCAATGTCACTACTACATAAGCTCTAGAAGGGGTAGTGTTTTTAAAACAGAAAAGGAAAAAAAGTCTTTCAAATTGTAAAAATGATAATTATTTAACATAATGTTTCCCACCCCCATAATAGTTTTTCCTAAAATGTGTGGAATAATTTATATATAAATATGTAGATGTATACAAACTGAAATGCCAAACATTGAAAAGAAACTCAAATGAGTGGGTATTTACATATGGAATAGAGCTCATAAGAAACCGTGTTTTCATGATAATGAGATGTTTTCCAAGCTCCCTTTCATTCTGGAAATTTACTCAGAGACAAGCCTATATAGTCATAAAATAACAAAGAAATTCACAGGCAGCCTTAGAAATCTCGAAGGATAAGATCTGACATAAGAAACGGCCACCGTGCCGTCTCCAGTTCAGTGACAGGTCAAAGAGTGAAATGAAAATTCCCAAGAGACGTAGAAGGTAGAAAGTCCTTCAGCTAACCACATCTTTAACAGTTACGGGACATAACAATTTCAAGTCCAGAGAAAGCTTAAATGGATTTAAGTAGGATTCTACTGTTTAGGCACATTCTACAAGGATCATTAACTATCTGTATACAACCACAGAAGAAAGAAAAAAAAAAAAAACAAGGTTTTCTCCGTAATGTTCAGGAAATGGGTGCTTTTGATCCTCAGAGTTCAAGCGAGGAAAAGGTAACTAATTTGTTTCCAAATTTGTCTGATAACTACTGTGTTTTAAAAAGTCATCAAGATGTAAACAACTATGATAATTATCTTCTCAGAGGGATGTGATATTTTGTAAGGAAAACAAGAAAAATGCTTTAAGGCCTTACATTGTTTCCAACAAGAAAAGTAAGCCTATTGATTACAAAACCATTAAATTTCTCATCTAAAGGCTATATTCAAATGACTGACTTGGCCAAGTTTCTTTCAGGTACAGAGGATAAAAATCCAACTCAAACCAGCTTAAAACACAAAGGGACTCTACCACTTCACATGATTAAATCGTGTGCTGAATCCAGTTGCTTCAATAAATTCATCAGAACACTGTTTCCGTCTCTTTATGTCTTAACTCTACTTCCCTCCACCTGCTCTATTGTCTAATATGCCTTCCCCACACAGTGAGGAAGGATGCCGATAACTGCAAGAGAATTTTCTATCAATGTAGTAACCCACGTGGAAAGGGAACATGTCTTTCCCAGTAGTTTCAGCTAAAAATCTCAAACTGACTCAGACTGAGCTTTAGTGAACTTCCAGTTCTGAACGGTTTGTTCTGTCCAAAGTGTGTCTCATACTGATTGGCAAGAGATGGATCACACACCCAGCCCTGGATTCAAGGAGTGAGTTCAGTCCTCTGGGTTACAGTGACCAAGAATGAAGGATAGGTAAACCCCGCAAAGAGACAAGGAACAGATAAACATGTATTTTTTACTCTACAGATAAATTATCGTCATGAATTTACATTTCATACATTCACTTTTTATAAAACGACATTTCACAGTTTCAGTAAATTGCATTCTCTGTAGGGGTGTTAATGCTCTGGCTGATGCTCTAAAGCCACTGGAAAATATGACAACTCTTGTACTGCTGACAAAAATCATCACAAGTATTTCTGGGCTCCAGACTCATTCCACGTACTTCCTTCCTTTTTTTATTTAGATCCAATCAGGTTAAAAATTCTTTTCAAGACAGTCCATTGCAGAGAGGTAGACAGAGAAGTTACATACACATTGGTTACAACAGCTATCCTGAAAATTTTCATAATAGCAAGGATAGTCATAAGAAGCCAGAGATAAAACTCAGTAAGCAAGAAACTAGATGGATAACAGGAATATAAAAGTTTCAGGAAGTCAGCAAAGTCAGGAAGGTAGAATTATAAAGACAGGGTCCAAAATCTGGGAATTCAAAGGTTTAATAAGCATGACTATAGCAAACAGGAAACTGCTTCAAAGGAAAATGACGCTCTTTGCAGTCTTTTTAAAATTACCGCAGAATGCTGAGTATATAAAGACAAGGTCTCATCAACTGGAAGTATATTTCCATTCAAAGGTATCAACTGGATTCCCAACGTGCTTTTTTATCCCATTTGAAGAAAAGGAAGAGGGCTCAGGCTTTGAAAGTTTTAAATAGATGAGACCAGGTGGCCTAAACAAGTCGATCCTAATCATGAACAATTATGAGATCATTGCCTCAAATCAAAGAAAAAAAATCTTCTTTTGACACATTTCTATTTTTGATACGTGGGAAGATATGATTGGAGGCCACACTGATTGATATTGCTCTAAATCATAGGGAATGTAGCATGGCCAGTTACTAGTACATCCCCCAATGCCTCAATCGTCAGTCTTCTTAATAACCACCCTCTCTAGGAGACCATGTGATTTCACAATGAGTCACAGCTCAGCTCTTCAGCATTAAGTATTCTTTGTTCATACATCAGAAGTTAAACTAATGTCATCCTCTGGTTATCTAAAAGCCTTGGGATAGCTACACAATAACTATTAGTGATGAGTTCTTGGCGATATCAATTTATGGTATTTATTAATTCTGTAAACATTTACTGAGTATCCGTAATGTTCCAGGTACCATGCTAAATGTTAACGTAATACACATACACTTAATAGTCAGAGAATGTTATCAGTGTTACTAACAAAGGCATGAAAAATGTCATCATGGCTGCAGAGGAAGATGCATTGCAGAATCCTTGCCTACATGTGAACAAGGGAAAATGATGAGAATTTGCCCACTTAGAAAGGTAAGAGAGGGCATTGCTAGCAAGAAAAACAAGATTCATAAGGACGCAATGGGAGTAATGTATTTGGTAAATAAACACGGTTCAGTGTTACTGGAGCATGACTTGATAAAGGTCAGATTGCAAGGAGCAACATGTACACCAAACTAATTTTGTTTAAATTTTACACTTCAGTGAGTCAGGAGGCCCTGTTTTAAAAGAAATGAAGAGAGCTGATGTCTTTAATTCTCATCTAATTTCTGAGCAATATAACTGCTCCACCAGTCTGGAAGGAGGACTAAGGTAAATGGGAAATAGGTAGGAGGCAACTGTCCACACAAGAAATAGTGAGATAGCAGTGGAATGGGGTTTTCCAAATTTGCTGGCTTACTGAGTACAGCACTTTCACAGCATCATCTTTTAGGATTTGAAATAGCTCAGCAGGAATTTCATCATCTCCACTAGCTTTGTAGTGATGCTTCCTAAGGCCCACTTGACTTCACATTCCAGGATGTCTGACTCTAGGTGAGTGATCACACCATCGTGATTATCTGGGTCATGAAGATCTTTTTTATATAGTTTCATGTATTCTTGCCACCTCTTCTTAATATCTTCTGCTTCTGTTAGGTGCATACTATTTCTGTCCTTTACTGTGCACATCTTTGCATGAAATGTTCCCATGGTATCTCTAATTTTCTTGAAGAGATCTCTAGTCTCTCCCATTCTATTGTTTTCCTCTATTCCAATGCACTGATCACTGAGGAAGGCTTTCTTATCTCTCCTTGCTATTCTTTGAAACTCTGCATTCAGAGGGGTATATCTTTCCTTTTCTCCTTTACCTTTTGCTTCTACAGGTCAGTTTTCATTCCAATCCCAAAGATGACCAGTGCCAAAGAATGTTCAAACTACCACACAACTGCACTCATTACACATGCTAGCAAAGTAATGCTCAAAATCTTTCCAGCTAGGCTTCAACAGTATGTAAACTGAGAACTTCCAGATGTTCAAGCTGGACTTAGAAAAGGCAGAGGAATCAGAGATTAAATTGCCAACATCCGTTGGATCATAGAATAAGCAAGAGAGCTCCAGAAAAACATCAACTTCTGCATCATTGACTACATTAAATCCTTTGACTGTGTGGATAACAACAAACTGTGGAAAACTCTTAAGGAGATGGGAACACCAGACCACTGGCCTGCCTGTTGTGAAACCTGTATGCAGATAAGAAGCAACAGCTAGAACTGGACATAGAACAACAGACTGGTTCCAAGTTGGGAAATGAGTAGGTCAAGGCTGTATATTGTCACCCTGCTTATTCAACTTCTACGCAGAGTACATCATGTGAAATGCCAGGCTGGAGGAAGCACAAGCTGTAATCAAGGTTGCAGGGAGAAATATCAATAACCTCGGATATGCAGATGACACCAGCCTTATGGCAGAAAATGAAGAGGAACTTAACAGCCTCTTCATAAAAGTGAAAGAGGAGAGTGAAAAAGCTGGCTTAAAACTCAGCATTCAGAAAATGAAGATCATGGTATTCAGTCCCATCACTTCATGGCAAATAGACGGGAAAACAATAGAAACAGGGACAGACTTTACTTTCCTGGGCTCCAAAATCACTGCAGATGGTGATTGTAGCCATGAAATTAAAAGACGCTTGCTCCTTGGAAAAAAAGTTACAACAAATCTAAATAGCATATTAAAAATCAGAGACATTACTTTGCCAACAAAGGTCATTCTATGGAGAAAAGGGAACCCTCTTACACTGTTGGTGGGAATGCAAACTAGTACAGCCAATATAGAGAACAGTGTGGAGATTCCTTAAAAAACTGGAAATAGAACTGCCATATGACCTAGCAATCCCACTTCTGGGCATATGCACCAAGGAAACCAGATCTGAAAGAGACACGTGCACCCCAATGTTCATTGCAGCACTGTTTATAATAGCCAGGACATGGAAGCAACCTAGATGCCCATCAGCAGATGAATGGATAAGAAAGCTGTGGTACATATACACCATGGAATATTACTCAGCCATTAAAAAGAATTCATTTGAGTCAGTTCTAATGAGATGGATGAAACTGGAGCCCATTATACAGAGTGAAGTAAGCCAGAAAGATAAACACCATAAACATAAACATAAATACAGTATACTAACACATATATATGGAATTTTAAAAGATGGTAACGATAACCCTATATGCAAAACAGCAAAAGAGACACAGATGTACAGAACAGACTTTTGGACTCTGTGGAAGGCGAGGGTGGGATGTTCTGAGAGAATAGCATTGAAACAAGTATACTATCAAGGGTAAAACAGACCACCAGCCCAGGTTGGATGCATGAGACAAGTGCTCAGGGCTGGTGCACTGGGAAGACCCAGAGAGATGGGGAGGGAGGCGGGAGGGGGGATCGGGATGGGGAACACATGTAAATCCATGGCTGATTCATGTCAATGTATGGCAAAACCACTACAATATTGTAAGGTAATTAGCCTCCAACTAATAAAAACAAATGGAAAAAAATAAATAAATAAAAATAATAAAATTGATATGGTGTAATATTAAAAGAAAAAGTCATTCTAGTCAAAGCTATGGTTTTTCCAGTAATCATGCATGCATATGAGAGCTGGACAACATAAAAGGCTGAGAGCCAAAAAATGTATGCCTTCCAACTGTGGTGCTGGAGAAGACTCTTGAGAGTCTCTTGGACAGAAGGGAGATCAAAGCAGTCAATTCTAAAGGAAATCAATCCTGAACGTTCATTGGAAGGACTGATGTTAAAGCTGACGCTCCAGTACTTTGGCCACCTGGTGTGAAGAACCGAATCATTAGAAAAGACCCTGATGCTGGGAAAGACAGAAAGCAGGAGGAGAAGGGAACAAGAGAATGAGATGGTTGGACGGCATCATCGACTCAATGGACAGGAGTTTGAGCAAACACCGGGAAATGGTGAAGGACAGGGAAGCCTGGTGTGCTGCAGTCCATGGGGTCACTGAAAGTCAGACACAACCGAGTGACTGTACAACAACAGTGGAACGGAGAGAAACTGGATTAAAGAGATAGAATTGGTGGAATCTGGTGACCAATTTCAAGTAATTATAGAAAGAGTGGAAACAATTCTCAGTATATCCAAGACTTCTAACTTTGATAAAAGTGAAACTATTAACTAAACTTAGAGGCAATGGCACCCCACTCCAGTACTCTTGCCTGGCAAATCCCATGGACGGAGGAGCCTGGTAGGCGGCAGTCCATGGGGTCGCGAAGAGTCAGACATGACTGAGCAACTTCACTTTCACTTTTCACTTTCATGCATTGGAGAAGGAAATGGCAACCCACTCCAGCGTTCTTGCCTGGAGAATCCCAGGGACGGGGGAGCCTGGTGGGCTGCCATCTATGGGGTCGCACAGAGTCAGACACGACTGAAGCGACTTAGCAGCAGCAGCATCAGTAGCAGCAGCAGAGTTAGGAAGGTGAAGCTTTGTGATCAAAACTGTAATTGTTCACCAAATCCATGCTCCCCTTCTGCCCAGACATCCCAGTGGACTACATTCCCCATCTCCTTTTCAGTTACACTGACACTTGAAGTCGCTCAGTCGTGTCCGACTCTTTGCAACCCCACAGTTTGCAGCCTACCACGCTCCTCCGTCCATGGGATTTTCCAGGCAAGAGTACTGGAGTGGGGTGCCATTTCCTTCTCCAGAGGATCTTCCCAACCCAAGGATCAAACCTGGGTCTCCCACCTTGCAGGCAGACGCTTTACCATCTGAGCCACCAGGGAAGTCCCTTTTCGGTTCACAGACTCCTAAAACAAGGGCAGTTGAATACAGACTTAGAAATTTGGAGCTCAGAAAAGCCTTATTGGAGATAGGATTGAGGACCATCAGTTTATGATTCAAGTCATCAGAATGAGTGGAGAACACCCTTAAGACCACCACTAGCCATAATCCATTGCAAGACATAAAATATTTATTAGATTATATTATTCCTGTAACATTATATATAAGATTGAGAAACACTGGAAATATGACTGAAAATGTGATATTGAAAAATAACAGCAAGGAACACCTAACACTATTCTTTATCTAGTTTTGTGGTCAGATACAGGAAATGTAAAGGACAAAACAGGAAGTTAATGATGTTGCTTTATTCCACTCTACATCACATAGCACAGATGTACAGCAGGATTTTCTCTCCACTATGAGTACCTACTAAATAAAAAGTTCAGATACCGTGAGTCATATTTATTGTTTTATATCCTGTGTGTACATGCTTAGTTGCTTCAGTCCTGTCCAACTCTTTGCAACCTCATGGACTGTAGCCTGCCAGGCTCCTCTGCCCATGGGAATTCTCCGAGCAAGAATACTGGAGTAGGCTGCATGCCTGCTTCTAGAGGGATGTTCCCGACGTAGGGATTGAACACACGTCTCTCACGTCTTCTGCATTGGGAGGCAGGTCCTTTACCACAGTGCCACTTGAGAAGTCCATTTTATATCCCACCACTTTGCAAAAGGAATTTGAGTCATCCCAAATGCTATATCCTGCAACACATAAAAATTTTACCCAACTGCTGAAGAACGATAGCTGTACCTATATACAAATATGTATACAAATAGCACATTTTTACTATATTTTCTGTTAAGTGTTTAGAATATGCATTAATCTACTTCTTTACTCATCTGAGATATGAATAGAAAAAAAGGAAAAACAACTGAAATGCAATTTCTAAAAAAAAAAAAAATCCACTCTACTAACATTTAGAAATGTTTCCATTAATTCCTAGCAGGTTATTTTAGTCAGACTATAAAGATTAAATAGTTTGTGTTCAAGCAGCTTTATTTTGTAGTGTTTGAACTAAGATCACCTTCCTTCTTTCATCTAAGAACCAAAAAGTACCATCTGAAAAACTACTACTCACTGCAAAACAATATTAATACTATATCAGAAATTGCTCCATGAAGATTGTAAAAATACTGGAAGGAGGGGAAGGATTACTGAAGCTTTAGCCATCCCTTGTTTCATTCTTTATTTGACTATTTCCCAGGTAAGTACTGACCAAGTTTGCTTTCACTTAGTTTCAGAGCACCTACAGGCAAAAAATTATAAGGTATCTGAATTATTTACTTCAAAACTTTAAAGGCATCTGAGGCATCTCCTATATTTTATAGACTTTGAATGGATCAGTGTCAACTACTAGAAATGTAGGCTCAATGATCCTATAAGCCCAAATGGCCATTCTGTACCCAAATGAAAAATGTCACATGAGCCCTTTGGCCTTGGAGAATCTAACCCAGAACTTATTTATGGGAATTACATGCTTCAGTCACCAATAAATCTTACAACCCTAATCTATGAAGAAACAGATTTTCTTTATATTAAGTTATGGAAGTCAATGATGGCTGTGAGGTGAGCTGCTTAGAAAGTAGTCTGTAAATCCAACTCTATGAGGTAAGCCTTTTAAGAACATTTTTCTCTTAGCAACAGAAGGAACGGTACTTCAGTTTAGATTTTATTTCCTTATGGAACATATTCTAGTGGTAAAAATGACTGAGTATTTTGTGACTCTGAAATGCAATAATTAAAACATAATCTGTTCCTTAAGCACTTGAAATTTTTCTAAATTTGAGATGCTCAACTGGGATATCCCAAACTAAATTGGAATAACTTAAAGAGTAAATCCAAACCTCTGTGCCAAACTGATGCATGCACCTACAATATCTGTACAACATGAGAACATAAGCTGAACATAATACCTAGCTACAGACTCAAACTATTTATATCTTCAAATTTAAGGTGCATCTAAACCAACCAAAAAAAAAAAAATCTTAGTTTCTTGGAATGTACAATCGACATCTTTTAAAATCCTATGGGTTTCCAGGTCAAAATGGCAGACTATACACATTCACCTTCCTTGTTTCCTAAAACCACATGAAAATAATAGAAATATGAACAGAAGGGACTAAACGTTGAATAGTACTGAGATGGGGATAGCAGCCATCAGTAGACCACAGAATTTTCTCAACTTAGAGGCTAAATAGAGGCAAATAAGAGAGTATAGGCTAAAAAGCTGCAGAAGACCACCGGAGAGGTGTCAAGTTTTGAGTGAACAAGAGCATGGACCAACAGAACGCTGTGGGGCTGCAGTCAGGGAGATAAAGGAAAGGACTTTGCATGGACCAGTCAGTGAGCTCCCCCTCAAGCCTTTCTCTTCCTTCTCACAGAGGATGAGGTGGCAGCAAGGCCTCAGAATAAAACCACAGAAGCACTTTCTAAAGAAAGCGAAGAATCTTCTGAGGTGGGCTAAGGCTCCTGAGACAGACGCAGAGTGGAGACGGAAGGAAATCCAAACGGTATAGACAACTACATATGGAGAGAAGAAGCACATATGAAGAGAAGCCCAACTAGGGATACAATTACAGTTTTTAACACAGTTTGCTTTTCTCAGAAATAAAATGTTCTTTAAGAGTCAAATAACCAACTATATCTCACCAATTTTCCTATAATCATGATCTACTGACTTGGCATTTGGTATCATTAAAAATACCTGAATTTTTCCTGCTGTACAGTACAGGGAACTCTGTTCAATGTTATGCAGCAGGCCAGATAAGCAGGGGGGAGCGGGATTTGGGCAAAAATGGATACATGTATACGTATGGCTGAGTCCCTTCATGGTGTACCTGAAACTATCATGACATTGTCCATAAGCTATACTCAACATAAAATAAAAAGTTAAAAAAAAAAAAGAGTACCTACCGTACTATACTGTTGTTACTGAGTTAACACCTAAAAAGCAGAAAATAATACCCACCCTAGTACATAGTAAGTGCTTAATAAATGTTAGCTGTTATCATTATCAAAAAAAAAAAAAAAAAAAACCTTGTATTTCTAATAAGGACTTTATTAAAATTTTTAGGGGTGATAGAATTTACCAACAAAGGTCCAACTAGTCAAAGCTATGGTTTTTCCATAGTCATGTATAGATGTGAAAGTTGGACTATAAAGAAAGCTGAGCCCTGAAGAATTGATGCTTTTGAACTGTGGAGTTGGAGAAGACTCTTGAGAGTCCCTTGGACTGCAAGGAGATCCAACCAGTCCATCCTAAAGGAAATCAGTCCTGAATATTCACTGGAAGGACTGAGGCTGAAGCTGAAACTCCAATACTTTGGCCACCTGAGGCGAAGAGCTGACTCGCTGAAAAAGACCCTGATGCTGGGAAAGATTGAAGGCGGGAGGAGACAGGAACAGCAGAGGATGAGATGGTTGGATGGCATCACCGACTCAATGGACATGAGTTTGAGTAAACTCCGGGAGTTGGTGATGGACCGGGAAGCCTGGTGTGCTGCAGTCCATGGGGTCGCAAAGAGTCGGACACGACTGAGCGACTGAACTGAACTGAGAGAAATTAGAAGTTTTGTCTTTCAGAGGTTAAGAATAAATTCTGCTTTTTCATTATTTCTAAGACACTCCCTTTTCCTTCCACATTAACATCATTTTTTTCTTTTTTATTTCTTTATTCATTTATTTTTGACTGTTCTAGGTGTTCATTGTTGCACACAGGATTTCTTTTTTTTTAATTAATTTACTTTTTATTAAAGGATAATTGTTTTACAGAATTTTACTGTTTTCTGTCAAACCTCAACATGCATCAGCCATAGGCATACATAGATCCCCTCCCTTTTGAAACTCCCTCCCATCTCCCTCCCCATCCCAATAAAGGGCATCATCTAGTGTGGTTCTATCCAGAGTAGGTGTGACACAGTGTAGCCAGTTTTGTCATGAGCTTACTTGGTTGTTATCCCAAGGGGCATGACTGGACAACAGGAAGCCCTCATTTCAAAAAACAAAATATTTAAGGAAGAGCTATGAGAACTGCTTATTGACTGAAACTTGCCATTGATGCCTGCTGTCAAGAACAGGAGAACATCGGCATCAAAACTTGCTGAAGGGATGTCAGTGGCTTGGAAGAGACTGCCAGAGGTAATGAGTGGAGCAGATGTCTAAAAATGCTGCCTCATCAATACTTTGAAGAGTCAAAAGGGTGGAACTGTATTAAAAAAAACTCAGACCCTGATGACTTTGAGTCAAGAAGTGGGTTAGAAGAATTGGGATGTGAAAAAGTTTTAGTTAGACCTTAATTTATTTTGCTTAGATTTTCCCTGTGTGTATTCCCAAGGATTAAAATTACACCTAACCAAGTCTAAATACTCTAAGTGATAAGAATGATTTTTGGCAGTGATTTTCTTTTTCTTGGTAGTGTAAAAAAAGATACATCTTTCATTCAAAGGCACCCCAGATTTGTTGAGATACAGTTACTACCAGTTCAAGAAAATTTGGCTGTTTTAGCAGAATTATAGACAATATTTCATAATAACTTTAATTGGAGTATAACCTTTAAAAATTGTAAATCACTGTGTTATACACCTGAAGATTATATAATATTGTAAATCAACTATACCTCAATAAAAGAAAAGGAAATTTGGCTATTTTATCACTTTTGCAACACAAAAGTGATTAAAGTATATTTGACGTATGTCGTTAATAAACTCGGCTCCTTATCCACCTGGTTGGGAATCCATGGTGTCTCAGATGGTAAGGAATCAGCCTGCAATGCAGGAGACCCAGGTTTGATTCCTGGATCAGGAAGCTCCCCTGGAGAAGGAAATGGCAATCCACTTCAGTATTCTTGCCTGGAAAATTCCATGAACAGAGGAGCCTCATGGGCTAGTCCATGGAGTTGCAAAAAGTCCTGACATGACTTAGTGACTAAATCACCATCACCTGGTTATTCTAATCTCTCCTAAGCTCTTTGTCACAACCCTCTTAATCACATTTTTCCCCCAGAAACGTATGGCTCACTCATCAGTTTTGATTCTTTCTTACTTGATTAGAGACAGAAAAAAATACATATGATGCTTTACAAACAGACATATGTTTAGCAGAACAAAACATTCATAATTTCCTACTTATTTAAATCAATAAAAATTAAGTGTAACTTAGTATGTTCACCCTTCTTTTATATTATATCTGATTTTACATTTACCTACTATCTTGCTCAGAAATATAAACAACACCAATAGCAAAAAGAGGAAGATAAAGGTGAACAAATGGGGGAAATGACCCATGGTAGAACAGAGATAACTCTGGAAAAGAGGAGACACATCAAAAAATGTAACTGGCTTTATCAGAGGATTTGAAGTGGCTACTGTATTCAAAGCGCAAGAGTAAGCTTCTGTGGGCAGAAGAAACAATCACAGAAGAATCCTTGTAAATTAAAAAATATAATTAATTTGTATTTTGAAAAAAAAGAAAAATACAACCGATGACGTGAGACCTAAAAAAAAAAAATTACCTAAAGAAAGACCGATATTAGCATTGAACTGTGTTGAACTTTTGGTTCTGAATGGTAGAGTAAATGTGAGAATCTTTATGATTCTGATTTTAAAAACTGTCTTGAACCCAAAATCCTTCACAAAAATGAATCAAAGAACTATGAAAATAGAGTAACACATTTTTCAGGTATGCAAGGAGTCAAAAATGTTCATAGCCGCATTGTTTACAATTACAAGATCCACAAGCAGGCCAAGCACCCATCAACAAATGAATGGATAAAGTGGATCAGTATCTTACAGTGTTTTCCAGTCATTTAACTAGTTTCTTCAAAGAGGTTGCATGTGTAGCTCATTTTAAAAAATGAGATTTTTCCATTTGCAACAACATAGATGGACTTGGAGGGTATTATGCTCAGTGGGACAAGCCAGACAGAGAAAGATAAATACTGTATGATATCACTTATATGTAGAATCTGAAAAATAAAACAAACTAGATAAAATAACAACAAGAACAAACAAAAAATGGACTTATATAGAGAACAAACTAGTAGTTACCAGTAGGGAAAGGGAAGGTTGGAGGAGCAAGTAGAGGTAGGGGATTAAGAGGTACAAATTATATTCCAGATGCTGTACAATGCATCCTTGGAGCTTGTTTATATTATGAATATTTTATAAGTGTAAATATAACCTTAAAATATTGTGTTTTACACCCAAAACATAATATTTTATATCAACTATGCGTATACAATTTTTATATCTATTTTTTAAAGTATTTACAGCTCTACATCCTCTGCAAAACTTGCATTCTTCAATTTTTTCTGATCAAGGTCATATCTTATTCTAGTTTTACTTTCTAGTTCTTGATCTTAATTATATTGTAAAACATTTTATATTTTCTGATTCCTCTTTTCCCCTGTGAAACACCTATTCACATGTTTGGACGATTTTCCTCTTAGGTGCTTTTGCTTTTTTTTTTTTTAATATATCTGAAAAATAATTTTGCCAGCTAAATATGTCTCAAGTACATTTTTATTTTATGTCCTGTAGTTTATTTTTTGACTCTATAATGCCTTTTGATGAGGAAGTTAATTTTATTTAATACAGTTGAATATAGCAACTCCAAGAAGTCATAGAATCTTAAATTTTGTCTTCCCATTAATTTTGAAGGTATGCATGTGTGCTTGGTCATGTCCCGGTCTGTGCAACCCCATGGATGAAGCCTGCCAAGCTCCTCTGCCCATGGAGTTCTCCAGGCAGGAATAGTGAATTGGGTTGTCATTTCCTCCTCCAGGCGAATTTTGAAAATATACTTATTAAAGAATAAGAACAGAATGCACTTTAGCTTGATTTGTTGTTGTTCAGTCGCTCAGTTGTGTCCAACTTTTTGCAACCCCGTGGACTGCAGTATGCCACATTTCCCTGTCTTTCACCATCTCCCAGAGCTCGTTCAAACTCATGTCCACTGAGTTGGTGATGCCATACAACCATCTCATCCTCTGTTGTCCCCTTCTCCCGCCTTCAATCTTTACCAGCATCAGGGTCTTTTCTAATCAGTCAGCTCTTTGCATCAGGTGGCCAAAGTATTGGAGTTACAGCTTCAGCATCAGTTCTTCCGGTGAATATTCAGGATTGATTTCCTTTAGGATTGACTGGTTTGATCTCTTTGCTGTCCAAGGGATTCTCAAGAGTCTTCTCAACACCACAGTTCAAAAGCATCAATCCTTCGGTGCTCAGAGTTCTTTATGGTCCAACACTCACATCCATACATGACTACTAGAAAAACCATAGCTTTGACTATACAGACCTGTGTTGGCAAAGTAATGTCTCTGCTTTTTAATATGCTGTCTAAGTTTCTCACAGCTTTTCCTTCAAGGAGCAAGTGTCTTTCAATTACAAGGCTGCAGTCACCATCTGCAGTGATTTTGGAGCCCAAGAGAATAAAGTCTGTCACTGTTTCCACTGTTACCCTATTTGCCATGAAGTGATAGGACTGAATGCCATGATCTTAGTTTTCTGAATGTTGAGTTTTAAGCCAGCTTTTTCACTCTCCTCTTTAACTTTCAGCAAGTTCCTCTTCCTTTCTGCCATAAGGGTGGTGTCATTTGCATATCTGAGGTTATTGATATTTCTCCTGGCAATCTTGATTCCAGCTTATGCTTCATCCACCTGGCATTTCACAAGATGTACTCTGTATATAAGTTAAATAAGTAGGGTGATAATATACAACCTTGATGTACTCCTTTACCAATTTGGAACCAGTCCATTGTTCCATGTCTGATTCTAATTGTTGCTTCTTGACCTGCATACAGGTTTCTCAGGAGGCAAGTAAGGTGGTCTGGTATTCCCATCTCTTTAAGAATTTTCCACAGTTTGTTGTGATCCACACAGTCAAAGGCTTTAATGTAGTCAATGATGCAGAAGTAGATGTTTTTCTGGAATTCTCTTGCTTTTTCTATGACCCAACAGATGTTGGCAATTTGATCTCTGGTTCCTCTGCCTTTTCTAAATCCAGCTTGAACATCTGGAAATTCATGGTTCATGTACTGTTGAAGCTTTGCTTGGAGAATTTTGAGCATTACATTACTAGTGTGTGCAAGTGTGTGGTAGTCTGAGCATTCTTTGGCATTGCCTTTTTCTGGGACTGAAATGAAAACTGACCTTTTCCAGTCCTGTGGCCACTGCTGAGTTTTCCAAATTTACTGGCATACTGAGTGCAGCACTTTAATAGCAACATCTTTTAGGATTTGAAATAGTTCAGCTGGAATTCCATCACCTCCACTAGTGTTGTCTGTAGTGATGCTTCCTAAGGCCACTTGACTTCACATTCCAGGATGTCTGGCTCTAGGTGAGTGATCACACCATCATGGTTATCTGGGTCATGAAGATCTTCTTTGTATAGTTCTTCTGTGTATTCTTGCCACCTCTTCTTAATATCTTCTGCTTCTGTTAGGTCCCTACCATTTCTGTCCTTTCTCGAGCCCATCTTTGCATGAAATGTTCCCTTGGTATCCCTAATTTTCCTGAAGAGATCTCTAGTCTTTCCCATTCTATTGTTTTCCTCTGTTTCTTTGCATTGTTCACTTAGGAAGACTCTCTTATCTCTCCTTGCTATTCTTAGTTATTAGCTTGGTTAATAACTTTTAAATATTTAGAAATGCTGTGCAGTCCTTCATGGTAAATATGTACCTCAAGCCCTGCACATGTTAGGAGAAGGACTATTGCTGGGAAGTGCTTTTGCTGGTCTCCCAGCCTGCCTTTAGCTTCCACTCCTCCTGCTCCTTGACCAGTTTTAATAGCTGAGGAAAGAATTCTGTGTTGAAAGAACTTACAAGGGAGGGATTCACACAGAATAGCTCTGCCATGAGTCTGATATTGTCCACACTTTCAAAGTCTGCATATACCCTTTATCGGATGCTTTCTATACCAAGATTTCCAACCATTAGAAAGACACAGCAGAAAGACACAAAGAAAGCACACAGAAAGACACAGAAGCCAGACCAGTTTTCTTTAAATGTAAAAATAGATGTTGCCAATCTCTTGCTCAAAATTCTCCAATGGTTTCTCATCATATCAAATAAATCAACTGTCCTTTCCTTGGCCTCTCAATCCCGCTTGGTTTGTCCCCTGGTCACATTTCTGGTCTCTTAGATGAAACCCTACTACTCTCCCATTACTCACTCCACTCCAGGGTACTGACCTTTGCGCAATTCCCCAAAAGCATCTGCTGCTGCCATGGGAATTTGTACTTGACATTCCCTTCACCTGGAATGTTTTTCCTCCTGATGGATCACTTCCTAGTTTCATTCTAATTTCTGTTGACATTTATCTTTCTCATAAAGGCCTTCCCTGACCCTCTATCTAAATATATGCTACTGTGTATTGTATTTTTATAGGAAGAATTTATTACTACCTCACATTACAAATTTATTTGTTCTTGTTTATTGACAGAATGTCCTATTGAAATGTAAGTTCTATGAGGACAGGTGGTTTGTTTAGTTCATATTTGCATCTCCATAACCTAGAGCATGCCTACATGTGGCTTCATATAATAGATATTCAATAAATGTTTATTGGATGAACATTTCACCCACATACTTCTTAGTCACAGAAACATAAGAACGGATAAATCCAGGTAGCCCTTTGTTGTCTGCATCTGTTACCAGGGCTCATCCAGAGCTATTATAGTGAGAACACCAGAAGCTTTAACAGCGGAAAAATTCTAACCTATGGCTAAGGGTTCAGGTTATCTTGATACCACAGAGCCTTATTATTAGAGCATAAAGGAGCTCTGTCTCATGGTTTCATCAAATTCAGTGTCAATAAGCTTTTTAATCGCTTCTTGAGTTGGGATTTAGGGAGTAAAGGAACATTTTAAAAGGTACCTCTTAGAGTGGGATTGATAATAGGCATAGGATAAGGGTCAGAGGATTTTACTTTATATTTGGTACCATTTTATACTGTCTGAATTATTTTATCCATGTGCAAAATTTCCTTTTGAAATTAAAAGGAAAGTTTACAGTAAGATAAAATAGTTTCATATCCTCTGGAAATAAATATATATATATGTTAAATGTTTTAAAAACCGCTTCTTCTCTCTCCTCATTTTCCCCTTACATATACAATAGCATCTTTGTATCTTTAACAAAAGGGCTCTAACTCTCCTGAAATACCAGGGTTCATTTTCAGTTCACTATGTCTCACAAGGAAGTTGGAGATTTCTTATTACATATCTTTCTTCTCTTTGCAAGATCAAATACTACATGTTTATGTATTTGCTTCTATTTTAGACTATGCCTTCACAAATTATCTAATCAGAAAATGCAAGAATATCTTCATTGTAAATTACAAAGAAAACAATTTTAAACAGTAATATATTCCAAGCACTTTGCATTTACATGGAACAAAAGATTACAAGAATTACTGTTAATGAAAGACCACTAGAAGTTTACACTAGGTAATTAACACAAAAGAAAACATAATGCATTAATAATGACTATAAAAATAGACATAGCTTCATATGAGAGACTTTTTTTCTAGGTGAAACACTAAAAGATACTAAATATATCACTCCCAAGAAAAAGAATCAAATGTAAACTTATTTTTATTCATTTTTTGTATATGTTCAAAACATTAAACTCTTCATCATTTTTTTAATTGAAGTGTAATTTATATTATATTAGCTTCAAGTATACAACATAGTGATTCAATATTTTTTATAGATTATACTCCATTTAAGGTTATTACAAAACAATGGATATATTCCTGTGCTGTACAATATATCCTTGTTGCTTATTTATTTTATACATAGTAGTTTGTACATCTTAGTCCCCTACCCCTGTCTCCCCTCCCCTCTTCACTGGTAACGACCAGTTTTTTCTTTTTATCTGTGAGTCTGTTATATATATACGTACATATACACACACACATATATATATACTTTTGTCCTTTAGATTCCACATATTAGTGATGTCTTTCTCTGACATTTTACTTCATGTGGGACTGTTTATGCTAATATTTCTAATAAATTTAATTTTTAAAGTACTTTATCCCATTTTTACAAGTCAAGGAGATATATATGTTTATATGTGTATGTGTGTGTACTCCTATTAGCAAATGAAGAGGAATAGGATAGGAAAGCTCATAAAATTATTTACAGTGTTCTCTCTCAAAAGAGGAATGGAAGTAGGGGAATAATGAAGGGACACGTCCACATTTTTCTGACTATAGTCATGTACAGTTTGGCTTTTTTAACAATGATATATAGTTATACTTTGTATAATATGTTTGTGTATATGTGAAATTAATGACTAATATTTTTAGAATGTTTTAGAGTAATTAAAACTAAATTTCAAAAGATAAATCACTTTAAGGCATTGAGAGCTTAGTATTTAGACAAAAACCATGAAAAATATCAAACACTGGAAAAATAAAACATTTCTTAAAATGAATTAACAATCTTCTAATTTTTCTGTCTTCATGCTTAGATTTCTACATTGATATAGGCTGTCCTCAATGTGTGGTTCACTCTTACTCCATTAAAACATAAATACAGTAAAACAAACCTGATTTCTACTATCTCATGATGTTGTAATTCTTAGTCTCTAGTCACTCAAGGGACCGTGGTTGGGGAGGAAAAGGATGTAAATAAGATAGAAATTTAAGTATTTCAACAGATTTTAATATACTGATTTCTCAGGGGAAAAAAGTATATCTAATTTCCTAATTATCTCTTCTATCTTTCTAAATGGCAGAGAACTTTACGGGAGATGGTAAAAGTGCCTGACTGGTTGTGACCTTCCACATCCATGACCCACTTCCTGAAACCTTGCTGATGGGCTCTCATGCGGAACGCTTCCCATCAGTAGCTGAAATTACCTTTCGGAACCTCCAACATGTTTGAGAATCTTAGGATGAATAATTAATGCAACTGCACTCACAGACCTTTGTAATGAGCACATATTTTATAAGTAAATAACTAATGTCCAATACCAAATGAATACCAATGGACTAGCTTTCTGGAAAGCAAGCTTGGTGTTGTGTGAAGCCTGGAACTGACACTGATAGGCCACTATTCACAACTTCCACTTTTATTAGTTGGTTTTTAGACCCATTTACTGAGTGTGTCACTTTAATTCTCATTGGCAAATGAATGTTTGTGGATCATGAAAGAGAATGGAATTAGCTGTACCATTTAACCACAGGAAGCCACAAATAATGTTAACTGATCAGCTGGTCATAAATTTATTCTTTTTAACGGTTGAATTATGCATTCACTACTCTGCACCTGAAAGCAGTTTTCTTCTCCTTTCCTGTATTTTGTGTCAGTCTTTCCTACTTTGTGAATCATCTCTACATTCATAGAGGATATTATGTGAATCAAAAGTTTGTATACATATAAAATAGTTCACCCTCATATGCCTGACATGACTTTGAAATATTTTTCCATTTAACTGAATACTGTCTTAACAGCCAGATTTTATAAAATCTAATTTAAAGGCCTTGCATTGCATTAAGGTACATAATTAAAAGGGTATTCATGAAATTGACCATTTTCCCTGGTAAATACCAAAGAAATAGTACTTCCTGTACCACCTTTTTTTTTTTAACAAGTTCCCTAACCACCTACAGATTTTTTTCAAGTGAAACTCTTTCAAATAATCATGAAAATGCTAATTTTTCCTAGTCACTTAGGACACACAAATTATGTTTCCTTTTCTATTTGCTTTGAGAGCCTCAAGTGAAAAGAGGGAACTTGTGTGATAACATTCTCTAACATTTTACAGAAAATATCCATGAAGCATATTGGCCTAAGGCAAAGGAAGGCTATTGGTTAATGTGAAGAATCTGCTAGAAGAGCTCATCGTATCTAGAAGTAGCATGCTGGGATCAGCAGGGGATGAGGTCAGTCCTGGACAGTTACTGGGAAGGCTTGGAGAAATAACTTGACTTCTCTGTATCTGTTTCCTTATGTGTAAGTAGGAATAATAAGTTCTCTTAGAGCTGTTCTTAAAATTAGACAATGCATTTAAAGCACATGACATGCAGTAAAGACTCAATAAGCCTTCTCCTGTTCCCTTGTCACATCTAAAACTCCCAGATATCATCTCTCAGGAAGGGTTGGTGTGAAATTTATAGTGTAAGATCTGCCTGTTAAGGCAACGATACTCTGTCACTCTGCTTCCATTTTAACTACACTTTTCCTTCATGGCATTTCTCACAACTGTAATTAATTACGCTTAAAATGTAACATCTGTCTTCTCCCCCAGGCTAGGACTCCAAGAAGATCATGTCCATTTCTGTTTACCTTCATTGCAGCCTCAGAACTGAGCACTAGCATTAGTCAGTGTTCATTGAATGAATGGATGCCCAACTTTCTCTCTAAACTCTCTAAGGTTAACTGCCTTTCATGAGAATCATGGATGGCCACTACAGGCACATTTCATGATGAAATATGCAATGAAACATAACAGAATTTCCAAGACAAAAAGCCCAACAGGAATTTGTAACAATACATAATCAAAATAAAATTCAGCATGTTCACATGTTCCAGAGAAAAGGTTTTCAAAGGGTTAATTACATCACATAACATTGTTGGTCACTTTCAAAAAAATATACTGATTCCACTTCAATTATTCTACAGCTATTCGTGTGTATAGGTTTTGCTGAAAAGATCAATTGGTAATGATCTTTCTATAAGAAAAACATAAACATCATTCTTTGATTTGTTGCTGGAGCTGTTTTTTGCAGAGCCTGAGGCTGCTGAAGACTTTAAACTTAAGTTTCACCTGAAACCTTCACTGAAGAAGGCAAAAAAATTTATTAGCATTCAATTCTGCAAGTTGTCTGCCTCTACCATTATTTATATTAAACCAATTTTAATCCATTAAAAATAGCTTCAAAAATGATGCTTAAGATTCCCCCAAAAGCAGCACACAAGTAAAATACTGATTTTCACAAAGCCCACAGGAATGTGCTTTTCATTTTGAATTCATTCTAAGTAAAATTCTGAAAGTGAAGGAAATCTGACCACTAAATACAGTTGAAAAAGGACTAAACTACTTGGCAAACTTTTGATACATATAAAGGAATGACATGGAGAGATGTTTGCTAGAACAGCAAAGGTGAAGACTGATCAGTAGAGGGAATTCACAGTAGTTAGACTTACCAGAACCAAAAGATTAACTTAAGGATATGCATATACACCAACAGATTTAATCATAAATATTCCTACTCAGCTTCTATTTATTAGGTTTTTACATGTCAGACACCTCGCTAAGCCCTTTAACTTTTTCTTCACATAATTGCTATTTTTTAAAATGATCTTACAATGTAATAATCACCATGCTTATTCTATACATAAATATAATGGAAGCCCTGTTAACAAGTAAAATAACTAGGACCTGAAATGTATTTCTTTCCAAAATTTCTGGTTCTTAATTGCTACACAATGCTCTCTACATAACCCTAAGGGTTGCTGCTGCTACTGCTGCTAAGTCACTTCAGTCGTGTCCGACTCTGTGCGACCCCATCCCTGGGATTCTCCAGGCAAGAACACAGGAGTGGGTTGCCATTTCCTTCTCCAATGCATAAAAGTGAAAAGTGAACATGAAGTCACTCAGTCATGTCTGACTCTCCGCGACCCCATGGACTGCAGCCTACCAGGCTCCTCCGTCCGTGGGATTTTCCAGGCAAGAGTACTGGAGTGGGGTGCCATTGCCTTAGACAACCCCAAACTGAGAAGCATTTCCTTGGGAAAATAATTTCAGGTTCCCAAGTCAAAAAATGTCTGGTTAGTCAAGCAAACCTATAATTTATTAATAAAACCTGAGCACAGAGAACCTGAGAGTTCTCAGCAATACCTCTGTCTTCCATGGTCCCTCTGGAGTAAGTCAACAACCACTCAAGTATGGTGACAGAGACTAGGGGATGTGCCTACAGTCCTCAGTTCTACTTGAATCTCCAAGGACTATCACCAGAGCTTTTCTCCCAGAGGCAGATGAGAGCCGGGGCGGGCGGAAATCACACACAAAAATAGCTTCTCTTTAAAGCCCAAAGCAGAAAACTGAAATTTCTTGGCTTTCTAAAAGGGTACAGCTAGCAAAAGTCATCAGAACCCACTGACCCATCCAAAACAAGACAAAGTTTCTCCAGAAAACCTTATAAATAGAATCCTTGGGCCAGGAGCACAACCCACTAGGCTCAGCTGTCCTGGAAGAAAGCTAGAACGTGAGAAAACTGTTCCCAGCTTCTGTAATGAAAGGACTGTCCCTTTGCCCCTTAAAAATCTCAGAACAGAGATTCTTCTTCCCAGTAAATTATAGAGGACTGAGAACTGGCCAACTCATCCATTACTAGCCCAGGAGAATGGAAAGTACACGTACAGACGGATAAAAGACAAAGAGTGAACGTAAAAGTGGGCAGACGTAGGGAGCACATATCCAAACTGCAAACAAATAAATGAAATAATGTACAATCTCACTAATATTCAGGAAAATTAAAGTTAAAATCAAGATGCTGTATGTCCTTAAAAGCAGAAATCTCACTATGTGAAATATATTTGACAGTAATAAAAGCATTAGAATATAGGGATATACGTACAAAGATGTTTATGTGTCAAAGGAAAACTGAAATAAATTTTATTATTATGTATAGGAAGATGATGAAAAATATAGTATGCTCATTGTGAAATATACAACACCAGGCAATAAAAAATGTTTTCTATTAATCTGGAGGCCTATTTTAAAAAGCAAAGTCTCTTACATAAAGAATTTATGGTTATAAGGGAGGAAGGGGGAAGGGCTAGATTGGGAGTTTGTGACTGAACACATTGCTCTATTAAAAAAAATTTTAATTAACTTAATTCAAGTGAAAAAAAACATAGAATAATATGTAGAGTTGTTGTTTTTGTTCAGTCACTCAGGTGTGTCTCTTTGCGACACCATTGACTGCACCACGCCAGGCCTCCCTGTCCTTCACCATCTCCCAGAGTTTACTCAAAACCGTGAGTCCATTGAGTCTGTGATGCCACCCAACCATCTCACCCTCTGTCATCCCCTTCTCCTGCCTCCAACCTTACTCAGCATCAGGGTCTTGTCTAATGTGTTGGCCCTTCACATCAGATGGCCAAAGTATTGGAGTTTCAGCTTCAGCATCAGTCCTTCCCATGAATATTCAGGATTGATTTCCTTTAGGATTGACCGGTTTGATCTCCTTGCAGTTCAAGGGACTCAAAAATCTTATCCAACACAGCACTTTGAAATCAATTCTTCGGTGCTCAGTCTTCTTTACAGTCCAACTCTCACATCCATACATGACTACTGGAAAAACCATGGCTTTGACTACATGGACCTTTGTCAGCAAAGTAATGTCTCTGCTTTTTAGTACACTGTCTAGGTTTGTCATACCTTTTCCTCCAAGGAGCAAGCGTCTTTTAATTTCTAATATGTAGAGTAGTATTTTCTTATTTAAAAACCTGTTTATGTTTACACATATTTGATATCTTTTTACGTACATGAAGACAGGTGGAGAATGTCATGTACTCTGCTATTCATGTGGTTGATTTCAGCAAAGTGCAAACATAAATTCATAACGAAATCATTCACTTTTCTTTTACATGCTTAGATTCTTCTATCTGGTAGCAATAAGATAATATTTCATAAATTTTTAAGGGAAAAATATTACATATAATTACATTTAATATAACACAGACTATAAATTAGACAATATTATGAGTTTAGAATATGAATGAATAATATGAATTATTCATATTATGAATTTAGATAATTGCTTTCAAAGTTAAAAACTCATCATTAACTCAGGCAAGAAGAGATGATGATCTAAACTATTGCAATACCAGTGGCCACAGAAAGAAAAGATATCAATTCAAGAATACCTAAAATCCTAGATTTATGTGGATAATGGGGAAAAAAATAAACAGCAATGATCTCAAGGTTTCTAGTTTATGAAGTACATAGGGATTGTACAAATTAAAATAGGGAGCAAAAGACCACATATCTTGAAGGAGTATATATGAGAAGAGAAATTTAACTTGAAATTATTAAGGTGTTATGAAATAAATTTGGCATCATAAGCATGCAACTGATGCAACTTTTTTTTTTTATAAATTGTCTCTTCATGTATTTTTGCCCATTTTTCTATGGGATTTTTGTCTTTCTTCTCTCAATTTTTAAAGCTTCTTTATATTTTAGGAATTAGACTTTTGATTTTGCTTGTGGTATTAGTTTTGACACAAAAAATAAATTTTTATATAGTCAAACTTATCAAATTTTTTAAGTCATCTTTACTTGGAATCATACTTGGGAAATCTTCCCTAAATCCAGATTTTAGTAGGACTCTATATAAATCTTTTTACTTTGAAATACAATCCATTTTAAGCTTATTTCTGTTTACTGGTATAAGAAAAGGATATAATTTTATCTTTTTTTCCAAATAAATGTTGTCATCTCAACACCATTTATTAAATAATCCATCCTTTCTCCAATGATTTGACACTTTTTTCATATACTAAAATTCCACATGTATGTGGGACTATTTCTATATGTTTCAATCTGTTCCACTGATCCGTCTACATATCTTTGCAGCTGGCCCACACCATTTTTACTACAAAGGCTTTTATGGGGTATTTAAAATATGGTCCTTCTCATAGCTTTCCCTTCTCAGTGTTATCCTAGTTATTCTTGCATGTTTTTTTCAGCATGAACTTTGCTATCAACTTGTTTAACTCCACAAAATAACACATACTGGTATGTTTATTAGGCTCATATTAAGTCTATAAATCAACTTAGGAGCACTGACTTTTGATAAGGTTGAGACATCCTACCCAAAGGGAAGGGATGTCTTTGAATTTATTTGAGGCAAGAGTGTTACACTGTTTGCTTCATGCAGCTCTGGCACATTTATTGTTAGGTTTGTTCCTAAGGATTCTTCCATTTTGTTGTTGCTGTTGCTGGAGCTATCTCTAGACGAAAATTTTAAATTTTTAGCAGATCTGGGATTTCTGCTAGATTGCATTTTTTCATTACATCTCCTAGCAAGCTGTTACTTGTGTCTATAATGGTCTCTCAAACATGACACTGCCCTATTCACATCTTGGTCCCAATAATTCTTTGCTGTGGGAGCTTTCCAGTGCATTGTGAGATATTTGCATATCTCTGACCACTACCCACTAGATACCAGTAGCACTAACATTCCCAGTCATGACAAGCCAAACTGTCTTCAGACACTGCCCCCTGTCACATGGGGGAGAGGCTGAGCGTGTCCTCAGTTAAGAAACACTGGTGTATACGAAGGCGATTGATTTTTGCATGTGAATTATGGATCTTGCACTCTAGGTTGTTACAGTTTCTGCCTGTGTCCTGAAACACTTGAGAAATAAAGCCAGAGTAAAATGGGAGTCCAAAATATCATCTTTACTAGCAGTAGAATTACGATGGGAGAACGTGACTCATGGCTGCAGGCCTGTGGGACTTTTTAATGTTAACCCAGCATAATGCACAGCCCCACCAAGGCATGGGTAGTGGAGGAAAACCACAGGCTTGGCCACGTGAGACAGGCCCTTCTCACTGCCCGGCAGGATCTGTACTGCCTGCAACCAGGCTCCTTCCCAAGAGAAAGGGAAAGGGAAATAGGGCATGAAAACCCAGTTTCTCCTTTAAAACTTCTCTAACAGATCAAGGGGAAAGAGAGACACCAACAGCTTCCTCCCAAAGACAAACTCAAGAGTAGGGAGTCAGGGTGCCCTTGAATGCAAAGACCCACTCAAAATCTTCCCCAGGAATGTCTGAGGATCACCAGAGGTAACTCACAGCTGCCCCGGAACAAGCTGACTTGTTTCTGAGGCACCATGTTAGCCGCCCATGCCTTCTGTGACATGAGCAGGGTCCTCACACACACGGCAGTCAAGAACCTCACGGCACCGAGGCGAACATGGGATCCACAGCTCAACCAAGAGGAGGGGACGACAGAGGATGAGATGGTTGGATGGCCTCACTGGCTCAACGGACATGAGTTTGAGCAAACTCGGGGAGATGGTGACGGACAGGGAAGCCTGGCGTGCTGCAGGCCATGGGGTCGCAAGGAGTCGGACATGACTTACGAGACTGAACAACAGCTCAGCGAACGACAGGATAACTGCCCTCAAAAATGTGTAGCACACTTCCTTCCTGAGGGCCCCTCAGCCTTGCTTCTGCCCAAGGTGCCTTAACATGGCTCTTCCTTTCAGCTTCTCTCCCGCGGGCTGGAAACCAGTTCCTTAAACCAGTCAGAGAAACAGGTGTCACCCTACTATCTCTGCTATCCTCATCAACTTGGCCTCTTCTCACCAAGAATCCATGAACGACAACACTCCTCTGTCCCATTTCAGTCACTCATTTCACCTTCAAAAGCCCTCACACTATGTTAGCTTTACAAAGAAATATCCCAAGGCCTCATGACACCACCTGTTCTACAAACAACCAGACGTTGAATCTTGATTTTAGTGCTAGAAAACACAACAAATAACTTCCAAAGGTGTGCACTATTCAAAATGTGTTCTTAGTAATTCAACAATAGTTATGAAGCATTTACTGTGTGGCAGGCATTCCGTCAGAGAACTGATAACAAGATTTCCATTGACTAGTACTTCAGAGTTAAAGCCACACTCAAGTTTACGTGATGGCATGCCAGACTGGAAAGTTCTGCTCAAGATCTACGACTATGTGCATACCCACCATCCTAGAAGATGAAATCAGGACCTCAGGCCACTGGGCAATTCAGACCCCTCATTAAGTTCTATCTGCCCAAAATTATTCACTTAGACACCTCACTATCTCAGCATCAGGCAGAGCAAGTCACAGAAATGACAAATGGAATTGTAGACATGGCCCTACCATCAACCCCCTGAAGAATTCAAGTCAAGCTGCCAAGAAGAGTTTCTGCCCGTGGATGCCTTTGAGGAATGAAGCAATATTATTATTACAAAAGAGAGTTGTAAGATCATTCTCTTCCTAAATCCATCAGGTTTAGAAATCATTATCCTGAAACCACTCACCAAGAAGCTGCATCTGGTAGCTTAGAGGTGATTTTGGTATTACTTACTGAAAATATACAACCTGGTCATGTTTCTTAAATAAGTTGAAACATGCATATATATGGTTCACAAGGAAAAACAAATATGAATTCACAGAAAAGGAGAAAAGAAGTTGTTCAGTGACCAAGTACAAATTTAGGCCCTGAGTTTCCCAGCAGTCATAGAAATAACAGGAGAGGTGATTTATTACTTATATCTTACTAACATTGAGGAATTTTTTCTGTAAATATTTATGTCAAGAATGTTCAGTTACAACAATGTACTCAAAAAGTAGTTCTACAAAAGCTGCAGAAATGTACTTTATAATACCACATGTGGTGGGCATGGATAATGACTCCTGAAGTTGTCACATCCTTATCCCAGGAACTTACCTTATGTGACAAAGGGACTCTGCAGATGCAATTAAATTAAGGACCTTGATATGGGGAGATTAATTTGTATTAGTATGGTGAATCCAATGAAATTACAATGTCCTTTAGAGTCAGGGAAAGAGCTGTGATCATGACATCAGAGCTCAGGTGGTGTGGTCACTGGCTTTTAAAGATGGAGGCAAAAATAAAAATAAAAAAAATAAAGATGGAGGCAGGGAATGCAGACAGACTCTGGAGTTTGAAAAAGGCAGAAACAGATTCTCCCCTGAATCTCCAGAAGGAACATAATCCTACCAATAATTTAATCTGAACCCAGTGAAACAAATATTTAGAATTCTGACTTACAGAATTTAAAGATAATAAATCTGTGGGCTTTTTAAGTTTGTGGTAATTTGCTAGCAGAAACGCATAGGAAACTAATCTAGAATTAAGTGAGAAAATACATGCAAAATGTTAGCACAGCAAACATGATAAAAAATGATAAAAATATCAAATTATTCAATAAATGCTAACATGATAATGGACGCTCAGTTGCGCCCAACTCTTTGCAACCCCGTGGACTGTAGCCCGCCAGACTCTTCTGTCCATGGGATTCTCCAGACAAGAAACTGAAGGGAGTTGCCATGCCCTCCTCCAGGGGGTCTTCCCAACCCAAGGATCGAACGTGGGTCTCCTGTGTCTCCTGCATTGGCAGATGGATTCTTTACCATTGAGCCATCTGGGAAGCCCTAACATAATAATAGTGGATTATAATGATGAGTATTTTTGTTCTGATAATTATGTTCAGAAATTTTGATTGTTAGGTTAACACGCATGAAACTGACAACATTTGATCATTTTGGCCTATAAAAATGATTTCAGATAGCCCAACCTAATATTTTTAAGTCTACTGATGAGTCACAGGAATTAAAAAGCAAAACAAAATTAAAAAGAGGGCACCAATCTCCTCAAAATTTATCTTACTCTTCCCTCGTCAAATTCAACCACTTCATGAGATTGTTATAAGGGATTAAAAGAGATAATGTTTGTAAAGGAGTAATAAGTAAGCCTGAATACATGTACTAGTACTAGTAAGCCTGAATACATGTCAACCATTATTATGCTCTTTAATGTAAATTTAATGTAAGGCATTTCATTTGTTTTATTCACTGCTGTAACTCCTGTTGGAGAAACATGCATTTTCATATAACTTACTAAAAATTTTAAGCCAAAAAAAATTTCTATGCAGTTTCTTGTAGTGCCTGACCAGTATGCCTTTGTGTTAGCATTGTTATGTTTAAAAAAAAAAAAAATTGTTGAATTAAAAACTATCACATAGGTTTTATTTCATCAAGTATTCTGTTTCTCTTTTGCATCATGATTTTTTCTCCTTTCGTATCTTACACATTATTTCTATTTTTCCCAGGGGTTGAAGAAAACTTGTTTTCACAGATGGAAAGGTACAAGTCACAATGTCTTGTAACAAAGGTGTCTTCTTTCTGCCTCCTTCCTAGTTAAATGAAATAGAGAAACCCACATCTGCTGTGTTCATGGTAAGTGGCATGGAACTGAACTGGAATTTTAAAGGTAGCAAAAAAATAGCAAGAATAGTAGTGCCCATGGAAGATACAAACTCTGTCCCAACCTTTCCTGCCCCTTGTTATTAAATAAAGCCAGGCAACCAGTTATGGCCCATGGTCTAAGAGAGAAAATGGTACCTGTCCCTTCTAGACCAAAGCATTTCCAAGTCCACATGGGACCCTTCAACCCTCAAACCTCCTACAAAAGGCACATGTCTCAGCACAGCTGCAAAGCACAGAGCTTTCTTGAGCCCACATTCCTCCGTGACAGTGACGAGCAGCGCCCCACATGCTCATGTCAGACTTGTGGCAAAACTGGGAAATAAATGTCATGTGCGACGAGCTACTGAGATTTTTGAAATTAATTGTCATCATAACCCAGCCTCTCTTATCCTGATCAATAAAAAGACAAACATACATACATATATTTAATAATTTAATGATCCTGATTACAGATTGGTTAGTAATCAGTTGTCCTTACCCTTACAAAAATAATTATTTTCAAAATAACTTGAAAGAAATTGGTTTGGAGAGAAGACTGGGGATATAAGAAAATCACAGGAAAACAAACAAACAAAAAAAAAAACCCTAAAACATTGAGTACATTGAGTATGATAAACAAAATAAGAGACATCAGAAATAAAGTGAGACAAAAATTAAAATTTATGCCACTGGTTCATAATACACATAGAAAGCAAAACAATACTGTGGGTTTCATAGTGCCAGAGAACAGATACCCTTGTTCCACATTAATGGAAACTGTATGTTATTATGCACTATTAGTGCCTGTACTAGAATTTTAGGCAGATGTTCACCAGCTCACAGCATAACTCTTTGAGAATTTTAAATAGAGACCATCTGAGATATTCTACTGTGAAAATGACCTTCTGCATCAGTGCTTCTCAAACTTTAATGTATATAAGAATCATATAGGGATTTGGAGAAAAATACAGACTTCTGAGCTGTGCCTCCAGCTACTCATATACACTATGTCTAAGAAATTCCGCCAACTGGCAATTTTAGCAAACATTCCAGGTGGCTCTGATGCAAGTGGTCTATGTACCTATCATACTTTGGGGGAAAATTATGGGTCCATTATTAGAAGCCAGATAGTAACTGATTCCAACATAAATGTGAAACACCTTCCCTACACATTCTCCAATGCTTGCTTTTCCCTTTAAATGTGTTTTGTCAGAGTTAATTTTATGGTATTGGAAATTTTTTCTCTCTTTGTATAATATATATGTTTTCTTACACTTTTACTGATATTTACATAATTCTTCCAGTAGCTTGAATGTTTGTTTGTAATAATCAAAACTATTTTTCTAACAAGTAGGTATCTCTATAAGGATGTGTTATTCTAATTTTTAGTATCAGTGATGTTGCATTTTAGTCATTACTTTTTTCAATTAGAATATGAGGATTGCTATAAGGATTAAATAAGTTATCACATGTTACTAGAAGAGTGCCTACAAATCAGTAAGCTTCAGTATTATGAGCTGTTCTTCACTAGACCATAAATCTAATGAGACCAGAGACTTTCTGTGTTTTATTCATTGCTGCAACTTTTGCTCCAACACATAGAGGGTACAATAAAAATCTGCTGGATGGATAGATGAGCAGAACTATGAAAATTTCTGTTTTACTTTTACCTACTTAGGTTTACACCGTTCAAAAGCTTGAGAATTGAAACTTCACACCTGCTGATATTTCCAGATGGCTTTTACCATTTGTCTTGCCTTCTTTGCCCTACATACCCTCATTCTTACATCTTCACCAACACCAGCCGAAGGACCATAGTCCTTCTGATTTGTCATTCGGTTAGAAAAATATTTCAGAACTCCCTACATCTAGACCATAAAGAATGCCGAGAGCCAAAGAATTGATGCTTTCAAACTGCGATGCTGGAGAAGATTCTTGAGAGTCTCTTGGACTGCAAGATCAACCAGTCAATCTCAAAGGAAATCAGTCCAGGGTATTCATTGGAAGGGCTGATGCTGAAGCTCCAATACTTTGGCCACCTGGTGCAAAGAGCTGACTCACTGGAAGAGACCCTGATGCTGGGAAATATTGAGGGCCAGAGGAGAAGGGGATGAGAGAGGATGAGATGGTTGGATGGCATACCGACTCGATGGACATAAACGAGCAAACTCCAAGAGACTGTGAAGGACAGGGAAGCCTGGCATGTTTCCTGGGATCCATGGGGTTGCAGAGTCAGATACGACTTAGCAACTGAAGAAGAATCCTCTGAAGTGGCAAGACTACTTCTGGAACCCAAGAGATTGCTCAGCTGTGCAGGTTCTGGGAAGTGAGGCTGAGAACTATGGGGACCAGCTGGGCAGCTTCAGGTACACGGGGGATACATGAGGTCCTCTCATCGCTACATGGCAGCCATTGCATGGAACAGAACAGCCTGTCGAAATAAGTGGGTGATTTGTAAACTAGGGGTTGGGACACACAGGATGCTAAAACCATGAGTGTACAGAGGCCTGGCAAAGCGACGGGCAGCCACAACCCAACCTGACAACTGCTCATCAACGAGCATCTCTGTGCTGATGAGAGGACAATAAAGCTGTGAGGAGGAGAAAGCATGTGCTTGTCTTTCCTCATCTTCTAACGATGCCAAGCAGCTGGATTTTAAAACATTTTGGTGGAAAAAAATACATAAACCCTTCACAAATCCTATCAAACGCATGCTATCAAACGCAGCAACACATTGTCCTGACAAAGAAATCTCGACTTGCAACACAAGTTACAACACATCTGTTAGTGATTATTACGATGATTTTATTCCCTAATTTTGAATAATGGTTGTGTTCCTACCTTTCAAGCCACACAGACATACATTGTACATGACATTAATGTTACATTTGTTTCTCATTATATGCGTTTCTCATTAACAACTAATTAGTCTTGATTTTCCCTCTTAAATTATGTAGTATTAAAAGAAATAGACCTTAAAAAATGTCAACAGCAGTCAGAGTTAAGTCAATATTAAAGAAACAAACAGTGCTGGCCTATAGTTAACCTTGCAAGCAAGAGTCAAAATTGACTAAATTGCATGTTTAAATTAACCAAGATAAGTGTGAAAAAAGACTAACATGTTGCATACTACATATTCTTTTGTGGAGGGGAAAAAAAAGACTAGGTATGCCGCATTTTGGGCGAAACTGGCTTATATTAGATTTGAACCACCGAAGTGTTTTTAATTCCTCTTTTTTCTCACAGTTGGAGATCTGGAGAATGTATGTTTCTTGAACAAAAAAGAAGGAGAAAAATGCTTTCAATAAATGATGGTACATTAGAAAAAAACAATACTTACAAAATATTACTGCCAAAATCTGAAACATCAACTGCCAAACTAAAACACCCTTTTAGTGTGTGAAGACGATTCTAAACACCCTGAAGACGATTCTAAACAACATACTGATATGAAAAAAATTAGAAAAAAAAAAGTATTTTCTTTTTTTCTGTGCTACAAATTCTAAAATGTTACACGTCACATGTTAGAAATAAAGGTTATAATATTCATTCCGTCGTTAACTCCAATGCCTGACTGCACTGGTTTAAAACAGCAGGGGTTCCCAGTGATGTCATGTCAAGGCCACTAAATAATTTTAAGTCTTGAACCTGTCCTAATTATTTGACCAGAAGCAGAATACTTCTAATTGCTTACCCAGCCAGCAACACCGCCATCAGGGGAAGAGACGCCCAGAGTGGTGGGGCTTCCGACATTGTGAGAAGGGAGAAGTTCAGCAGGGCCCCGGGTTTACCCTCACCCGTCCAGGGTTCACGGTGAAACAGTCCTGACGCTGACGTCTCCAAGAGCCAGCAGCTAAAACCACCTTAACACGGCATTACTGCAACGTGCTTCCTAAACTATTACCAGCTGGAACCGGGAGAGGTGGTGGGGAGGGGGGAAGCCAGGTAAGACCTGAGAGACAGAGACAGAAAAGAAAGTCATTTCACGGCTGAAAGGGACAGGGGAGACAACTGAAAATTAATACAGGCCTTCCTCGGCAGCTCAGTGGTAAAGAATCCACCTGCCAACGCAGGAGACCCAGATTCGATCCCCGATCCAGGGTGATCCCACATGCCTTGGAGCAACCAAGCCCCTGCTCCACAGCTATTGAGCCTGTGCTCCAGAGCCGGGGAGCTGCAGCCAAGAGGGGCCACTGCGCGGGGAGACACGCGCACCGCAACCAGAGTCGCCCCCACTCACGGCAGCTAGAGAAGAGCCCACACAGCCATGAAGACCGGTGCAGCCAAAATTAAATAAGTAAATCAAATTATTTGAAAGAAAAGGAATACACATGTAGTGGGGTGGGGGTGGGGTTGCTTTGTGTAAAATCACTTTATTTGGGGAAGGAGACTTACACAGAACAAAGTTCAAGTCATATATAGACCTGAACCACTGAAGCTATTTTACAGGGACTCGAAGGTGGAATTGGAAAAAGACAAAGCCGTCTTCATTCTAATCAGGACCTGAGTCAGTATTTGTCACACTATAACGTTCATGCAAATCACCTGGAGCTCTTGCTAAACTGCAACTTCTGACTCAGAAGAGAGTCCATACTTCTAAAAGGTCCCGGTTGGTGGCGGATGGTCCGTGGACCACACTCTGGGTAGCAATGACCTAGACTCCCCTGCATGTCAACAGAAGTTCCCACCAGATAGATTCATTCAAACGAAAGTTACAACTAGTCTGTTTTGCTCCAAAATAGTTAAAGCAAACTTAACCCTGGGCTTAAATTTGTGACTTTGCAATCATTTCTCTTTTGTGTACTATGGGTCATATTCTCTACATTTCCTAGCTGCACTCCATAGGAACTATCTGATAACTGGTATTTGATTATTGCAAGCTAAGTCGCTTCAGTAGTGTCTGACTCTTTGTGACCCTATGGACCAAGTTCGCTAGCTTCCTCCATCCATGGAATTCTCTAGGCAAGTATACTGGAATGGGTTGCCATGCCCCCCTCCAGGGAATCTTTCTGACCCAGGGATTGAACCCGCGTCTCTTAGGTCTCCTGCACTGGTAGGCGGGTCCTTTACAACTAGCGCCATCTGGGAAGCCCCTTGTGCCCTATATATCCTGCATGTTGGTTATTCAGTTATTGATGAAACATTCAAAAACCTATCTCCTCCTAATATAGAACAAAGAAAACAGTTTCAGGCTGGCTGATCAGATCAGCAGGCAGCAGGCCTCCTAACAAGCCAGCACTGGCCACATCCAAGAAAAGCTGGTGCAAAGTGAGATGAGGTCTGCAGGACTGAGAAGAACAGTGTATTCTCACGTGGCAGAAATCAGGTTCTACAGAAGGAGAAGTTCTGAAACCGGTACCTAGATCTCAGATGTGTTGATTTCAACCTATGTTTGTTTGCACAATAGAAAAAAAAAAATGGTTTAATAGTGGGCGTTGAGAAACACAAGCCCTATCCCCGTGTCCTATGTAATCCCAAACTATAAGAAAGAAATACCCTAAAGGCAGTAGGAAATGCTGGGATGAAATTGGCTAGAAACAGTGAAAACACTGAGGACTGTGGGAAATGGAAAGAAACAAAGGTTAATTCCATATGAATCCCACTCTCCAGTCTTCTCACTGGGAATGAATATCAATCCAAGGAAGTGTTAGATTGGATGTTATAAAAGGGAGACACTGGGCTTCTAAACTGGTTTCTCAACGAGTTACTTTGCTGTCATATAGTCACAAAAATGAGGAGAAAGGTAAAATGAGGAGAAAGGTAAAATGAGGGAAATAAACTATTGTTATTTTTACCTTCTTTATTGTTATCTAAGGTTAATGAAAGTTGCTTTAAAAAAAAAAAAGGCAGCTGAAAAGAAAAGGATAAGACTACATAAGGTAATAAATTCAGAAAAGTAAATAAAATAGAAAAAGGAAGCATTCGTGCACCATGAATGCAGCAGAGAGATTTCTTGAGATGGATCTGCTTTGCCAGGAGCCAGAGAGGAAGAACAGAGAAAGAATCACAAGGAGTGGAAGGGAGGTAGAAAGCACTCATGTGTCAGAGCCAGGATGAAATACAAGACCATCAGAATAAAGGAAGTAATCATAAAACAATATTAACATTCTGAAATATTAAAAATGAAACCAGAAGCCCAAAATCCTAAATATTTTATCTGAAATAAAACTCTGCATATTAAAGCAAGGACTACAACCAGGAAGGTAAAAAATAAAATCTTCCTCCTCTTTGAAAAATCTTCATCACATAATTTAGACAATAAAATTCTGTGAATTTTAGCCAAGCTAGGTATCTTTGAGTCAAATGACATTCATAAAAGGTGCTGAGCTATCTTCTGTTAAACTCACTGAGACTGTAGAGTCAAAAGAATATCTCCCCAACACCATATCATTCTGAAGATATACTGTTTTCATAAATGCGGATAGCAATAGTCACAGGACACTGTCTTATGTCTGCTTTCTTTTTATTAAAACCACAATTTAAAACACCATCACAAAAGGACAACCCAAAGTCTAGGTCTAAAGCTCTACCCACCTATGAGTGAATGAGTATATTTTCAAACCAAAACTAATTTTAAATATTAACTCTAAATAAATACCTACTGGAAATTACTTTTTCTGCAAGTAAATGTTCCCCAAAAGGAAATGCAGTAGAATAAAGAATAATACTTGGGATAAAGCTATTCTTTCTTTAAGCCCCCTCCCCTTAACATGTATGTCTTCTTATTACTTCTTAATCCATTTTTTCACTGGAAAACAAATGGGTGGGGTGCTGCAGGGGGAGCGGAGTGAAGTTATTTAACTTTAGTCTTACAGTGCCATCTAGTGGCAGTAAGTGGCAACAGTTGCTAATCTATTCCAATTATGCATAAAAATAGACTGCCCATGCCCCTACTCAGAGGTGTCCAACTCTGTGTGACCCCATGGACTGCAGCCTGCCAGGCTCCTCTATCCATGGACTTCTCCAGGCAAGATTACTGAAGTGGATTGCCATTCCTTTCTCCAGGGGATCTTCTCGGTCCAGGAATTGAACCTGTGTCTCCTGCATTGCAGGCAGATTCTTTTATCACTGAGGCACCTTGGAAGACCAATAAAAGTAGAAATTGCTACCTTGGAAAACTAGAGGTTATTTCAATGAGTATCTCCCATTTTTGTGTAAGCGCAAAAAGACCCTAGCAGTCTGTGTGTGCTTTAGGAGACTTAATTTTATAGTGTTTTTAGCTTCTGATTACTGGCTTGTGTCTCTTACCTGCATGAAACAAAACAAAACAAAACAAACAAACAAACAAACAAATACAAGATCCAGGCTATGTTTGCTCTCTTCAGGTTCTTTAGCCATGCTTTATGTTATGGATGTACAATGTAGGTAATTCAAAACAAGTTTTCAGTTTGTGCACAAACTTTTTAAAAACACACTCAAGCACAAAACCTCAGTAGCAATCACATTTTTGCTTTCTCCCTTCTCATAAGCGACTGAGCAAACCCAAGGGCAGATTCCCCAGCCTGTCTCTTTCCTGCCTTCCTAGCCTCGGCTTCACCATATTGCAGAAGTTATTAATAAGACATGAAAACTGAAGTCAAACAGACCTGAATTTTACTCCAATGTCTTAAATATTAACTATGTGACCAGAAAACATTATATAACCAGTATAAGTTTCAGCTTCTTCACTGATGAAATGAGCTAGCTAAAGGATTAAATTTATTGATACATGAAAAGCACTACAGAGTTTGGTCTGTAGAAAGTGTTTAATGTGTTTTAATTTGCCTTGGTAACTTGCATCCACTAGATTTACAACCGGTCAAATATCCTACCGGTTTCCAAATATCCCATGTATATTCCAGGTCCTGTAACTTGACTGAGGCTGTTCCCTTTGCTTGGAGCGCCCTGTCTTCAAGGCCCAAGTCCATCCCCTTTCATGACAATTTCCTTAACACTGCTCTCCTCCCAATGTCTCCTTCCTCTGGCTTGAAGCGGTCACTTGTTCTTGACATGACTCACCTTGTTTCACTGATACCCACCCGCCTCTCCAGTGGACCTTCAGCTGCTTTCGGACACAGCTCTATAGCCGAGTGCAGTGCTGAGAAGTCTCCTATAGGAGCACTCAGCAGTCACCAGCAGTTTATAACCCTGACCCGAGTTGGGAAGTGAAGTTCAGACATATGATGATTTTTAAGCAGAAGTATAAATGACAGTCTCCATCCCAAAGACAGTGCTATTCATTTGAGCAAAACAAGGTTTTCGGATACTTGGAAGCAAAGGATAGGTGCTTTCAGGTCATTATTAGTGGCAGCTCTTCTTTCTGACTCCTTGTTTCCAGGCAAAGAGACCCCCTGGTAGCACTACTTGCCTTCTGCCCCTTTTTCCTTCTGTGAATTAGGGGTGATTGCCTTGACTGCGAGGTGGTGCTTATTTGCTAAAACCTACAGGGAATGAAAAGCAGGATTCTCTTTCTTGCTGCTCTGAACCAGTCAAACCAGGCAGCCAGGCAAAAGGCACTCCTCTAAACAGCTGACCTCCCCTGGCTTCAGCGTGTGCCATCCTCGGTGTTATAGCCAATGGGTGAAGAGGCAAGTGAGGAGGAGGTCAGTGGATCATTTCAAAACCACTTTCTCCAAAAGCTTTTAGCAGGAGGAAAAAAAAAATAAAAGTAATGTTGGGAGTTCCCTAACTAGTGGCTAGGATTCCAGGCTTTCACTGGCCATGGCCAGGGTTCAGTCCTGGGTCAGGAACTGGGATCCTACAAGCCACAGGGCATGGCAAAAGATTATCCTATAGGAAAGGAGGAAAATAAATCAAAATCTAAAAGGAAAAATGCTATCTGCCTAATATGATAGGCATATATGGATAAAAGAGTATAAAAGTGGCCTTTTAAGCCCTAACAAGTTGCTTCCATGACTTTTACATCTTACATTTTATGTTTTCCCAGGATGACTTTTGAACGAAATATCACAATTTTAAACACAGATGGATGCTGACCCTGCCTTCACACGACCTACCTCTCTGGTCCACCCCCATCTCAGCCCTGGTGCCAATAAAACTTCGAGCCAAAACAGTTAGTCAATCCTTTTAGGCACAGGTAGCCAATTTGACTTTCTTTAAATATCGTATTTAATCTTGATTTCTGAATTGTTAGATGTCATCTTATATTTCGCATCTGAAGTGAGTGCCTTGCCCTCCTCACCCTAGTCCTGGCCCCTCTGACTCATAACCTTCTTCTCAGAGTGCCTCCTACCAACAGGTAAGCGAAAAGTTCAAAAAAAACATGGGCCAGGGGGGTGGTCAAACCATAGTTCCCCATCTCTCTGGCAAGAGAGGGTGTTTGCGGGGAGCATTTGAACACAAGGCGTAAGGAAGACCAGAGCCCTTCCATAGAACTAGACTTGGCAGAAAGGAGTTCTCTCTCCACTGAGGTTGCTAAGTTTGGAAGCCAGGACTGGGGCTGCCAGCAGGTGTCTTCTCCATCGTTTGAACGGGCTAGTGTGCAGAACAAAGCCAATCAGAGCCCAGCAGAGATCAAAGTAGGATAGAAAGAGAATGTGAGTGCAGTGGTTCTGAGATCCCTTCTAGGATCTGAGGTCCAAGTTCCTCCAGCAGTTCCTTTGGGCCTGTGAGCTATTCCAGCTACAAAAACCATCCCATTTTCTTTCTTCTCGAGGTGATTTGAATTGCATTTTTTCACACATGTCCAGAAGAATCTTGTGCAATTTCAGGATCTCATCATTAAAGACTCTGAAGGTCTACTATTATTTTTCCTAAATCCTTGTGGCTAGTCTGACCCTTAGTACTAAGGGTCAATCCCTTCAATCCCAGGATGGCAGATCCTCCCTTAGAGATCTAACTCTTGTCCTGTGACAAACAGAAGACTGTTTAATAACAAGACCCATCTCCTGTGGCCCAGGTCACCAACTATTTCTTAATACGTCTGACTTCAGGAGAGGCTGTAGAATAAGAAAATGACTACAAGGCATCTAGAATTCTTCACCCAAATGTCCAGGAAGCTTAATAAAGCTAATAACAGCAGAGAATTCTTCCTTGAGTGAACCCTATTGAGAAAATCTGTCTTCATAAAATGTCAGGCACTTCACCCGACTTTCTCCAGGGAAGCTGGAACTCAGAATGAATGTGGTTATAGGAATTCTTCCTCTGAGGGATCCTGGCTGTATGTGAGTTCTCTGAGGACCTGATTCCTCGGGCCTAAAACAGATGACAGGGCACTCAGCCTTGATTCATCACACAAGATGAAGCCTGATATATATAATATACATATTTTTTTAACCTATCATAAGATGGCCTGTAATGACTCTTAATCATCTTAAGTAAGATCCTAGAGATCTGTAAACTTTTAATTTAAAAGGTTTAACTTTTGTCTGAAGAGAGGTTATGGTCTGGTGCTGCCACCCACAGATACTAGCAGAACAGGGCTCAGAGAGCCGACTGTGTTCAACACTAAGCTAAGCCCTAGGGGGTCATCATGAGACACGGGTCGCCCTTTGGTGCCTCCAAGTGTGAAGCCAATAAGGGTTTAAGGCAGAGGCCGTAGGCATGAGACCCAGTCTGTAGAAACTGTAAGTGAAGAAGCAGAGCTGTTGTGTACAGATTGTACCCTGCTGAGACGGTGCTGTAATCTGCCTCTTAATTTGTAACCAATCTGTGCGTCCTGGTGCCTGTCTGACTGCCCCACCTGATGGGTGTGCTTTTACAATTTTTCCAGGAAAAAACAGGATTTACTAGAGGACATCCTTGTGGATGACAGACGCAGGGTCTGAAGTTCCTGCTTTCAACAGTACAACCAAAGCAAGGTGTAGAACCATGGAGCTTTCTGTCCAAGTGAAAACCACTCAGGATTCCGGTTGTGAACGAGATAGCCAAGAGCGGCAAAGAACTTTGATCACAAAATGAACTGATTTCTGATTTCTAGCAGCCCTGAGCCTTGGGAAGGACAATTTTAGGTTCTCCTTTAAAAGATACATCTCAACATTTGAAATGTCTCTTTCTTCTCAGCACAAGATAAAATTTTTCTGTTTACAGGATCTTCATCACTTTCATTCTTCTTTCTTTTTACACAAATAAGGACTCCAAACCTTCTTGAGTTTCTCTTTGATTTGTTCTGTTCCAGAATTCAGACAAAAATTGCTGTCACACAGAATCCAAACACCCCATTTGGCACAATGAGCAGGGTAATTTGTGAGTGGTCACAAAGCATCCTGTGTCTGCCTTTGTCCTGAACACTTCTACTCCTCCAAGAGAACATAGTATGGAAATTGCTGGGTTTCTCTCTTTCTTAAACCCAACCTCTGACTAATGTATCATAAATCATCACAATTCTCAGAAGTCCATTTGAAGCCAGTTTCAACTAGGAAATTTAAACACTTTCATAGCAAAGGGAACCCAACTCTCCAATGCAGACCACAATTCAAAATTACTCCAAAACTAAGGCTTTGTCTTTATAACCCCTAAGATAAAACCCAGATGAAGATTAGAAATAGCATTCTTTCTTTGTTATATGCTATTTTGGAGAATTATTTATTCTGGCTTTGAAGGATTTATCTCAAAGGAACATAAAACTAAAGTCGAAGCAAATTTGTGTGACAGATGTAACTTTGACAGCCCTTCTTTCATAGAGATGACTAAAATTGAAGAAATGTCCCTGAATTCAACTAATTGTTCTCCTTCTATGAAACAGTCTGCTTAACGGACATGTCATATTTCCCAGAGACTTCATTTAGGTTTAGATTTATTCAAAATAATCTTTAGCCTTTGATATTCAAGAAAATGACACTGATACTGAATGTTCCACGTAAATTATTAGAGGAACGGAGAACTGAGCTTCATACTAACCTTCCTTATCCTTGAAACAGAAAATGTTCCAAATGTAAAACCCTTCTCACATTTAATCCATGAATTTAAGCAAGTGTGGAGACCTAACTGTAAATTAGTTGGATACTATCAGTGCCCTATTGCCCATGCAATTTTGAACCCCAAATGCTAGCCTTGTGCAATGAATTTTCCAGGACCAATTTTGATGGATATAAAACCTCCTTAATCAGCCGACAAGGCTAAGAATTCCTTTATTTGAGTGTGTATATGAGGGTATGTATGATGTGCAGAAGATAGTGTTAAAATAGACTGGTGAGGGTTAGTCTTACCACTTCATTTTTTTACTATATACCCTCTTTTAACTATTTATAATTAACCAGCTCTGCCAGAAAATCTAAATTAACAAATGCCATAAGATTTTGCTATGACTCACTATTCAAAAAGCAGAGCCTTTGTACCAGAGCCAGGAGAAACACTTACTTAAGATATGTCTGTGGCTTTAAGAAGCTCACGATCACAGTATATGATCAGCTAGTAGAACAAAAAAAGGGGTGGGGGCAGCTTTATTTTTATTATGAAGTTCTTCGTAACAAAAATAAGTAGAAAAGTATTTTGGCAAGACATCTCTAAGCTCTCTTGTAGAGCTAAAATTCTGCGATCATTTGAGTTCATTCTACTTTCTTACATGTGTTAGACTTTTTAAAGTTGGAAGAAGAGTGAGAAGCCCAGTGTACTGGTGTTAAAGTTAGTTTCCGGTACCAATACCCAGGGAGTTGAAGAATGACAAAAGGTAATCTCAGCAGCTTTCTTCTAGCAGCCCAGACCACTTTCAGTCCTGAATCACAAGTTTCAGTTTCCTAATGGTTGCCCAACTTTTTACTGCAGGTCGTGTAACATCTACTTTTGCTGCTCACTCGGTGACTGTGCTTTTCTTCCTTCACCCTCTGGCTCTTGCACGTGGCGGCCTTGGAAACCTCATGGAGGCTACTCATTGCTTTCTTCCTGTGAGTCTCTGTCCTTCGAGTTGCTTTACCATTCATGTGTCTTGCTGTGAATGCCTTAAGAAGATCTAACCAGGACCAGACTCACACCTCCTGGACAGCACCCTGTTTCCCAGGGCCAGTGACATGGCTCCCCACCTATCACAGGCCAGCACAACTAATCGGGTGCTAATCTTTGATCCAGACAACTGTGCTCCCAATCAAGATTCCCCTATGCCCAGGGTAAGGACCACCCTGTACCTATATCCTTCAAGACAGGATATGGAGTTCAGTGGCATTAAAATAAACACCTAATGTACTTGGACACCATACATTTTCTTAGATTGTACCTAGACCATCATCAACTTACACTGCATTTGGTAAATCCACAGGATGAAATTTAGAACATTTGTCTGGGCTTCTGCCCATATAGCAAAATAAGGAAGTCCTAATTTCTAAATGAAAACTACTGCTGCAAAAATTTCACACTTAAAAACAGAAGTTAAAAGAAACAAAATTTTAAAACTCACCTACTGCCTTTTCAAATTGTCAGCTCAAAGTTATTAATGTAATAAAAATGTAGATGTAGTTTCTGATAAAAAATCTAGATGTTAAAAAAAAATAATCTAGCCACAAAGATCAGAAACATTTATCAGAGGGGCTTATGTTTCTGATAAATATTTAAGTGTGTAAGGCAGAAACATTGAAGACAATAAATACTTTATAGCTGGCACTTTGTCAAACCTATAAGTGGCTCAGCCTTAGGATTTTACATCATCACTGAATTTACAGTCATTTGATAAGTGGAACAGGACAAGAATTACTTCTTTCTAAATCTAAACCAGGTAATAAATCTAACATCAGGATTCTTCTTATTGTCTGTTATCATCTGATGACAATGCCTTTTACCTTCATTGTCTTGGCAGAAATATGCTATGTAAAATTATAATGTCGTATCACTCAGAGTGATTTAACACTATCCAGCCCATACCATTTTAATCAATCAAAATTGTCACTTTTTAGTGTAATGATTTTGTGGTGAATTCCCTGTGTTTAATGTGATATATGGTCCTATCTACCCGTTGATTTACTATTCTCTTCCAAAGTTGAACAGCCCAGGAGGCTGTTCTTGCTTTTGGACATCTCTGGAATTAGCAAACAAGAATAATTTGTGCTAATAAAAATGCTAATTTCCATGGCACAATGAAACCTAAAAAAATATCCTGTGACAATAGCTACAGCTACTTTTAAGTGGAATTAAAAGATAGTTTTGTGAATTAAAACCACAGAAGACCTAGAGCTTTTTCCTCTGTATCCACATATGATCAAGGCATCTGTAATACTACAACCAGGTACCTCAGTACTCAATTTCTCCTTCAATACCATCAAGAAAAACTGGAAACGCATAAAGTATCCCCCTTTATTAAATTCAGACATACATCATACAAACTTTTGTTCTTTAAAAACAAAATTGCAAAATAGTTTAAAGGGATTCCTTAAACATTTATAAACCTTTTCTGTTAGAGATAAGCTAATAAAAATCAATCTCTGTTCCCATTTCTCAACTATATTCTGCATTTAGAACTGCCTACAATGCAGCAACAACCAACCACAAACTCTCACAGTACTTTTTGGTTCAGTCCACGTACCTCAAACAGTCCACAGATAGTCATTTAAGGACTCAATGGGACCCACCCTACATACTACAGTACTACATACTCCACACAGGTCACCAGAGAGTCACTGAAAGAGCCGGGTTTGTGGAGGCCCTACCATCTCCGAGGACTCTGCACCTCAGTACACAGGCTCCCGAGACACCATAGAAGGAGAACTCCAGGTCCCAAGACACTGATTACATGACTAAATTATAACTCTCTTGTGCTCACATTATAACTCTCTTGTGCTCACGGCCCATTGGCCAGAACTAGTTACATGGCTTGTCGCAACTGCAAGGTCAAGAGAAAACATAATCTTCCTATGTGTCTGGAAGAAGAAAATGGGACATGGGTGAACTTAAGAAGTAACAAACTTACATGTTTTTAAAGAATAAAGTTTCCCAAGGCATCTCTCTTGGCTCAGTGGTAAAGAATCCACCTGCTCAGTGGTAAAGAATCCGCCTGCCGATGCAGAAGACACAAGTTTGATCCCTTGTCCAGAAAGATGCCACGTGCCGCAGAGCAACTAAGCCCATGAGCCCCAACTACCGAGCCTGTGTTCCAGAGCCCTGGAACCGCAACTACTGGGTTCACACGCCACAACTACTAAGGCCCACAGGCCCTAGAACCTGTGCTCACAACAAGAGAAGCCACAGCAATGAAAAGGCCGCACATTGGAACAAAGAGTAGCCCACGCTCACTGCAACTAGAGAAAAGCCTGAGCAGCCAAAAATAAATAAATAATTTTCAAAAAGTGATTTCCAGGCTTATCACAGGCAGCTCTCCTTGTAGAATCTTAAGAAACATGTACTTCTTCTGGAATCTATCATGTTACACACTGAGAGAAAAAAATCCCCTCTAGAACACCAGGTAAGAGTAACAGCTGATCCCATTACTAAAACTGCCCCAGAAATATATATGAGGAAAGTGAATATTCCGCCTGTAGTTTAAGCTAATAAAAATACTTATCTTTAAAATTTTTGTTAACTTGTTCCAATTGGCAGAGTAGCAAAAATAATTTAAAATAAAAGTTTTCATTTTGACAACCAGTCATTCCAATCCTGGCTCATTAAAGCATAAACACAGATTTTAAGCACAAAAAAAATATTAACAAGAACTCTAAAACTCCAAGATTTTTAATGTAACCTTAGCAGAATGAGTTGAGCTTCTTTAAATTTGTTGAAGTAGTTGTCTTCACCACTGTTACCCCTCCCTGGTCCTGTCACTGAGTTCCCAGTGGGCAAAATCAAGAGGTTTTAGATTGAGCTGATTCTCCAAGGCTTACCCAGGGCTGATGGGGGAGAAGAATATGAGTTTATTTATTCACTCAACAAATATTTATTGAATGTCTGCTACGCACCAGGCAGTCTGCCATATCCTGAGCATGTAGCAATAACTGAAATAAACAACAACCAAAACAAAATTCCTCTTTCTTGGACCTCACATACTAGTGAGAAAGGGGGGCAAACAAGATGAAGTACCATAGAATAAACAAACAAATGAGGAGGATAATCCCATGCAATGATGAACACAGTGAAGAAAAGCCAAATAAAAGGACAGAGACAGGACTGGAGTTTGGAACTACTTTGGAGTGGATGGCCTGAGAAAAGAGCTCCGCGGATATGACATTTGATCTGGGAGGATGAGGAAATGAAGCAGTCAAGGAACAGAAGAAACACAACGATTGAAGGGTTGGAATTAGGGTTGAAGGAACTCCAAAGGCAAAGGTCTTAAGACAGAAAACAACTTGACATAAGACAAAAAAAATACCAGGGCCACAGGTAAGAAATGAGGAAAATGGATCAAATCAAGACAGCATCAGGGAAAAATAAGAAAATTGATTAATAGCAACTCAGGTGCAGCAGTCATCATAATTCCAAGCCGTTAATGTGGTACAGAATAGAAAATTTCACGTGGTGGTTAATAGTTGATACTAAACCAGTTCAGTAGGGCTGCAAGAACAACAGAGAGAGTTGTCCATCCAGTTCTCAAAAGTAATCTAGAAGAGATATGGGTAGTTAAAATTATTGAGTGATCAGAATAAACTTGGAGACTGTGAAGGAGAGGGGGTGAGGAGGAAAAGAGGAGATTGAGTCTGTCTTCAGAAATCTACAACTAAGTAGAGAAAGCAGAGTATGCACCACTTGAGAATGAATCAAGGACTTTTGAAAACAAAGTGTGACTAAGTGCAAATTAACATGAGAGCAATCATATCTCAAATGCGGAGGAGAGCGTCAGAAACAAGTGAATTACTCAGTAAAGGAGTAAAGTTTTATTTAGCGTTTTGAAGTAGAATCTAGATGAAAAGTTTGCTTGTGAAATGCTGGAAAAGTGTCAAACCAAAGTATCCCATGTGGAGGGAAAAGGTGTGAACGGTGTGCAAGGTGTGGAAAATGGTTCTTGTTTTGATATTGCCGTGTAACTCACCATCATAAAATCTGGTGGCTTCGGCACTGTTTTATAGTCTCTCATGGTCCTGTTGATTGACTGAGCTCTGCTGGGTGGCATTTCCTTGGGGTCACTCACGCAGTTGGAGTTAGGCAGCGGCTAAGGCTCAGCGGGCTGCTCATCCAAGATGGCGGTGGGTTGCAGGCTCATGGAGAGAGCGCAGGTGGAGTGTGTGACGAGAGTGCCTCCAAGTGGCTCCTCTGTGTCTCTTGGGCTTCTCGCAGCAGCGACTAGCTTCTAAGAGGAGACGTCTCATAAGCAAGCACCACCCCAGAGCAAAGTAGATGCTGGAAAACTTAGCATGTCGCCTCCGAAGTCCCATAACATCACTTTTCACCACATTCTATTGATTACGCAAGTTACTAAGGTCAGCATGGATTCAAGGATAAAGAAATTAAACTCAACCTCTTAACATGAGTAGGAGCATGTCTATATAAAGAGGAACAGAATTTACAAGGGTAATATTTTACTATCTATTACAATCTACTTTTGGCCACCAAAAATCCATGCTTTTCTGGCTCACTCTTTTAAGACTCCCAACATTCTCAACCTACTATGACTTCAGACTCAGACTTGAGAGCCAAGATCTTGTCATTTAAATCAGATGTGATGTTTCCTCAGGTTTAGTTCTTCCAGCATAGTTCCTATCAGTCTGAAGACCTGTTAACTAGAGAGACAAATTATTTGACACACATGCACACCCCACACAATGGTGAAAAGGCATAGGATAACTGAGTAGATACTGTCTGTCACAAAGAGACAAAATGGGAAGAACACAGCAGGTCCACAGTAGTTCTGAAATCCATTTGGGCATGGGTCATCAGTTCTTTCATTATTCTGTTATTGTTGTTTAGTTGCTAAGTTGTGTTCAACTCTTTTGTAACCAATAGACTGTAGCCACCAGGTTCCTCTGTTCATGGGATTTCCCAGACAAGAATACTGGGGTGGTTGCCATTTCCTTCTCCATGGCATAGCCTTATTTTCCTGAGAATGATTCACTAGAGATTTTGGTTGCTCCCTTTGAAATCTTGGTTCTGACCCTCTGAGTCATCCTTCTTTCCCCATGAGAATAACCATCCTTGTAACTAATTTCTTCAGCCTGCAGGCTAAGAGGAAAAAAGCTTTTCATTTGTATTATTTTATCCCTTTCATGGGCTTCCCTGATAGCACAGTTGGTAAAGAATCCACCTGCAATGTGGGAGACGTGGGTTCGATGCCTGGGTTGGGAAGATCCCCTGGAGAAGGGAAACGCTACCCACTCCAGTATTCTGGCCTGGAGAATTCCATGGACTGTGTAACCCATGGGGTCTCAAAGAGTCGGACACAACTGAGCGACTTGCACTTCACTTCACTTCATCCCTTTCATCCCAAGTTTATGAGCTTCCTGTGTGTCAAATTATAATCCACTCCATTCAACAAAAGTCACACCCCAATTTCTTCCCAAAAAATACTTGACCTATGCACCAAGACCCTATGAGACAGTGACCTTAATACTTAGAAGTTCTTTTGTCCAGTTGAAAATATCTAAGAATCACACTCTTAAGATTCCTCACAGGTTCTGTTTTCTAGCAGAAAAGAAATATCAGAATATTCTGAGAAGTTCTATTAAGCACACTCTTAACCTACTGTTAGTACAGGGAACTCTGCTCAATATTCTGTAACAACCTAAGTGGAAAAAGAACTTGAAAAAGAATAGATACATGTATATGAAATCCATGGGGTCACAAACAGTCAGACCTGACTGAGCGACTGAACAACATGTGTGTGTGTGTGTGTGTGTGTGTGTATATATATATATATATACATGTGTATATATATATACATATATATATATATATATGACTGAATCACTTTGCTATACGCCTGAAACTAACACAATATTGCTAATCAACTATACTCCAATTTAAAATACATCTTTAAAAAGTATATTATCCTGGTGTAGATTAAACTTCTGTCATTAAAAAAATAGTCATTCAACAAATAGAATATATTTAATGTCAAACTAAAAAAAAAAAATACACCCTTAAATTTTTCTCTGGTCATAACAAAGAGTCTTACAGGTATATTCCTGATATCTTTATATGTACCATCCTGGATTTGATCTTTCTCTGATGTCATCAATGACTTTAAGAATCTTTGGAAATGAGACATTAAAGATGAAAACAATTTTTAACACAGAAAAGTCCTGATTTATTTATATTTCCTCTAATTTTGCTTAAAACTCTCATAAATTTCTCTAAATTCTATTCAAAAAAGTTCCTTCTTGACTTCATATTTTTTTTTTAATTAGCAGCACTAAAATACTATTTGGTAATGTCAAAATCTATTGAGCAATACTGTATTTCTAAGTTCATTAGGTACATATATCAGAGTGTATTAGCCATTGCTTCACTTTTGCCCTCTAAATTTCACTCATATTTCTTTTGTGGCAACTCTAACCCAGAACCAAACAGGAAAATGAACAGTGGGAAACACAGACCAAACTTAGCTGACACAGTACAAAACAATCATAGCTATAGAGGTAGCAAAATTATGTTCTTCCCTTTGTTATAAGCTTATCATTCTTTCTCCGCAAACACTGCAAAAATGCTTGAAGAAAACAAGTAAAAGCTTCATATTCTATAATAAATTGTGATTTTTATCTTTGCATGTCAATTTTTAGGAAGGCAAAACTATTAATCAGTGGCTGAATTACATAGTGACTTAGCATCTTCGTGTGAGCATGTAAAGCCCGGCCCTTTCCTTCCTGTTATCCCTCAGGTTTGATTGCCATACAATCAGAAAAACTTAGTCAGTTGTTTTTCTGCTTATTTAACTGTAAATGTTGTTTACAAATAAAATTTAATCAACACAGAAAAGCATAATGAAGGCAAAAAATCAAGAAATTCCATAACACTGCAATGACCACCATTAATACTTCAGTGATCATTGCTCATGAGTCTCTTTATGCATCTGTATATACACACTTTAGATCATCCAAGGTATTTTTTATTATGAACAACTTTTATTTATTTATATCTTTGCTTATGTGTTTGTTTTCCTCATCTTCCCTCTTTTTCTTCAGTCGCTGTCATGTCCAACTCTCTGCAACCCCATGGACTGCAACACACCAGGCTTCCCTGTCCTTCACCATCTCTCGGAGTTTGCTCAAACTCATGTCCATTGAGTCAGGGATGCCATCCAACTGTCTTCCCTCTACCTTTTTATGAGTTATCACATCTTCATCAAGATAACCAGTGTTAGAAACCTAGAATATAGTTTTCTGTGGCTTTTACTGTGTGTATGTGCTGGAGAGGGGTGAGGACTGGCATGGTTTATCTCTATTTTTGAAAATTTCTCCAACTCAACTGGTAGGGGGTAGAGTTAATAACTTATTTCAATGAATTCATAATATATAAATCCTTATTTCTGTTGTAATTTGAGTCTTGTATATGATAAAAGGAATGAAGAGCCTATTTTTACTGTCTTCAAAATGAACAACCAGTCGTATTAACACTATTTATTAAACAAAACATATGTTCCCAGAAAATTGCCATATATTAAATCTCTTTTACTGCGTTGAGCTCTCTACTTTATTTTTATGTATATATATGTACATATATGTAGTATATATATATATATATATAAATTCTGATACTATACCATCCATATTATTTGTTAATAATGGATTAATGTCTTATGGATGTGAGAGTTGGACTATAAAGAAAGCTGAGCACTGAAGAATTGATGCTTTTTGAAATGTAGTGTTGGAGAAGACTCTTGAGAGTCCCTTGGGCTGCAAGGAGATCCAACCAGTCCATCCTAAAGGAAATCAGTCCTGGGTGTTCATTGGGGGGAACTGATGTTGAAGCTGAAACTCCAATACTTTGGCCACCTGATGCAAAGAGTTGACTCACTGGAAAAGACCCTGATGCTGGGAAAGATTGAGGGCAGGAGGAGAAGGGGAAGACAGAGGATGAGATGGCTGGATGGTATCACCAACACAGTTTGGGTTTGGATGGACTCCAGAAGTTGGTGATGGACAGGGAGGCCTAGTATGCTGCAGTTCATGGGGTTGCAAAGAGTCGGACACGACTGAGCGACTGAACCGAACTGAACTGAAAGTCTTAATACACATTAAGAAAAGTTTACTCTCACTGTTCATCTCTTCTTAACATTTTTGGCTACCTTTTGTGGTTCATTATTTTACATTCAAATACTGAGCATCATTTTATCCAGTGTATTTTTAAAATAATGAGATTCTAGCTGAAGTTACATTCAATGTATGTATTAATTTGGTATTTTTGACATTTTATGTTATTGAATGTTATCGAATCTTCCCATTCAAAAACATAGTGTCTTTCAGATTAGTTACTGGACTTCAATAGATGTTACAGTTTTCTTTATATAGGTATATTTTGCTTCTTCAGAAGTTTAATTCTAATATTTCATAGTTTTCCTACTTAATGTGGTAGTGAAGAGCAAATAAGCCCAACTAAATTGCAAACTTGCTTTCTGGCTCCCAGATAATTAGCATGGGCCATGACCAAGTTCTCAATCAGAATTATACTAGAGAGCTGAGCTAATGAGATTCCTGCATTAACAAAGTCAAGATAATAGGGCAATCCCAGTTGTAGACCAGTTATAATGCCCAGCAGGCAAAAAGCAGAAGTGAACTACAGCAAATCCATGGTCACTGACACACACACACACACACAAAAGCATTCTATTTATCCCCTGATAAATGTTTGACTGGAATATTTTATAACAAGTAACTTAAAATACACTCTCTCTCTCACACACACACACACACACACATACTGCTTTCATGGTAAATGGTTTAAAATAAAATGCTGACTAGAGGCAAGAACAGGAAAGCCCCATCTGCAAATTACAAACCACTCTCTGTTTATACTTCACACAAACTGTCTCTTCAGCAAACTGCCTCTGTCTTAATTAGAAGTCACAAGTAACATTAGTAATGAAGCAAAGTGTTGGTTCTCCACTCTGGATATCAACTTCATAATCTTTTAAAATTTTATTCTGAAAAGTTATAAATGCAATCATTTTCATTTGGAAGATTCTATAATCAAAAACTAACAAAAATCTTTCAAGACAGGACAAATACGAGGGAGAACAGAACATGAATTTTATTGACTCTTCCCTCTAGTAATTGGTCTATAGCTCTATTTTGTCCTAATATCAAGACACAGAAGTCAGATCAATTGGTTAGCTGAATAGTTTCAGTCAAGATGTTTCTGTGTATCCCTGAATACCAAATTATCTTGTAAGTTTCTACTACAGTATTTTAGATTTGGTATAAGCTTTAGAGTCCTGTATCTCCAATTGATTTTATTATGTATTTTTTCAATAATTACATCATCCAATTAACATTGTGTTAAGATGTGGGTAGGCTAAACAGCTGCCAGGATGCCAGATCATAATAGACACCAAAAATCCCCTAAATAAACTGAGAACATGGCACCAGTCAATTACTGTTTAATACCTGACTTCTTATATAACTGTCAAATTATACATGAATCCTGACCTCATTTAGTTCCTGGTTTTGAATATATGTAGGTCCAAAAAATATATATATACATATAGTTCATAATCCCTATTGCCTTTTATGAAGAATGGATTTTTTTTCAAGTGAATGATGTTCACTTGAAGTAGTAGTAGCTCTGTTAAAACAAATTTCATAGTTTGATGGTTGCCAAATGTGGGGCATGGAGGTTGGCAAAATGGATGAAGAAGATCAAAAAGTAAAAACTTCCATTTATTAAATGATTAAGTCATGGGGATATAATGTACAGCATGGTGACTATGGTTAATAGTACTGCATTGCATACTTGAAGGTGGATCTTAAAATAGTAGATCTTAAAAGTTCTCCTTACAAGAAAAAAAATTTTGTAACTATGTGTGGTGATGGATGTTAACTAGACTTATTGTAGTGATCATTTATACAAATACTGGATCATTATGTTATACACCTGAAACTAATATAATGTTAATTGTCAATTATACCTCAATAAAAAAGAAAAGAAAAGAAAAGTGCTGTCTGATCATGAAAAAAATTTTCACTCTTTTTAATGGGCTTTCTGACATACTGGAGGGAAATATTAATGTTTACTAGCCACTATAACAAGGACACTAGTTAATCAGTGCTTCTTTCTCAGAATAAATGGAAGGAAGGAAGACAGGAATGAAGGAAGGAGAAAGAAAGAAAGAGAAAAAAGAGAGAAAAGAAAGAGACATCTGTGTCTTTCTCTCTACACTAAATATTCAGGTGACTTTTAGAAGTGGCTTCATTAGCATGGTTTCCAATCCTCTCCCAATGCTGGTCATCCTCCTGATTCCACGCCAAACCCTTTACGATGAAGACAACAGCCCACACCCATCCCACCAACAAGAAGGACGGGAATACCACCTGTTGTACACCACCTTCCTGTACACCACAGCTTTAACACAGTTAAAAATTGTGCTAGCTGTTTCTTTTTAATTTTTTTAATTTATTTAATTGGGGGCTAATTACTTTACAATATTGTAGTGGTTTTTGCCATACATTGACATGAATCAGCCACGGGTGTACATGTGTTCCCCATCCTGAACCCCCCTCCCACCTCCCTTCCCATCCCATCCCTCTGGGTCATCCCAGTGCACCAGCCCTGTGCTAGCTTTTTTTGGCAGCCTCACCATCTGGTTGCTTTATGAGTTATCTTTCTATAAATCAGCTTTCAATATTACCTTATTACACTCAAAGTTTGTGTCAAAATACTTAATTAGAAAAACATAATGCCTATTGATGACTTTAAGAAGGAACCTGCTAACGTCACTTTACCCCAAAATACGTGAATCAGACTCTCCTAACATGTAATATATTCATTCTGACTGCTTAAATTAAAAGTTCCTCCAAAGAAGTGTTTTTATACTTACCAATTTAACTAACATTTCTGTGACTGTGAGAAGCATCTTTTATCCCAATGTTTAATTCACACATCGGTAAGCCCTAACGATAACTGTATCACCACATCAACTTCTAGCAGTTAGTATGTCAGTGACAGGCATCATAAAGTTAAACAGATAACTGATATTCAAAGAGAATGAAATAAAAAATTATTGTGGTAATCACCAATGTCAAAAGAGTTTAATCAAGTCACTTTCTTGGGTTCCTGTATTTTCATTTAAAAATGAGTTTGAGAAATCACAGAGAAAGTTGCTGCTTTCAACATCAAATGTAAGTCTAATTAGTGCCTTTTTATTGCAATTAATAACTGTGACACTCAGCATTCTTTAAATCAACCTAAATAAATTCTCTCGTGTTTTCCTCGCTCTTTTGCCTGCTATGTTTCTTGCTAACATTTGGCAACAGAGAAGAGTGTTTATTTTACTTGGAAAATATAATTGCCATTCATACCGTCCTGGAGATTTCCTCATGATTAAACAAAGAAGGATATTTGAAGAGATTTCCAGTTCCCTCTGTTGCTTACGTTGTGACTTTTAACAGAGTCTGAAAGATGTCTTTGGTTTTGTACAACAGTACCTCATAGTGTAAGCTCATATAAATTTGCTTTTCATCAGTGCTCTATTTATTTGATAATATAAATTTCCATTTGCCCTCCTGTTGAAATTGGCTTTTCAGAAACAAATCCTTCTTTGAATGGTACTTCATAATTTTCTGGCTGCCATTTATATCCTCTGGTATTTGCTAAAGGTGATAATTATTATACAAGTAATAAATCAACATGTAATCATTCATTTAATTGGCCAAGATGATAAAGAGGAATTCCTACTCATGCCCTGACACCTCAAAATAATAGAATAAGTAGAATAACAGTAAAATGGAAAGAGCCATGGACTGCAAAGCAGAAGACTTGAGCTGGAATGCCAGTACCCCCACTTATTTTACTGGTGTGGGAACATGTACACATTACTTAAACTCTCCACGCCTTCATTTATTTAGTTACAAAATCATAATGAATCTGTCAGCTAAATTGGATGCGGGCATGCGATAGAACACACAGGGTCAAGGATAATTAAGACAGTAGAGGCCTAAGCAAAATAATGGATGATTGTGCTATTTACTGGAGATGAGAAAGATGGCAAAAAAAATACTAAGGAAAACAATTGAGGATTTGTTTTTTAGACACGTGAAATTTGAAAGATCTATAATATACCTAAGCAGAGATAAGAGAGCAATGGAATATATATGTCTAGATTTCAAGGAAAATATCAGAACTGAAGATGTAAGCATTATACATGCAATATGTAATAGTTACTTCTACAGCTATGTGCCAAACAATGTCCCAGATGCTGTAGGTAAAGTTTTGAGTTAATAATGAGTATCATTACATTATTATTTTCTAATGCCTAATACAGTGTCTAATTATGTAAGCCACCAAAATATTTTTGAATGAATTTTCAGCTTATGAATGAAGAAGACTCAGAACGGAAACTTTATCACAACTATTAAGTAGACCACTTGGGAAGCCCAGAAAACCTTCTACTCCAGGTCTTTTTGAAGATTGGTTCTTGGGATTTAGCAGACATCATAATCAACCAGACATCAAAACATTTCATCAGGGAGGGAGATGGAAGAGAGTTTCGGGAGGGAGGGGACATTGATGTACCTATGGCTGATTCTTGTTGATGTATGACAGAAAACCACAAAATTCTGTAAAGCAATTATCCTTCAATTGAAATTAAAAAAAAAAAGAAAACAAAAAACATTTCATCAAATAATTTTAAAAAATAATAAAAAAGAAACATTTAAAAAATCATTTCATCATGCGTAATGTGGCAAAATAGTCTACTGCAATAATCATGTGTTTTCTTCTTGCTTCTTCCAAGACTCAAAGAATGAGAGATATTCCTCTTCCCCCTACCAGAGAGCAAATGAACCCTGGACTGCTCAGACTCTCTTGCCAAAGGGGAAAGTTTTAAAGGCTCCATTTTTAAAATCTTCAACTTTCAGGAAGCCACAGAGTTTAGTGAGGATGGGAAGTGGCCTTATCAAGGAAAAGTTCACTTGCCCAAGGCTAGAAAATCAGAAGGTATTTGGAGGTGTGAGGGGTGGGGACCTCTAATTTTTGCATAAAACGCCCTGGATGAGGGGGGAGGTTTTAGAGTGGGCCTTGGAAAGTGAGTTGACCCTTCACTCTGCCTAGAATGCTCTTTCCCCAAATATTCACAGGCGGTTTACACACATCATCCAGGCCTCTATCATAGTGTTTCATTATATGAAAAGCTAAATGTAGTTATCCAGTGTCTTACTGTAGGATGTTCAAGTTGTTTCCAAATTATTTTGTTATTACACTCAATGATGCTACAAAATTCTTGTACTTGACTCCTAGTATACATGTGCAAGAGATGCCCTGATATATTTGCAATAGAGAGGAATTTGGGAGTCATAGGATATGCGTATATTGAATTTCACAGGATAACATCACATTATCTTCCAGTGTGGGTTTATCCAGAACTAGCGCGCAGCAGGTGCTCACTAGTGTGGCTTCACAAGTCTTTTTAATGTTGAAATGATTCCACGGTTAAGAAATAGCTGCCATCCTGAGCCCCATAAGGTCCCCCTGCAGTTCATATGGCCACAGGGTGACTAAACTATTCTGGTTTGCCTGACACTGAGAAAGTTTGGGGAACACAGGGTATTCACTTTTAAACCAAAAAAGTTCCCAGCAAACTGTGACAAGTTGGTCACACTACTTGACCAGCTTCCAACAGTTCAGTAACTAAAGGTCAATGTCTGACCCAGGGGTTAAACATTGTGACTATCGACTCTAGTTGCGCCTGTTTATCCTTCCACCAGCAACTTACATGTTTCACTTCTCCCTGTCTTCACCATCACTTACTACAGTCTTAATTTTTAATTCTTTCTATCTAGGGGTATATAATAATATCTCATTCTAATATTAATTTTCATTTTCCTAATGTGACCAATCATGTTTCACAGGATAACTGGCTCTTCACATAGCTTTATGGAACAATCACTATGCCAGAGATAGGCTGATAAGAGCAGGCTAGGTAAAATGGCTCCAGGCTACTCAAAAACTTCATTTTCTAATAGTCTTTTAAAGATCATCCCTCTGGAATGATTCTCCCTCCTTGCTTTGCTTAGGGTCAGACCCCTGCACTTCCAAATTGCCCATCAAAGTTTGTACTGAGAGCATCTATCACCATGGCAAAAACAAGCTAGTGAAAGTGAAATTGTTAGTCTTTCCGTCATGTCCCACTCTTCATGACCCCATGGACTGTATCCTGCCAGGTTCCTCTGTCCATGGAATTCTCCAGGAAAGAATATTGGAGTGAGTTCCTGGGTCTCCCACTTTGCAGGCAGAAATTTTACCATCTGAGCCACCAGGGAAACCCAAAAAACAAATTAAATGGTACCCAAAAGCACTTCCCTTGTGTTTTCAGTTTGGATAGGACATCTGAGGATCCCATCCCAAACCAAAAAAGAAGAAAGCAACAAACTACAATTAATATTGATTATCTAGTCACACTAAGGTGGATAATGAATACATGGGCTTTATTTGACCTAGAAACATATATCAATATGATTGTGCTTATATTAAAACCTTCATTTTGTGGGCCCTATTTATACTCCCTACACTAGTTAACCAAAATAAACTCAGTGAAATTGGCTCTAAAAAGTGCAATCCATACAAATCATTACACATCTAAAATCCAGATAATAATTAACACAGTCTTGAAAGGTAAAGCAAATTTAGAAGCAGTTAGAGACTGAAAATGAGGTGTCATAGCTGGCCATCTCATCTTCTAAGATGTCTTAATTATGTCTTGGGAAAAGGGTTGGGCTCAGTGAAGGTGAGAAATGGAGTATTTCCTGCAATATCAGTAAACAAGGACGTCACAGTCATCAGCGATTCCAGCCCTCCAAATGTGAAATCCTGAGCCCTAAGGGAAATCAGAGAGGAGAATACCTGCAACATGGCGGCCATAAGGCTGCAGCCACTCCCTAAGGAGAGCACTGAGGAACTCAGGATGTAACAAACACAGGATACTTGCCCAGATAGCTGAGATGTATGTGAAAGAATGATGTCAGTAAGCCCAGACTCTTGTATCTTCTCATACATAGTGTTAGTCATTCAGTCCTGTCTGACTCTTTGTGACCCCATGGACTATTCATAGCCCACCAGGCTCCTCTGTCCATGGGATTGTCCAGGCAAGACTATTGGATGGGTTACCATTTCCTTCTCCAGGGGATCTTCCCAACCCAGGCATCGAATCCGGGTCTCCTGCATTTCAGGCAGATTCTCTGACTTGAGAGATCTGGTTTTCTTTAATTCACAAAAATACTTCTGATGTTCAGACTACCTGCCCCTTGTTTCAAACTTCTATATAACCTGACTCTCTCAGAACTGTTCTCTCGAGGTCACTTGAGATGCTGTCTCCTGGGCTTGAAGTCCTAAAAATTCCCACTAAATAAAACAACTCCCAACTTTAAGGCTGTAACTACTTTTTAAGTCGACAAAAGTAACTGAGAAGGCGCCATGTAATTCCTGCATCAGATGTGTGATCACTTAAATCAGTGACATTTTCCTAGTTCAAAAAGCTTTTGCCCAAATTCCAAGGCTGAGAGAAATAAAGCATGATTTTAACTTTGAACAACAGTATTTCTGTGGCTTTTACATTCTACCAAATCATACATTCATGATCTTCCTACAAGTTTAGTGTATAATAAATTCTTTCTTTGCTTTCATGATGTCCTGTTTAAAATAAAAAGAAATTCTCTAGCAATATTTCTGGTGCATTATTCATAAATATTTTTGCTATGTAGGTACTGAGGGTAGAAGCAGTAGTGGAGCTGGAGTAGGAGAAAAAGTGGCTCAAAAAACCATTTAGAATAAGCTTCTTCTTGGGTAACAATTTGAGAGGTTCAGAAAAGAACCATCTAATCTTCAAATAGCTCCTAACTCCCTGTTTCAATGCCTAGAATCTGATTATTAGACCTTAAATATTAGGCTCTAAAATTTCTCAACAAGAACACCCAACATATTTCTTTTTTAAAAGCAACTGTTTTAGAATATGTGAGTCAAAAATAGCATACTATTAACAAATGAGAAGGGAATGGGCGGTGGGGTGGGGGGCTGCACCATCTAACATAGGAGTAAATTCTTGTGATTCTTGCATGTGTCCTTTATGCCCCTACTCAGGTGACTGAATAAATATGAGTCAAAGGCAAGACTCATCTTCTGTCAAGCCCACCCTGATCAATTAAAATGAGTCATTTCCCCACCAGCCATTTTGCCCCTTGTCAGAGCCTACTGATGGTCTGTTCTCCACTACCACACCTTAAGATTCCTACCGGAACCAACAAGCTTCTGACCATTTTTCCTGAGCCACAGAGATGAAGCAGCTGGCCCGTGTGTTTCTAGTTTGTAGGAAACCTTATGCTACCTCATTCGCTAAAACATACAACAAATGTTTTGTCTAGTGTTATTATTTTTTAATGTAAATAATATATCAACAGAAAATGCAATCTAAAAACCTAAGAGTTAGAAAACTACTGTTGCATCAAAACCTGAATTACTATTCAGGCTGCACATTTGGGGACTTTTTTTTCGCTTTTTATTTTATGTTGGAACATATCCGGTTAACAATGTTGTGATAGATTCAGGTGCAGAGCAAAGGGACTCAGCCACACATACACATGTATCTATTCTCCCCCAAACTCCCCTCCCACCCAGGCTGCCTCATGACATCAAGCAAATGAACATCTGGGGAACTTTAATGGTTTGTGTAGATCATGTATTATTCTATGGGTTTCATATGCAATATCATTTCATTTTAAGAGCTAAATCCAAAGTCTCATAGAGCAATGGGAAAAAGAGGGATGAATGGAAAGTCTCTGCAAACATGTAAGCAAATAAACCCGTGTCTGGAAAGGAAACCTCTCTTCTTTTTTAGGTGGACTTCATACATTTTCAGGTGGAGAAGGAAATGGCAACCCACTCCAGTATTCTTGCCTGGAGAATCCCAAGGACACAGGAGCCTGGTGGGCTACAGTCCATGGGGTCACAAAGAGTCAGACACGACTGAGCGACTAACGCACACACACATACAAATCAGTCCTGATTTATGGAGGTGGGGCCTTTGGGAGGTAATTAGGCTGTGACGCCGATGGGACCACGAGGGTGGTGCCCTCACGCCAGAATGAATGCTCTGGAAAGAAGAGTAAGCACTCTCTCTCTCTGTCTCTCTGTCTCCATGTATACACACCAAAGAAACGCCATGTGAGGACACGGCCTTGGACATGGACAAAGGATGCCATTTGTAAAGTAGGAAGAGGGCTCCCACCAGCACCGAATCTGCTGGCATCTTGACTTTGGATTTCCCAGCTTCCAGAATTGGGAGACATAAATGTTTGTTGTTTAAGCTACCCAGTCTACTGTATGCTGTTATAGCAGCCAGAGCTGTCTAAGACAACGTGTCACACAAAGGCAGGAACACTGTGAAGTTGTTCATCCTTCTGGTTATACGCACAGAGGCCCTGCACACAGCCACACAGGAAAATAAGTCCTTCCATGAAGGCAAGAGATAAATCAAGCAATGTTTATTTTTTTAATGCTGAAAGAATCAACAAAATAACATACATAGCATGAACACTGAGGGGAAAAAATAAAGGATTTGGCATAAATCTAATTAGTCAACACAATAAAGAGAGGTTCAGGCGGGTTTTGGTAAACACTGGGTGATTTTTGAGCAGAAAGTAAATAAGGGCATTGAGGTACTATACTAATCACATTTGTTCTAACATTGACCTTATAATAATTAAAAATTGATGCTTGCAACATAATACAGCTGTGCAATCATATTTAAACCTAATCATTTCATAGAGAGAGGAAAGTTGTACAAAAGGTCAAAAACACTTTAATTTCATGACAGTAAATTTACTCTTTATTCCCAAAGTGAAAATGTCTAATTTCTAAAAGAGCAAACCAATAATTACTTATTATAAAGCTATTTTAGTCAATACTTAATTTCTCTATATTGATTAGTGTTTAGACATTTAAAATGTACCCTACAGCAAGAATATGTGTTTACAATACTATTCTCCCTATCTATGTTTGTAAGTATTACAGGTATTGATTGAAGACATGTCTCAAAAATGCCAAACCTAATAGTAATTATATAAAGAATAAAACAGTCTGACTCTTTTAAAACTGGAATTTAATTTTTAAATATTTGAATACTAGTGTTCTTAAAGGTCTCTATCATGATTGCTATTTCTGCCATTATACACTTTAATGATGAGTGCTTGATTAAACTGTGCATTATAAATTCTTCCTCCTCTCAGAAATAATAGAAAGAGATAATGTAAAAATGATCAACTCTGTCACTCAAAACTAAACACAAAATGTTTTCTTTTTATTTTATGCACTTCTGATTATAAAATAAAAACTGGGATATTATTTCCCCCTTAACTTGCAGTCTGTGTAACTTAGAGCTCCTTGCAATAAAACAAAATGATGCTTCATCAGGCTGTTACTGGGAGTACCAAGGCAATTTACAAACTTTCTGTCATTAAGTCTGAGAACATCACTGTGAGGCAGGTATTAATATAACACTTCTCTCCTGAGGAGTTTAATGCACTTTACATAACTTTACTTTATTAACTCTTCCTTGAGCTGGGCAAAAAGGCTAAGATGTCTAACCAGGCACTTCACTCACAAAGCATGCACAGAAATAGAAAAGATTCAATATAGTTACACAGTGTAAATTCGCTTTGCTTCTAATCTGAAATGATGACTAAGATAAGGCCACTTAATATATTTGGTTTTTGTTAATATTGATTTTAAACAAGTTTCAATTTCATAAATTTGAAGTCAGAAATAAACACATAGAGGATTATTAATCTCATTCATTCTTAAGCAATAATTATTTCTGATGGTGGAAAATCTGTAAGAGTAACAATTAACTTTTCTCTTTACTAAAAACTACAAAAGCAGCTTATGATCATAGGGATAAGCGTTACAACATTTTAAAGTAAAACCATGCCTTTCTTAGCAAGAGTACAACTATACTCACAGAGAGGCAGACAGAAAGGAACTATAAAGAGAAGGACATAGAAATACTAATAATACCTAGTAGCATTCACCAAGGGTCAGCCACTATTTTAAGAAAACTACAAGTATTAATTCATTTAATTCTTGCAAGAACTCTGGGAGGTGAGTATTATCCCCCATTTTATAGATAAGAAAACTGAGGTTGGGAAAACTGAGCTTGTCCTGGGTTGCAAATCTAAGTGGCAGAGCTAGGATACAACACAGGTTATATGATTCTAGAGCCAGGGTCTTAGCCGATGCTCCAGAAAGGAAAAAGTGCTGTCCTTGGCTGATTCAATCCATGGCATACACCCATCAGAGAGTTCCAAGTCCATAATATTTTTCCACTTTAAAAGCAACATTTTCCTACCTGGGTCAACTTCACAATCATTACAAAAGAACAGCTGCTCACGTTTATTGGAGAAGGAAATGGCAACCCACTCCAGTATTCTAGCCTGGAGAATCCCATGGACAGAGGAGCCTGGTGGGCTACACTCCATAGTAAGGGTCACAAAGAGTTGGACACGACTGAAGTGACAGAGCATGCTAAAGTTTGTATATTGTTCTTTCAAAATATGACACCAATATCTAGAAGATGGTCACAAGGAGGCAGTATAGTATAGCTAGGGGTATAGACCTAGATGTCAAACAGACCTTAAGAGGCTGCCACTAGGCAAGCTACTTCTATCCAAGCTTCATAGAACAGAGATAATGGAACTTACCTCCTGGTACTATAGGACTTACCACTCAATAAGTGGTTGCTATTATAATTAAGTCAGTGCAAAATCATCTCAGCCATTCTCAAAACTGTGAAATTCAGAATTAACAGTGGATTTAGCACATCACAATACTGATAGTAAATTGAAGTGAATCGATTCTTTTACCAAATATATGTTCTACACATTATGCTTGTTTCATCCTCAGAACCTAGAATTGAAGTGTGGTTATGTTTCACTTTTGGATAATAAATAAGCTTAGAGATTTGACCTGTCCACTATCCAGTCATAATTAAGATGACTAATCAATTAACTAGATTTATCCCACAAAGCAGAATGAAAACCAGTAAGTGAAGAAATTATTTGAAAAACTTTTCTCTCTCAAATTGTGAAATTGAAATTTTCCCAAAGTTCACCGTGTTAGCTTTTGCTATAATTAGAGTGAAGCTACAACCCAAACTGAGTAGTTAGAATAGAGATGCTCAAGAGGAAAAATACTGCTCCCAAATAATCCCCCATGTCCAGCATGTACCAGGAGGTTCTACTACTTCCAGCAGAGCCACCAAGGAAAACGGCAAGGTCTGGGGTTAGGGTAGGAGGCTTTTGAGGGGAGAGTCCGAGAAAAGCAGGCAAGTACTCAGGGGCTAGGGCTCCAGCCAGAGGGAGGTGAGACTGTGGTACTTAAACAGCAGATCTGCCTCATATTAGCCTTATCTTCACCGAGACATCCTGTAGAGGTCAGTTTCTGTTCTATTCAGAGAAATCTGGAGAAAATACATTATATTGGTCTTTCCCTGACCTCCTCCCTGAATATTGACCTACTACTATTCCTAAACTGGGAATGCCTTAGTTATGTAAAACAAAAGTACCTCCTGCTAAAGTAGGATACTATTTCTTCTTTCTTAGTTCAAATGAAACAGTTTTGTTATTTGCATAATATCCACTATGTATAGGAAGAAAATTATTTATCATTCTCATTTATTTCCCACTCCTGGGCACACACACAGAGGAAACCAGAATTGAAAGAGACACATGCACCCCAGTGTTCATCACAGCACTGTTTATAATAGCCAGGACATGGAAGCAACCTAGATGCCCATCAGCAGACGAATGGATAAGAAAGCTGTGGTACATATACACAATGGAATATTACTCGGCCATTAAAAAGAATTCATTTGAATCGGTTCTAATGAGGTGGATGAAACTAGAGCCCATTATACAGAGTGAAATAAGCCAGAAAGAAAAACACCAATACAGTATACTAACGCATATATATGGAATTTAGAAAGATGGTAACGATAACCCTATATGCAAGACAGAAAAAGAGACACAGATGTATAGAACAGACTTTTGGACTCTGTGGGAGAGGGCAAGGGTGGGATGATCTGAGAGAACAGCATTGAAACATGTATATTATCAAGGGTGAAACAGATCGCCAGTCCAGGTTGGATGCATGAGACAAGTGCTCGGGGCTGGTGCACTGGGAAGACCCAGAGGGATGGGATGGGGAGGGAGGTGGGAGGGAGGTTCAGGATGGGGAACACATGTAAATCCACGGCTGATTCATATCAATGTATGGCAAAAACCACTACAACATTGTAAAGTAATTAGCCTCCAACTAATATAAATAAATGAAAAAAAACAATAAAATAAATTTTACCAGTGGTTACTTTGCAAAAAAAAAAAAAGAAGAAGAAGAACTGATTATTTCCACAATAACTGAAAAAAAAATGTTTCAAGTGAAAGAAAGGAATTTCCTCTTGTATTGGCCAACATACAGGCCAATACGGAGGACGTGGCAGATATAAAGTTATTGTTTTAATCACTGAGTCCTGTCCGACTCTTTTGTGACCCCATGGACTGTAATCCCCCAGGCTCCTCTGTCCCTGAGATTTCCTAGCCAAGAATACTGGAGTGGGTTACCATTTAAAGTAATCATATATAAAGAGAGACACAAGTTCAGTGATACGGGTTCTGTTTACACAGGTGTGAAAAGAAGTGGAAAACAATTGACCCACGAGTCAGCAAGAAAATAATTGAAAACATATTCATATTATCTCAAGAACATATAGAACTTGTGTTTCATTATCAATTTCCAGGCAGTACCCATTCTAACCATTTCTTCCATGTTTAGAATACACGACCTCTCTAGATAAACTGTGCCAACTCATAACAACTATCACATAAAGATAAGCCTTTTTAATCTAACTTCAGTCACTCATATGACATGACTGAAACACCCAGAATGATGCAAAGCACATACAAGGTACCCTTTAAACTCTTGTTGATGGGGTGGTGATTTCAGTCTATTTTCCTTTTCTCTGACCTTGGTGGAGACCAGAGAAAGGCTTAGAAACACTGGCAAAAGGGTGAGAGATGAGCGCAAACTGGTAAGCTACAAATGCAGAGTAGAACTGAGGAGGAAAACGATGTGAAGTGACTCACTGTGCCTGAGGACAGTGGAATCTATTTTAGAAGACAGCCAGCCACCAAAAACTGTGAACTGTAAAACAGAACGTGCTAAAGCATGCACTCAGAAAACCCACTGCTTCGCTGCTTTCCTACTCAATTTTCATTCAAAAAAAAACTCCCAAATCAATCTCTCTTTCTAATCCTGACCTCTCCAAGAGTTCCAGTTCCACTCACCTAACTGTATAACTGGATTGGGTAGTAAAATGGAATAGTCTTTCTCTGTAATTCACTCTGTCCTCTCCTCATGACCTTCCTGCTAGTATGGAATGCATCTTTAATAAGACCTAGTAAAAAGAATCATCATGGGCTACCCTAGCAACCCTTTGACATTTTAATATGGAAAGTAATCCATTTTAACGAGAAAAAATGTTTACAAGTCTTGCAGATTCTCCAGTGTCTTGAGTTTAAGAATGTGCCGAACAGACCTGACATTGCCCATGCAAGAAGGATTTTAAAGAATCCTGGGGAAGAGGGCAGGGGACTGAAAAAAAGTAAGGTAGGTGATTGGTTAACAGCAGACTCTCTGGTAATGGAATAGATTTGCCTGTTAGTCTGGGCAATAGGAGATCCAATAAAAGGGTTAAATTTGGATACCCAGAAGCACCCCAAGCTTAACATTTCTAAATTCAAACTTCCCCAAGAACCAGTTTCTGCTGACTTCCTTGTTCGTTAAGGGTACGCTTGTTCTCTCAGGCTCCAAACATGAGTCATCCTGCCTCATTCCTCACCCACCCCCATCATATCTAATTAAACACCAAGTTGGAACAGCTTTTTCTTCAGCACTTCTTTGCAGCTCTCTCTGCTGCTTTCTTTTCCCATTGCTTCATCTTGAATGTGGTTTTGACCTCACACTTGGCTCCCTGACCACAGCCCCTTAACTCTTCCAATCTATCTGGCAGGTAGCGTCCCATTGGAGTTTGAGCTCTGCCTTGGCTGGATCACTATTTTCATCAGAAGTATTTTGTGATCCCCCTTGTCTACTGTACGAAGATATTTCAAGCTTTACTTCCAAATGCACCCCAAGCTGCCCTGTGGTTTTACCTTCTTCCTATCTTTCTGAGCACCAGCCAAGCTGGCATGACCACCGTCCACTGCCCTAACTCCAGCCATTTCCTTTCCTCTTCTACAATCTCCCCAGGCCCAGCACATTGCAGCCACACACCCACCCCCAACACACACACACACATTTTGACATCTGTTCAGATGTCCTCCACACCTTCAAGTTTCACTTCACTTCTCCACAGATTTCCCCATCAGAAGTATTTCCTGTTCTCTTAGGGCCTTCATTTGCCTTAATTTGATAGGAAAACATATTGCTTTGTATTGTAGCTGTTGTTTTTATTCAAGGATCTTCTTTCCTAATTAAACTCTCTGCTCATGCTAGGAAAAACCATGTCTAGTTTGTCTAATTTTTCTTCTCAGTGCCTGGCATGGTCCCTCTTACAGACCGAGTGTTCAGGAACTATTTTATATGAGTCAGTGCAGAACCAAAATGACTGTTTCATTTTTTTCCCCCAAAAACAGAGTTTTTCAAGCTTTAGGATGCCACAGAATTACCTGTGATGCTTGTTCAGATATTCTGATTCAAAAGATACGGTCTGTTACAGAGAACAAACTAGTGATTACCAACAGGGAGAGCGTAGTAGGAAGGGGCAATATAGAGGTAGCAGATTAAAAGGTTCAAACTATCAGATATAAAATAAGCTACAAAGATATACTGTTCAACACAAGGAATACAGTCAATATTTTATAACTAGAAATGGATTATAAACTTTAAAATTTGTGAATCACTATATTGTACACCTATAACTTACCTAATATTATATAATATGTATAGCAGCTATAATTCAAATTTTAAAAAAAGATAGTCTGAGACCCAAAAATACGTGTTTTACATGCTTTTGAAAGTAAAACTCCCACCTCTTAGAGTAATGAAAATAAAAACAAAAATAAACAAACATGACCTAATTAAACACTTTTGCACAGCAAAGGAAACCATAAACAAAATGAAAAGACAACCCACAGAATGGGAGAACATATTTGCAAGTAAAGCAACCAACGAAGAATTAATCTCCAAAATATACAAGTAGCTCCAGCTCAATATCAAAAAAAAGCAAATAACCCAATCAAAAAATGGGTGGAAGATATAGATCGACATTTCCCCAAAGAAGACATACAGATGGCCATATAACACATGAAAAGATGTTCAACATCGCTCATTACTAGAGAAATGCAAATTAAAACTACCATGAGATATCACCTCACACCAGTCAGAATGGCCATCAATAAGAAGTCTACAAATGATTAATGTTGGAGAGGGTGTGGAGAAAAGGGAACCCCCTCCACTGTTGGTAGGAGTGTAAACAGGTACAACCACTATGGAGAACAGTATGGAGGTTTCTGTGTGTGTGTGTGTGTAATAAAGTTTTATTAAAGTATAAAGGAGATAGAGAAAGCTTCTGACATAGGCATCAGAAGGGGGCAAAAGAGTACCCCCTTTGCTAGTACTAGCAATGGAGTTATATACTCTCCAATGAATCCAAAGAATGTCTGGAGGCTGCAAAGACCTCACCAGACCCACTCCCATAATTTACATTTTAAGATAACAGAGTTGGCCAGAAGGTTTAATCCAAAGATTGTCCTCAGGCAGGATACATCCTTGTAAAGACCAGACCTACTCCCATAATTTATGTTTTAAGATAACAGAATTAGCCAGAGGGTTTAATCCAAAGACTGTCCTCAGGCAGGATACATCCTTGTTATATAATCCTAAGGAATGTAGAGGAAAAAAAGTAAAAAAGTTTGTCCTTTCTTCCTCCTTGAATATCCCAGACCTCTCTCTTCTTGGGGACCCCTAGACTTCTTATCAACCTGCCTAGGAAATGACTCTCTCATTCCCCCCTTTTCTTTTAGGAGAATTATGTTGCCTAGGGAAAAGGGGCGTGGTTCTCATTCCATAACTGCTTCCGAGCTGACAAGGGGCATTGTCCCTAAATTGGTGAGGCAACATATTCTCCTAATCCTCATAGTGAGGATGTCTGATCCAGGGGCTCCAAGTAATAGTTGGAGGAGGCTGTGGCACTCATAGGAGCTAGGACAACTATTTGTAAATTAAAAGCTTTTAGACAGTTAGAAAACTCCATTATACAGTTACAGATGTAAGGCAAAATAGTCATTAAACCAAGTTAAAATCAAAATGAAAAGTCACATTATGTCCATAGTTACATCAGTCCATCTTAATGTTGTTAGATGTCATCAGAATAGTATGGAGGTTTCTTAAAAAACTAAAAATAGAGCTACCATATGACCCAGCAATCCCACTCCTGGGCATATATCTGGAGAAAACCATAATTCAAAATATACATACACCACAAAGTTCACTGCAGCACTATTTGCAATAGCCAGGACATGGAAGCAACTGAAGTGTTCATCAACAGGTGAATGAATAAAGAAGATATGGTACATATATACTATGGAATATTACTCAGCCATTAAAAAAGAATGAAATACTGCCATTTGCAACAACATGAATGGACCTAGAGATTACCATATGAAAAGTGAAGTAATTCAAACAAAGACAAATATCACATGATATCACTTATATGTAGAATCTAAAAAGTTGTTACAAATGAATTTATTCACAAAACAGAAATGGACTCATAGACTTTGAACACAAACTTATGATTATCAAAGGAGAAAGATGGTAGGGGCAGGGATAGATTAGGAGTTTGGGATTAAAATATACACACTACTACATATAAAAAAGATAATCAACAAGGACCTATTGTATAGTACAGAGAACTCTATTCAATATTCTGTAATAACTTAGGTGGGAAAGGAATCAGAAAAAGAATGGATATATGCATAACTAAAACTTTTTTTTTAAAGGGCAAATGTTATAAATAAATAAATAACTCAATTAGTTTCCATGGGAAAAGGTGTTGCCTATGCAATTCATAGTCGGAAAGCTGAGACAGATACCACACTAAGCTATCACTTTTTTTAAAAATATATACATACTTAAAAAAAATTCACGCCTCAACTTAGCCAAACAATTGATGTTCAATAATAGTAATAACAATAAGCTGATGTTTAATAATAATAAACACAGATATAATTTGTAGTTAAATTTTATATTTTAAAGATCATTTACTAGGTCAAATAAATCAAGTGGATAATATTTCAGTTGGTAGTTTCTACTGAAAATAGTTTACATTCCAAGAAAAAAATAATTCTTGGATACTTACTGTAATTTACTATTGAAAATACACAAAAATAACAATCTATTTCTTTACAGAAATGTTTTGGTTTGCAATAGAAATTTTGTTGGCGCCTCTCCTCACTCCCCAAAAAAAGCTTGTCCTTTAAAATTGTACAATAGTAGATAGTAAAAAGAAAAAGGCAAAATGATTTTCCCTAATATATAATAGAATGGAAATTCAGCTTTGCCTATTTTCACTCTGGCCTCATCTGGCTTTTCTGCAACCATTTTCCATCTATGTCAAGTTCACCTGGACTTTAGAGTCAGTCTTCTTTAGGGAAGACTTCCCTGATTACTAATTCTTAGGCAAGACACTGTTCATGTAAGAAGATTATGTAAACAGAGAAAAATAGAACTTTTCCTTCCTTAAAAAGTCCATGAATTCAAAGAAAATTATTTTTTCTATAGAATTTAGAGACAATGTTAATTACATAAAAGTATACATTTTAACAATTTACATTTTATTATAAAATGTTATTACAACTAACTAATATGAAAAAAGGATATTTTACCTTTAAAGAATTAACTCTAGTTTTAGAAATACAGCCAAAGTAAATAATCATGGATGTTAAAAAAAAAAAGTGAGTATAAAGATTTAATCACTATTTTTAATAGCAAAGTAACTACAGATTAAATGTCCAAAAGTTACAGATTGGTAAAATAAGATATAATTAGTTAATAAATCAGAATAGTATGTGATCACTGGGCTTCCCTTGTGGCTAAGCTGGTAAAGAATCAGCCTGCAATTCAGGAGACCTGTGTTCGATCCCTGGGCTGGAAAAATCCCCTGGAGAAGCAAAAGGCTACACATTACAGTATTCTTGCCTGGAGAATTCCAAGGACTATATAGTTCATGGGGTCGCAAGGAGTCAGACACAACTGAGCAACTTTCACTTTCATATGATCAGTAAAAGTGATGCTGCAGAAATATATTCAATGAAATAATATAAAAAATTTTGAGAAGCACACTAACAAATATCATCTTAGAGAAAAACCCAAACAAACTTTTTGGCCAACACAAAATAATAGCATTTATCAGACACACATTATCATGGAAATTAAACGCTGGAAAGACATTCATCCAAATATCAGTCATGGTTATTTCTGGCTTTGCAATTACTGTTTTTTGTTGTTGTTGTTGTCGTTCTTAATACTTTATATATTTTATAAACTACCTACAATAAATGCAATATTTTTAACGAGGACAAAAAAAGTCTGGATTCTAGGGATACCTGGGCTACCTCGAGCAAATCACTTAACTCACCCAACTGTATTGGGTTACTTTCTAAAAACAGTAGGTCAAAGATTATACCAACCTTACAAGGTAGAGCAAGACCATTTAGGTATGACCTAAATCAAATCCCTCATGATTATACAGTGGAAGTGACAAATAGATTCAAGGTATTAGATCTGATAGAGGGCCTGAAGAACTATGGGTGGAGGTTCATGACATTGTATAGGAGGCAGTGATCAAGACCATCCCTAAGAAAAAGAGATGCAAAAAAAGCAAAACGGTTGTCTGAGGAGGCCTTACAAATAGCTGAGAAAAGAAGAGAAGTGAAAGGCAAAGAAGAGGAAAGATATACCCATTTGGATGCAGAGTTCCAAAGAATAGCAAAGAGAGATAAGAAAGCCTTCCTCAGCGATCAATGCAAAGAAATAGAGGAAAACAATAGAATGGGAAAGACTAGCAATCTCTTCAAGAAAATTAGAGATACCAAGGGAACATTTCATGGAAAGATGGGCTCAATAGAGGACAGAAATGGTATGACCTAACAGAAGCAGAAGATATTAAGAAGAGGTGGCAAGAATACATATAAAAACTATATAAAAAATATCCTCACAACCCAGATAATCATAGTGGTGGGATCACTCACCTAGAGCCAGACATCCTGGAATGTGAAGTCAAGTGGGCCTTAGGAAGCATCACTACAAACGAAGTTAGTGGAGGTGATAGAAATCCAGTTGAGCTATTTCAAATCCTAAAAGATGATGCTGTTAAAGTGCTACATTCAATATGCCAGCAAATTTGGAAAACTCAGCAGTGGCCACAGGACTGGAAAAGGTCAGTTTTCATTCCAATCCCAAAGAAAGGCAAGGCCAAGGAATGTTCAAACTACCGCACAATTGCACTCATCTCACACGCTAGCAAAGTAATGCTCAAAATTCTCCAAGCCAGGTTTCAACACTATGTGAACTGTGAACTTCCAGATGTTCAACCTGGATTTAGAAAAGGCAGAAGAACCAGAGATCAAATTGCCAACATCGAAAAAGCAAGAGAGTTCCAGAAAAACATCTATTTCTGATTTATTGACTATGCCAAAGCCTTTGAATGTGTGGATCACAACAAACTGTGTAAAACTCTTAAAGAGATGGGAATACCAGACCACCTTACCTGCCTCTTGAGAAATCTGTATGCAGGACAGGAAGCAACAGTTAGAACTGGACATGGAACAACAGACTGGTTCCAAATTGGGAAAGGAGTATGTCAAGGCTGCATATTGTCACCCTGCTTATTTAACTTATATGCAGAGTACATCATGAGAAATGCCGGGCTGGATGAAACACGAGCTGGAATCAAGATTGCCAGGAAGAATATCAATAACCTCAGATATGTAGATGACACCACCCTCATGGCAGAAAGCAAAGAAGAACTAAAGCGCCTCTTGAATAAAGTGAAAGAGGACAGTGAAAGTGTTGGCTTAAAGCTCAACATTCAAAAAACTAAGATCATGGTATCCGGTCCCATTACTTCATGGCAAATAGATGGGGAAACAATGGAAACAGTGATAGACTTTATTTTGGGGAGCTCCAAAATCACCACAGATGGTGACTGCAGCCATGAAACTCAAAGATGCTTGCTCCTTGGAAGAAAAGCCATGACCAAGCTAGACAGCATATTTAAAAGCGGAGACATTACTTTGCCAACAAAGATCCATCTAGTAAAAGCTATGGGCTTCTAATGATAGAAAATGGTCCAGACTTCAGGTTTCAGTTCAGTTCAGTCGCTCAGTCGTGTCCGACTCTTTGTGACCCCATGGACTGCAGCACGCCAGGCTCCCTGTCCATCACCAACTCCCGGAGTCCACCCAAACTCATGTCCATTGAGTCAGTGATGCCATCCAACCATCTCATCCTCTGTTGTCCCCTTCTCCTCCTGCCCCCAATCCCTCCCAGCATCAGGGTCTTTTCCAGTGAGTCAGTTCTTCACATGAGGTGGTCAAAGTATTGGAGTTTCAGCTTCAGCATCAGTCCTTCCAATGAACACCCAGGACTGATCTCCTTTAGGACGGACTGGTTGGGTCTCCTTGCAGTCCAAGGGACTCTCAAGAGTCTTTTCCAACACCACAGTTCAAAAGCATCAATTCTTCGGCACTCAGCTTTCTTTATAGTCCAACTCTCACATCCATGCATGACTACTGGAAAAACCATAGCTTTGACTAGATGGATCTTTGTTGGCAAAGTAATGTCTCTGCTTTTTAATATGCTATCTAGGTTGGTCATAACTTTCCTTCTAAGGAGTAAGCGTCTTTTAATTTCATGGCTGCAGTCACTATCTGCAGTGATTCTGGAGCCCAAAATAATAAAGTCTGTCACTGCTTCTATTGTTTCCCCATCTATTTGCCATGAAGTGATGGGACCAGATGCCATGATCTTAGTTTTCTGAATGTTGAATTTTAAGCCAACTTTTTCACTCTCTTTTTTCACTGTCATCAAGAGGCTCTTTAGTTCTTCATTGCTTTTTGCCATAAGGGTGGTGTCATCTGCATATCTGAGGTTATTGATATTTCTCCCAGCAATCTTGATTCCAGCTTGTACTTCATTCAGGTTTACATGCCATCAAATAAATCTTTTAAGCAAAAGTATGCTAAAATAGTCATGTTTTACTTCTGGGTACATTTTAGTCATTTAAACTGGAAAAAATGTATTGTTCTGTATATATTTTCACTTCTCTGGGATGTATGTATCCCTGTTAAGCTGGTAATATTCTGATTGAAAACATTAACAAGTTCAGAAGTACCCTCCTTCCTTCCTTTATTCTTTCACCCAATATGTAATTACTGATCATTTAGTATATGCCGATCATATGTAGGTGCTCAGGACACAAGGAGGTTCTCTTCTCATGAAGCATAAAGCATCGTGGTGGGCGGGGGGCGGTAATTACTCAAATAAGCGCACGAATAAATATATAATTGTAACTGATGCTACAAAAGAGATGTAATACAGCACCTGGGCCAGAATTAGAAACATCAGACTTTTAAGATGCTGAGGTGTCTCTACCTCAGAAAGGAAGGTTTCTCTCATTTCTTCCCTTCTTGTCTCTTTCTCAATTTCCATCATGGCATAATCCATTCCTATGCTTTAACTTACCCAGCTGAAAATGTTACGGATACATATCACTTTTCTGGGGCTGCCATAGCAAAACACTTCAGACTGGTGTCTTAAACAAGAGAAGTCCTTTTTCCCACAGTTCCAGAGGCTAGAAGTTCAAGTTCAAGGTGCCAGCAGGACAGGTTTTCTCTGAGGCCTCCCTCCTCGGCCTGCAGATGGCCACCCTCCCGTTGCCTCTTGGCACGGTTTTCCCCTGTGCCTGCGCCCCTGGTATCACCTCTTCTTAGGAGGACACCTGTCAGGTTGGACTAGGACTGCACCCTGAAGGCCTCATTTTATTTATTTTTTTATTTATTTTTATTAGTTGGAGGCTAATTACTTTACAATATTGTAGTGGCTTTTGCCATACATTGACATGAATCAGCCATGGATTTACATGTGTTCCCCATCCCGATCCCCCCTCCCGCCTCCATCCCATCCCTCTGGGTCTTCCCAGTGCACCAGCCCTGAGCACTTGTCTCATGCATCCATCCTGGGCTGGTGATCTGTTTCACCCTTCATAGTATCCTTGTTTCAATGCTATTCTCTCAGAACATCCCACCCTCGCCTTCCACAGAGTCCAAAAGTCTGTTCTGTACATTTGTGTCTCTTTTGCTGTTTTGCATATAGGGTTATTGTTACCATCTTTTTAAATTCCATATATATGCGTTAGTATACTGTATTGGTGTTTATCTTTCTGGCTTACTTCACTCTGTATAATGGGCTCCAGTTTCATCCATCTCATTAGAACTGATTCAAATGAATTCTTTTTAATGGCTGAGTAATATTCCATTGTGTATGCAAACACCTCTTTTACAAAGCCTACTTTCAAATACAGTTAAATCCTGAGGAACTGGGGTATGAGATTTCAAAATAAAAATGGAGGTGGGGGGGAGACACAATTCAGCCCACAGTAGCAGGTTAGGGGGCAGGGCTGCCAAATATAGTTGTGCCCGAGACACATTACACAACTCCAACATGCTGTCACCCACATCACAGTGATCATAAGTGTGTGTCAGTTTTAATGGAAACATCCTGAGGAAAATTTTTTAACTGAAATCTTCCCAGAGAAGTGTTAACCTATTTCTGACTTTCACAAAGGACGCTGGGGCTGACCTTGCTGCTCTGTGGTAGGAAAGCCTCCCACATGGAGGGAGACCTCCAAGAGCAAATTCTGGCCTCTGTTTTCCCCTCCCTCCACCCCCCTCCCTTCAAGAGTGGTTTATTTTGAACGATTAATTTAGAAGGAGCTCCATGAAGGTCACGTAACAGAGGCAGTGTGGCAGAGGGCTAAACACCCAGCTTCTAGAAGAAGATGACCTGGGCTTATCCTTCAGTCCTAACACTGCGTGGCTATGGGCCTTATTTAACATGTGCCTGCTTAGAATTCCTTGTCCCTAAAATAAAAATGACAAGCACACCTACTTTTTAGGGTCATTGTACGACTTCAGTAAGATTATAGCTGTTGGTAAAGTGCCAGGGTCATTGTACGACTTCAATAAGATTATCGCCATTGATAAAGTGCATTATAAGCAAACCTACAATGAAAGGCTGCTGTCATTCCTTCCGCACAGTTTGGGGATTACCCTTCCAACTCCCCTCACACAAGCTGAGGAGGAACAGACGAGGGCCAAGCTGACAGAGATTTGAATGTAGTTACAAGGAGGCTGCAACTGCACGACATGATGCGTCAACACCAAGCAGAGCTCGTGGCATGGAGAAAAGATTCTAGACTTGTCAAATGAATAGCTTCATAAAGGAATCGAGGTCAGACTGCAGAAATCCAGTCTACATTGGAGAGCGGGGCTTTCACCTCGTTAGTCTGTATATCCTCTGTGAAAGTGAAGGTGGAAGTCACTCAGTCATGTCCGACTCTTTGCGATCCCATGGGCTATACACTTCATGGAATTCTCCAGGCCAGAATACTGGAGGGGGTAGCCTTTCCCTTCTCCAGGTATATCCTCTGTATATCCTCTAAATAGCTGAGTATGATATCTTGTTTCTTGCAGGCACTAAAATATTGATTGATCTGCTCTAAGGTTAAATAAACATAAAATACCTTACTGTACTTTTCACCGTTGTTCGTTCTCTGGGTAATTTTCCCAGAGAGATGAAGGGCTCCTTGACTGTGGAGATGGAAGACGGGGATGGTTGCACAGCAACATGAATGCACTTACTGCTCCTGAACTAACTGAACTGTACCTTCAAAAACGATTCAAATTGTAAACTTCTTCTTATGTCAGATTTTTGCCACAGTCTTAAAAAAACGTCCACTATGGACCTACGGTAAGAACAAAAGGAAGTTGTGCTCCTGAAACACAAGGATGTCTTGAGAATGGAGGGAGATACGAGCGTTCCTGGCACATGGCAGAGGCTTGATAAAGTCAGTTCCCTTTTCCAATAGTGCTAGATCACAGCTGCCCCTGCTCCGTGACAAGTCCCCCAGAATGCCTGCAGTTCCTACAACCAGATTAAAAGGTTCCTCTAGGGAGAAAAAGGCCTCTAACTCTTGCCGTGGTTCACGACCTGATACTGCAGATGGTGAAGATAGAGCCCCTCTGGAAGAAACCCTACAGCTTGGTCTCTATTAAAATCAATTCTGATCATAAATTACAAAGTACCAAAGGAAATGCTTGAGACTATTAAAAGAAGACATGCTACTTACCATCCATTTTGGATAGGCATCTGTAACATTTATTTCAAAATAACATAGATTTTTTTTTCAATTACAGCTCTAGTGAATTTATGTGCCTCATTATAAAGTAATTCTGCAGGAGTTGAGGAATGAGAAAGTAGAGTCATTAACTCCTTCTTCACAGAGAAACACACAATAGCCCACAAAGAATGAAAGGTGTAAATAAGAATCTCATATTTAACAGACAGCCAATGCTTTATTTTAAAAGATATATTTCTATTCACCTACTAATCAGTCTCCTTGAATTTGACAGTTGTTCTTTAAATCAACATATTCTTGACTGTCTGAGTTTAAATAAATCATGATATGATCCTGAGAACTTGGCAAGAGCATCAATGATTTTACATCTGGCATCGCACAACAGCTGCATGTTGAGGGAATGAAAGCTTTTCTATTTCTTTACCTTGCTTCATTAGTGAATATGTGGTGATGCATGCATTACCACGTGTGTGCAGGCTCAACTCCCCATATGGAGAGGCACTCAGCAATGTCACAAAACCCATGCATCATTTGCTAAGATGCTGAACTTTCACAAATAGTAAGATGATTTTCCGGAAATATTTTCATCTATAAATGGACACATGTTTCTTACCAATACAGCTATATGCTTGAGATACATTGGTAGAACCTGTTGCAAAAGTCTAATGGAGAAATAACTTTAGCTGTCACAGTTGAACATATGTACAGTATGGTACCCATCTTCAAGTCATCATACAGCAAAAAAAAAACAATAAATTCCTTGCCAAATCTATGTCCAACACATTTTCTACTTAGTTCTTGACAACTATACTCCTTTTGGGAAAATATCTGCACTGTGAGCTGTATGGTTAGCTAATTAAAGAAATCTTTACAATGTCCTCAGTCTCTATTTATTTGCCTTATATTTGCATATTTTAAATTGAACCAACATGTCTTTTTATTAGTTACATGCTGTGTAACAAGTTACTCCCAAAGCGTAATGGTTCAAAACACAATAATTTTAATAACTTCCTATCTCAAGGTTCCAGTGGGTCAGGAAATCAGAAGTGGCTTGGCTGGGTAGTTGTGGCTCGGGGTCTCTCAAGAGGTTGAAGTTTAGGTGCCAGTGCTGTAGACATCTTATGATTTGACTGTGATTGGAGAATCTGCTTCCAAGACGGTTAACACATGTGACTAGCAAGTTGGTGCTGACCCTCTTGGCAAGACATATCAGTCCCTTTGATGTGAAACTCTAGAAAGCTCCTTGAATGTCCTCATGACACGAGAGCTGGAAACCCCAGTGTCTGATCCAAGAGCACAAAGCTGAAGAGGCACTGTCTTCTAAACCCACACTTGGGAGTCACAGAGCATCACTTCCACCATATTCTAACGGTCACACAAACCAAACTTGGTATAATATGGGAGGGGACTACACAAGGGTTTCAATACCAGAGGTGAGGATCTTTGAGGGCCATCTTAAAGGATGGCTACCACACTCAAATTTTATTTTCAAATTTTTAAGCTTCCATGGTACATGCACTTTCATTTGGCTGAGATCTGATTTTGCACATGTTCATTTTTCTGTCTTGGCTGAGCATTAAAATAGCAGCATAGAAGTAAAAATAGAGGTTCTCAATCATAATAATTTAATCAATCTAAAAATTACAAGCATATCCACATTTAACTGATGAAAAAAAAATGTATCAGATCTAACAGCAAAGCTATTTGTCATCCACTGAAAGCACTTACCTAATAATGAAAACAAAAATCACTGTGAGTCATTGGTTAAAATTATAGGGAAGGAAACTAATTATTTTGAGATATTTTGCTGTTTCATCCTATTCAATATTCTGAGGTAATATCAATCATTAACCTCAAAGTATTTTCAAATTTTTTTAAAAAAAAGCTTCTGCTCTGTCTGATCTTCTGGTTTCCTTGGTGGCTTAGAGGGTAAAGCATCTGCCCGCAATGCGTGAGACCCGGGTTCAATCCCTGGGTCGGGAAGATCCCCTGGAGAAGGAAATGGCAACCCACTCCAGTATTCTTGCCTGGAAAATCCCATGGATGGAGGAGCCTGGTGGGCTACAGTCCATGGGGTCACAAAGAGTTGGACACAACTGAGCGACATCACTTTCCTAAGGGAAAAGAATGATCTTTATGGGTCTTTTAATCAATAAATTGGAAATATTCATGGAGAGCTCATTCTAAGCTGTTTACAAAAATCTCTACTTTGGTAACCAGCCTCATTCGTTCAACAAATATGTCTGAGCACCTGTTGCTTTGAGATACTCTATGACATTAAAAAAAAAAAAAAAACTAAGCCAAAGCCTTTGCCCTAAAGGTACTTATATCTGGTTAGGCTGATAAGGCAGTTTAACACATACTTTAATACTAAACATTCTGCAATAAGTTTCATAAGATAAAGAAAAAGTGCACTATGAGTTAGAAGAGAGAAGTCAGTTCTGCTTGGCAAACCCAGCAAAGCCTTAGGGAATACTGGCGTTTGAGCCGACTTTTTAAGGATGAATAGATTTTAACTACTAGTAGATTGAGTAGAGTGGGAGATTATAGGGTAATGATTATAATGAAAGGAGAACAAAATCAAAATGTAAATACAAGGAAATCATAACGCTGCTAACACACATTAAGCCTTGACAATGTCGGTGCATTTTTCATCACCTCCAAGGTAATGAATTTCAAGGTAAGAGACCCAGAAGACTCTGCTCCTTCTCCCCTTCCACCCCTCATCCAGTGCAAACTCATCATTACCTTCTACCGGCTCTTGGGTTTCAATTTGCTGGGGCTGGTTTTCTTGCTAATCCATCAGTACTATAATTTACACAGTTACTCTCACCAAGTTCTTTTTTTGTTTTCTTTCTTCCCTGTTTTAATTAATCAGTGAGGGTTTCCGTATAGGATTTACATTTTAAACTCTTCTGACACAGCTACTGGGTCAGCTTGTATTTTTCAACACAGCCACAAAACCAGCCTGAGCGGAAGTCCCAGGCCCAGCCACCATCTGACGGCCCCTGCAGGCCTGAACTCAAGAGAGAAATGCCTAACTGAGCCCAGGCCACCCTATCACCACAGGAGGTAATAAGGAACAGATTGTTGTAGTTTTAAGCCACTATGCCTTGGAGTGATTTGTTTCCTAACAGTCGATAATTAAGAAGGATTCTGGCTCCTGTAACTGGGATGCTGTCGTAACAAAACCCAAGACACGCAGTATTGTGTGTGGGACCAGGTTGAGAGCAGAAAATGGAAGAATACTGAGGAGGCTGTTAGTGGAAAACTAAAGAACCTCCATGAGCACATCCATGGAACCTGAGGGCCTCAAGAAGGCTGCCAGCGAGGGTTGGCAAAGAAAGGTCAATGCCACCAGAAGCAGGAGGAAAGGGTGCAATTTTCATGAAGAATCGCAAAGTTCGGCAATGCTGTCGCCTGCGGTAAGGTGCAAAATGTGAAGTGTACCTAACAAACTCGAAGATCTAGCTAAGGAGCTTTTCAGGCAGGATACTAAAATTGCCACCTGGCTTCTTCTCCTGCCAGTGATAAAATGCAAAAGGAAAGAGCTAAAGAATGAACTGTTAATATAGAGGTGCCAAGACTCACTGGGTTTGAAAATAAAACGATTTCTTATTCCCAGCCTCTCTACACAGCAAATGATTCTAAAATTAAAAGTAGCTTCTGGGCAGAGATGAAATCCAGTGCACTATCAAGAAAGCATGGTCTAAAAATGAAAGGGAGGGCACAACTAAAATTCTTTGTTAAGATTTTAGAAAGATCTAAAAGAGTACCTCACAGACCCTTTCAATCAGCCCCAAAGCTTTTCAAGGCTCTTGAGAACATGCCTTGCAGACCCTCTTAGTTGAATAATTGGGCCTCTCAGAATCTTAAGGATGTCATCACACACCAGTGTCACATACATTCTAGTAAAGAAGAATTTAGTTTGAAGAAATAGGATTATAAAGTGATACAGTTAAAGACACACAAACTCACAGTGGTTTTAAGAGAATTATTCTGGTGGAACCACTGTCATCTTAGACCAAAAAGGACAGATAAATACTAAATAAAAAGAGGACTTTGAATTTCTATTTTATAGGCAGGAAGCAAGCTGAGAAGCCTTCTCAATTGCAAACTCAAGCTTTCCTATTGGAAAAAAAAAATTTTTTTTAAGGATGACTTGGACTGCAAGGAGATCCAACCAGTCCATCCTAAAGGGGATCAGTCCTGGGTGTTCAATGGAAGGACTGATGCTGAAGCTGAAACTCCAATACTTTGGCCACCTGATGCAAAGAGTTGACTCATTTGAAAAGACCCTGATTCTGGGAAAGATTGGGGGCAGGAGGAGAAGGGGACGACAGAGGATGAGATGGTTGGATGGCATCACTGACTCAATGGACATGGGTTTGGGTGAACTCCGGGAGTTGTTGATGGACAGGGAGGCCTGGTGTGCTGAGGTTCATGGGGTCACAAAGAGTCAGATGTGACTGAGTGACTGAACTGAACTGAAAGGATGACTCAGGGCAGAACCAAGAGTCCAGAAGGTAGATGGAGCCAAGAGCCAAGCAGGTGCATTGACACAGCAAACAGGCTGAAAACCAGTGGCTCTTGTTTTACCCTTGGGGCACCGTCCCACAGCTGTATGTGGGTGTGAGAGGAAGACAGTCTTATCCCTTTAGTCATAGGTCTTCAAACTGAGAGGAATGTAACTCAGGGAGATGTGCCCGAGGAAACACATTCAAGAAGCTTCACTTGCACCTGACTCCCATGATAAGATCCCAGACTTCGAGCAAATGCCATCGTAGAATAAGACTGAGAGGAAGGGGACGGAATAAGTATATTTTGGACAAGGGAGGGATTTCAATTGTTATGGCCAAAGGGTTGACTGCAACTGACAGTACTCTCCAACCTAACCACAGTGAGCCCTCCCACCACCGACGTTCTTGCAATGTGACCTGCTGAGCTCACTCCTCCCACCAAGGGGGTACATGTCCCCTCCTCCTTAAATGTGGGCAAGTCAAGGATCATGGCAGAAGTGATTCAGTCTCAGAGCACAGGCTATAAAAGATGAAACTGTTTCCAGCTGGGCCCCTTGGACACTCCCTCTTGGAATCAGTGATTACATCAGGAGGAAGAGGAAAGATCTCACTGAGAATCACATAACCGTGTTCTAGTCAACAGCCCTGGGTGAGATCACTGCTAAGCGCCAGCATCAACCTCCAGACACATGAGACAGTGAGCTTAGAGATAATCTAGGCACACTCATTATCTGACCACTCACTACCTGATGGACATCCCAAGTAAGAACTGCCACACTGAGCCCAATTACCCCCAGAATCATGAGTGGAACAAAAATTAAATTATTCCTGTCATTTGAAACCACTAAATTTTGGAACAATTTATTGCAAAGCAATAGATAACTAGAACAGCTACTTATTAAAGTCATTTTTTAATGCCAGAAGGATTAAGTTAACATTAGAAAACAGGTTTCTTTTCCTAAAATCATGTTTTAAGGTAATTTAAAAAGGACAGATAAATACTAAATAAAAAGAGGACTTTGAACTTCTACTTTGTAGGCAGGAAGCAAGCTGAGAAGCCTTCTCAATTGCAAACTCAAGCTTTCCAATTGGGAAAAAAAATTCTTTTAAAGGATGACTCAGGGCAGAACCAAGAGCCCAGAAGGTAGATGGAGCCAAGAGCCAAGCAGGTGCACTGACACAGGAAACAGGCTGAAAATCAGTTTGCTATTAATGTGATACCTTTATCATATAAAATGAAAGTTTATGAAGTCTGTTGTACTAATTGTACTATCCTTCAGCACAAGTGAGATTCCCCTGATTTAGGGAATGCCAAGCGGCTGACCACCATGTTAAGACAGTCTGTCATTAGAATGAATGCTATGAGTTAGGTATAAGTTAAGGCGCTGTGACAAAGAGGCTCCAAAACACAGAGAAACAAAGAGGATTATTTTGCTCTCATGTAACAGTTCAGGAGTAAACACTGCAGGGCTGGCGAAGTGGCTCTGCTATACAAGTTTGGCCAGGGAAGCAGTTGTTTCAAGCTCATCCTCTGTCACCTCCTAAGGTTATCTTCATCTGCATGGTCAACACGACTCACCAGAACCATATTCACACTGTCTCTTGTAGAAAGGGGGAAAGAGCAGAGTGGATGGCAAGAAATTTCCTTATTAAAATAGATTCAAAACTTCCACCCATTAATTCTTCTATCTTCCCATTGGTCAAAACTTAGAGCAACTCCTAGCTACAAGGAAGGCTAGGAAATGTAGACTCTAGCTGAACAGGTAACATACTCAGTTTTGACACATAGACTCTAAGATGGCCCTGTGATTCCTTTTACCAGGTTATTCACATGTTTGTATTAAGCCCTCTGCTTGAGTGTGGGCAGGACCCATGACTTGTTTCTAGCTAATACAATATGGTAACGGTAATAGAAGGCATATGATTATATATATATATATATGATTACATCACTTAAGATGATAATGTCCATCATGCTATGAGACTCTCCCTTGCTGGCTTTGAAGAAGCAAGCCTCCATGCTGTGTGCTACTGTAGAGAGGGCCACACAACAAGGAAGTGAGGACAGTCTCGGTCCAACAGCCAGCAAGGAAATGAATGCTGCCAATGCCACCAAATCTGATGGGTCAGAACACTGAGAATGGGTCCGCCCTTCAGCAAGAGAGCAACAACAACACTGACACCAGAAGGCAAGCCTGAAGCAGTCAGTGGAAGAACAGCCACACGGAGCCAGTCACTCAATCTGCCTGCCCAGCTCCAGTCATGGAGACCAAATTACAATTAGCAGTAAACATGCAATCAGTGTCAAGAAGTGATAACACAATTCAGATCCTGAACAGAGCCAGAGGAACTGGGTGTGCATTACCATTGGAACAGACCTTCAGATCTGACTCCCCAGAAACAAGGACTGGATGAGCAATGTTAATGTTTCCCCAGCAACTCTGTTCTGTTTCGTGGGTAAGTGGGCCATCCCTTCTGATCGATGCATTCTTTTCTGGATATTCTTGCCATCCAACTTTGCCAGGGAAGGTCTCTATGGATAATTAGATAGATTGTATGGATTACATGGGGTATAATGATCACATATAACCTGACATCATCAACACTCCTGTGGATTTCATATATTTGTATATTTATTATAACATTGTAGTAAATCACATAAAATTCTGCAAGGACTATTGGTATTCCTTGGTTTGTATTTCTGCTTCCATGGTCACATGACATTCACCTGTGCCTGTGTCTGTGTCCTACTTTCCCGCTTCTTATAAGGATACCAGTCATTTGATCAGGGCCTGTCCTAAACTGGGCTTCCCTCGTGTCTCAGCTGGTAAAGAATCCACCTGCAATGTGGGAGACCCGGGTTTGATCCCTGGGTTGGGAAGATCCCCTGGAGATGGGAACAGCTATCCACTCCAGTATTCTGGCCTGGAGAATCCCATGGACTACATAGTCCATGGGTCGCAAAGAGTCAGACATGACTGAGCAGCTTTCACTTCACTACCCTAAACCAGAATTACCTCATCTGGTAATTACCTCATCTGGTAAAGTGAATTCATACCTTAATTCACATTTCATCTGCAGAGACCCTACTTCCAAATAAGGTCACCTTCACAGATACCAGGGGTAAGGATTTGAACATCTTCATATGGACACAGTTCAACCCATAACAATATCAAATCTTAATTTTCCTCTGTGAACAGTATAACCTAATTTACCTGAGGAGAGTATACTCCTGTGATCACTGTAATTTTCACTCAATGCTCAGCAAAATAATGACCCTGACTGATAGTGCTAAAAAATGTACCCATTTCATAGGTCTTGAATTATTTTTTGTATAGTTATGGTTTCTCCAGTGGTCATGTATGGATGTGAGAGTTGGACTATAAAGAAAGCAGAGCACCAAAGAATTGATGCTTTTGAACTGTGGTGCTGGAGAAGACTCTTGAGAGTCCTTTGGACAGCAAGGAGATCCAACCAGTCCATCCTAAAGGAAATCAGTCCTGAATATTCATTGGAAGGACTGATGCTGAAACTGAAGCTCCGATACTTTGGCCACCTGATGCGAAGAGCTGACTCATTTGAAAAGACCCTGATGCTGGGAAAGATTGAAGGCAGGAAGAGAAGGGGACAACAGAGGATTAGATGGCTGGATGGCATCACCCAGTCGATAGACATGAGTTTGAGCAAGCTCTAGGAGTTGGTGATGGCCAGGGAGGCCTGGTGTGCTACAGTCCATGGGGTCGCAAAGAGTCGGACATGACTGAGCGACTGAACTGAACTGAGTTCTCTGAAGCTTTTAAGTTAGCAACCCCTTGGCCAGAGGCCATTTTTTGTACACCTGGAACCACTCACATGTTTAAGGTGGCTATGTATGTATCTGTATGTCCTCTTTTGTATTGTTCTTTAAATTTAACATTCAACGGCTTACTTGGTGGAGCAGTGGGTAAGAATCTATCTGACAATGCAGGGGACATGGGTTCAATCCCTGATCTGGGAAGATTCCACATGCCATGGAGTAACTAAGCCCGTGCTCCACAACTGAAGCCCATGCACGTAGAGCTTGTGGTCTGCAACAAGAGAAGCCTGCTCGATGCAATGAAGAGTAGCCCCTGCTCACCACAACTAGAGAAAGCCCAACAAAGCAATAACAACAACAACAGCAAAAACCCAGCGCAGGAACTCCCTGGTGGCACAGTGGTGAAGAATCTGCCTGCCAATGCAGGGGACACGGGTTCGACATTTGCAACTAAGCCTGTGCACATGAGAAGCCGAAGCACCAAACCACTCGTCACAACTAGAGGAAACCTCTGCAAAGCAACAAAGAGCCAGTGCAGCCAGAAATAAATAAAAATAAATTTTAAAACCAATGCAGCCAAAAAAAATATTAATTTTTTAAAAAATTTAACAGAGAATAAATTTTATTTCACACTTCTTAAAGGAAGTTCCTGCATAATAACTTCCACGTACAGTAAGTCTTCTACACACAAACTTTCAAGTTTCGAACTTTCAAAGATGCAAATGTGCGTTCACATGACCAATCACATAAGCTAGTTCATGTGTCTGGTGTACATTGCCACAAGCGTGCGTCCTCTCCAAGCGGTTGTGCTTTTGTATATGTTACTGTGCAGTACTATGGAGAGAACAGCAGTACAGTATCTTTAGTTCAAGCCCAGGATGTCTGGAAGCAAGTGTAAAAGTGGCAGTGATATAGCTGGTACTACTGTATTTTCAAGGTACTGCACTGTAAAATTAAAATTTTTTTCTTAATGTTTGATGTTTGTTTATTTTTATGTATTATTGGTGTGAAGAGTATTGTAAACCTACTACAGTACAGTACCATATATCTGATTACGTTAGTTGGATACTTAGGCTAACTTTGTTGTACTTACGAACCAGTTGGACCTACTACCATGTTCTCTTTGTGACCCTATGGACTGTCGCAAGGACAGGCTTCTCTGTCCATGGGATATTCCAGGCAAGAGTACTGGAGTGGGTTGCCATTTCCTTCTCCAGGGGATCTTCCCCACCCAGGGATTGAAGCTGGGTCTCCCACATTGTAGGCAGACACTTGGCCCTCTGAGCCACCAGGGAAGCCCTAAGTGAAAGAGGAGAGTGAAAAAGTTGACTTAAAGCTCAACATTCAGAAAACTAAGATCATGGCATCTGGTCCCATCACTTCATGGGAAATAGATGGGGAAACAGTGGAAATTGTGTCAGACTTTATTTTGGGGGGCTCCAAAATCACTACAGATGGTGATTGTAGCCACGAAATTAAAAAATGCTTACTCCTTGGAAGGAAAGTTATGACCAACCTAGATAGCATATTAAAAAGCAGAGACATTACCAACAAAGGGCCATCTAGTCAAGGCTATGGTTTTTCCAGTGGTCATGTATGGATGTGAGAGTTGGACTGTGAAGAAAGCTGAGCGCCAAAAAATTGATGCTTTTGAACTGTGGTGTTGGAGAAGACTCTTGAGAGTCCCTTGGACTGCAAGGAGATCCAACCAGTCCATCCTAAAGAAGATCAGTCCTGGGTGTTCACTAGAAAGACTGATGCTGAAGCTGAAACTCCAATACTTTGGCCACCTGATGCAAAGAGCTGACTCATTGGAAAAGACCCTGATGCTGGGAGGGATTGGGGACAGGAGGAGAAGGGGATGACAGAGGATGAGATGGCTGGATGGCATCACTGACTCGATGGACCTGAGTTTGAATAAACTCCAGGAGTTGGTGATGGACAGGGAGGCCTGGCGTGCTGTGATTCATGGGGTCATGAAGAGTCGGACACGACTGAGCAACTGAACTGAACTGAACTGAACCACGTTTTCAGATGGAACTCATTTGTATGTAGGGGACTTACTGTTCTGACAAGAGCTTTGTGTTGACTTTAGACTAATGTATAATGGTTCAGTGGGTGGAAGTTAACAGAGATGCAGATTTTACTACGCTATGGAATAAATTTCTAACCATTAAAGTAATCTGGACATGGAATGGAGACTGCTCTAAAGTAGCGAGTCATCTGTGCCTGTAGGTGTTTCCTCAGAGGGTCAATAGTGCTATATCAAAGACCATACATTGGAGTGTGCACCGTGGCTGGCACACAGTAAATGCTCAATAAATAACAGATGAAGTGATGATAGAGAGAGGACTCCTCTGAGCGGTCTAGTCCAAATCCAAGATACTGTCATTTTACCAGAGGTCTGTTCAGAAGAGCACCATTTGACATTCTAACATTTGGGAAACTTCGTGTTTTTATTAATAATATTATTACTACTAACAATATTAGCTGCCAACCACTGAAAACTCATATTTCTAAGGGTTTATGCTAAGTGCCCCCATATAGTTTTGTGTAAATACTTGCATGAGATAAGTATTATCACTCTACTTGACAGGTGAGGAAACTGAGGTTCTCTCTGTTTACATGGCATACGCAAGATCATGCAGTTAACAGGATACAAAATCAAGATTCAGTCTGAATCTGCCTAGCTCTAAATTAAATACTTACCACCCATTATACCACTTCAAAGAACAAAATGGTTGATTATCTTTCAGAGAGAAAGTATCAAATGAATAATAATTTTCAAGTAAGACAGAGACATAGATGTCCTCAAAGACATATACTTTCACTTGAATCACAAAGGTACCATTGCTCTTCCATAAGATCCCAGGAAGGAAAGAGACCACAGGGCTGGATTAAAGGGAATTTTAACTTTGTTCAGCTCCATCTCTGGGAACACAAGCCAAGAGAAAACCCCACTGAGGCTTTCAGCTACCATTTTAAAGGAGGCTGGGGCCTATGAACCAGAATCACTGCTAGGGAAGTTTATAAACATTGGAAGTTTGTTAAGTATATTTACCTCATTAACTTCTTTTTGTCCAAAGTGATTTGTTGAAAACCCATAAAGGGAAGAGGATCTGGGTGCTTATATTCAGGAACAGTAGAGAAAAAAGGCGCTTTTTTTACCAACTAGGCTGAGTAGGGAGAATGAGACCTTTAGTGACAGTTTGCAGCAGAAGCACCCGAGAGAGAAAAACCTAAGTGAAGTGACCAAGCTCTGTGGTCAAAAAAAGAAAGAGAGGGAGACTGAACTTGGGTGCCTGGGAGCTGGTTGGGGTCCATCTCAATAAGCAGCAGGACATTTCACCATCTTCCCCGATGGCTCAGCAGTAAAGAATCTGCCTGCCAATGCGGGACACACAGGAGATGCAGGTTTGATCGCTGGGTCGGGAAGATCCCCTGGAGGAGGAAATGGCAACCCACTCCAGTACTCTTGCCTGGGAAATCCCATATATAGAGGAGCCTGGTGGGCCACAGTCCCTGGGGTCACAAAGAGGCCGACATGACTGACTGAGCACACACACGCCTGGGACGCGGAGATGACCAGTCAGAGGACAGGCGCTTGCAGCTGTACCACAGGAGTGCGTCTCAAAATGTGGTTCCAGGCCACTGTGTCATAAACCTGGGAACCTATTTGATACGTAACCGCTGCAGCCCCACGGGTGACCTACTGAATCAAAACCGCTGGGGCTGAGGCCCAGCAATCTGTACTTTAATAAGCCTCCAGGTGACTGACATAGACACAAGTTTGCAAACCCCTGAGCTAGGGAATAGGATTTGGCTCGTGACAGCACTTCACCTCAGGAGGTACTGGTCCCCTGATAAAAGGTGAAAGCAAAAACAAGCTGACTAGAAAGTCCCTGTGCTAGGACAGCTAGAGGAAATGATTCATTTCTTCAATATCTATCAAAATGTCACAAAAGAAGCACAGCAACTAATCCATTAAGTGATCATGAGTCACCACTCTCAGTAGCGTCTATCTTCTATGTATATTGCTATACAATCCACATTTGTTTGCTGACAGTTTCACTTGTTAACCAGAACCAAGAATACTCACTATAAATGATATAAAAATAGGACTTAAAATTAGTGAAACTTACCATATCAGTTAGCAATGAATTTGGCTGAAAACAACATATGCCTAAGATAAACACATATTATTCATTCCAGTCAGATACTTTGAAGAAAAATATTAAAATTAAAAAAATATATCCAGACTCTAGTTATTAGTGGAATATTAGACACTTATGTTCTAAAATGAAAGGTGCATTATTCAAATGTACTCAAGAACTTGTTTAAAATGTGACAAATCTGGGACTTCCCTAATAGTCCAGTGCCTAAGACTCCATGTTTCCAATGCACAGGGCTTGGGTTCAATCCCTGGTCAGGAAACTAGACCCCACATGCCACAACTAAGAGTTTGCATGCCATGACTAAAAGAACCTGCATGTTGCAATAAAGATCAAAGTTTCCACATGCTGCCAACTAAGACTCAGCACAGCCAACTAAATAAAAAAATTTTTTTTTTAAAGTGACACATCCCACTACCCTTATTATACTGGTAAATGATGCTAATGAGTTGGGGTAATGAAAAAAAAAACAGTATACAAGATCACGCCCAAATGTATCTGAAGTCAGGGTGTTCTGTTTCCCATATTTCAAAACATGAATCTTTACATCTCTCCTAACAACCAACGTCCTTATCAGATCATATAGAAACTATTTTCAAACTTTTTCTTTCCTTCAGAGATTGAGTCTAGCAAGAGAGGAAGAAATATTTTAAAACAAACCCTTTTATTGAAGTAAAAGAAACTCGAGGCCTCTCACCACGAGTAGAAGATAATCGCATGAGGTCGATGAAGAAAGCGAGGGAAGCCATAGGTACAAACGGGCTCCCGGCGGCAGAACTTTATACTGATGTCAACGATGCTGGAGAGGCGCCAGGACGCCTCAGCCAGGGAACGTGATCACACAGGCTTACAAAGGAAAAGGGCGAGGGGAGCAGGCTGGGATCCTCTTAGCCACAGCTATGGGAGGTGACAGCAGACTTGTCTCATCTGCAAGTGCTTAAGATAGTATTTCTTCATTAACACGATGCTAACCCCAAGAAGAGACTGTGATGGTGGGGGTGAGGGTAGGGGTTGGGGGAACACCAGAGGAGCAAATTGTTTCAATTTAGTTCATACAGTTCCTCTTTCCAACCTTGCTGTATTCAGAGACACCTAATTATATCACCATATGCTTTGAAAAGAACATTTTTTCACTGCATCTAAAACAAGCATATGGTGAAATATTTTTTCAGGGTTATCTTTTAAATGGAGTGTAGACGAATTGATGTGGTATATAATACTTCTAATATATAAGGAGCTTGAAGACCTTTGAGATATAACATCGGAATAGATGGATTAATAATTTTCTTGACATATTCTTGCATGTTTGATTAATTAATTGGTGTCTTGAGACTATGTCATTTTATCTCAAGATTTGAATGTACATGGGTTAATTTAGTAATGGATATCACTTTAATTGGATTTGAAATTGGGGTTTATGTCTCTGAGGACCTTAACTGGTCAGGGTAGTCAAAAGTATTAATTAATACACCTCAGAATATTAACTTATTTTCTGAATGCCTCATGGTCCTCCTCAGTTCATAGATTTGTGAAAGTTTTTCTCTCAGCATGAACTCATGGCCGTACATTTGGGTAATTATAAAAGATCAGTCAAATGTAAAATTATGAAAAAAGAGTTTTAAAAAATTATCATAAGCCTTCTGTTACTGATTTTTAAATTAGTTTACTGAAAATGCACTTATAGTATCTAGGAAAAATTCAACTCTGTGTTTCTTGAATCTACTTTCTCTCAAATACAAATGCATCAGCCAGCATCACCAAATTAAGCCATTTAGACTATGATTGTCATTGATCTGTTTTAGAAATAACATGTGTCAAAATACACGTCAGATAGGTAGAAGGTCAAAGCCCATGAGAATTCATTGTGATTCTTTCCTTCACTATTTTTGCAACACTGTTCAAGTTAACCTGTCTTTTTGTGTTGGGTTAAAAATGGCAACCCACTCCAGTACTCTTGCCTGAAAAATCCCATGGACAGAGAACCCTGTTAGGCTACAGTCAATGGGGTTGCAAAGAGTCAGACACGACTGAGCGATTTCACTTCAGCCTGTCCTTATTTGTAAAATGGGGCTACATTCTAACATGGCCACGGTTCACTGAAGTCTGGGTCTGTGAAACCTGCAGCGCCAAGAGCCTACATCTGCTGACTTTTCCTTGCTCCTGGAGAGACCTATGAGTCACTCAAGGACACCAAATACACAGCCTACAATGAGGTTTGGAGAAACTCTGTAACAATTTCAAGCCTAACAACCAACAGAAGTCAGCCTCACAGTGCTTCTATGCACCATCAGTGGGTCCCTATGTATACCCAGAAACTTCCTAAGGTAAGACAAGTGGTCCAAGAACACCTCCAGGAACTACGCAAGAGATCCTGGGCCCACTGCCTTCCCATCATGAGAGTCCTGTTCCATGAGAAAGCGCGCTCCTTTGTGTACACTGCCTCTGTTTGGTTTTCTGGCTTTGCGTGGGTGATTAGAGACTCTCCAGTGTTATCTAGAACCAGAGGGAGACAGAGCCTCATGGGTATCTGATGTGACCTACAAGGCCCTGCGTGACTTGGCCACCCATCTACCTCTAACTCCCTGATGCCTTGGTGAGCAGTGGAGCTCCCCCAAATCTCCATGCTCCAGTTCAGCAGCCACCTTGCCTCCTGCCCCAGGGCCCTGGCACCTGCAGCTCCCTCAGGAAGATTCTAGTCCCATGCTCCATGGGCCTGCACACACAGTCTTGATGCAATCTCTGTTAAAGTATCACTTTCTCAGGGAAACTTTTCATAAACTCCCCAGTCTAGGTCAAGTTTGTTTATGAGCAACTCTAAAGGATTATGATCCTTTCCTTCACTTATCTACACTTGTAATTATGCATTCATGATGGAATATGGATATATCTCAGGCAATCTGCAAGAAGATACTCTAATAATGTCTGTGTCCACAGCTCAGTGATAACATCCATAAGGGTATGTACTTTGAGCCTTTTGCTCACCAGTTCTATCACTCAAATTCAATGGGTAGAAGCAACCAATGATGACTGATTTACAACACAAGAGACAAAAAGGTTAAAAATCTACAGGTTAAAAATCTATGTCAGTCACAAGCTGCCCAGATTTGAATACTGACTCTGCCACTTATTACCTCTGTGGTCTTGGACAGGTTTCTTAATCTGTGTGCCTCAGCTTCTTCATATGTAAAATGGAGATTATAAGAGGATCTATGTATTACAACTGTGGTGAGGATTAAATGCACCTTTTCATCTAAAGCATTTAGTAAGAACAAAACAAAGTAAATGTTAAGCATCCAGTAAATTTTGACTATTATTATTTAAAGCAGAAAGTAAATTTACTAATATTAATTTTAAAGGTTATTCTTTCAGCTCATGCAGTTCAATATAAAAAACAGACAAGTCAATTCACAAATAAGCAGAAGATCTAAATATACATTTCTCCAAAGAAGACACACAGATAGCCAAAAATCACACATGAAAAGTTCAACACTACTAATCATTAGAGAAATGCAAATCAAAACTACAATGAGGTACCACCTCACACCAGTCAGAATGGTCATCATCAAAAAATCTACAAACAGTAAATGCTGAAGAGGGTGTGGAGAAGTGGGAACCCTTTTAAACTGTTGGTGGGAATGTAAATTGGTGCAACCACTATGGAGAATAGTATGGAGGTTCCTTAAAATATTAAAAACAGAACTACCATCTTATCCAGCAATCACACTTCTGGACACATATCCAGAGAAAACTATAATTCAAAAAGGTACATGCACCCCAATGTTCATTGCAGCACTATTTACAATAGCCAAGACATGGGAGCAACCTAATTGTCCATCAACAGGGGAATGGACAAAAGAACGAATCAGTGAGCTGGAAGATAAAATGGTGGAAATAACTTCTGAAGAGCAGAATAAAGTAAAAAGAATGAAAAGAACTGAGGATTGTCTCAGAGACCTCTGGGACAATATCAAATGCACCAACATTCGAATATAGGGGTCCAAGAAGAAGAGGAGAAAAAGAAAGGGTATGAGAAAATTTGTGAAGAGATTAGAGTTGAAAATTTCCCCAACATGGAAAAGGAAATAGTCAATCGAGTCCAAGAGGCACAGAGTCCCATAAAGGCTAAACCTAAGGAGAAATACACCAAGACACCTACTGATCAACTAAGAAAGACTAAATACAAAGAAAGAATATTAAAAGCAGCAAGGAAGAAGCAACAAGTAACATACAGGGAAAGCGCCATATGCTTAACAGCTGATCTTTCAGCAGAAACTCTTCAGGCCAGAAGGGAAAGGTGGGATATATTTAAAGCATTGAAAGGGGAAAAAACTACAACCAAGATTACTGTACCAGCAAGGATCTCATACAGAATTTATGGAGAAATAACAAGCTTTTCAGACAAGCAAAAGTTAAGAGACTTCAGTACCACCAACCTAGCTTTACAACAAATGTTGAAGGGACTTATATAGTCAAGAAATACAAGAGAAGAAAAAAGATCTACAAAATCAATCCCAAACAATTAAGAAAATGGCAATAGGAACATATATATCAATAATTACTTTAAATGTAAATGGATTAAATACTCCAACCAAAAGACACAGACTGGTTGAATGGATATGAAAACAAGACCCATACATACGCCATCTACAAGAAACCCACTTCAGACCTAAAGACACATATAGACTGAAAGTGAGAGGATGGGAAAATACATTCCATGCAAATGGGAAGCAAAAGAAAGCTGGAGTAGCAATCCTCCTATCAGACAAAAAGGACCTTAAAATAAAGAAGATTACAAGAGACAAGGAAGGACACTACATAATGATCAAGAGATCAATCCAAGAGGAAGACATACCAATTGTAAATATCTATGCACCCAACATAGGAGCACCTCAATACATAAGACAAACACTAACAAACATAAAAGGAGAAATTGACAGTAACACAATAATAGTAGGAGACTTTAACATGCCACTCACACCAATGGACAGATCATCAAAACAGAAAATTAATAAGGAAACACAAGTCTTAAATGATACATTAGATAAGATTGATCTCATTGATATCTTCAGGACATTCCACCCAAATGCCGAAGAATACACCTTCTTCTCAAGCGCACATGGAACATTCTCCAGGAGAGACCACATCTTGGGTCACAGATCAAACCTCAGTAAATTTAAGAAAATTGTAATCATTTCAAGCATCTTCTCCAACCACAATGTTATGAGACTAGATATCAATAACAAGAAAAAAACTGTAAGAAACAAAAACACATGGATATTAAACAACATGTTTATAAATAACGAACAGGGTACTGAAGAAATCAAAAGGGAAATCAAAAAATTTCTAGAAACAAATGACCATGAAAACACGACAACTCAAAACCTATGAGATGCAGCAAAAGCAGTTCTAAGAGGGAAGTTTATACCAACACAATCCTACCTCAAGAAACAAGAAAAACATCAAACAGACAACCTAGCTTTACACCTAAAGCAACTGGAAAAAGAACAACAACAACAACAAAAATCAGTAGAAAGAAAGAAATCATAAAGATCCAAGCAGAAATAAATGAAAAAGAAATGAAAGAAACAATGGTAAAGATTAATAAAACTAAAAGCTGGTTCTTTGAGAAGATAAACAAAATTGACAAACCTTTAGCCAGACTCATCAAGAAAAAAAGTGAGAAGAATAAAATCAACAAAATTAGTGAAAAAGGAGAGGTTACAACAGACAATGCAGAAATACAAAGGATTATAAGAGATTACTATGAACAACTATATGGCAATAAAATGGATAACCTGGAAGAAATGGATAGATTCTTAGAAAAGTTCAATCTTCCAAGACTGAACCAGAAGAAGTAGAAATTATGAACAACCCAATTACAAGCGCTGAAATTTAAGGTGTGATCAAAAATCTCCCAAAAAACAAAAGCCCAGGATGAGATGGCTTCACAGGAGAATTCTAGCACACATTTAGAGAAGAGCTAATGCCTATCCTTCTAAAACTCTTTCAAAAAATTGTAGAATAAGAACACTTCCAAACTCATTCTATGTGGTCACCATCAACTTGATACCAAAACCAGACAAAGACAATACAAAAAAAGAAAACTACAGGCCAATATCACTGATGAACATAGATGCAAAAACCCTCAACAAAATTTTAGCAAACAGAATTCAGCAACACATCAAAAAGCTCATACACCATGATCAAGTTGGGTTTATTCCAGGAATGCAAGGATTCTTCAATATATACAAATCAACCAATGTGACATACCATATTAACAAATTAAAAGATAAAAATCATATGATAATCTCAATAGATGCAGAAAAAGGCTTTGACAAAACTCAGCACCCATTTATGATTAAAACTCTTCAAAAAATGGGCATAGAAGGAACCTACCTCAACATAGTAAAGGCCATATATGATAAGCCTACAGCAAACATTATTCTCAATGGTGAAAAACTGAAACAATTCCCCCTAAGATCAGGAACAAGACAAGGGTGTCCACATTCACCACTATTATTCAATATATTTTTGGAAGTCCTAACTACAGCAATCAGAGAAGAAAAAGAAATAAAAGGAATCCAGATTGGAAAAGAAGTAAAGCTCTTGCTGTTCACAGGTGACATGATACTGTACACAGAAAACCCTAAAGATAGTATCAGAAAATTACTAGAGCTGATCAGTGAATTTAGCAAAGTTGCAGGATACAAAGTCAATATATAGAAATCACTTGCATTTCTATACACTAACTATGAAAAATCAGAAAAAGAAATTAAGGAATCAATCTCATTCACCATTGCAACAAAAAGAATTAAATATCTAGAAATTAACTTACCTAATGACACCCTGGAATGTGATGTGAAGTGGGCCTTAGAACTCATCACTATGAACAAACCTAGTGGATGTGATGGAATTCCAGTTGAGCTCTTTCAAATCCTGAAAGATGATGCTGTGAAAGTGCTACACTCAATATGTCAGCAAACTTGGAAAACTCAGCAGTGGCCACAGGACTGGAAAAGGTCACTTTTCATTCCAATCCCAAAGAAAGGCAATCCCAAAGAATGCTCAAACTACCACACAATTGCACTCATCTCACACGCTAGTAAAGTAATGCTCAAAATTCTCCAAGCCAGGCTTCAGCAATACGTGAACCGAGAACTTCCAGATGTTCAAGTTGGTTTTAGAAAAGGCAGAGAAACCAGAGATCAAATTGCCAATATCCACTTGATCATCGAAAAAGCAAGACCATTCCAGAAAAACATCTATTTTTGCTTTATTGACTGTGCCAAAGCCTTCGACTGTGTGGATCACAATAAACTGTGGAATATTCTGAAGGAGATGGGAATACCAGACCACCTGACCTGCCTCTTGAGAAACCTATATGCAAGTCAGGCAGCAACAGTTAGAACTGGACATGGAACAACAGATTGGTTCCAAATAGGAAAAGGAGTAAGTCAAGGCCGTACATTGTCACCTTGCTTATTTAACTTATATGCAGAGTACATCATGAGAAACGCTGGGCTAGATGAAGCACAAGCTGGAATCAAGATTGCTGGGAGAAATATCAATAACCTCAGATATGCAGATGACACCACCCTTATGGCAGAAAGTGAAGAGGGACTAAAAAACCTCTTGATGAAAGTGAAAGAGGAAAGTGAAAAAGTTGGCTTAAAGCTTAACATTCAGAAAACTAAGATCATGGTATCTGGTCCCATCACCTCATGGGAAATAGATGGGGAGACAGTGGAAACAGTGGCTGACTTTATTTTGGGGGGCTCCAAAATCACTGCAGATGGTGACTGCAGCCATGAAATTAAAAGACACTTACTGCTTGGAAGGAAAGTTATGACCAACCTAGATAGCATATTAAAAAGCAGAGACATTACTTTGCCAACAAAGGTCCATCTGGTCAAGGCTATGGTTTTTCCAGTGGTCATGTATGGATGTGAGAGTTGGACTGTGAAGAAAGCTGAGCGCCGAGAAATTGATAATTTTGAACTATGGTGTTGGAGAAGACTCTTGAGAGTCCCTTGGACTGCAAGGAGGTCCAACCAGTCCATCCTGAAGGAGATAAGTCCTGGGTGTTCATTGGAAAGACTGATGTTGAAGCTGAAACTCCAATACCTTGGCCACCTGATGCGAAGAGTTGACTCGTTGGAAAAGACCCTGATGCTGGGAGGGATTGGGGGCAGGAGAAGAAGGGGACGACAGAGTATGAGATGGCTGGATGGCATCACCGACTCGATGGACATGAGTTTGAGTAAACTCCGCGAGTTGGTGATGGTCAGGGAGGCCTGGCCAGCTGCGATTCATGGGGTCGCAAAAGTCGGACACGACTGAGCGACTGAACTGAACTGACTGACTAACGAGAGAAAAGGACTGTACACAAAAAATTGTAAGACACGAATGAAAGATATCAAAGACAACATAAACAGATGGAGAGATATTTCATGTTTCTGGGTAGGAAAAATCAATATTGTGAAAATGATGATACTACCAAACACAATCTACAGATTCAATGCAATCCATGTCAAACTACCAATGGCATTTTTCACAGAACTAGAACAAAAAACCTAGATAGCATATTAAAAAGCAGAGACATTACTTTGCCGACAAAGGTCCGTCTAGTCAAGGCTATGGTTTTTCCAATGGTCATGTATGGATGTGAGAGTTGGACTGTGAAGAAAGCTGAGTGCCAAAAAATTGATGCTTTTGAACTGTGGTTTTAGAGAAGATGATCCAACCAGTCCATCCTAAAGCAGATCAGTCCTGGGTGTTTATTGGAAAGACTGATGCTGAAGCTGAAACTCCAATACTTTGGCCACCTCATGCAAAGAGTTGACTCGTTGGAAAAGACCCTGATGCTGGGAGGGATTGGGGGCAGGAAGAGAAGGGGACAACAGAGGATGAGATAGCTGGATGGCATCACTGACTTGATGGACATGTGTTTGGGTAAACTCTGGGAGTGTGAAAGTGTTAGTTGCTCTGTCATGTCCAACTCTTTGTGACCCCATGGACTGTAGCCTGCCAGGCCCCTCTGTCCATGGGATTCTCCAGGCGAGAATACTGGAGTGGGTTGCCATCACCCCTTTAAAATGATTTAAATCTTTGTGGGTTGAAATGGTAAGGTTTTCAAGATATTATTTTCTGAAAAGACATTTTTATCATTCTGCCTCACGGTTCCCTGTTGGCCCATGGAAGAGAGCATACTCTCTTCTGTGCCCCCAGGCCACTTCTCAGTGCCTCCACCTACTTCTCAGCTCTCCCTCTGCCTCCTAGGAGAGGAAACACTGACGTCATCAGCCTCATGCTTGGATCAAAGTTGACTAGTAGAAAAGCTACTATTCCAAAAGTTAAGAATAACTTCCACTAACTTTCTATACTACCTGATCCTCTTCTGTTGGTTCACAGACCAGAGCCCAGCCTCAGAGGCAGGCCAGCATCCTTATCCAGGGGCTAGCTAGATACCTGGACTTAGGAAGCCAGGGGCAAGGAGCCCTGCCTAGAGGGCTAGGCCACTTGCTCATGAACCACTGCCATTTCACAGGGAAACCTGCTGTCTAGAGCTCTGGGCACTTGTCCAGCTATTCCATCTCAGAAGTCACAGCTTGTACTTTGGCTCCCTCCTCCCTGCCTCTCAGTGGTTGTTTACTAGTCAAGAGCCCTAGAGAGCAGGTGGGCCAGTGGTAGGCTTTAGCATTAAAATTCCACCAAAAATTCCAGCACAAATCTTTCAGTGGAAGAAAGAAAAGCCTTAGAACAATATCTACATTATAATTCTGCTTCTGTCAAATAAAAATGTCCCCAAATTCTGTGTATGTTCTTATACAATTATGAGAATAATGTTTGAAAAGGTCACAAAGGGTGCAAACCAAATTCTCACCATGCCTGCCATTAGAGAGGAGAATGGGTTGGAGGGAGTTAGAGGGGGGAAATGTAAAGAGAGGTATTGACTTTTTCGCTGTGTAGTTCTGTATATTGTTTGGATTTTTACAATGAGCTTATATATTCATACTTGATGTGTGTTTCAAGCAAGAAGGTTTTCTGGTTTTTCATACATAAAAAAATAACTTGCTGAATATCAGAAATCTAAGGAACGACAAAACTCTTGCACAAAGATTTGCTTGAGCAAATGTATGGCCTTATCTAAAACAAAACCTCACTTCCTCTCAAAAAAATAATAAGAACTATGTGAATTGGTGGGGAAAATCACTTTTTAAAAACTAAGAAAAAATAAAAAATAATTCCTATCCTAAGTTTTATTCTTGGTTCTTTTGACTTGCTGCCACCTCTGGGCCTTTATGAGTACTAGACAAACAAGAGGTATTTTGAGGGATGGGTGAAGCATTATGAATTCTCAGGGAACAGAAGAGAGGATGTAATTTGCCAAAGCAGGAACTGATGTCTGTCTTCTGAGTCAGGTGGTATGATTACCAAGTACTGTATATAATATACATATACACTTAGATATATAGCACACACATATCTATGTATATTCACACAATTCATGCAAAATATATATTCCTGAACTTCCCAAAAGCAAAAGCCGTAATTTAGCCATCTTTGTATCATAGTACTCAGTATAATAACCTGATACTTCATCATCAATACAAATATTCTGAGCTATGTAACAATATTTTAGCTACCACTGATTGAAGACTATGCTGGCCACTTAAGTACACTGTCATCTAGCCAACAACTTACCAGGTAGGTATTATGGCCTGAATCATGTTCCCCCCAAATTCATATGCTGTAGCCCTAACTCCCAGAACTTCAGAATGTGATTCTATTTGAAGATAGGGCCTTTAAAGTGGTAATTAAAGTAAAAAACGAGATCATATAAGTGGGTCCTGATCCAATACAACTAGTGTCCTTATAAGATGAGATGAGAAACGACATACAGAAGCAATACCTAGCGAAGACACTGGCGCCATCTACAAGCCAAGGAGAGGCCTTACTTGGACTTCCAGCATCCAAGACTAAGAAAAATCCATTTCTGTGGTTTAAGCCAGTCTGTGATAATTTGTTATGGCAGCTTTAACCAACTAATCTAGTAAGTAAATGATTTTACCCTACTACCTGATTTGAGATTTACTCAAGTCCGGATAGTATAGCCCAATGGACTTGTGATGGGTATCTGTTTTGGTAACAGTATGCTGTTCTCCCTAAAGGTTTCTTTTCCATGAAGTCTTTCTGGGTCTACAAAGGATAAGCACAGTATCAAGACTATGACATCCTAAGAGTCTTCCTTCTGTAGCTGGCCCATGGGAGACTTCTGGACCAAGCAATCAATCAGCCTCTCTCTCTTCGGATCTGAAATCTAAGTAGAATCACACAGGACAGAAGGAATTTGGAACTGAGACATTTCAAGTCTACTGCCCTTAATAGATTCTCCATGAGTTCTTATCATAGAGATTGCTGGGGCTACTCTGGTTACTGACCTTCCCAAGGCCTTGAATTTTCAACTCTTCGTCTGCTTCTGAACCAGTGCATCCCCTTTTTTGGCCTAAACTTACTAGGGACAGTCTTTGCTTCCTGAAGCCCAAAACGCTTCAGTGATACACATATCATTTCATACAATTAAGTCCCTCCCATGATAGTCTCCTAATAAATAAATCAACTGTATATTCTTGGGCCCCTTAAGGAAAACAGTTTGAAAACACCTTGCAAAATAAAACTCTCCACCATACCCATCCAATGTCAGTAGGTGACAATGCCATTTCACAGATGAAAAAGGTCAAAGAATAGAAGCTAACATAAAACCAGACTTTTCCAACATACCAAACAGAACTTTAAAGAAATTAGGGGCAAGAGAAAAGAGTACATGGAAAAGTTGAATTGCAGAAGTACAGAATTTGCTCAATAACTAGGCTGTAGTTTATATCTGCAGTGCGCTATGGCACGCAGCTAAGAGCTAGACAGCAAGTCAGTGCAGAAGTTTTGCACAATAATTCTGCCCTACTGGACTCTCAATCCCCAAGCCAGATGGTTTCCACAGAGACAACCTAACTCATTACCAAGGTGAATTAATATCATGACTTGGTAAAAGAATTTTAGAATCACTTCCAATAGCACTATTTTCTGATATCCCTACACAAGTAATATGCCAAGTTGTGTCTATTTGCCAAAACAGTGACTTCCCACAATGAAAATTACTTATTCTTAATGTATTATTTATATCACTTGCAATTTTTTAGCATAAAGTTTATTAAAAAATATATTCCCCCAATCCCCATCAGTCACAATTTTAAAATTGTCTACAGCCAGATCACACAATTAGATCTCAGAATTGACATATCTTTTTTTTCTGCTTAAATTTTAAAACTTCAATAAAGCTTTCGTTTACTTTTCCATGCTCCTTTAAAATTAGAAATTAAATTTCTTTAACTGTTTTCTAACACCTGGAAGATTTTTACTTGCAGTCTCTGCTTTCCTTTATCCATCAAAAAATGGCTACAGTGGTTTTCAAAAACTTTATATAAGTCACAATCTAAACTGATTTCATCCTTCGTGAAACTGGCATCATTCACCCTGCACTTGCTACCTCAGATAGTGAGTATTAGGAATGGCTTTTTATATTCCAGTGAAGTAAACCACCTACCAAGATAGGTTAACTAACCTGATCAACAGGAAAGTGTTATTCTCGAGTCCTATGCCCAGAGAAGTTTGCAGGTGTCTTCATGAGGTGTCCCCAAAGCTAATACTTATTTTGCCCAACTACACATCTACAAATCAAAATCTCTCCTCTCCTCCCCCTCCCTCACTTCCCACCTTCCCCTTCTCCCCCCACCCCACCCCCACCCTACCCTCATCTCTCTGTTTCTGTTTCAATTTCAGTGTCTGGATCAATCAATCCCTGCTCAACCAATTAGCTCTCAGCAGAGAGAAACACTGGGAGAGAAAACACTATGACTTACAAGTTGCTAAGAGTCTCCATGGTGCTCCTTCCTCTACGTAACCATTCACTTTGCCCCCAAATTCCCACATTAATAACCACAGACGTTTAAGTCCTGATCAACTCTGTTAAAATACCTAGTGCTGCCCTTGGTAAATCAGTGCATGAATAGCCACGGCCGTGGAAGGGGGTCTTGTGCTACAGGGATGAAAAATGCCATCACTTAGAAAGCCTAGACCCAGACATTTGGCTCTGATATGAGCTAGACATCGGTAGAAACAGATTAAAGGCAGAAGTGAAACAAATGGGAAGGTATAAGAAGTAAGTATATGTATGGCTGAGTCCCTTCACTGTTCCCCTGAAACTACCACAACATTGTTAATTAGCTATGACCCAATACAACATAAAAAGTTTATTTTTAAAAAGTAAGTTATGATCCAGAAGGAGAGAAGGAAAAGTCTGTAAGGTGAATTGCTTTGATCAGAATGGCAGGGGAAGATTGACATTCGTGTGATATGCAGACTGACTTTTTTTTTTTTTTAAATTGGCATAAAAGTGAAAATGTATTTAGAATGAGAAAATAAATAACAATGAATTACTCATTTTTTAAAGATGACATATCTGACGCATTTTTTTTTTAGCCTTTCCGTATTTTTATTTGGATATTAATAAATGTATACATTAATCTAAATGGAATTGACAGCTTTACAAGTTTAAGCTTTTTATCCCAAGATAAGTATGTGATTTATTTAAGTCATCTTTTACGGACATAGAGATAGAGATATGACATTTTCTTCAAGAAGGTTCTGCTCATTTCTAGTTATATTTATTCCAAGGTATTTTAAAAAATCTTTCTGTTGCTACTGTTAACCTATCTATAGATATACTTTTATACTTTTTGATATCTATCTATACGACATATCTGCCAGAGTTTTAAGACTGATTTCTACATTGTTTTAATCTGTATACTCACTGACCATCTCTATAAATGACAACAGCTCATATTTTCTAAAGAGGGAATAGAAAAGTAATTCAGTCTTTCTTCTAACACAGTTGGCAGATTTTTAGTTTTTGTTACAAACAGATTCTAAAAGTTTCTGTCATAACACCATCTAATATGGTATTGAGAAAATTTGGGGATTTTTTTTTTTAATTTGACAAGGCTTCTTATTAAGTTTCTTTCCTATATGCCTGGTTTCTGGTTCTCTGCATTTTCAAACCCTGTTTCTCTCCGCTGCCTACGCACTTTCCACGCCAAGAACACGTTCGCATTGCAAATGCTCCTGGTCTTGCACCTTCCAATCCAGCTGCCACTGTAAGCAGCAGCTCTACTCAGGGACAATAGCTTCGGTTGTGAAACCACGTGTTAAATGTAGAACATACATCGGCAGCTATTTCCTTTTTATAACATTTCTCTGTCACCAAGTTGCAAGATAAAGAAGCATTCAGAGTATCAAGCAAATCCACACCAGCTTTTAATTGTATGTTAAATGTCATAAATCACATGAATTTGGTGATAATTTCCTCCTCACCAGAGCAGTTGCTTCTAGCGATTTGGCTTTCTTCCAGGCCCTTTTAGATAGCAGTGCTGACCAAATTATCCTGTTATTCAGAAAGCTCAATGAAACATTAGATCACATTTATTTTCAATAATTAAATTCATACCAGCTGCCGAACAAGAAAAGTGTTCCTTCTAACGCAAACCAAAATCAGTTTTAAAAAGACATTGCTCACAAAGAATGCATGCAATGAACCAGAATATTTTACACTTCAAGCCACACATAGCAACGTGGGCAACTGTAGACACATTAATTTGCAGGTAGTAGGGGATGTCTTCCTGTTCACATTATTGTGTTCTTATAAAATATAGTGTTCTATCTAAGTAGGTTACAAAAGAATTGATCATCATTTTCAAAGTGCCCAATATAGAAGTTAGATTGAGAAACTAGGAAATAAAAACAGTATTTCCATAAAGTTATTTGAAAGCATCTATTCACACAAATTCTTAGGAGAACTAAGATTTCTGGTTTGTGTCAAAATTATTTTATAAAATTGAAAAGCTAAGTATATGGGCTTTTTACTCTGGACTTAATTTACTAAAACGCGGAAACCTAAAAATGCTGCTTTATCACACATTTGATCCATTAGGAAATTCCTGTAGGAAAAAAAAGTTTAGGAATTCAAGACGAAATAAATACACTTTAAAGCTCACTTTGACTATAAGCAATAGTACTATGTTGTTTAAAGGCAACTGTTCTCCATCTTGAATCCTTGTTAGAATCATGTGGGGAGCTTTTAAAATTCCTACTGTCCAGACTACACCCCAGAAGAGTTCATTAGCATTTCTCTATATAAGGGCCAGGCATCAGTCCCAGGTGATTCTGATATGTGTTAAAAAGTGAGAACAAGTGCATTATTCTGTATTTGTAATGAGCAGGCAGGCAAGAGCAGACAAGAATATTTGCTGTAAATTAATTCAGAAGGAAAAGCTGTAGAAAGCACCAAAGTCACTCCCAACCTCTCCAGGCAAGAGGTCTTCAAAATAGGAAGATTCAGCTTAAAGATTATTTAAGGGTGTCGGGATGGGGAATAAGTGTAAATCTATGGCTGATTCATATCAATGTATGACAAAACCCACTGAAATGTTGTGAAGTAATTAGCCTCCAACTAATAAAAAAATTAAAAAAAAAAAAAAAAGATTATTTAAGGGTGTGACTATGAAACTCTTTTTTTAAGTCTTCAGAAAAACTAACCCTCTCCACCATTCCAATTGGCTTCTGTGACTAGTAAGGGCTTTGTCTCACAGCACCCTATCAGCCAACCCAGAGAGGGATCTGTCTTGAAGAGACTTGTGGGTGTGGTTTTTATCTAATGGAGTAAACCCCAACAGGACTTATAGAAAACTCACAAAGCTTTCAAGAAAATTGTACCAACAGGAGCACCATTGGCTTAAAGGGGATAAGGAAGAAGGTCCATGGTGCCACCAATTCTGCAGAGGGTGGAAAGCCGTCTGCAAAGTTAGTCTGCCCAACTACCACATCGATGAGGAAGGATGATACAGAGGGTAGACCCAAAGATCCTAGGGTATGGAGCCAAGAGCTTAGAAACGTATAACCAGGGCATCACCAGGGCCTGATCAAGGAACTGGTGGCAGCCTGTGCCCAAATAGATTTCAGAATTGCTATAGATCAGGAGACTCGTTGGAGAAGGAAATAGCAACCCACTCCAGTGTTCTTGCCTGGAGAATCCCCGGGACAGAGGAGCCTGGTGGGCTGCCGTCTATGGGGTCGCACAGAGTCAGACACGACTGAAGCGACAGCAGCAGCAGCAGCAGCAGCAGGAGACTCGTTTTCCCCTGATGCCATAACAAAATACTGCAAATTCAGTGTATTAAAACAACACAAATTTATGATCTTAGAGATCACAGATCAGGTACAAGTTTCACCAGATGAAAACCAAGGTACCAGCAGAGCTTTCTGGAGGCTCTAAGACAAAACCTGTTATCTGTTCATTCTGGTGTTTGACAAAATTCAACAGCTTGAGATCATAGGAGTGAGTTTCCTATTTTCTTGCTGACTATAAACAGAGGGCCATTTCCAGCTTCTGGAGATCATGACATTCCTCAGCTCATGGTCTCCATTCTCCACCTTCACAGCCAGGAGCAGCCTTTCTCTGACTCACTCCTCCTTCTTCCTCTTCTACTTTTAAGGACACAGGTGATCTGGACAACCTAGAATAATCTTCCCATTTCAAGTCACCTTAAACACACCTGCAAAGTACCCTTGGCTATGGAAGGCAACATATTCAGATTCTGGAAATTAGGACATGGCATCTTGGGGTAAAGGGGTCTTGTTTTATCAATCATAACCACTAGGTGGTACAAGCCTTCTGTTCTCCCCCTTTTTAATAGGACAACTTCTGCAGTGATCCTATCTCCGTCTCACTAAGGTATGCATGGGAGTGGGGATATTCAGTTTAGTTCAGTCACTCAGTTGTGTCCAACTCTTTGTGACCCCATGGACTGCAACATGCCAGGCCTCCCTGTCCATCACCAACTCCTGGAGCTTGCTCAAACTCGTCCATCGGGTTGGTGATGCCATCCAGCCATCTCATCCTCTGTCGTCCCTTTCTCCTCCCACTTTCAATCTTTGCCAGCATCAGGGTCTTTTCACATGAGTCAGTTCTTCGCATCAGGTAGCCAGAGTATTGGAGTTTCAGCTTCAGTATCAGTCCTTGCAACAAATATTCAGGACTGATTTCCTTTAGGATGGACTGGTTGGATCTCCTTGCAGTCCAGGGGACTCTCAAGAGTCTTCTCCAACACCACAGTTCAAAAGCATCAATTCTTTGGTACTCAGCTTTTATAGTCCAACTCTCACATCCATCCATGACTACTGGAAAAACCATAGCCTTGACTAGATGGACCTTTGTTGGCAAAGTAATGCCTCTGCTTTTTAATATGCTGTCTAGGTTGATCATAGCTTTTATTCCAAGGAGCAAGCATCTTTTAATTTCACAGCTGCAGTCACCATCTGCAGTGATTTTGGAGCCCAAAAAAGTAATATCTGACACTGTATCCACGTTTTCCCCATCTATTTGCCATGAAGTGATGGAACTAGATGTCATGATCTTAGTTTTCTGAATGTTGAGTTTTACGCCAACTTTTTCACTCTCCTCTTTCACTTTCATCAAGATGCTCTTCAGTTCTTCTTCACTTTCTGTTATTAAGGGTGGTGTCATCTGCATATCTGAGGTAATTGATATTTCTCCCATGATGTTAACAGTGGGGAGGTTAAAATGGGGAAGAAGGACAGTTAACCAGTCTCTTCAGTGAACAGGTCTTCAGAACAAATGGCTCTGAATGCAAGGAACTATACCCAAGTTACCACATGTGAAGCTCTTCAACCATACCTGCATCCAATTTAGTTAAACAAGTCCTGGATTATGGACTGATGCTATAGTAGAATGAGTTTGGAAAACCCTGGAAGGGGTACATGTTTTTGCAAGTGAGAGGGATGTAAATAATCTGCAACCAGAAAGCGGACTGAGGTAGACAGACGATGACAGAAAATGCTTAGACTCCTCCCACTAAAATGTAGTCTGAGGCCCCATCCCTTGAATCTTATGACCAACAGAGTAGGCAGAAGTGATGCAGTGTGACTTCCCTGGCAGGTCATTGTACCTGTCAACAAGCGAATACTCAGAAAACATGTGTTGAGTGAGTGGGTAAATGAAAACCTACTCTGTGTAGAAGTCAGGGGAGACGATTATTTTAAACATTAATAATGCATATGGTCACATAACCATTTATTGGAGGCTTACTAGGTACCAGGCAGTATGTAAAGTGCCCTATACATGTGTTATAATTGTATTATCTGCACTTTATAGATCAGAGAGATTAAGTGATGTTAATGAAATCATATGGTCAGTAAGTGGCTGAACTGGTATTCAAACCCAGGTACCTCTAACACCAGAGTCCCCTTATTTGCCTTCTCTCTTCTTTCATTTCTTTTGAACTTCCTTTTTAGTTATTCATATAAATGGTCAAAAAACTCCACAAATAGTGTCAAAAGCATACAGTGAAAAGTCTCTCTCTCACCTCTGAGTCTCATCTCCCATTCCCATTCTCCAAGAAAAGCATGGCTACTAGTTTCCTCTGTATTGTTTTAAACATATCCTAGGTAATTATTAATACAAATATATGTGAGTATCTCTTTTTACACAAATGGTGGTATTTTAAATGCAAAATGTAACTTTTTCTCATATAATCATGTCTCCAAAATTGTTAAACAATACACTGCATTAATGTATACACAAAAAAGAGGCAAAAACTGGATAATATCCAAATAATTTGAGTCAGTATAATTGTTTAAACAATAAAACATTAATGTAGTGAAAACAAAATAAATATTCTATTCCTCAGGGTTTTTTAATTAAACCTCTTAAATGTGTATTGCATTCCTTGAAACAGTTTAGGAATATCAAATTTTATATTCATTAAGCACATAAAAAATCAGTCAATGTAACTTTAGTAATATTGAAATTTTACTCAAGCAACAGACACCTTTAGAATCTTAAACGGTAAATAGCAAAGGTTTAGGTCTGACAATATTTAATTAATTTTAACTGACCAATAGGAGAAAAAAAAATGAAGGGTATACTAAGAACAAAATATAGACATTTTCCAGAGTTATGAAATACATTTTTTAAAAATTGTGAACCTACAGCTAATTATCATATGGAAAATACTATCTTGGCTACCTCTTATACTGAGCTTGCTTTTCTATCTAGTACTGATGCAAAATAAAATTTAGGCTGAAGTTTTCTGAAGAGGAAGCAGGAAAGTTTTATTAGTATAAAAGGAGAAAATATAAATTTAACAAAAGATGAAAGAAAGATTTTGCCATATGAAAGATTAATTCAATACTTCAAGAATCACTGTCCTGGAATAGGCATTTATGTTCAAAAATATGAGAAAATTATCAAACTGCATCTTTAAGGATAAATTTGGCCGATAAATGTCATACAGAATAAAACTATCAATTAATAAAATCTGCCTTTCCTTTAGTAGTAAGAAAAAAAATGACCCAAATGTTTGGTTATAAATTTTTCATCACACCTGAGTAGCTTATATATCAAAGTGACACCCTAACTAATATATATACACGAATAATTCACATTTGTCTTGGTTTGGATTTTCCCCCAGAAGCACACTGCGCAACAAGGATTCTAGTACAAGGAGTTGATGTGGAAGGTCTCAGCAAACAGTGGAGTGGAGTGGAAGTCAGTGAAGGGTGTTTTACCGAGGCAGTTAGCACTGTGGGCAACCAAAAACGACCCTAACAGTCAGTGTTGAATACGCCCAAGGAGGGACAAGGAGCTTGGGTGTGTATCCACCAATACTCACTGAGACAAAACAGCTCCCTCAAAGTAGTAATCTGTGGCTGCTTCCCACCTGCGGAGAACCCAGGTGAGGGCACCCAGGCCCAGAGAAAGCCCGCAGACCGAGGCGAGGATTTTGCACTCCAGGGATGGGTGTGATCTGAAGGGATCTGGAGAGTCTCTGCTCTATTTCAGACCAGAGGAAGGCAAAGGTTCTCTGTAAAGGTCCCAAGAGTAAACATTCTAGGCTGTGTGGGCCACTACAATCTCTGCTGCAGCCGCTCAGCTGGGCAGTTATAGCACAAAAGCAGCCACAGACAATACATAGACAAAGCTGCATGACTGTGTCTCAATGAAACTTTAGGGACACTCAAATGTGAATCTCATATAATTCTCATGTGCTAAAAAATATCATTCCTCTTTTGACTTTTTTCAACCACTTAAGAATGCAAAAACTATTCTTTGTTTGCACCCATACAAAAGTAGGAGGTAGGCTGCATTTGGTCCATTGGTTCTAATTTGCCAAACTCTGTTTCAGACTATCAAGATATTTAACAAACATTTATAAAATCCCATGGGAGACAACAATCAATTTGTAAGATTTCATATGATAATATTTAATAACCAACCTAACACAAAAACTGCCCTATTGTTTTGAAAATAGTGTATTTCCATTCTAGTGTACTGATCTATGCTGTAGTTACTAATGAGTTATTAAATGAACGTGCACAGGAAAATGCAAGTATACAAATGATTTCAATCCTGTTTAAAAGCTATTAGAGTTCATCTCATTAACCTGTTCTTTTGTCAGAGTAATCTCATATCTAATGAATACCAAAAAATACATACATTAGTAAATTACGGACAGCTTTTCATCAGTCATGAGTGCATTGTGCTAATCTGCATATTTATATCAGCTATGAAGTCTATGTAACGCAATCTAAATAAGCAAGTACAGAATGTCATTTTATAGAAGGGATTTAGGTGAACTGGTTGGAAAGTGAGGTTAGTCTTGGCCTATTTTTGCAAAATGATCATGTTATTGTTCTTTAGACTGTAAATTTATGTGGGATGAATAAGTAGGGAAGAAATGTAGATGTAGATGACAGAAGGATGTAAAGTCTTCTCCTCAAAGTGCCTCTTTATGCCAACACTACAGGAGCCAAAAGCATTAGAGGACTTGAGCTCAATCTTCCAGAAAGTGGTATGTTACCTTCAGTCAGTTCAGTCACTCAGTCATGTCTGACTCTTTGTGACCCCATGGACTGCAGCAGACCAGGCCTCCCTGCCCATCACCAACTCCTGGACCTTGCTCAAACTCAGGTCCATCGAGTCAGTGATGCCATCCAACCATCTCACCCTCTGCCGCCCCCTTCTCCTCCAGCCTTCAGTCTTTCCCAGCATCAGGGTCTTTGCAAATGAGTCAGTTCTTCACATCAGGTGGCCAAAGTATTGGAGTTTCAGCTTCACCATCAGTCCTTCCAATGAATATTCAGGACTGATTTCCTTTAGGATGGACTGGTTGGATCTCCTTACAGTCCAACGGACTCTCAAGAGTCTTCTCCAACACCACAGTTCAAAAGCATCAATTCTTTAGCACTCAGCTTTCTTTACAGTCCAACTCTCACATCCATACATGACTACTGGAAAAATATAGCTTTGACTAGATGGACCTTTTTTGGCAAAGTAATGTCTCTGCTTTTTAATATGCTGTCTAGGTTGGTCATAACTTTTCTTACAAGGAGCAAGCGTCTTTTAATTTCATGGCTCCAGTCACCATCTGCAGTGATTTTGGAACCCAAAAAAAATAAAGTCTGTCACTGTTTCCATTATTTCCTCATCTATTTGCCATGAAGTGATGAGACTGGATGCCATGATCTTAGTTTTCTGAATGTTGAGCTTTAAGCCAGCTTTTAAACTCTACTCTTTCACTTTCACCAAGAAGCTTTTTAGTTCTCCTTTGCTTTCTGCCATAAGGGTGAGGTACCCATTTGACCTCTCTGGTCATCATTTGTCTTGAAAATAGACACTCAACACCAACTGAAACTATGCAAAAGCAACTTGCTAGATGGAGATGGCCAGACACCATCTTCTCAAAGTCCAAAATCTGGGACTTCCCTGGTGGCCCAGTGGTTAAGAATTTGCCTTCCAGTGGAGGGGATGTGGGTTTGATCCCTGGTCGGGGAACTAAGATTCCACATGCCACAGGGCAGCTAAATCCATGTGACACAACTACTGAGCCAGCATGCCCTAGACCCCATGTGCCACATCTAGTAAGAAGCCCACTCGCCACAATGAAGATCCTGCATGCCACACCTAAGACCCGACACAACACTATTTTTAAAAATCCAAAATTTAATGGACAGATGACAATTCAACATGAGAAGTGCTCAATTAAATGTGTACACAATGCAGAGTGGGATATCAGAAGAGAAAGTGACTAAGGAGCTTCACACAGATAACATGTGGGCCAATTCTTAAAGGGTAAGCATGGCTTACCTTTAAGCCCTGGGAAGATGGCTAGAATTTATCCTGCGGACAGTAAAGGGATGTGACATGTGTTTTAGCACAGGCAGCAAAGATGAGATAAGCAATCAGACTGGGAGACACATCTGAGCTAAAATGGGCCGGACTTGCTTGATCAGATATGGGATGAAGCAGAGCAATACTCCAGAGGATTCACATTGCCAGCCTGGTGGACTGTGTGAATGGTGTGGACATTGATCTTGATTTGGACATTGATCTTGATTTACAAGAAGAAAGAAGTATGCGAAGAAAATAACAATTTGGCTTTGATAAAACATTATGTTTAAGTTACTTGTATTCGGAAAACTCATAGTAATAGCAGCCTAAAATTAAAAGAAATGTCCCAGCTAACGGGTTAGGTTTAGGAGATTCTAATCCATGGAGAGCTGCGAGAGAAAACAATTAGGCTGAAGACAAAATCCTGGTAGAACAAGTGTTCCTGTTTGAGAGGGAGGTGGGAGGGGGGATCGGGATGGGGAATACATGTAAATCCATGGCTGATTCATGTCAATGTATGACAAAACCCACTACAATATTGTAAAGTAATTAGCCTCCAACTAATAAAAATAAATGAAAAGAAAAAATATTCAAAAAGTAAAAAAAAAAAAAATGGGTGTCATTATGGGCCTCGGAGAAGCATTCTAAATGCACAGACAGGATGCAAGAAGTTCCACCAAAAATTGTTTATTTGTTGATTAAACCAATATTCATCAAATACCTTGTAGGTACCAAGTCCAGTGCTCACAGATTTGCAGCAAGAACCAGACAGACAAATTTAAAGATGTGAAGACCTTACAGTCTATTATAGAGATGCATTTAACTAGGAAACAAAGTAAAAATAATTCTATACTATTCCAATAAGAAGAAAATGAGTAAAGTGCTATGATAGAATAACAAAGGATCTACTCAGAAATTTTAAAAAAAACTTCAATTATGGTTTGTCAGGACCAAATTTCTCTGCAGAGGCTTCATTTGAGTTGAGACCTGAGAGAAAAGATAAAGGAAGCATTTCAGGAAGATGATGTCACATACCAAATCCTTTTGTAAGAAAGAGCTTGATTTGTTTTCAAAATTTCTAGAATGCCCACATAACTAGCAGATAAGCATCAGGAGAGAAATGAAGGTAGAGATGGGGTAGGGGACAGGCCTTACAAAATCTTGTAAAACATGAGGTTAGGGTTTGAGAGTTTTTAGAAAAGAGATAAGGATGACTCCCAATTTTCTGATTTTATTAAATATATTGATAATTTGCAGAGGAAATGGAGACCCAGGAAAAGAAAAATTGAGGGCTAAAATCTAGAATTTGATTTGTGCAAATTAGGTGAAACATGTACAGATGACAGAGTAAAGAATGTTAAAAAGGCATTTGGGTAAATGAAGAAATACTCTGGGAATATTTATCTTCTATCTGATATTGTAAGGGATGAGAAGATATGAGATTATCTGACAAGAGTGACACACCAGTAAATGTTTGCTAAATGAGTGATTAAATAGTCCATTTAAAAATATGCCTTATAAGTCAGATAGATAAAGATTTAAGTCTTGACTGTGAGCTGTGTGACCTTGGGTAAATTACTTAACCACACTAAGTATAATTTTTTCATTTGTGAAATTAAAAACAATAATAAAAAGCTCACTTGGTTAGTTTTAGGACTAACGAAATTATGGGTATAATGTGCTTAACAGTGCATAGTAGTAGTCATTTTAGTTCCGAAATCATTTTCAACTCTTGAGACCCCATGGACCATAGCCCGACAGGCTCCTCTGTCCACAGGATTTCCCAGGCAAGAATATTGGAGTGGGCTGCCATTTCCTTTTCCAGGGGATCTTCCAAACCCAGGGATCGAACCTAGGTCTCCTGCATTGCAGCTGGATTCTTGACCGAATGAGCCACCAGGGGACCCTTTTATCGTGCATGGCATATAGCAAATTACAGTGAGTGCTAACCTTCCACCACCCCAAGTCCACAGCACCCCTACTTGGCCTTTTATGTGCCAAGTAGTTGGAGAAGACTCTTGAGAGTCCCTTGGACTGCAAGGAGACCCAACCAGTCCATCCTAAAGGAGATCAGTCCTGGGTGTTCATTGGAAGGACTGATGTTGAAGCTGAAACTCCAACACTTTGTCCACCTGATGCAAAGAGCTGACTCATTTGAAAAGACCCTGATGCTGGGAAAGATTGAGGGCAGGCAGAGAAGGGGACGAAAGAGGATGGGATGGTTGGATGGCATCACTGACTCAATGGACATGAGTTTGGGTGAACTCCAGGAGTTGGTGATGGGCAGGGAGGCCTGGCGTGCTGCAGTCCCTGGGGTCACAGAGTCGGACACGACTGAGCGACTGGACTGAACTGAGAGGATTAGCTCCTCTCCCTTCCTGCCTTCCCTTCTTTTCCTTTCTCTCTCTAAATTTCTCCCTTTCTTTTCTCTTTCTGTTGAAACAGAAATTGAATGCCTACTTTACACTTAAGGCTGCTACTTCCTCTGGATACTGGAGACAGCAGTGAACAAAAGCGTAACAGGAAAGAACACAAACAACTCTGTGCCTTTCATTATCCTAAAAACAGAATCATATCAGATATCTACTGAATCTAATTAACAATGACAAAAAATCAGTTCCAATAAAAAAAAAAGATTGAAAAAAAAATTTGTCAATTCAGTTTTCCTGGCACAGATTAATAAATGAGCAATTGCAATCATTCTAGTAAATTAAAGTTGCTCTCTCCCCAAACATCAGCATTTACGTCCATAACCTTTTAGACTTATTTCTTGAGCAGTAAAACCAAGGCAACACTGCCTACTTAAAGGCAGGGTGGTGGGAAGTAAACAAGACCACCTTCTAAAAGCACCTTGCACAAGGCTGAATACAACACAGGCAATTATTTACAGCTTCCTTCCCTTTCTCCTTCTTGGATTCTAAAAATCGTTTCTGAAATGAAACACACACACACCACCTCTAGATCAAGTTTTTATAGAAATGTGAAAATATAAATTTGAGTATTATTGAACATAGATAAATCTAAATTCACCTTGGAAAACACTCTTCTTTATATTAAGGAAAAGGTGACGGTTTTATCTGTGTAATGTTCTCAAAAACAAGTATAAAAAGAAATTCAAGATTGCAACTGTCATATAATTAAAAGTAGCTTAAAACTGTACAGACATACATTCATTTTATGTGCAGAAGTTCCTGAAATTTATATTTGAAAAAATTTTACTTATTTACTTAATGGTATTTACTAGAATGTATAATCACAGTCATAAAAGGTTTTGAATCCAAAAAGTCAGTATTTGACCAGAAGATGGCGCCAAGCTCCCAAAAATCTTTGTGGCAGGCAAACAATCGAGTTAATTTAGGTCTAGAAGGTGAGTCAGTTGCTGACTGACCTTTGTGGTCACATACACAACCATCTTGAAGAATCAAGGGAAATTATTTCTGAAGGGTCAAGACTCCTTTATGAGATCTTACCAGATTCTTGCTTTGCTGTTAATATTTTAATCTACATATGAATCTTCTTCCTCATCTGTATTTTAGTTGCCAATTAGCCACTTTCAGTGTTTCACTGTATATTTTAAAATCCATTCTATATGTTTCTGAATGATACTACGAGATCCTGAGACTTTGGTATTTATCTCATTAAAATGATTCAGGTGTCAATATTTTCTTCTTTTTTAAATATAAGAAATAGAATATATTGAAATGGTAGATATTTAACATAATAAATGATTAATTTTTAAATTATCAATAAAGTTAGAAATTTTATTTTTGCAAAATGTTTATTTATATCGATAGATTAAGTTGTGCTGTTATTATCTACAACCTCCAAAATCTCAGTGGATTAAGAAACAAAACTTTATTTCTTGCTCACACTGCAAGTCCATTGCAGGCTGTTTGGGGCTCTCTTTCACATCACACTCACTCTAGGACTCAAAAAAGTGAAAGTGTTAGTCACTCGGTCATGTCCAACTCTTTGTGACCCCGTGGAGGCTGTCTGTGGGATTCTCCAGGCAAAAATACTGGAGTGGGTTGCCATTTCCTTCTCCAGAGGATCTTCCCAACCCTGGGATCAAATCCAGGTCTCCTGCACTGCAGGCAGATTCTTTACTGTCTGAACCACCAGGGAAGCCCCTAGAAGCCAAGCTAAAGATCATCTGCCAACTGGAATATTCCTATAGTTGCTCAAAAGCGTCCATCTGGGAGTAACACTCCACTTTCATTCACGTCTCAATGGCCAAACTCAGTCACATGGATACACCTAACACCAGCAGACCTGCAAAGAAGAATGCTGGAAATACCTGGTGAAGAGTCACTGCATGCTATTCATAACTTAAATTACTCTACCATATACAACAGATTTAGGACTAATATAAACCATTTTATACGAACTTTTATGGCTTTACCAAATCTCCCTAGTATTAAGGAAATGCCAAAGTTCTTTCTTTCGCAGGCATCAAAACTGGTTGGAGAGAAAAGACATGTTCGAAAAACAAAATTCTTATGTCAACCAATACCCATACCAATAAATAAAGTGATAAAATTGTCACAAAGTGATAAAGAAAATTAGCTGAAGGAGAGGAGATTTGATCTGAGCATTACAGGAAGTGTAGAATTTGTACTGAAGTAGCAAGAGGATATTTGAGACAACAGGAATAACTGTGAAAAAGGACAGAGAAGTGGGAATAAACAACAGTTGAGTATAAATTACATAAAACAACCTAGATCATCGTTTCCCCACCCTGCAAAAACAAAAACAAAATTTGAGAAAAAAAAAAAAAGTATGTGTGTGTGAGTGAAAGAAAGAGAGAGAGAGAGAAAGTGTGCATCTATGTGTGTGTCTGTATCGTGTTTTTGTGGTGGGGAGAACTAAGAGGGGTGTGGAGGTGAAAAGAAGGCAACCATCAAACCCGTCAACTTATGCTTTTCCCAAGCAAGATCTTTTCAAAAATTCTGCCATCAACAACCAGCATTTTACAAAGAATGAACATTTTATCACAAAAAAAGCAAGAGAAACAATCTCAATTTTTAAAAATTTGAATACACCATTCTAACCACATTTTTCATATTTTTATCTTTTTACTATGGGCCAGTGAAAGCTCTGTCACAAGCCAGCTTCTGTGAGGAACTGACCTGAAAACAGAGTCCAAATTGAGCTGAATGAGAAAGTCAGCACGTCTTCAAAACAAGGCAGAGTAATTTCCTCTGGTGGGAAACCAGTAACTACTGTACGTTTCTGAGTAGAAGGCCAACTAGAATCAGGGTGGGAAGCTGGGAGGAGGGTGTAGAAGAAAGAACATCCAAAATGACCTACACTAACCCAGCAAGACACAGGAGCCTGGATTAGGACGCAGACAGAAGAGAGGCATGGTGGAGGGAAGCCAAAAAGAGACCTTAAAAATAAACCTGTTCTCTCCTGGCGGGTTACAGCCCACAGCATGGCAGAGTCCGACACGACTGAAGTGACTTAGTACACGCGCCCCCGATGCTACCTCCCACCTCCCTATCCGGGAAGGTTTTCTTTCAATGATTTATATAACAGAGTTCTTGAAGGTCTGACACCTCAACATGTCCCATGGATCTTGAAAAAACTGCTATATAAACAAAGCTTTAACTGGGCAATTAGAAAGCATTTCAACACCCTCCACAGTTCTGGGACTATCACTGAAACCTTCATCTCCTAGAGCTGGCCCCAGGGAAATGCAGCAAACTAATCTAATGCTAACGTTATTTGTGTTTTAACTTTCATTGTGACCCATTCAACCACATCATCCTATGAAAACAATACTTCTTAAGCACTAAATCCCAGGTCAGGAAGATCCCCTGGACGAGAAAATGGCAACCAACTCCAGTCTTCTTGCCTGGAGAAGTCCACGGGCAGAGGAGCCTGGCAGGCTACAGTCCATGGAATCGAAAACAGTCAGACATGACTGAGCAACTTTCACTTTTTCTCACTTTTAAGCCCTAAATGGTTAGTTATTTATACATGTGCCACTCTGGAGAAAGACAGCATTACTTAAATTACTATGAATATTTACCAGGAGTTACTGAAGCCAAGAGTACATTTTTCATCAAGATTTTAACCTAACTCTAAATTACAGTGTTGTCCTTTGAAGTAAAATAATGCTTTATACTTATCTTAAAAAAAAAAAAAGTTTTACTGTGTTAACTTTTAAAAACATATTTCTTTATACAGGGCATTCTTCTCCACTGCAAATAAATTGAGAGATACCTTAATTTTTTTTTTAATTTTCAGAGGATAATTGCTTTACAGAATTTTGTGGTTTTGTGTCATACATCAACAAGAATCAGCCATAGGTATACCCATGTCCCCTCCCTTCCATCTCCCTCCCCACCCCACCCTTCAGCCTGTTGAAAAGCCTGTTTGAGTTCCCTGCTTCATACAGTGAATCCCCACTGGCTATCTGTTTCACACATGGTATTGTAAATTTCTATGCTGCTCTGTCCATACATCTCCCCTTCTCCCTCCTCTCCTCCCACCCTGTCCATAGGTCTGTTCTCTATGTCTGTTTCTCCCTTGCTGCCTTGAAAATAAATTCATCAGTGCCATCTCTTCAGATTCCATATGTATGTGCCAGTATACGATATTTATATTTCTCTTTCTGACTTACTTCACTCTCTATAATGGGCTCTAGTTTCATCCACCTCATTAGAACAGACTCAAATGCATTCCTTTTTATGGCTGAGTAGTATTCCATTGTATATATGTACCACAGTGTCTTTATCCATTCAACAGATGCCTTAATTTTTAAAAGATGAATCCAATCAAGTTCATTATAATGGCATTCATCATTTTGGAAAATGCTTACTGCCATATGTTTTTAAAAAATAACAAGTGGGGGGGGGTGCTAAGATGGCGGAGGAATAGGATGGGGAGACCACTTTCTCCCCTACAAATTCATCGAAAGAACATTTGAACGCTGAGCAAACTGCACAAAACAACTTTTGATCGCTAGCAGAGGACACCAGGCGCCCAGAAAAGCAGCCCATTGTCTTCGAAAGGAGATAGGAAAAAATATAAAAGATAAAGAGACAAAAAATAGCAAGTGAATTTTTCCCTCATTTTAAGTGTAGATTTTTTCAGGCCTATCAAAGCATACAGACAGTAACAGTAGAAATAGCTAAGTACCCTTCCCTGAGCTTAAAATATGAAACAGAACATTAAATTTCCTGTGAATCTCCAGACACCGTAATCTCATCCCAGAGATAAACTCTTAACTTGATGTTATTATAATCCTATATGTTGCTATATCTTTACTACTTATCTAAGCACCTATGAACAAGTACAATATTATTTGACCTATTTTTAAACTTTATACACATAGTATTCTGCTGTGCAGATGCTTCCCCGTTTTGCCTTTTCATCCAACATAATAATGTTGGGATTTAGCTACACACTGACACATATGACTAAAGGTCATTCAGATTTTCTACCACATACACATCACTTATCCACACTTTTATTACTGGAATTAGATATTTTTCCATACTTATATTATGAGCAATGCTGGCATCAACCTCCTTGCCCCAATCTCCTTGTGCCCATGCAAGACTTTGCCTGAATTCCACCTTTTGAGGCACATCACTGACTTGACACAGTCTCTCATTAGCGGTATGAGTTCTTCATTTCTCTTCCTCACCAAATATTTTAACGAAATTTTCAAATCGTATGCCAGTCTGATGAATGTGAAATAGTATTGCAATGAGGTTTGTTTTTTTTTTTTCATTTTCTTTTTCCGAATTACAACTGAGTTTAAGCATCTTTTCTTGGGTTAGTGGTCAGTTTTTCCCTTCTATGAAATGCCTTTTCATATATCTATCTATATCTCTATCAGGTTGCTGATCTATTATTGATTTTGTAGGATTTTTTGTGTATATGGAATACCATTCCTTTCAAAGTCAGTAATAAGCATTGTAAGTATCTTCTTTCCAACTGTGGCTCCTATTTTTACTTTTTAATGCTTTCTAAATGTACATAAAGTAATACTAGGAATATCTACCAGGCGGCTTCATCTCTTTGGCTTTATGGTTTGTACTTTTTGTATCTTGTGTCTTGTTTAAAATAATAATCACTATTTTATGAGTTAAAGATATTTCCTTATATTTTATTTTAAAAATTTTAAAGTTTTTCATGCACATTTAAGACTTTAATGAACCAAAAATATATTTTTGAGTATGATGTTAGGTAAAAATCTAATTTTATTTTGGTGTGATAAAAAATCAACATGCCTCCAGAGCCAGACCACTTCTGTTGAGTCCTGGCTCTGTCACGTTCTAGCTATGAGACCCTGGCCCTATCACTAAACCTCTCTGAGCCCATTTCCTCACTGGTGAAAAGTAGATTAAAATGACAGCTACCTCACAGGATTGTTGTGAAGAATAAATGAATTAATATTTCTAAGGCATTTAAAAAGTGCCAATAGATGCGGTTTTTCCAGTGGTCATGTATGGATGTGAGAGTTGGACTATAAAGAAAGCTGAGCGCTGAAGAATTAATGCTTTTGAACTGTGGTGTTGGAGAAGACTCTTGAGAGTCCCTTGGACTGCAAGGAGATCCAACCAGTCCATCCTAAAGGAAATCAGTCCTGGGTGTTCATTGGAAGGACTGATGTTGAAGCTGAAACTCCAATACTTTGGCCACCTGATGCGAAGAGCTGACTCATTTGAAAAGACCCTGATGCTGGGAGGGATTGGGGGCAGGAGGAGAAGGGGATGACAGAGGGTGAGATGGTTGGATGGCATCACCGACTCAACAGACATGAGTTTGAGTAGACTCCGGGATTTGGTGTTGGACAGGGAGGCCTGGCGTGCTGCGGTTCATGGGATCGCAAAGAGTCAGACACAACTGAGCAACTGAACTGAACTGAACTGAATAGATGTGACTCCACTGTCTTCTGGCTTCCAGCATGGTAAAAGAACTCTTAACAGTCTGAGATTTTTCTTCTTATAGAATCTGTTCCTTCTGCCTGAAGTCATATACCATTTCCTATTAATAACTGGAGTTCTGGGATTTTATCATGATATACTAAGAGTTTTCCCTCATCTCTCCAGCCTGGAACTTGATGAGATATTATAGTCTGCAAACTCATTTCTTTCATTTTATGGACACTGAGTTCATTTGTTTAATTACTGTCTGACTTCCTTTTTCCTCTTCTGCAACTACCATAAGTCTCATGGTAGACCTTCTAGACACATTTTCTAGGTGTCTAATTGCCTTCCTAGATGCCCATCTCTTTATCTGTTTACTCTGCAGTTGGAGAAATATCTTGGCACTGATTTTCAGAAAATGTCAGATTTCAACAGTGGGAACACCCTCTCCCCAAGTTCCTCTAGTTACGTATTTGGTTGCTTTGGTTGTTTTTTTGTTTGTTTGTTTGTTGGGTTTTTTGGCTCCAGAAAGCCTCTTTGTGATGCGTTTTTATTTTCTTGGGTGCTCTTCTCATTTTTGAATTCGGGATTTCCTTTTTCTCCATCCAAAAGCTCTATTTCACTTAATGGTCTGCCTATTCTTCCATTCCACTTTAGGTTCCAACTCCTTGACTGTTTAGAAGCCAAGGAGACTGGATATACTCATGCTAAGCTTGGACTGACCCTCCTCCCAGGGTTCAAAGTCTCCCCTGAACCCACTGCTTTCTGGCTCTTCTCTGCCCACTCAGCCACTGGTCTCACTCCCTACCTGCACTCAGCTTTCTCAGCTCCATCTATGAGAATTGTGGTGTTGGAGAAGACTCTAGAGAGTCCCTTGGACTTCAAGGAGATCAAATCAATCCATCCTAAAGGAAATCAAGTCCTGAATATTCATTGGAAGGACTGATGCTGAAGCTGAAACTCCAATACTTAGACCACCTGGTGCAAAGAACTGACTCATTGTAAAAAACCCTGATGCTGGGAAAGATTGAGGGCAGGAGAAGAAGGGGACGATGGAGGATGAGATGGTTGGATGACATCACCGACTCAATGGACAAGAGTTTGAGCAAGCTCCGGGAGGTGGTGATAGACATGGAAGCCTGGGGTGCTGCAGTCCATGGGGTTGCAAAGAGTCGGACATGATCTGAACTGACTGAAGAGGAAAAAGGCTGCAAGAAAATTCATTCATAGAAGTAGGTGTAAAAGAAACTTTATAGGTGGGGAATGTTTACTATTTCTAGAATTTCCAAGTATCCTAAAACAGATATACATGATATTAATAAACAAGAATGTTATATATTATTATTCATTTTAAAGCCACTGTTGGCCGCTCATATGCCATTTTAAAAGTCTGCTTGTGGGACTACCTGGTGACCAGAGGCTAAGACTCCATGCTCCCGATGCAGGAGATTCAATCCCCAGTCAGGGGACTAGATCCCACATGTCACAACTAAAAGTTCACAAGCCACAACTAAGCAACTAAAGATCCCACATGCCACAATTAAGACCCAGCACAGTCAAATAAATAAAAATTAATATTACAAAAAAAGTCTGTGCTTATGATTGGCTGAAATGTGTCACAGGCTTTATAAGTGATAAATTAGGTCACTATTGTGATTTAGTTTCAGTTTAATCCAAAGAACTGAATTAAAAATGAGGATTAAATCAGATCCAACACATATTATACATTATTTCATTATTATAAACTATAAATTATTATAGATCCTGATTGACTGCAAATAATTTTATACAGATTTAAGTAATCAAACATACATATTGAAAATGCTAAGGATCATTCTGTTAGCAACAGCTTACTTCCAGAATTTGCCAATGAAAATTTCTATTTCAATAGGTGAAACAATATTTTGGAAAAATGTCTGCCCTGAGTGGATATTTACCTGTTGTTGTTCAGTCATTAAGTCATGTCCAACTCTTTGCAACCCCATGATCTGCAGCACACCAGGCTTCCCTGTCCTTCACTATCTCCCTGAGTTTGTGCAAACTCATGTCCATTGAGTTGATGATGCCATCCAACCATCTCATCCTCTGTGGTCCCCTTTTCCTGCCTTCAATCTTTCCCAGCATCAGGGTCTTTCCCAATCAGTTGGCTCTTTGCATCAGGTGGCCAAAGTATTGGAGCTTCAACATAAATCCTTCCAATGAATAATCAGTGATGATTTCCTTTAGGATTGACTGACTGGATCTCCTTGCAGTCCAAGGGACTCTCAAGAGTCTTCTCCAACACCACAATTCAAAACCATCAATTCTTTGGTGCTCAGCTTTCTTTATGATCCAACTCTCACATTCATACATGACTACAGGAAAAACCATATGGACTATATGGACCTTTGTCAGCAAAGTGATATCTCTGCTTTTTAATACACTGTTCGTTGTAGCTATTCTTCCAAGGAGCAAGTGTATTTTAAGGCTGCAGTCACTATCCACAGGGACTCTGGAGTCCAAGAAAATGAAATCTGACACTGTTTCCACATTTCCCCCATCTATTTGCCATGAAGTGACGGGACTGGATGCTGTGATCTTTGTTTTTTGAATGCTAAGCTTTAAGCCAGCTTTTTCACTCTCCTTTTTCACCTTCATCAGGAGGCTCTTTAGCTCCTCTTCACATTTTGCCAGTGAAGTGGTATCAACTGCATATCTGAGGTTATTGATATTTCTCCTGGCAATCTTGATTCCAGCTTGTGCTTCATCCAGCCTGGCATTTCGCATGATGTACTTTGCATGATGTTCTCTGATAGCTCAGTTGGTAAAGAATCCACCAGCAATGCAGGAGACCCTGGTTCGATTCCTAGGTCAAGAAGATCCACTGGAGAAGGAATAGGCTACCCACTCCAGTGTTGTTGGGCTTGGCTTGTGATTCAGCTGGTAAAGAATTCGCCTGCAATGTGGGAGACATGGGTTTGATCCCTGGGTTGGAAAGATCCCCTGGAGAAGGAAAAGGCTACCCACTCCAGTATTCTGGCCTGGAGAATTCCATGGACTGTGTATAGTCCATGGGGTCACAAAGAGTCAGACACGACTGAGCAACTTTCACTTCACTCTCCATAGAAGTTAAATAAGCAGGGTGACAATACACAGCCTTGACGTACTCCTTTCCCAATTCTGAACTAGTCCATTGTTTCATGTCCGGTGCTAACTGCTGCTCCTTGTTCTGCACACGGGCTTCTCAGGAAGCAGATAAAGTGGTCTGGTATTACCATCTCATTAGGAATATTCCACAGTTTGCCGTCATTCATGTAGTCACAGGCTTTAGCATAGTCAATGAAGCGGAAGTAGATGTTTTTTTGGAATTCCCTTGCTTTTTCTATGATCCAGCGTTATGCTGGCAATTTGATCTCTGATTCCTCTGCCTTTTCTAAATCCAGCTTGTACATCTAGAATTGTCAGTTCAAGTACTGCTGAAGCCTAGCTTGAAAGATTTTGAGCATAATCTTGCTAGCATGTGAAATGAGTGCAACTGTACGATAATTTGAACATTCTCTGACATTGCCCTTCCCTGGGATTAGAATGAAAACTGACCTTTTTCCAGTCCTGTGGCCAATGCTGTTTTCCAAATGTGCTACCATAATGAGTGCAGCACTTTAATAGCATCTTCTTTTAGGATTTGAAATAGCTCAACTGAATTTCATCACCTCCATTAGCTTTGTTGATAGTACTGCTTCCTAACGTCCACTTGACTTCACACTCCAGGATGTCTGGCTCTAAATGAGTGACCACACCACTGTTAAGACATCTATATATAGAAAACAGAAGTTTAACTTTAAACTTGTTCTTTACAATTAAAAAGTACACATGCATGATTTAAAATTTCAAACAGTACAAGAAGGTACATAGTGAAAAATCAGTCTTATGGAACACCTATTCCCCACCCATACCCAAGTACCAACAGTTTCTTGAATATCACTCCCCAAAAATGTACATAATTATGCTTCTGTGTTGAAAAAGATACTACCAAGTGATTCTTTTTCTTTTCACCTAATGCTGCTACTTATGGCATGATTTATTAGTTTTCCTATGCAGAATTCCTGTCCACTTCCACATGCCTCTCCTGTCTGGGCTGTAACCAGGGCCTGGGTGCCAGCTGGTAGAGGCCACAGCTGTTGAAAACCCTAGCAACGCCTCCATCTCTCGGACCATCTCCTCACACAGTCTTGATTTCTTTTCTCCCAGCACTGGAGACTTCCCCAACTCTTTCCTTTCAATAGGAAAGAGTATACTGACAAGCTCTTCTTAAAGGCTGGTAGGTGCTAGACTAAACCATTTACTTGACTATACATTAAGTTTGGGTGTCCAGCATTTCTAGGTCTACTGCTTATTTTGTGTTCTGCAGTTGCCACTGCAGAGTTAGTTTGGCAGTGACTTCAAGATCTGTGCAGCCCCAGGCAAAATGAAAGCCACCACTCATTCACCTTTCCAAGCAAGACAGAGGACAAGATGGTTGGATGATGGCATCATCGACTCAATGGACATGAGTCTGAGCAAACTCAGGGAGATAGTGAAGGACAGGGAAGCCTGGAGTGCATGCTGCAGTCCATGGGGTCACAGAGTCAGACACGACCTCGCGACCAAAAAACAACCTGATTAGTATTCACAGTCTCTCAATACAGCATTCCAGACAAGAACTCCCAAGTGACCACAAATGACCGGTAAGATAACACTCTCCCACGTTTAGGTTAAAGCCCAGAAGAGGCAAATTTCATTTTTCCACAGTGACATGTCTTTCTCATTATAAACAAAGCCATTCAACTATTTTGCTCTTATTACCTTTTCTGCGTTTTTTTAAAACTTGATTTTTGATGGATATAATATTGTTAACTTGTTCCCCAATTATGAAGTTTGTTTTATTAATTATCTGATGCTTTCAAGTGTAATATTAACCATCTCTACAGTTTAATTACTGAGTTCTCATATCTAATCCAAATAAATCTATTTAAGTAATCTATCTGTGATCAGGGCTTGCTGAGTTGATTGGGTAAATTTATCTGTGATCTCATTGGTAAAATACAGTACAGAGACATACATTTATAAGAGAATCAGGTGGGGTAGTTCTACTTGCTGTGAAATAATATTATGCATTTTTATTTCTTATAAGGATGTATACTTTTAGTTTATTGGAAGTATATAACTAATCATCAAATATACCCTGGATTCTTAACATTAGAGGATAATGTCTCAACCTAAAAAGGTGAATAAAAATTTGTTTATATTTTAGTGTAATTGAAATGGAAACAGATCTACATGACAGGAGGATATTAATTAAGTTTTAGAAGGAGGGCCATTGTCTAGAGAATCCTGGTTTATTTAGAGCCCTAGTTTACATCATAGGGGAACTGCCTCTGCAAAGCACTTCCCAAAAAATTACTGAGTCTGAGTCTCAAAAAGGACTGAGTCTGACCGTTGTCAACAGCTGGAAGAGCTGGGCTTTGGAATTAATCACTGCTGAATGTCTTACTAGCTGCATAATACTGAGTAAGTTATTGATCTCTAAAAGTCTCAGTTTCCTCACCTGTAAGAAGGAAGTAATATCTCCTAACCTGCAAGAATGACGTCATCAAGATTAGAAATAGGTTTAAAAGAATTTCAAGACAAAGATTTTTTTGGTTACTTATGAAGTTACTGCCTCTCATGTTTTTGCTAGAACTGAAGCTGAGAAAGCAGTATTGCACAGGCCTACGTGGGGGAAGTGACTCCAAAGTTAATTAGCAAGATGTCTACAGACTATGGAGCAGCTTCCTTCTTATCTGGTTTGGCTCTCTGATCCAGGCTCTGAAACCCAGAAATTGGCTTGTTCTTTCCAGGTGGACGTGATTCACCACATGCTGATCCTTGGGGATCTATGCACAAAACATTTCTTTCGTTCTGTCACTGCGTGTCCATTGAGGCTTCCCTGCTGCTCTGGCACCTACAACAGTAAATGCTGTCACTATGCTTTATTCTCTTTTTAGCTTTTTTCACTACTGGAAATTACATTCTAAGCTGATAGGTTAACTTGCTCATTATTTGCCTCCACCGTTAAAAATATAGATTCTATGAGGGAAGACGATTTGTCTCTCTTTTTTTACCATGTGATCCTTGGTGCCTAGAAGAGTGGCTGGAATGTACAGTGATTTGATTTCAACAAATAATTTGTTAAGTGAATAAATGATTTAAATAACTGCACTCACTCTGTGCAGCTGAACATAAAACTCAGCTCTGATTCAAGTACTACTAAATAATTCACTCAAAAATACTATTGGGCAATGCTGATTTTACCGAACATTTTGTATGGGAAATGAAGATAGGGTTTATATTGGCATTCTTCGTTAAAAATTGCTCAAGCTCGCCCACAACAAAAAGAATATAAATTAAAACTGCACTCAGAAGCTTCAGGAGGAACAAGAACTTCTTTGGGAGATGGGGGAGGCGGAGTGGAGAGTGGCAAGTCTTTATGTGGGAGTGAAGCAGTGCGTGAGACGTTTACACACAGGGAATGATCAATTAGGGAAATCTGTAAGGATAACACACAGGGAATGATCAATTAGGAAAATCTGTAAGGATAACAAGAGCTAGCTTCTCACTGTCAGAGAAGGGAATTAAAAACATGCAAAGGGAGAAAAATAAAATTGATCCCGTGGTGTCAGGTAAGAATTGAAAGCATGGTATAGACTCATAATTTTCACTATAGAAGTAAATAAACAAACATAGATGTGGATATGTGTCTGTTCAGGTGGCCTAGGAACAGAGACACCCCAATAGGGAGAAGCACACCTAGCACCAGATCTTAACTTCCATACACCACTCTCTGCTCAAAGCTTCCTTGAAGAAATCAGTAATTCCAAGTCTGGATCAGAAAAAGTACAAGGTGGCCCTGGAACATCTCTTTGAATCAGAAAACAACGGAATGCTCACAGAATGATAGAAGGAAGTCAAAAGGACAGAGAAGCCAGCTTGAAGGAGCACCCACTCATCAAATCTAGGGTAATCTGACCAACGATATAAATAATGACAGTAACAGATTATGATCTATTGAATATAATAGAAACCAATGAGTTCACAATAATTAAAAGAAACAATAAAAAGAAATTCTAATATTGAAAGAGATATTTACATAATTTCAAAAGGACCCTACCCAAAGACGTTAGCAATTGCAAAAGGAAAAGATTAAATTTACAATGGAGAATCCTGGCAGCCACAACTTCAATCAGATGACCAGAATGAACATCATCATTAATGCAGTAACTCAAAATTATACACCATCTGATAGGTTACAATGAGAACACAGCGTTGCTTCTGTGATATCCCTGCCAAAGATGTGTTATCTGAGTTGAGTCAAAAGGAAACATCAGGCAAACCCAAATTAAGAGAAATTTTACAAAATATCTGGCCTTTCAACATCATGAAAGGTAAAGAAAGCGGAAGGAACCATTTCAGATTGAAAAAGGTTAAAGAGGCCCAGCAGTTAAGCACAACACATGATTCTTACTGGATATTTTTTCTATAAAGGACACATTATGGATAATAAGCTAAACATAAATGGCATCTGAGGGTTAGATGGTAGTTATGTAGCAAAGCTAATGCCCTGAGATTGATGGTTTTATTTTGGTTATAAAAAGAATGTACTTGTTTGTAAAATATATACCTAAGGTTTTCCAGAGTGCAGGAATATCATGTCAGCAACTTACTATTAAATAGGAAAAAAAAAAAACTTTTCTATAAGTTTGAGATAGTTTGAAGTTTTTGAAAAACTGAACTTGATAAAAAAAATAAAAAAAAAAAAAACCCTAGACAATAAATTGGTACAACTCCTTAGGAGGGAAATGTAGAAAAGTCAATCAAAAATTCCAACTGCATATATGTTTTCCAACAATACCAACACTGGGAATTCTTCCTGTGGGTATCTTTGTGCTAATGCAAAATAAGTTCTATATGAAACGGCATGCTAAGTCGCTTCAGTTCAGTTCAGTCGTGTCTGACTCTTAGCAACCCCATAGGCTGCAGCCTACCGGGCTCCTCCGTCCATGGGATTTTCCAGGCAAGAGTACTGGACTGGGGTGCCACTGCCTTCTCCGGATGTACTCTGCATATAAGTTAAATAAGCAGGGTGACAATACACAGCCTTGACGTACTCCTTTTCCTATTTGGAACCAGTCTGTTGTTCCATATGCAGTTCTAACTGTTGCTTCCTGACCTGCATACAGGTTTCTCAAGAGGCAGGTCAGGTGGTCTGGTATTCCCATCTCTTTCAGAATTTTTCACAGTTTGTTGTGATCCACACAAAGGCTTTGGCATAGTCAATAAAGCAGAAATAGATGTTTCTCTGGAACGCTCTTGCTTTTTCGATGATCCAGCGGATGTTGGCAATTTGATCTCTGATTCCTCTGCCTTTTCTAAAACCAGCTTGAACATCTGGCAGTTCACAGTTCACGCATTGCTGAAGCCTGGCTTGGAGAATTTAGAGCATTACTTTACAAGCATGTGAGATAAGGGCAAATGTGCGGTAGTTTGAGCACTCTTTGGGATTGCCTTTCTTAGGGATTGGAATGAACACTGACCTTTTCCAGTCCTGTGGCCACTGCTGAGTTTTCCAAATTTGCTGGCATATTGAGTGCAGCACTTTCACAGCATCATCTTTCAGGATTTGAAATAGCTCAACTGGAATTCCACTAGCTTTGTTCGTAGTGATGCTTCCTGAGGCCCACTTGACTTCACATTCCAGGATGTCTGGCTCTAGTTGCTTCAGTCATGTACAACTCTGTGCGACCCCATGGGCTGTAGCCCACCAGGCTCCTCTGTCCACGGAATTCTCCAGGCACGAATACAGGAGTGGGTTGCCGTTTTCTTCTCCAGGGAATCTTCCCAATCCCGGGATCAAACCTGCATCTCCTATGTCCCCTGCACTGGCAGGCAGGTTCTTAACCACTAGCGCCACCTGGGAAGCCCCAACCTCTATGTAAGTTTACTCAATATTATAAATTCAAACAACTAGAAATAACCCAATGTCCACAAATAGGTTAGATTAATTATGATATATCAATAAAATGGAACGCAGCAGGACAATAAAAAGAATCATAAAGTTCTCTGTGTGGTGACAAGAAAGATGTGCAGAACATATTTGTTGTTGTGCATGCATGCTCAGTCATGTCTGACTCTTTGTGATCCTGGGGACTGTAGCCTGCCAGGCTCCTCTGTCCATGGGATTTTCCAGGCAAGAATACTGGAGTGGGTTGCCACTTCCTCCTCCAGGAGATCTTCCTGTCCCAGGGACTAAACCCACATCTCCTGCATTGGCAGGTGGATTCTTTACCACTGATCCTCCTGGGAAGTCCATTCAAAATACATAGTACAGTGAAAAAAAAATTAAGGTACAAAACAATGTAATAACCTATATTTTGTGTTAAAAAAAGCAGATGAGGAAGATAAAAATCAATATTCATATTTGTTTTTATGTATATAAAGAAATTTGCAAGCTTACATTTAAAAAAAAAAAAAAAAAACAGTTGTCTCCTGGTGGAGAGAGGGGTGAACACTAAGGGACCAGGCTATTAATGAAACTTTATGGTCCATGTTTTTATACTTGTGTTGAAACATGCGTTTCTATCTTCTATTTGAAAAATTAATTTTAAAAATCTCTTTATTAAACATGCTTGTTTTTCAAAGTTTCTCTTAAACCAAGTGGCTGCTTTCCTTTACTCCCTCTCTAAAGGCCCAACAAACTGGTTCCTCACTGCCCCCAGCATTCCTCAGGATCTCTTATTCCATTGTCCTCATAAACACTCCCAGACTCAGCCCTCTCCTTAATACTACCTGCAAATCTGCTTACCAACTCTTTAGGGAAGTGACCAAAACAAAGGGCCCTATGTGGGAAGCCAAGTACTAGCAACTATTCCCCAGTAGTTTGTCAAACCATTTTTAAAAATACATCCATTCTTTGCTCAGGAGCCGCTCTAAGGAATGGGATTTCTTCCACCTCATGAAGAACTCACTCACCCACACACTAATGCTGCCCTCTGTCCACACAAGCAGCATCACCTTCCCTGTGACTTTCTCCTGCTCTTCATTTTGGGGGGCTGACATGCATAGGCCACCATCCTTCTTATCCAACACTGGACTAAGTTAAATCTGTATTAGGCCAAAGGCTCTGCCCAAATTTGGAGAAAACACTTAAGAACCAATCAAAACTAGGATTTGGGGCTCAAACTCAAAATGAGAAGGATAAACAAATCCTGTCCAAATGGGATCTAGTTTTGACATATTTTCCTGCTTCCTAATTAGAGCCAAATGTTTGAATAGATCCCAAATTACTTCTGATGAAACTCGCTGCAATATTTTGCCTTTTTAAAAAAAGCAGAGGAACCTATATGTACAAATTGTCAATAGATTTATTTCAGGGCACGGTAATTTTCAGTGCGGTTGTCACAGGATACCATGAATCTCTAGCATAGATGGCCCAACGAGCTCCAGTCTCTGATGGACTGACACATTTGGTCCCCGGGCCACACATGTAACAAAGACTTGTGGGAGCCACAAGTGGAGAGAATCCTCTCTCACATAATTCTTCACCATTATTTTTCTCCCTGCCAAGGATACAGGGGAGCCAGGGAAAAAGACTCCATGATATCATGGATCAGTTAACACCAACACTGGAAAAAGTAAAGTCCTCTGACTTGATCACATTTCAAAACAATTCTCACAATCTCAAACATTTCAGCAAGACTCTAGGAATCTACTGGAGGTGTTATCCCATTGGATTTCCACAAGTTGAAGTGGCTATAACTTATCCCTATTCTCTAAGTCAGGAAATGAAGACCCAGAGATGATCACTGAATCTCCCCAGATCACACAGCTAGGAAGGAACAAGGCTGTGACATGCCTGAATTAGGGTTACCTTCAATGATCTCAGGGTAAATCTCTGATTATCACGTTTAATAATTCTATCAGTGATGGGGATTTCTAAATTCAAATGAGTTTAAAGTTTTATGAGGCTATTTAATGCCTTGAGAAGACAGTCTGCAGAAGCTGGGAATTACAGAAAATAGGAGCTAAAAAGGTTAATTTATTCTGAGAGAAGGATGATTACTATAAGGTAAGATTACCTATCTCTAATTAACCTAGTCCATTATTGAATTTTTAACAAGAAAGATATGGATAGCAGAACTGTCACTCAGAAAAGAATTCAGCTGAGAAAGTCTGAAGACAGTACCACTCTGGGAATGATAATCATTATATTTGTTAGCCACTGGGAATGCTTAAAATCATCTTCATATTTAAGCCAGAACCTAAAATACTTCCATATTCAAACCTCTCTTAAGGGGACTATGGGGTGCAAGATTAACAAATACATTTTAACACCTACTTAAATTTTTTAAATTGTCTTTCAAAGGTCTTAAATGAAGATCTATTTCTTTTTTAATTGATGATGATTCTGCTTATTATATTGAAAGCCCTTCTAATAAAAATAGTTAAACATTGTCACTGAGCTGTATTTTTCACTGACCAATGATTTAATAATAGGCCTAACTCCTCACCCTCACTGTCACCTGCCATATTCCAATAGGAAGCCAGAAAAAACAACTATATTATTATTCGTAAGTAATATTTCTGATGACTGGAGAATCAATGCCATTTTAAACACAGCTAACTAAAAATCTGAGGCACCGAAAAGATCTGGTTTGCCATAACTTATGGGCTAGAGTTCGCATTTTTTTCTTATCATTGTAAACTGCAGTATCAACTAAGAATAAAGGTTACTATTCAGTTTTATAACAGAATGTTGAATTGGATTTTTCCTGTTGTCTTGAAATTAGTTATTCTCACTGAAAAGTGATAACAAAAAGGCACAAGGATTGCATGCTTTTAAGGGCCTCTCCAACTACTAGGGTTCAAAGTCTCCCAAAGGACATCCTCAGAGGCATAGTAACCATCTCTGCTCCTCCTAACCGATAACTCAGTCCTAGGTGGCCAGAAAAATATTTCCCCTCAAGCCTCTGAAAGCCGTCCCTGGTGACTCAATAAAGAATCCACTTGCAATGCAAGAGACCAGGGTTTGATCCCTGGGTCAGGACGATCCCCTGGAGAAGGAAATGGCAACCCACTCCAGTATTCTTGCTTGGAAATCCCATGGACAGAGAACAGAGGAGTCTGGCAGGCTACATTCCATGGGGTTACAAGAGTTGGACACAACTTAGAGACTAAACCACTACCAACCACCAACCCCCTGAAGCCAAGTGAATAAGGAATTTCAATGGAACACAGAATGTGAGTGCTGGCAAGGAGCAAAGATTGAAAGCCTGCTACTTGGCTGAAGACTTCCAGAGTCAGGAACCAACCTGATGCCTGCCTTCAAAGTGCAGTGAGTCCCATGAGGAAATCTGGGGAAGAATTTGACTTCTGTCTTCTGGAATTTGGGAACATATCTGAACACCAAAGATTGTGCCTGTCTTTTGAAAGACAAGGACTTGCTGGCTGAGCCCAGGAAAGTGGAATAAAAAGAGACTATGTTATAGAGAACTTAAAAAGAAGGTGAGGAAGTCTCCAACCTATTCCAGGTTTCCTCATCTTTCGAAGGGTGCAGAGAAGGACTTGCATGGCTGACACCTAGTGTGCATGCATGCTAAGTCGCTAAGTCATATCTGACTCTTTGCGACCCCATGGACTGTAGCCCACCAGACTCCTCTGTCCATGAGATTCTCCAGGCAAGAATACTGGAGTGGGTTGCCATGCCCTTCTCCAGGGGATCTTCCCAACCCAGGGATCAAACCCGCGTCTCTTACGTCTCCTGCATTGGCAGGCAGGTTCTTTACCACTAGTGCCACCTGGAAGCCCTTGACACCTTAGGAAGGAATATAGAGAAAAGAGGAAATATGGTTGGGATGTGGATCAAAGGCAAGACTACGGGAAGACATAAATGCTCCCTCTGGAGGTCATCCTCAGTGATGTGGTAGCCCAAGGTAAAGCTAAACAACTCTAAAAATTGAACAAAGTTGTGAGGAGACCACCGCATCCTCAGAGGCCACAAGCAGCAACAGAACCAGACACGGTCTTGTGGGGAGGAGCTCTCTTCATCTCCAGTGGCACCCCCTGCCATCTCTCATATTCTTCCTTCCTTCCACCACCCTCCACACAAAGGAGTTAGATGATAGCAGAGGGAATTGAAAGGATTATATTTGAATCAGATTCGAGATTGGATTTTTACACAGGAGTGAGATTAGACTGGTTTGGCTTTGTTTTTTTAATAACTGAAAGTGATGAGAAAGTTGTGGAATGTACCCAAGAAATTGTCTTGGGAGATTCTATATAGCACTACTGGGAATTGTGATTGGAGAAAAATAAAAACATCACTGTGTTAATATCCACAAAGTACAGTCTATTCAATAAACTATTCAATAAACACTTAAATGTTGACTTTTGAAAGTAGGCTGGGAGGGGTTGTTTTGAGAGGAAGAAGGTTATACACTGTCTCAAGAATAATGGACAATGAAAAGAACAATGAAAATGAAAACAAGTCAGTTCGTAAATGTAGGGATTATGGAAAGAGATTTTAGAAAAAAAATCATATAATATTTTATTGTATAAGTTGAATATAATAGTTACCTATGTCTTTTCCAAAAGGGGACATTTTTATTAAAATCAACCTTGGTACTGACTTCAAAGTTCTCAATGCACTGTTTTGTACTTTAACTTATGAGCAAGAGAACAAACTCTCATTATGTGCTTCATATCCACAGTGTACATGACGGACCTGAACCACAAAAATATCCAAACCATGATTTTCAAATCAATCTATCACCTTCTACCAACTTCTCCCCTTTGTTGTCATATCTTGCTCACTGATTCGCAGTCACTAAAGAAATAGGAAAGGGCAGTAGTTTAATTATTTTTATAATGTAGATTTATTATTTGTGATTAAAAAAAAAGTTTAAAAATATATTTTATCTTCTTCCTTCCTGTATCAAATCATGCTTTACCCTATATAAATTCAATACCACACAAGCAGTCTACTACTGCTAAACATGTTTCTGCTGCCATAGCATGCATTCTCTTCCTTCAATTAACAGCACATTTGTTTTCTTTTGAGGAACTACCCATATCCCAAATAGGGAAAGGAGGACATCGAGGCTGCATTTTGTCACCCTGCTTATTTAACTTATATGCAGAGTACATCATGAGAAATGCCAGGCTTGATAAATCATGAGCTAGAATCAAGATTTCCAGAAGAAATATCAACAACCTCAGACATGCAGATGATACCACTCTAATGGCAAAAGCAAAGAGGAACTAAAGAGCCTCTTGATGAGGATGAAAAAGGAGAGTGAAAAGTCTGGCTTAAAACTCAACATTCAAAAAATGAAGATCATGGCATCCAAGTGCATTACTTCATAGACAATAGATGAGGAAACAGTGGCAGATTTTATTTTCTTGGACTTCAAAATCACTTTGCATGGTGACCATATCCATGAAATTACAAGATGCTTGCTCCTTGGAAGAAAAGCTATCACAAGCCTAGACAGCATATTAAAAAGCAGAGACATCACTTTGCCAACAAAGGTCTATCTAATCAAAGCGATGGTTGTTCCTTTAGTCATGTACAGATGGAAGAATTGGACCATAAAGAAGGCTGAGTGCTGAAGAACTGATGCATTCAAATTGCAGTGCTGGAGAAGACTCTTCAGAGTCCCTTGGACAGCAAGGAGATTGAACCAGTCAATCCTAAAGGAAATTAACCCTGAACATTAATTGGAAGGACTGACGCTGAAGCTGAAACTCCAACACTTTCGCCACCTGATGCAAAGAGCTGACTCACTGGAAAAGACCCTGATGCTGCGAAAGAAGGAGAAGGGGGTGACAAAGAATGAGATGGTTGGACGGCATCACTGACTCAGTGGACATGAGTTCGAGCAAACTCCAGGAGATAGTAAAGGACAGGGAAGTCTTACATGCTGCAGTCCATGGGGTTGCAAAGAATCAGACACAACTTAGCGACTGAACAACAACAACAAATATATATAAATAGCTGGGACTTCCCTGATGATCCAGTGGTTGAGAACCTGCCCTGCAATGCAGGGGACACGGGTTCAATCCCTGGTCGGGGAACTAAGATCCCACATGCTTTGGAGCATCTGAGTCTAAGAGTTGCAACTACAGCCCCAATGCCATGCCACAACTAAGACTAGTTGAAGCCAAAAATAAATTAATTAAATTTTTAAAAAATAGCCAACAAGGACATACTATATAGCACAGGGAACTATGCTTAATATCTTATAATAACCTATAATGGGAAAGAATTCAAATCTACATAATCATATATATAAAATTGAATCACTTTGCTGTACACCTCAAACTAATACAACATTGTAAATCAACTATATTTCAATAAATTTTTTAAAAGAACTCTTCAACATTCAGTATTTATTTCCTTCATGTCAGGCTCTCTCTAGTCAGTATCTTCAACTTGCACCATGTCTATTTAACTATTTAACTGATAAAAACTGCCTTCTCCACTCCTATTCCTAGGACTGCTGAGAAAATTCTACAACTGTTCAGGCTAGCGGCTTCATTCATTTTCAGTTTCTATTTTCAATTAGACTTGCCATACCACTCAGAAATCTTCCTGTGTTTTTGCTCATTTCAGTTCTCTTTTTCTACAATGATTTTAGAACTCTCTCTACTTTACTCAAATCTCCAACTAGATCACTCCTCAACAATCTCCAAAAAAGAAAGTAAAAGCCATAGGATGGAAATTCACTCCCCTTCCAGGTGGCAAACTCTCAAAGAAATCTGTATTAAACCCATTCTTCCCTCCCATTCTCTGCTGGAGTGGAAAAAGAGTCTTGTACTTTAATCCTTAGGATTATGCTCTAGATCTTATTCTTTTCTACCTTCTGGGAGAAGTAGCCTTGTCAATTATCTCTGTCTCTTCTATATCTTTAACCTCACCCTCCAAATGGGCATCTTACAAAAAACAATTCTTTCCTGAAGGAGTCACCTTTCAGCTACTGTCCTTTCTCTACTCACTCACAACTAAATTCAAATCGTCCTATATCTGCCCTGCTTGTGGAAGGAAGGACACAGAAGGAGGAAACAATGGGAGCAGCATATGAGTCAGACCCCACCTGGCAGAGAAGGAAGACAACATCACACAAAGGTCAGTCCAGCGTGGACAGGCCAAGCCTACAGGGTGAGGATACATCTATGCAGGGGGCAGTCTGATGTGGAGGTCTGAGCCCATGCAGAAGAGAACATCTATATGAGAGAAGGGATGGCAGTGGAAAGGAGAGATTCATTACATACAGGGAGAATGAATAAACAAGTAAATCTAAGAAAGCCAATGGGAGCCACGTTTCTCATCATGAAAGAAGGGAGTACCATATATAGAAAAGAAGAAAATTAGACGAAACTCTGAGGTACGAGATTAGAACTGATGGGATCAGTATACATTCAAGGCCAGACAGACAAACACAAAGGTGTGTATCTACATTCCTATATACATGCATATTTATCCTAATCTCTTCGCTGAGACAGGCTTCAAGTACCATACTCCAAAAGCAAAGAGCATACCTAATGCACAGATCCTGTCTTCTAAATATTATTCTCTGCTAAAAAGACTCAGGTCTAAAATAGCTAATTCCAGAGCTAGGGGAGGGAAAGTACAAGATGAACTTGTTAATATCTTGTGCTAGAAAGAAAGTAGTCAAAAAGTGATGGAAAAATGCAAGAGACACACAAGCTACCTGGAAGGAGTTTTCACTAGCTAAATTGGGAACAACGTGAACACCAAGATAAATAATGATAGTAATGAATTAAGGCTCAATAGAACTATAAATAGAACTGTGGTATTGGAGAAGACTCTCGAGAGTCCCTTGGACTGCAAGGAGATCAAACCAGTGAATTCTAAAGGTAATCAACTATGAATATTCATTGGAAGGACTGATGCTGAAGCTGAAGCTCCAATACTTTGGCCACCTGATGCGAAGAACTGAATCACTGTAAAAGACACTGATGCTGCAAAAGACTGAAGGCAGGAGGAGAAGGGGACGACAGAGGACAAAATGGTTGGATGGCATCACCAACTCAATGGACATGAGTTTGAGCAAGCTCTGGGAGATGGTAAAGGAAGGGAAGCTCGGCATGCTGCAGTCCATGGGGTCGCAAATAGTCGGACACGACTGAGCAACTGAACAAAAACAACAAAGAACTATAAATGTGTATACTGAAAGCTTAATGACCAACAATATACATGCAAACTCTCAAAGAACTTCCCCACAAAATATTAACTACCCAAAGAAAAAAAACTGAATTGCTGAGAATCTTGACAGACACATCCTTAATCAAATAACCATTAGTAATGGGTCAAATCAAAATTGTTTATCATCTAACAGGATTCAATGAGAAGAAAACAGCATCACTTCTGAGGTATTTCTGTCAAAATCTAATAATTTAGCTTTTTTAAACTGAACCACAGAAACATAGTGACTATTTCCTCAACTCTCTCAAGAATGGTTCATAACAGTTTTGGTGTATTGAGAGAAGTTAATTTTTTCATACAATAGATGCTTTAGGATGTTATAGCTAAATTCTCTTCTAGAACCCAGAATGGAAAAGGCCCAGAGGCACAGTCCATAAAAGAACTGATCTAGAATTTTCATAATGTCAAGGTCATTAAAAACCAGGAAAAGATTGTGTTGCTGCTCCCAACTGAAGGACACTAAAAAGTCATGACAACTATACGCAACAGGTGGTTTTGAAATATATCTTTTTGTTCTAAAGTATAGTATTAAGACAACAAACTTGATTGGAATTTGCTGGTAGTCAATGTAGAATGTCAATGACCTGATTTCCACAGTTGTGTTATGGTTATAAAAGCAAAAATCCTTACTTATAGGAAACACATAGTAAAGGATTTAGGGGTAGTAAACCAGCACACAGACAAATTACTTCCCAATGGTTCAGGAAAAAAAGTCTTTGTACTTTTTCGTGCCTATAAATTCTCTATCAATTTGTCATTGCTTCAAAATTGTAAAAATCAAAAAAATTCTAAATGAACAAATATAAAACTAAACAAATACAAATTCACTGTCATCCTTAGTCCTTCTCATGTTCCTCATTTCAGTGAATGGCTGCACCATTCATTAATCAAGTTGACCAAGCTAGTGTCATCCTTTACTCTCCTTCCCTCAGTTACATGTCCAATTAACATGTCTCCCACGGAACCCACATCCAATCACACATCAAGCTCCAGTGATTCTACACCCTGAATATATCTTGATCTTAATTCATTTCTCTCTACTTCTCTGAGTTCTGGCCAGCATCCTCTCTCTCCTGCATTACTAAACGTCAGTCTCCTAAAATAAGCTCAAACCTCCTTCAATGCATTTCCCACACATCAGTCTGAGTTATTCTATCACTAAAACACAAATCTGATCACATTATTTTCCCTTAAAAACCCTTAGGTACTCTTTATTGCTCCTAAAGTCCAAACTCCCCATGTTATCATACATCCTGGTTTGCCCAGAGTGGTTTTCATTTCTGTTGTACCAAAACAGACATTAGTGGCCTCTTTTTCATTCTCAAGTGTCCCAACCAGGACAATCAATACTGTATGTGTGCTCAGTCATGTCCAACTCTTTGCAGGAAGTGAAGAGGAATTAAAGAGCATTTTGATGAAGGTAAAAGAGTACAGTGAAAAAGCTGCCTTAAAACTCAACATTCAAAAAACGAAGATAATGGTATAAAATCCCATCATTTCATGGCAAATAGATGGGGAAATATGGGAACAGTGACAGACTTTATTTTCTTGGGCTTCAAAATCACTGCAGCCATGAAATTAAAAGATGCTTGCTCCTTGGAAGAAAAGCTATCACAAACCTAGACAGCATATTAAAAAGCAGAGACATCACTTTGGCAACAAAGGTCCACATAGTCAAAGCTATAGTTTTTCCGATAGTCATGTATGGATGGGATAACTGGACCATAAAGAAAAGGCTGAGTGCTAAAGAATTGATGCTTTCAAATTGTGGTACTGGAGAAGAATATTGAGAGTCCCTTGGACTGCAAGGAGATTAAACCATCAATCCTAAAGGAAATCAACCCTGAATATTCATTGGAAGGACTGGTGCTGAAGCTTAAGCTCCAATACTTTGACCACCTAATTTGAAGAGCTGACTCACTGGAAGAGACACCGGTGATGGCAAAGACCAAAGGCAGGTGAAGGGGACAAAAGAAGATGAAATGGTTGGCTGCCATCACTGACTCAATGGACATGAGTTTGCGCAAACTCTGGGAGATGGTGAAGAACAGGGAAGCCTGGTGTGCTGCAGTTCACGGGGTTGCACAGAGACAGACACGAGTTAGCAACTGAACAACTGTATTGGCAGGCGAGTTCCTTACCACTAGTGCCACCTAGGAAGCCCCAACAATAATTGACATACATATCACATCCTCACTGTAAGGCTCTGAAAAGCTGGCCTCTGTTTACTTCTGTAGCTTGATCATTAAGCATTCCCCCAATTTTCCTCTCCTCGCTAGTGAATCTCAACTTTTCTGGAAAGTTCTGACTAAGCACTGGATCAGAATTCACTACCTTTGCTAGATGCTCCCTAACACTATACTAATACTATTAGCAACACTTTCTATTGCATACATATCTCTAGTGTAACTATTTGTTTATATTACCTCTTAAACTGTATTTCTGTACAGATAACTCTGCTATTGACAGTGCGACCTTGAACAAGTTGCTCTTGAGCAAGATTATTTCTTAACACAAATATAACAAGTCTCTATGATAGAGTTCTCTTTAATTTTATTTCCTTTTTTTTTTTTTTTTTTTTTTAAGAAAACACATGTCTTTACAGAAAGTTATCTTCTGGGAAACGAGATAACACCAAAAAAGGATTAGCTCTTCTCAGGGAGGGGTATTTCTTTCCTCTCTGTTCTAGTGAGTATAGACAAGTTCCCACAGCAAATTCTTCATATATGTAGTGTAGCAAATATAGTGCATAGATACACTTTAAATGTATTTGGGAGCCAAATGTATAAATTTGTGGAAAACAATGTTTTCAATCACTTAAAAGAGTTGTTTATTAATAACTAAACATTATTTTGGGAAAGAAAGCCCTACTGAAATAAAAAAGAATAACAATTCAACAACAATTAATGAGTCTTACACTGACAGATTAAACATTGAATATGACATTTGAAAGCCTTTTGAATTTCATAACTGTGAAGAAAAATATGTAGGTATTTTGAAGCTACCTTATAGTGTGTCTTTTATAAATTTTAAGCTAAACATTATGGCTTCTAGAAGTGAAAATTCAGAATTACAAGACTGTATATTTCTATTCATTGACTACACTCTAAATTTAACTGTTATTGTTTTATCTTTGTTAATTGTACAGTTTAATCATAGATACCTTTTGTTTAGTAAAGCATATAATACAACAACCACATCCCTAAAGCTTTTCATTATTAAAGGAAAGTAATTCATATTATCAGAGTTAAATTTATACAAACAAATTTAATCCACAGCACTAACCATTGCTCAAGCTTTCTGATATCTTGTGGATATCTGGAATGTCACATCCTGAGTCATAAATGCATAAATATCTGTTTCTCATAGCAAATATTGTGTCATATTCCACTTATTTCACATCTTTAAAAATAAAAAACATATTTAAAAGTATAGTTGACCCTTGAGCAACATGGGTTTGAACTGCATGGATATGTGGACTTTTTTCACTGAATACATACTACAGGCTAGGCAATCTGAGTTTGTCTGAGGTTGGCTGAATCAGAGGCTGCAGAACCTTGGATTTCGAGAAACCTAGGAAATGCAGGACTGACTGTAAAGTTATACACGGATTATACACACAGGGGAGGGAGGAGGTTGTCTGTAGCCCTCAAGGTCAAGGGTCAACAGTATATGTAAAATCATTTTAAAATAATATGTATTTTTAACGACTAGGGTTTCATATAACTGTTGAATTTACCAAACCTATGAATAAATGTTGGTCTTCAGAAGTGCTTTTAGTGATTTTAATTTCTAAGAGTGATATCATCTCTACATAACCTAAATATATGTAGCAAATAAAATACTGTATAATTGAAACCTTTGAAATAAACCTGTTGCCTACTCACAAATCTGTTCAGAATACTTTATTAAATGTCAGCTGTGAAACTGTGTCAAGAATGCAGGTAAACAATATTACAAGTTTCATTTAACATTCCTAAATTTTTACAATCTGGTATTTTGCTCTCTGTTATGGCACACAACTGCATTTTTTCCTAAGCAAACAAAAGCAAGCCAGAAGACTTTGTTCATCAGTTGTAAATATGTAATATAACTAGAAAAATGCCCTAAGAGGATATACCACTAAATAATAATCATATTTTAATATAATTATTACTTTATAACCACAAAACTTTAGCAAAGACTAGTAATCCTTACTTGCTTTAACTGGTATTGGATAATACATCATGATAGTGACTGTGTGGCAATCAGCATATATTTATAAAATGATGGTTTGAAACTTAAATCTTATTTTTAATTCTTCAGTCTCATGTGGTTGTCTAGAAAAACTTCCCGTAAGATTCTACAATCTTACAATGGAAAACTGCTTAAAGATAACACTCCATTATCAATTGATCACATATCAGTAAATATTTATTGAGTGTGTATCATGTGCCAGGCACTATGCTAAGTGCTGAAGATATAAAAATTACTAACACTTGAGCACTAGATAAGACGGAGTGTGCCCTTGAGAGGCCTGGAGTACAGTAGAGGAGACAATTAATGTACAAACTATATAAAAAATTGTTAAGGAATAGTGTTTTTATAAGGTGTTGTGTACCAAGAAGAGAAATACATAATCCAGGCTAGCAGAGGAGAGGGTGGTGACAGGAGCCTTCTTGGAGGAGGAACTGATAAATAAGCCTGCTACTGGCTTGTAGTACGGCCTAGTAACAGCACAGGTTCAAATCCTAGCATCATCTTTTACCAGCTGTATAAGTTTGGACAACTTACTTTATCATTCCGAGCTTGTTTCCTTGATTATCAAGTGGATATAACAGTATTTACCTCATCGGGCTGTTAAGAGGACCAAATAAGAGTAGAAAGCACGTAAGATATACTTGTATTCTGGCTGTTATAATCTCTTTCTCACACCCCACTCAGCGTACAAGCTGGTGGTTTCTAGACTTCTTGGCCAATGTATGCATGTCCCACACCCCTATAAAAGAAAAACCCACTCCATCGTCACCGCTGTCTTCTGATATCAGCCAGGTTTTCCAGTCTCCTGAAAAGCTGGCCTGACCTGTGGTCATTACCAGACATGCCTGCACCACATTCATTCTTTGAACATGAGTCTGACCACTGACGCATCTCTGGACTGCCTGTCCCCCACCACTTTCCTCTCCTTCACCGTCCCCCACATTCACCAGGAGACACATCTCTTGGCCTTCGCCCCCACACTACTCTCTGATGGGTCTTTCTTACCAGTGTTTTGGAAATTTTTATGCATTTCACTTTATCAGCTTTGCCCTCTATTAGCCACCATGTCTCCAAGCCAGTAGCCAATGTTTATTTCACTTGGAGTTATCATTATTGCAGAGACAGGAAAAAAAATGTGATTAGAACACAAAATCATCAAGGTTTGTGAGGCTGAGGAAGGCTAGTGCTAGAAAAAGAGCTAACAATTGGGCCTTTTGTTCTTTCCTGCATTATTCTCTTTAGGATCATGACTCTGTTTCACAATCCAGGCTGACAATCTTCCACTGGCCACGCATCTATCAAGTGACTTTTTCTAAAAGATTTTCTGCTCTATTTGCAGAAAGACCTATGGGAGCAGCAGGGCTCAATTCAATTCTTCTCACACATTCACCTTTTTGAGGCCTTTTACCCAATTTCACCAAAAAAAGATTCAAATGATAGCAGGAAATAATAATAATAAATAACAAATTAAAGTTAAAAGATATTTTCCTATTCAAGGGACTCATGATAGAAATAAAGTGTTTATTTCTAAGAGTGCAAAACATATGATTTAGGTATTATAACTATTGAGCAAAAGGATATCTGGGGGCTTCCCAGGTGGTGCAGTGGCAAAGAATCCGCCTGCAGATGCAGGAGACATAAAAGATGCGGGTTCAATCCCTGGGTTGGGAAGATTCCCTGGAGAAGGAAAACGACAACCCGCTCCAATATTCTAGCCTAGAAAATTTCACAAAAAGAGGAGTCTGGTGGGCTGTAGTCCGTGGTATCACAAAGAGTCGGACACGACCGAGAACACAATCACACAGAAGGGTATCCACTTTAGCTTCCAAATTTTGTTTTTAACCTATACCTTAACAAAATTGTTTTGGCTTTATCAAAGCATCACTCCTACTTTCTAAAAACCAAGACAGACTATATTATTTTAATTAGCAAATTAGCTATAATTTAATTCTGTTCCTCGCTTTGGATACTTCACTCTGGGCATCTTTACAACAACGTGTATACCACCATGCCAACAAAATCCCTCATGTACGTTTCAAAGTCCAAAATATTTTTTTAATCAGATATTCTGCAGCAAAATAATCGGAAATTCTTAAATGAGCACAAAAATGTTACAACAAGTTGAGGCAGAAAATTATGGTTGCCTCATGTTTCCACTGAAATGTACTAATTTAAGAAGTTTATACATTAAAAAAGACATTTACGTTACAAAAATAACAAATATAATGCTAATATAACGCTGATGATCCACAAAAGAATTTACTAGGTCATAGATTGAATGTGTGATTTTAAGGTTTAGCTATCACCTAAACTGTTTCCAGATCCTGAAATAAAAGGTCACTTGAAATTCTTAAAATTCTGGAGACAGTGAGTGCTCATGAAACTTCTAAACTTAAATTGCCCCTTCTCCTCACAGCTTTTCACACTGAATACTTCCTTCATCACAACTATGTCTTAAATGTGGTAGCAAGTAAAATTCCCCAACAACAGAAATGACAGTAACATGAAAACTGAGCTGATTATAGATGGGTCAGAAGAAAGAATTCTCTCTTATAGTTTTTAAATTATGATAACAATAATTAACAGTAAATAAATAAATAAAACAGTAAATAAAGCAGAAGGCAAACCTTTGGAAAATGCTTCCATTAAACAGTATTGAGAAGGTAGTGGCAGTAAGTAACAAGTTTGGGGTTTTTTTTTAATCATTCATAATGATCCTCGACATTAAAAGGAAAAAATATAGATAACTAGAAAGGCAAAATACTTCAAGTAAGATACTTAATATGAAATCCCAGTTGGCCCAATATAAATTTGATGTAAAAAAATGGAGAACTGGTTCCTTTCAGTTAATACTTTGCCACCAAAACTCGACATACATCAGAAAATATTAGTTATTATAATTAGAATTCTTTTATCCGCATTACAAAATGATGTGCCTGGTCAAAAACCATAAAATAGTTCGGAAAAGATTTTAACATTTCTGATCCTTCTTCTAGGCCTGATGCCACTTGAGCCTGGATGAATAAACTTTTTCAACTCATCTAATTCAGCAGGTCCTAAGTATTACAGTTTCATGGCTACAATCACCATCTGCAGTGATTCTAGATAGCATATTAAAAAGCAGAGACATTACTTTGCCAACAAAGGTCCATCTGGTCATGGCTATGGTTTTTCCAGTGGTCATGTATGGATGTGAGAGTTGGACTGTGAAGAAAGCTGAGTGACAAAAAATTGATGCTTTTGAACCATGGTGTTGGAGAAGACTCTTGAGAGAGTCCCTTGGACTGCAAGGAGATCCAACCAGTCCATCCTAAAGGAGATCAGTCCTGGGTGTTCATTGGAAAGACTGATGCTGAAGCTGCAACTCCAATACTTTGGCCACCTCATGCGAAGAGTTGACTCATTTGAAAAGACCCTGATGCTGGGAGGGATTGGGGGCAGGAGGAGAAGGAGACGACAGAGGATGAGATGGTTGGATGGCATCACCGACTCGATGGACATGGGTTTGAGTAAACTCTGGGAGTTGGTGATGGACAGGGAGGCCTGGCGTGCTGCGGTTCACGGGGTCACAAAGAGTCGGACACGACTGAGCAACTGAACTGAACTGAACTGAAGTATTACAAACTAAGCAAGCAGACTATACTCTTGGAGCCACTAATCAAATCTGTTGTCAAAATATTCTACTGGACTCAACAGCAAAAAAAAACAAACAACCTAATTAAAAAAATGGGCAGAGGATCTGAATAGATATTTTTCCAAAGAAGACATACAGATGGCCAACAGGCAGATGAAAAGATGTTCAACATCACTATCAAGAAAGGCAAACAAAAACCACAATGAGATATCACTCCACACACCCATCAGTATGGTTATTATCAAAGAGACACAAAATAACAAATGTTATAGAGGACACAGAAAAGGGAAACTTCATACACTATTGGTGGAACTGTAAACTGGTGCAAACACAGTGGAAAACAGAAGGGCGATTCCTCAAAAAACTAAGAATAGAACTACTATGACTCAGCTATTCTACTTCTGGGTATTTACTTGAAGAACCACTAACCTGAAAACATACGTGTACCCTGATGTTCACTGCAGCATTGTTTATAATAGCCAAAATATGAGTACAACCTAAGTGTCCACAGACGAATGAATGGATAAAGGTGTGTTATACATAGCAAGCGTATAATTAGCTATATGAGAATGAAATTCAGACACCTGCAATGACAGAGAATATTATGTTCTCCATCTGAATGAACCTGGAGAATATTATGCTAAGTGAAATATGTGCTGTGAGTGCTCAGTCGTGTCCAACTCTTTGTGACCCCATGGACTGGAGCCCACCAGGCTGCTCTGTCCTTGGGATTCTCTAGGAAAGAACATGGACTGGGCTGCTATCTCTTTCTTAACGGGATCTTCCCGACTCAGGGAGCAAACCTGCATCTCCTGCAAGTCTCCTGCAATGGCAGGACGGTTCTTTACCACTGAGCCACCTGGGAAGTCAAGTGAAGTAAGTCAAACGAAGAAAGACAAATATCTTACGGTTTCACTCATAAGTAGAGTATAAAAAGAAAAAAACAAGTGAACCAAAAAATAAAATGAAAAAAAACTCAGATACAGAGATAAGATCAGATCTGATCTTACCAGAGGGGAAGGCAGTTGGAAGGTGGGTAAGAACAGGGAAGGGAATGGTGATGAATATGAATGGTAACTAGACTTGTGGTGGGGATTATTTTGTAGTGTGTACAGATGTCGAATTATAATGCTGTTATACCTAACACTTACGTTCCTTCTTTTTAAAGTTTAAAAACTGTACTTGATAAGAAGCACTCTAATTGCTTAACTGGTAACACTTTTATTTTTTAGATGTACAGCTCGATGGAAATGTACCAAAATGTTAACAGTGGCATCTCTGGGTGAATAGAATACTTACGAATGATTTTACATTAAATCAAAAATAAGATTAAATGGCATTCACATAATACATATCACACTATTTCTTAATGATGGCAAACAGAAACCAAATTTGGTACTGAATTTTATCACAAAATCCATAAGACATTAAAACATTTATTAAGTAAAAAGAATGTAACAAACATACCATATAATTAGCTAATATAAAAAGCAAGTCTTACTCATTTTGCTGATACTATGTATAGCAAATCTTACCTCTGATCTCCACATCAAAGTCAAATTTGTTGCAGCCTGAAGATGTTAGCATTAAGCCACAGTTGCAAAATCTTGAAATGCAGAGTTAAGACTCAAAAAACAAACAAACAAAATCTCCCTTAGTTCTACAGCACTCAAGTCTGTCAGGTGTAAGATAAAATAAGGAGTAAGCATGGATTTCATATTTCTCCTTAAGAAACAGGTTCTGATGGCTGATACAGTTTTTCTTACAACCACACAACAAGACATTCAGTTGAGATGCCTTGCTTTTAATGATACTCAGCATTTTGATATTATACATGGAAAACTCCAGACTCTGCAGTAATTTTGACATATAGCCTCAATATTATATAACTTAAAAGCAATTATCATTTGTCTATTATTGACACAGTTGTTGAGCTTGAGTTTAAAACTTTACACAGTAAAGTGGAACAGCCATGGAATTTAAAATCCAAGAAGGGACTTCCCTGGTGGCCCAGTGGTTAAGACTCCATGCTTCCAATGTAGGGCACACAGGTTCAATCTCTGGTCAGGGAACTAAGATCCCACACGCCATGAAGCCAGGCAAAAAAAAAAAAAAAAATCCAAGAAATAAATACCATAAGAAGAGACTCCTACACAAGTTCAGAAGAAGCTATAAAAGGGGGAGGAGGAACTGGTTATTCTGCCTAGTCAGAATTTTACTCAGCTGTTCCGAGTGAATCTAGTAGAGGGGTTAGAGGAAGGGAAAGGAGACAACACAGCAGTGGGATGTTTTCCTGGGCACAGAAAAGCAGCCTGTAACTCTATTTCGGCAACTGTGAGACAAGTTAACAGTGCGAACAGAAGATGCACTTGACAGGAGTAAAGAGAGTTAGCAGAGTAGGAGGAGATGGCATATGAGACTTGGCCAGGGTGCAGTGGGAAAGAGTCTTGATGGTAAAGATGAATAGCTTAAATGTAACACAAAACACAATTAGGGCCCAGTGCAGCAAGTCCAGAAGCCTGAGACAAAGGCTACAGTACAACATTTCAAGCTGTCCAAAGGGTAGATATTGAGATGAGGGGTCTTAAAAGGGGAAGGTTATAAAAGTCAGGAGACAAAATATTAAAACTTAGTCCAAGTGTTTTCACAGAAATGAAAACACAAGCAGGGATTAAGAGGTGCCAGAGTTGTTCATTTGTTGTTTGTTCCCGATGGTTTTATAGCTTGAATAAACAGGAGGAGGAAAACAAAACTCAAAAAGTAAACTCAAGTTTAGGTGTTTAAGAAATAATCACATGACTGAATCCAAAGAGAATAAAGGTTATAATTAGGGTAAGTGAGTAGGACCTTGAGTCAAAGTGATAGGGGTAAGAATTTCTTTGCAACTTGTCAGTTACTAAAGCATTTAGGAAGACACTGTAAAAAGAAAATAGAGAGAAGCAGAAAAATAATGACGAGAATGATTTGTAATATCCTAAAAGCGTCACACAGAAGGAATAATGTAATATAATGACAGGATTGAATCATTTAATGGGCTAAAACAATTTTACAAAATACAATTCTTCAGAATTCTTTTTGGTTAAATGGAATTCTAGTTGTCTTAATTTAAACAGCTGACTTATTTTTTCAGAAATAAGTTATACTCCAACTAAAGAGAGATTTTAGTAAAGAGTAAAGAGGTTTTAGTAAAGGAGAAATTTTACTAAAAATTCTGAAGAATTCAACCATTGTTCACCGGCCCTTAATAAATTAAAATAACTTTGGTACTAAGGGCCTCACCATAAACTTCACTTTTAAATCCGCACCCAAAGTCATCTGAACACTAGATATACAGTTTGACTTTACTGCTAAGCTAACACAAATTCCCCACTTTTACCACTAGGTGGCAAGAAAAACCCAAATAGTATCAGTTATCAAGGCCAGTACAAGATCCCAAGTACTTGAACAACTAGAAAAGCCACCAGGTGTCATCCAAGAGGGAAAAAAGACTACTCCTCCTCCCCACCACTGAAATACACGAATTCATAGTTTTAAGCAAAACCATCTAAGCTCTATCGGAGATAAATGTCCAGCCTATTAACTGTCAAAATAGTTTGCATATTTATATTCCATGTAAGCAATTTATTAATGCTCTTGACTCCAAAATGCTGCCTTTCAACTAAAGGCAACAAATAAAATTTAGTTTCTGGATTAAAAAAAAAACAACAGCAAGACCAATGAGCCCAACAGGTCATGATTTAGAGCTTCATCCTATCTAAATACACTGCACAAAATAATTTAAAGTGGTTTACACACAAAAATCTGCCAAAGAGTATTTGGTTATGTATACATAATTTGAGATTCATATTCTTTTCTCCCCATTTCTCTCTTACAGGTAATTTCATTGACTCCATACAATCTAGATAATTTTATGCTGTTAAGCCTTGCTTCCCAGTGTGATACACCAAAGCACTCCAATTTGTTACCAAAACATTCTCAACAGACAAACGTACTTGCCCTTAAGATAGATGTATTATGTGAATTATTATGTTGAACAGTCCAAAGCTGAAAATTAAAATTAAAGCTTCACAGAATTAAGTCCTAGTTATATAACAAATCATTCTTTTTAAAAAAAAAAAAAAAAAACCATCCTCTGGGCTTCACTAACTTGTAACAATTATTTTTCAACGCTGCTGTAAACACTGTGTCAGCTAAAACACTATGTCATGCTGCCTTTTATAAGGTGGTACTTTTTTAGGCCAAATCCTATTCTTAACCCTCTGGACACAGGAATTGCAATCATGTCATACCCCGCAAATCTAGCTGTAGGTGGTGTCTCAAAAAAAGGATGGCTTCTACCTTCGAGGAAGTGGTCAAACCTTTTTCCCCTGGTGTCATCAAGCAGACATCTTGGTTGTTTTTCATTGCTATCAAATTAAGAGATGGAGGAGAAAGCAAAATATAATGATTAAATTATAGATGCTTCTCTTCCTTACTCATTGCAATCTCTTTTAAGGTTTCGACTGGGTCATTTCCACCCTGCCTACAAGGCACTGGTCTTTTTTTAAAAAAACCCAAGCCAAGAATGCTCTTGTCTACTGAACATTATCTCTTCTCTGGTTTTTATTACATTTTCTTTTGAAATTCGTTAAGATTATGCTCAGCGACCAGCCCTTGCCCAACCGGTTTCTCCCCTTCCCCCATCTCTCTACACACATCACTTTTTCCTCCTCCCATCCAGGCAGTGGGCAAAACTCTGCAGTGCCGGGAACGCACGCTTCGGGCCGGTCACTCAGCAGTTTTATCCTTACTGGCCTTTGCAAACAGCTCCCCACCCAAACCTTGTCCCCCGGTGGCCCCCTCGGCCATCATCTTTCTACTAGAGTGTGCTCGGTAAGGGACTCCGGCTAGCACATCGAGGGTTTACGGTAGCCTGCCTACCAATAGGAGGCCACAATGCAGAGAAGTCTGGTTCAGCCTCCCGGCAGCCCCAGTGTCTTCCTCCCGTGGCTTACACCTACTGTACCCGCGAGCGAGCAAAAGAGCCAGGGAGCGAGCCGGGCGCGGGAGGGGGCGCGCTGGGAGGGCCGACAGCAGCCGCGGCGTGCGCATGCGCACCGGGGTTGTTTTTCACAAAGCTCCTCTTAAAGTGAGCTGGCAGCTTCCAGCCGCCCGTCTTTGTAAGGAGACCACTGAGACTCGCAGGAGCGCGGAGCAGCCAACAGCCTCTGTGCTGCCCTGACTTTTTAAGAAATCTCAATGAACTATTTGTAAAGAATCGCTGATCTGCCTGCAAGCTTTTTGCACGGCAAAGACATCGATCAGTGTTAAGTGAGGATCACATCGTATATGTGATCTTGACTTTTTTTGTCTTACATTATATTTTTTATAGATTTTGTTATAAACATGGTGCTGGGAAAGGTAAAGAGTTTGACAATAAGCTTTGACTGTCTTAATGACAGCAATGTCCCTGTGTATTCTAGTGGGGATACAGTCTCAGGAAGGGTGAATTTAGAAGTTACGGGGGAAATCAGAGTAAAATCTCTTAAAATTCATGCAAGAGGACATGCGAAAGTACGCTGGACCGAATCGAGAAACGCCGGCTCCAATACTGCCTATACACAGAATTACACTGAAGAAGTAGAATATTTCAACCATAAAGACATCTTAATTGGACACGAAAGAGGTAAGTTTTTTTTCTAACATTGTTAAGAAATTATTAGACCTTTCTTTGGAAAGTACCTTTTCGATTTTTCTGAATTAATCTAATCCTGCTCCTAGAAACATATAGCAGTTTGATAAAGGTTAGCAAAGTTAGAAGATTTGGATTCTCCTTGACATTCATCGTGTGTTAAGCCGTAACGCATGCAGGCATCTGCAAAGTGACTGCAAACTGCACTTATTCAACTACCTCTATACCCGGCTTGGTTTGTGCCATACGCATTTGGAATCCATTTCAACCTTACATATAAATTAAAACCGATTCAGTAATTTTACTTATATGTTTTCAAATGAATTGCTAAAAGCTGCAGTCCAATATTAGATTTTTGCCTTATACGCTGCAACCTGAGATCTTAAAAACTAAGCTTCAATGAAGAAATAACACTTTAAAGTGGGTTAATAGGTGTATTTCATTTTTTAATACTGACACGCAAAAGACTTTTAAAGAATTGACCGTAGTTCTTTGATAAAGGGTTTCTGTGGCTTATTTTGACATATGGTATCAACACCCCACGTGTTTTTTCCCTATTCTTTCCAATTCCTTCAGAAATTTACATCAGGCGTTCTCTATTTTAAAGGACAGCACCTATCATGATGATGTGTTAAAAATCAGTTTTAGAAGCCGTTAGGGTCAGAAATTTTCTTTTCCGAGCATCATGCCTAACTTTGGAACGTGGATTCAATGAAACCCCTGCCAGTCAAATGGAATTGAAAAGTATTCGGCTCATTGGGTTTGATTTTTGGTTAGAAAAGGAAGATAAAGGGTTGTCAAAGGGAAAGGGGGTCCTGAGATTTCCAATCTATTGTTTAAATGGTTACATTGTGGAAATATAGGAGACTCTAAGCTTGTTTTTCTAAGTTTCCACCCTTTGTTAGAAGCGGTTCAATCCTGTTTCGGACCAGTTCTGGGGGGTGGTGAGGAGGGGCGCTTGTTCTGCTCTCAGCAGATTGGTTACACGCGTCAGGTGGTGGCGATGACTTAATTCCTAGCCCAAGAAGAATATAATGTGAAAACTGGTTATGTAATTTTGTGCTTCTCCTTTTTAATGCAGTATTTAGTTCGAATGTTGACGATTTTTCAAAAAATAGAGCACATTTTTAACCTTTTTTTAAATTAAAAAATACATACTCATGAGGAAGTGCTGATTGAACTAAGGCAAGTGTGGAAACGTAGGGTGCTTTGAGTTACAGCATGAACGCTTTATTTTTAAAGTATTCAGATTAAATTAGTCTTTTAATTGCGTTTTCAGTTACACAGATCATTTGCATCCTGAAATAATTTCTAGTTAGTCTCTCCAAACAGTGACAGTCATAAGAAATGGAACTGCCTAATGACAGTCCTGGTATTGGTTGAACAGGATGCCCAGGAGTTTGTATTTGATCCTTCCTAGACTGGTAGCTTTTTTTAAGATGGGTTAGAAGAAACAGGTTTTAAAGGAGTTGAGGTGTGCAGTGGGGTAAAAGTAGAATAATAATACGACTTACGGGGACAAACACAAATTTCATTGCTTGCGCCACGGTTTTATAGTGAAGAACACTGTGTTGCCCCACACCCCACCCCCCCACCCGTCCCACGGGACACCCCTCAACCCCTTCAAGCATGGACGAGCTCTTCGGCTTGGAAGAGTTTCAATGACTTTAGAACTGGGACCTCTCAAACTAGCCTGGTATCTGAGGCCCCGCCCCGGGCGGCCGGCGATAGGCGGAGCCGGGTTTGTTAGCCTGTTGCTAAGGCGATGCCAGGCTCTGATTGGACTGGGCGCAGGCGGGTGGGGAGTGAGGGCTCGCCGGCTGGGGCGAGGCTTGGAACCGGCGTGCGCCGGTAAAGGTCCCTCTTGAGCCGCCGCCCCCGCCCGGGCTTCTGGAAGCGCACGGGGCTCCTGTCACATACCATTCTCTCCCCCACCCCCCCACCTCACCCCGCTTGCAGACCTGGAAAGGGACGACTTCAGGTTTCAACAGAAAGGAGAGGCAAGCCTTCCAGGCGGCCCTGGGCGCAACTTTTTAGCTGACAGTTCTCTGTTCATGGGTGAAGTTAGGTGGGCCGGGTTAGCCGGACCCCATTTTCTAGGTTTTTCAGGTGGAAGTTGTTAGGCAGCTCCTTTGACCGTTGTCCCCGCTCCTAGCTAAAACAAAAGCACGTTGCCCGGTCTCTGCAGTCACCAGACGGGCTACCTTGATTTGCCCTGAGAGGAGAGCGAGCCGCCGGGACGGGAAAGTGACAGGAACATCGAAGGCAGGGTTTGGGGGGGGGGGGGTACCTTGGCGAGTCTTCCCTGCCATCACCACCCCCGCCATTGTTCCCCCACCACCACCGAGCTTTTGCGTCTATTCGACGCCCCCGCCCCCATTTCCTTTGCCGCAAATGTAAAGGTGTCAGGGTGGCCCGAGCCAGATCGAACCGGTCACCGGCTGGGGCGTGTAAAGCGGAAGCGCTGCAGCGCGCTGGCCCCGCCCCCCGCCGCCAGCAGGTTAGGCTGTGCGAGCGCGAGTGCGAGCGCCGCGCGACATATGCCGTATGTATAGCGGGGCGCGCGGGCGGCGGCGGCGGCGCGCGGGCGGGCCGGCTGGGATCTGCTCGCGCCGGTTTAGGCCGGTCCTCTCCTGCTCCGGTCTAGTTCTTGATTGACAGCCCGGCACTTGTTTACCACGGCGCGGCCGCCGCCGCCGCTCGCCTCAATGAGACTGCTGAGCTGGCACAAAAAGGGAGCGAGAAGGGAAAAAAAGGAGACACTGGGAGGCAAACTTTGGGCGCCTTCAGGAGGGAGCGGTTTTAAATGGCCCCCAACTCATCAGCCGGTTTTCAGGGCCGAAATCCCAGAGAGAGAATTTGCACGGGGGTGGGGGGAGAAGAAAAAAAATACTGCTGGCGGAAGACTGAGTCGTGATGGTTATTGAATAAAAAGTATCCACATATAGGCACCTTTTTTCCCCCTCTGAGGGAAGCATCATGTTTTTTGTGTTTATTTATTACTCTTTTAAGGGAAAGTTAAATGATAAAAGCCGTTTCTGGTAGTCTAGTTAATGATAAAGGTTTCTACACCGAGGAAACTGCACTAGTAGACGTTTATGTAATTAAATTACCTAGTTAGAACACTTCAGAAAAGCATGTTAAGAATCCAGAACCCCCTCCCATATTTCCCTGTGTTTATTTTTGAGATATTTTGAAAAATCACCTATTTGTTCAAAAGAAATTGGAAGTAAACTCAAAGGTCATCCTGTTTTTTTCTAGCATTGGGGAACATCCTTATCTTCGTTTTTCAAGGATGTATGACCTGTTTTTTCCCGTTAAGCATGCACATTGTAAATCTAAGGTACATCTTGTATATATGCGAATTTTTAGGTATTAGGACAGACTGAGGTCATAATTTTAGATTCAGTAAGAATTTTTATTTTTGACTATGAAACCGACATTAAAATCACTGTTCCTTTTTTTTTTTTAACTCCCAACATCTACTTGACAGTTTTCTAATCGTTTTAGAGTTTTCACATTCACATTTTCTGTATCAAAACTGACATTTTTTAAAAGGTTTACGGAGTAGTTCTCGTTTTATATATAGGCTTATTAGGATAAATTTAAGTAAGTAGTTGAAGACAAAGGTAACATCTTAGTATGAGATACAAGGTCTGAGTTTTATGTTAGGCTGTAGTGTATTAGATGTAGATGCTTTGCAGTTTAGGTTGTTTTCCGTTAAAAAAAATCACCTATGGGGTATAAATATTAATTATCCCCATTCTACAGATGAACCAGCTGAAGACAGGACTTTTATTTTACCAAGAGGAAGTGATGAAGTTGGAATTAGAATTCAGATCTCTCACTCCAAAGTTTGTGGCCTTACTTAACTATGTGAGCATCTTTAAAGTTCTGACACCGCGAAGAGAGTGTGAAGGTTTATTAATAAATTTTTTGTTTTCCTTTTCTGTTTGTTTTAGATGACGATAATTCCGAAGAAGGCTTCAACATTATTCATTCAGGAAGGCATGAATATGCATTCAGCTTCGAGCTTCCACAGACGTAAGTATTTTGTTAACAGGCATTTTTCATAAACATCCTTTCTTTTAAAATGAAACATTGTACATTTAAATATTTTTAGTTTTTTAAAAAAACCCTTTTCATTACTGAAACTTGCTAGAGGAAAACAATGTACTAAAAAAAGGAAGCTATATTTTAATCTAGAGTGGCAAAATTATAGAAAGCAAACCTCAATTCTTAGTACTCTCAGAATTTATATGGTCTTTTAAAGTATTTCATTTAAAGTGAACTGGAAGGTGCTAGTCAAATGGTAAACACTTAATAGTTTACCATCAGCATTAGCTGAAAAAAGAGAACATATCAAGTCTGTCATTTAGTAGTTTATAAAAATTAAGTGTTCTATGCTTTCTACCGATGCTTACCAACAGCGGTAAGCAAAGAAGGTCAAAATAATTAGGAATATCCTAACTTGAGAAGTAATGTGTGTTTCGGATATGAATTCATTAGCTTCTGTGCAAGGAGCTATTAAGAATGTCACAGGAGATCTTGTGACCTAGACTTAAAAGGAAATGTCGATCAGAGATATCTTAAAGTAAGGTCTGGAATATAGTATGAAAGGAAGAAGGAAAGTAAAATATTCATAATGTAATCATAAGGTATTAGATCTGGAAATTATACAAAAAGCAGTTTTTAAAATAATGCCTTAACAGATATTAAAGCATGCAAAGTGGTACTTGTAATGTTTGTTCTGAAAGATAAACTTGCATTACAGAAGATTTTGTCAAGTGCCAAATGTACATAATTCTGTGTGTTCTTTAATTCTAGTACTTACTATATGTGGATAGAGTTTATAAGGAGTATTTTTTCAGAGTATTTATCATATTGCTAAGAATAATTTTAATGTAATACCCTAATTACTTTATAAGAGAAATATTTTAAGTTTGTAAATACAATAGGGCTAATACAATTGGGCCTGAATATTTTCAAAGGATGAAGATAATATATATATATTTTTTTATTCTTTCAGTAAACCACAGTCATTTAAAATAAACTGTAGAAGTCTTGCATAGATCCTGCATTTTATTTCTCTGTGCTATACAAATTAATGCAGAAGTCCAAAATGTAAAACAAAAAGTAAACACCACTACGCCTCAAGAAAACTAGCACTCTACCTTGTAAATAAATGAACCTTGTGCATTTTTCTGATGAAATTATGGAAAGGAGACTAAATTTACTAAACCAAAATCTTCCACAATTAATACAATCTGAGAGTTGAAAAAGAATTCTAATTCTTTTGATACAGGTCAACAGAAATTCTTTTTGAAGTCTATAATGTAGTTAGAAAACATGGCCAAAAAGAGTTAGAACATAAGTAAATTAGGAAGCGGGAAAGCATTTTTTGAGAGATCAGTGGACTTAATGAAATGTAAAAAGCTTTTGAAGCCATAATGATTATTCCAGACCTTTTCTGGATCTTAATTAGTTGCTATAATAGGAAATAGTAATTTTTAGCTAATGAAAAATGGAGCACCATAGGGAGTTTGATCTGAATGTTTAACCAGAGTCTAGAATTTCTCAAGAGAAATAGTTAAACCATTCTTAATTTTATTTTTAAACTGAAGTCTTGATGTTTTCAAAAATGTTCATTTCCAGACTTTGATAATTTTGCCACCAGCATTAAAAGTAGCCTCTTCTTAGTTTAAAGCAATTGTATTCTTCTGGCTTTTTTTTAACCAAATTTCTGCAATATTTGACAATTATTATTATTTGGAAGGTTTTTTTACCCCCCCAATGACTTATCCCTTTGGAAATATAAATTATGCCTTCGATACCCCATTGGTGTATAAACATATAATACATTAACACTCCTATGCTGACCTACTGTACAGTTAATTAAAAAGAGGTGTAAGATTAATATATGATCTTTATATTCTGCACAGACCACTTGCTACCTCATTCGAAGGCCGACATGGCAGTGTGCGCTATTGGGTGAAAGCCGAATTGCACAGGCCTTGGCTTCTACCAGTAAAATTAAAGAAGGAATTTACAGTCTTTGAGCATATAGATATCAACACTCCTTCATTACTGGTAAGAATTGACTGAATTCTTCATTCTCTGTTTTTGGCATATAAATACTAAAGAATAATTGCCTAAACTATGTATTCTTTACAATTTTTAAGTAGTAACTTTATTTTTAAATTACATAAATGTTTTCCAAACTACAGTGAAGAGCAATACCAATTAATGCAGAATATGCTCATATTTTCTGATATTGTAATAAATTTAAGTAAATATTTAAAATAAGACCAATATTTGGTATGAAATATCTCTTAACCCAGAAGATAACAAAAGTAACAAAAGTAAATCTGTTCCCTGGATAGTTGTAGTAGAAAAGGAACAGTAATATCGATTATTACTATAATAATATCACTTACCTTGAAAATATTATAATCTAAAATTTGTACTACATTGCATTACTCCAATACAGGGATAGTTGTCAAATCATGGGGAGATTATTATTTTCATGAAAAAACTTAAATTCTGTTTTAAAGAAAATCTTTTTTAATTGTATTTTTTCACAAGTTTCAAATTTGAATTCAGAAACTTTACTTGGTTTAAACAAATAATAACATCTTTACACAAGTAAGAATCAATCTTACAAATGAATTTTCTTTTTTTTTTATTCTGGGTTTTACATTCTCAAAGATGTTATCATTTGAGATTATAACCAAGTTGCTTTCTGAAACTGCCTCTTTTTTTTTTTAATAAAGGCAGTTTAAATAGAATGTGGAAAGGGTTTTTTTGTTTTGTTTTTTCCTTTTTTTTTAAGTTGGTTTTTAATTACTGTGTATGTAGTGCGTGCTAAAACTATGTTTATGAAATACGTTAAACCCTTTTTTCTTTAATTGAATGGAAACTTGTATAAAGACAGAAATACCAGTATAAATCAAAAGCTTTTGGTTAATGGAAAAGTATATTTGCTACAGAAAAAGAAGCAACATTGCTTTTAATGTTAAATTATTCAGGAATTGAGGATTGTATTTTAAAAATTTTATTCCTGTCTCAATTCATACCTTGATCTTTTTCTCTAAATTTATATCTTACAGTCACCCCAAGCAGGCACAAAAGAAAAGACTCTCTGTTGCTGGTTCTGTACCTCAGGCCCCATATCCTTAAGTGCCAAGATCGAAAGGAAGGGCTATACGCCAGGTATGTATGAGGTGGACTCCCACTAAGACTGATCTTTCTTCATTTAACTTTTGTGCATGAATTTACATTTTTTTCTACTAAATGCAAAGATGATACAGTATTCTTTGGTAAACTGTCATAAATTGTGCTTATCCAGTTTCCTTTTGTAAATTGGGATGTAGTCTTGTTTTTTAAATAGCTGCTGTAAATGTATAGTTGAGTTTTAGAAGTTACTTGCCGCTCTTAGGGTGGCTTCTTAATCCACATGGTTCACTGAACTTGCAAACTTTAGTTCAAGAATCTACATTTGTTTGGGGGTTGGTTAGTTGGTTTTTAACAGTAGATATATATGTATTTTTTTTCATGTAGGTGAATCAATTCAGATATTTGCTGAGATTGAGAACTGCTCTTCCCGAATGGTGGTGCCAAAGGCAGCCATTTACCAAACACAGGCCTTCTATGCCAAAGGGAAAATGAAGGAAGTCAAACAGCTTGTGGCTAACTTGCGTGGAGAATCCTTATCGTCTGGAAAGACAGAGACGTGGAATGGCAAGTTGCTGAAAATTCCACCAGTCTCTCCCTCCATCCTCGACTGTAGTATAATCCGTGTGGAATATTCACTAATGGTACGTACAGATTTAAGGGTTTGGCGTGGATGTTTTTTGAAGTCTTAATGTCATAAGGGTATCATTTTTGTCATATCTAGAATATGATTTTTTTTATTCCATATATGATATATATAGGTATATGTAATTCTTTGTATAACTTGGACTATAATTTCTAATTTTACCTGAGGTCAGTGCACCATATAATAGTGTACATAATGGAGAAACTTTTCAAGTATATCATTAAAAAATGAAGTAAATGAGGGCCTCAGATGACAATAGATTGGGTTATTTGTTTTTAAAAAAGAAATAGTACTTGGCATTCTAAACCTTTCTTTTCATTGTTTAGGTATATGTGGATATTCCTGGAGCTATGGATTTATTTCTTAATTTGCCACTTGTCATTGGTACCATTCCTCTACATCCATTTGGAAGCAGAACCTCAAGTGTAAGCAGTCAGTGTAGCATGAATATGAACTGGCTTGGTTTATCCCTACCTGAAAGACCTGAAGGTAATAATTTGATAATGTTATCTAAGCTTAATCTGGTATTTGCAAGAAAATAATTTTGCTTCTGATATTTTACGATTAGATAAAATTTGTCTGTATTGAAGAGTGGGGTGTGCCCCTAATGTTAGGTTTAAAATGTATATCCCCCTAGTTTTAATCACAAGACAGATGATTATTATTTTACTTTGACATTCCTTTTTAATACCTTCTATTCTGTGTATTTTGACATGCATAAGAACATGCTGTTCGAATTGCGTGTATCTTTTTCCTTCAGCACCACCCAGCTATGCAGAAGTGGTAACAGAGGAACAAAGACGGAACAATCTTGCACCAGCAAGTGCTTGTGATGACTTTGAGAGAGCACTTCAAGGACCACTGTTTGCATATATTCAAGAGTTTCGTTTCTTGCCGCCACCCCTTTATTCAGAAGTAAGCATCACACCCTCAAGTACAAAATGGGCTGACTCTTTAGTAAGCAGTATTGCAGAGTTTCTGAAAATACAATTAGGTTTTGATATCATAGTAAGAGAGAAATAAATAATTTTGAACAACAGATTAAAAGTTAGGTCAAGATTGTCAATACAGTCTCACCCAGACATTGGACTGGTCTCTTACATTATTGGCTAAATAAAGATAATGATCTAACCCCATGCTTGTAACATGCTAGTTAAAGGAATAAATATTTTAAAGCATCTGTAGAACTAGCATTTGCAACCATTGATTAAATAGCTAGAATTTGTCTTACTCGTCATCCTTTTTAATTTTCGTATTTCAACATTCTCAGTGATAGGGGAAAATAACATTTGCAGTAACGTACTTAAACAGCATTCCTACACTGTTAGATTATTTTTATTCGTCTCAAGTAACTGAGCACTTACATGAATAAAACATGGCCCTTATTTGGGAGAAGCGTATAGACTGGTGAGAAAAAAACAAACTTAGAAGCAAAATATTACATAACAATGTGATAGGAATGCACAGTTCATTTAAGGAGCAGCTTATTGGGTCTTGAGAATCAGGAGGGGCTTCCCTAAGAAGGTGATTGTTAAGCTGATTCTTAAAAAGTAAGTTTTCTCAAATGTAGAATATTCCAGGCAGGAAGAAAAATATACTCAAAGGAAAGGAGTTGGGAAGAAATCCAGCAATTTCAGGATACTTCAGAATATATATATATATGCATATATGTAATATGCATTGTAAGAGACTTCTAGAATTGGCCTTGATAACAATATATTACCAGATAATTTTTTAAATCATTAGAATCAGCTTTTGCTTTTTGATTGCTATAGTTTAGACAGCTATTTTGCAGTGAAATACTACTCCCAAGAAAGATACAAGAGGATTGTTTCACTCTTCAACAAGTTGCTTTTATTTTTTTTTCCCCCTTAATAGCATGACTAGAAGAGTCAGTTTTCCTTTGGATGTGATTAATATGAAATCCACTGTATTCATTGATTATAGGATGTTCCAAAATCTGTTCTGTTCTCTGCAAATTCTTGTTTGGACATAGTTTTTTTGTTTCACTATTTCAGTTCATGAAATTTTTCATTAAATGCTAAAAGTATCCTCCCACTTTTTAGAAATACTGTCACTACATTTTTATTTTGTCATTTCTGTCTTGCTTATTAAGTCTCTCGTTTGTGATTTGATCTGAGGCTTCCTAGTTGTACAACAGGCATTTTTAAAGAATGGCAATCTTAAGTATCCACTTTTAAGCAATTTGTCATAAAATTCTACCTTCTTTTAAAATGAACTAAAGCTAATTAAAAGAATATAAAACTTTTAAAAGCCTAAATTAGTTCAGGATATGATTTAATTGTTTAATATCTAGCCACATTTAGGGATGGGGGAGTTCTCAATTGTATTAAAGCTATTTTGAATTTTTTTTTTCTTGAAAGGATAGTCATTAAAAAGAAAAGTGTAAGTGCATATGAAAGTCATTACAGAAAGAGGCAAAATGGGATGCCTCTGGAGCATTTGGGTTCATCATTCTTATTTCTTGATACACACTGTATTCCTAGGCCCTCTCTGGGGCTTTACTCTTATGAGCTATCACCTCAAGTAAGCACCAAGAACATTGTTTACACAACTACATTCTTCCCAAAGCCTAGGGAAAACATCAGTTGACTTTTTTGTAACAGGATGAAATGGAAACTTTACAGGAGAAAATCATTGCTATGAAAATGTTGGCCAGTATATATTTTAAGTCCTCTTAAGTTCTATTAAATGCTGAATAAAGCTCCTGTTATCTGATGAAATATTACCTTTAGCTTTTGTCAAATAAAACTATCCTGGCATACCTTTACAATGTAGTTGTTAATCTAGTAATTGAATAGCAAGTACTTCATAAATGATACTAATCCTCTTTCTTCCCCATACAAGCCCTTTATGTTCATTCTGATTACATTTCTCAATGTAATCAGATTTCTGATTACAGCATTCAAAACATTAGCCTGTTTGCTACATCCTTACTAAAAGCTATCAGTTAACTTCAGTTTTGAGGTTTTTGTATTTGTTTTTTTCCCTTTCTAGATTGATCCAAATCCTGATCAGTCAGCCGATGATAGACCATCTTGCCCCTCTCGCTGAAGGAATACTTGGTTAAATCAAGTTGATGTGGGTTCCGAACTGTATCTCTTCCCTTCCCGGCTGAGGACAGAGAAGTATCTTGGAGACATGTTTTCAGAGGAAGTGGAATAGCTTTTGCCCAGAAAAATGGCAAACATGAAACAACCAGTGATCACGCTTTAGAAGCCTACAGCAACATTCTGGGACTGCTCCAACATGCTTGAAGATCTAAGCTTTTCTCCTTTAAAACTGGCACATACTAAGAGCAGTCTTCTTAGCCTATGGTCATACGTGTCAAGACACCACGTTGTAAAGAGGGATGATTTCCTTCTTTTGATTTGAAAATTTGCACATGCTCAATGCTTACATTGTGCGGTTCAATGTCACTACAGCTTTTTTTTTCCATTTATGCCAGACTCTTGATACTCTTTTAAAACTTGTTTGTGGTGAGCACAACAAGGAACAAAAGAAAGATTTGAAAGAAACTTTAACATGAAAAAAAAATGCACTGACATTTTTTTTTTTTATTATTTAATATAGCCTGGACTTTACCTGCGTATGCACATGCTCAGAATTGTCCTACTAGGCTGACCATGTATCACCTCTTCAGCTTGGATCCTATTGTGGATTTATTTACAAACATCAAATGCCTTCAAGCCAATCCTTCTTGCTGTATGTTTGCAGCCTACTGTGGTAGATAAGCAACAGATATGTGGGAAAAGAGATAAGAGGAGGAAGCTAATAAGAGACTTTGTCAAGATTGTATACCTTCTTGGTTTCTTTTAGGAATTTGTTGCCTTTCTACTATTACAGCAAAGCAGCATTTTGTTACTGACTGCCTAAAATCACTTAATCTCAGGTGAACGCATCACTTGCCAAACTGTTGGAATGCTATTTGTGTTTTGTTGCACTGTTGAGTTATTTTTTTGTTTGGTTGGCTTTTTGGAGAGGGAAATTTGGAAAAGGGACATACACAAAAGTGATAACCCACCCGCATTCCCTTCTTATCATTACATATAAGAAGAAGCTAGCAGAGCTGAGAAATGGAGTCAAAATAGGCAGTATGGCAGGCACCAGCAAAGAGTTAAGGGCTGTTGCTCTTACAAGTTATTGTTATTTTTTATTATTATTTTAAAAGTATGGGAGTTTTCCAGTCACTGGAAAGGAGGAGATAGTGCATTTATTTTTATACAGAGTTACTTAATTACCTCCAAAACACATATGTTGGAAATCATTTTTGCTGGTGCAGGGTATTTCCATGAGCAGGAATATGTATGTTCAGATTATGAGAGAGCTCATTTTATACATTTCCTGTCCTGCTCAAGCTTGACAGCTTGAAAGCCCCAGTATATTATAAAAGTATAGAATGTCAAAATTACAAATACTAGACTATTTGTTGAAATAGTAACTTTTATATTTTTCTGGGTTTTTTTTTTTAAACAAAAGTATGTTTTTCCATAACCTAAAGAAGATTTTGCTAAACAAGAGAAATCATTCACTTTGAGTATATATAGTTATGAAGAATGATCACATCAGTAAATTACAGAATGTATGAAAGATAATTTACAGTTGACTCATAAATATACCAGCATTCATGAAGACCCTTAAAACTGCATTTTCCAAGGTACCAAGTGTACTGAATGTCTTTATTTTAGAAGGATTTCAGCTTTGTTTTTTGTTTTTTTGTGTTTTTTTAAATGAAAATCGGCATCTCTGATGTTGCAACATATGTGTGAAATGGGTCTTACATCTATCCTGCCATTTAATCCCACAGTTAATAAAGTGGCTGAAAATAATAGTAACTCTGGCTTGGTGCTTGACCTGGTTAAATACTGTCTTAAAGCTTCATACAAAACAAATAGGCTTTTCCATAAGTGGCCTTTAAGAAAACATGGAAGACAATTCATGTTTGAAAAATGCTGACAGGGTGAAGAAAGCCCATGTAAAAATGAATCGCGTTTTAAGTGATTCGGTTAAAGGGTTTGGGCTCCCGTAGCAAACTAATACTAGATAATAAGGAAATGGGGGTGAAATATTTTTTTATTGTTGTTAAATCATTTTGTGAATGTCCCCCTCAAAAGAAGCTAATGGAATATTTGGCATAAAGGGCATTTGGTGGTTTTATTTTCGTTGGGGGTTGGAGGGGGGGGGATTGTCAGAAAATCCCTTTTCTTTTGTCTCTTCTTACGTCTAACTGACTAGGGAACAATTGTTGATATGCATAGCGTTGGAATACTTATCACCATGTACTCTTATAAATAACACATGAGGAAAGAATGACCAATATTCTAATAATTGGCACTGGATCACAAAATGTGATACAATTTTAAATATATAAAACTTTATCAAATAAAGTTTTATTTCCCCCATTATTCCTTTACTTTCTTATTTAGAGGCATTACTCTTTTCTAAATATTGGTCAATTCTTGATACAAGATGTGAGCTTCACAGGTGTATTCCAGTATTCAAAGATAGATTCCTGATTTTTCAATTAGGAAAAGTAAAATCCAAAATGTTAGCAAAATGAAGTGCAATATTAAATGTTTGCTTTATAGATTATATTCTATGGCTGTTTGTAATTATCTTTTTTTCTTCTTTTTTATTTGGTGCTGAATATGTCCTTGTAGGCTGTTTTAAGAAAACAACATGTGGGAAATGATTTAATTTTTCCTATTGCTCTTCCTTGTGGAAAATAAAAGTGTTTCTTTTTTTTTTTTTTTCTTTTTTATAAAATTGTTTGGAGATTTATTTGAATTTGAATCATTTCAGTAACTCATCATACATGCAAACACTATTAAGACTACAATTAGGGAGTTCCATGGTGGTCTAGTGGTTAGAATTAGGCTCTTTCAATGCCGTGGCCCAGGTTCAACCCTAGTCGAAAAACTGAGATCCTCCAAGCCATGTGGCATGGCCGAAAAGTTTAAAAAAAAAAAAAAAAGACTACAATTAAATTCTTATTTTAAGCCATGCTGGATAAGAATTGTTTCTAGATCTTGAGAGGCGTAGAGGAATTTTTAATATAAATTATCATTGTTTTACTTAATTCATTAAGTGATAGATGCTTTTTTTATAAAATTTAGAAGTTTGATAGATGTTTCCATGTATATATGAACCAAACTGAACCAGCTGTTTTCACTTTTCAGGTACTAATTCCTCTCTCTGATGTGTCCCAAGTTTTTAGTATTTCAAGAGCACATAAATTTAGAAATTGTATTAATCTAATCTTAAAACAATTTTTCTAAATGTTAAAACATTTTTTTTTCCTCAAAGAATGTCTGGATTTTATAGTGATTAGTAACATTAAGAAGTAACATTTGGAATCACACTTAGAAGTTATCTTCTTAACAGTGTTTATATACTCTTGGATGATCTATCAAGTTGTATATGTACATTACTATATGATTCTCCCCTATTCTCAAATGTATATATACATGGAAGAAGTGTGTTACAAAGAGACATTAAGAGACATTTACAATCGATTTTATAGCAACACACTATCATCCTTGTTAAGTAAAAGCAGTCTGCACAATATTTTAATACAATAAGGAAGTAAAAACAACTAGGAGAGGAATCATGAGAAGGGAACATCTGTGTTCTGGGTTCTTTGACTTTAGATAAAACTTTGTATAAGATGGGATTTTGATTTCTTCATCTACAGAGTGGAACATTATGCAGTTAAAACACAACTTTAGGTAAAGAAATGATGCTCGATGTCAGTTGCTGAAATGTTGGAAATTAACCATGTTACTTCTGAATTTGCATTTGAATACTTCTAGTTCAGTACATGTCTCAAGTTACGTAAAAGTGAGTTGCCTGGGTCTAATTTTTTCTTATCTCAGTTCAGGTTAGTCGCTCAGTTGTGTCCAACTCTGTGACACCATGGACTGCAGCACGCCAGGCCTCCCTGTCCATCACCAACTCCCGGAGTTTACTGAAACTCATGTCCATTGAGTTGGTGATGCCATCCAACCTCTGTCGTCCCTTTCTCCCACCTTCAACCTTTCCCAACATCAGGGTCTTTTCCAATGAGTCAGTTTGCATCAGGTGGCCAGAGTATTAGAGTTTCAGCTTACTTAGCAAATTCCCTGTGTCGTTAATTTATTGAATGGTCAACATTGGTATATTTATCAGGACTTTTGAAAATTGTAACAGGGAGAAACTCAGACTAGCTTAAGTAAAATATGTTAAATAGTAATTCCAGGGATGAACTGTATTAAGCACATTTGGATCCAGAAATCCAAATACTATAAGGATACACTTATCTCTGTTCACTCACCTTTTTTGTATTACCATTAGTCTGTCTTATCAGACTCATTCTCTGTTAGATGGGTTGGGAAAGATGGCCTCAGCTTTTATAGCTCACAGAAGAAATGTCACCTTAAGCCCCCAAGACATTTGTCAGGGAAACTGCTAGTTGCCAGTACCTTGGTCATGTTCCATGCTACCTAGAATGGATTTCCCAAATTTCTGAAAATTTGGTTTCCAGAAGAGAAAAAAGTGAAAGTCGTTCAGTTGTGTCCGACTCTGCAACCCCATAGACAATACAGTCCATGGAATTCTCCAGGCCAGAATACTGGAGTGGGTAGCCATTCCCTTCTTCAGGGGATCTTCCCAACTCGGATTGAACCCAGGTCTCCCACACTGCAGGCGGATTCTTCACCAGCTGAGCCACAGGGAAAGATCACTATATTTTTACTGTTAAAGTGTTGTTCGAAGCAGCAGTAATGGCATCATCTGAGAAGAGGAAAATATCAAAATCTGTCTCAGAGTATTGACCCAAAGTACCTGTTGACATGACTCCCAGGTAATTTGTAAGTACAACAAAGTTTGAGAAACCAGCAGGAAACAAAAGTATAAAATGGAAGCAATAGGCAAATTTGTTCTCATGAATACCAAGGTGTAATTGAGTTGAGGATTTGGGGCACTTAAGAAGTGAAAAATAAACTTGCCATTTCAAATCCCACAGCGTATTCATGGCTTGATATTTTTGAGACAGATCTTTGTAATTACGGGGGTGCTAGCAGTTACTACACCTTTAGAACCCTCATGTCTACAATCAGCATTTCTCAATGCTCTTCCATGACTGATTTTGCCTTTTCATGATACAAATCAATACAGAGGGGAAATACATTTTTCAAGTCATGAGAAAAAAAAAAAAAAACGATAAATTTTATTTTGACTTTTGAGGATTGTAAGTCTGCAATCTTACAATGAAAAAAGATTTTTAGGAAAATAACCAGAAGATGTATATACACAAATATGGAAAAGTCCAGGACAACTAGTATTTTAAAAACCCAAAAGCACATGCCCAAATGGAAAGGGAACCAGTAACACTGTCTGACTGTGGAACAGCACAAAGGTAAATATAAAAGAACTTTTTTTCAAACTAGCTTCACAAATGCCAACGTACGCAAGTAATGTCAAGATATTATACAGAGCCAAAAAGCAATAAAGTTGCTTTAGAATAGTTTCTAGCATTTATATGTTAAAAGTATATAGTTTGATGCAATTCACACCTATATTAAGAAGTTTCTGGGGCTTCCCTGGTGGCTCAGTGGTAAAGAATTTGCCTGCAATGCAGGAGATTCAGGTTTGATCCTTGGTCCTGGGAGATCTCACATGCCTTGGAACAATGAAGCTCATGCACCACAACTACTGAGCCTGGGTTCTCGAGCCCACAGGCCACGACTACTGAGCCCACAGGCCACAACCTCTGAAGCCCGCACACTCTAGAGCCCATGCACCGCAACAGGAGAAGCCACTGCAGTGACAAGCCCGAATACCACAAGACGAGCGTGGCCCCTGCTCGCTGCAACTAGAGAAAAGCCTACACAGCAATGAAGACCCAGTACAGCCAAAATAAACTTTTTACAGATAAGAAAATGTGTTCCCTAATCAAGAAAATTATTTAAAAAAATAACTGATAAGTCATAGCTAAGTCAACTGGAAGTGGATTTTTGCTAGTTCTAAATTCAAGACTTACATAAGTTCTCAACATTAATTTCCAGTCTAAACAAAATAATCGTTACCTCTGGGCACTGACTGGTAAGTCTCTGGGAACACTAATAAAGTTAAAACAATGAGAACATCATTTTGTATAATTTAGAGGTCTGTTTCCCAGTTACATAGTCTTACCAGTGAACAGAAGAATGTGAAAGATGAAAATATATATCTCCTAATTTTTAACCCTATAAGATGGTGTTAATTTTGCCAACTCATAGATCCAATGGTAATGATACAAATAGTGAAAGTCAAAGTATTACTCTGTTACTGTTTTAGATGATATGAATTTTTGCCAAAAGCTATCTGATCCTTATTGAATATAGGAATTCGGATTTAAGTCATTTTTGTTAAATGAATTAATAGCTTACACAATGATATAAATGCAAAAAAAAAAATGTTAGAATGAGCCAGTTTCTGCTCTCTTTTGTTCTTTTCTTTAGAAAATCAGCCATCTCCATCTTCTAGTGCAAGGCCCACTTTGATAATCTAGACGTTTTGACAGGTCTGAATCCCACAAAGTGTACCCAAGATGTTTAGACTAATTAGGAAAATAATAGGAAACTCAAATTCAGCACGAGGATCATGCAAACAAACAGCATGCTGGCAGCCTATAAAAGCATACCCAGAACCTACAACAATAAAATCACACAGGCTGTTCTCCAAATCGTCAATTCCAAAATTACAATAGCAGCGTTGGTGGTATAGTGGTACACATAGCTGCCTTCCAAAATTACAAAAAGCAGAGGAGAAAATGTTCCCTCCCCTTCACTATTTTTCCTTCCATTTGGAAAACCAATTCTACAAAACCCTAGAGAAGAAATAGCCATGGGAGTACATGCTGTGTAGGGAAGCCGTAGACAAATGCCTCAGACTGCTGAGCTTTTATGAGTCCTTGAGCAGACTGATCCGGAAAAGCCAAATAAATTGCCATGTTACACTGCCAAGTGTATTCATTTCCTATAGCTGCCTTAACAAAGTACCACAAACCAGGAGACTTAAAACAACCACAGTTTATTCGCTCACAGTTCTGGAGGCTAGAAGTACAAAATGATGGCAGGGCCATGTTTCATCTGAAGCCCAAAGAAGAAAATCTTTTCTCTCTTCTTCTTGCTTCTGGTGGTAGGAGGCAGTCTTCGGGCTTCCTTGGCTTGCAGATGCCTCACTGGAATGTCTGCCACTGTTAAATGGCCATCATCTCCCTGTGTGTCTCTCTCCCTTCATATGGCATTCTCTCTGAATCTCTTTTCTCATTAGGACACAGTCATATCGGATTAAGGACTCACCTAGCCCAGTTTCTGTTAGTCACTCAGTTGTGTCTGATTCTGCAATCCCATGGACTGTAGCCCACCAGATTCCTCTGTCCGTGGAATATTCTAGGCCAATATTCCAAGACTATTGGAGTGGGGTGCCATTTCCTTCTCCAAGGGATCTTGCCAACCGAGGGATCGAACCTGGGTCTCCCTCATCGCAGGCATATTCTTTATGATCTGAGCCACCAGGGAAGCTCTGCCAACAAAGGTCCATATAATCAAAGCTATGGTTTTTCTAGTAGTCGTATACAGATGTGAGAGTTGGACCATAAAGAAGGCTGAGCACCCAGGAATTGATGCTTTCGAATTGTGGTGCTATAACCCTTTTCCAAATAAGCTCACTTTCTGAGATGTTGGGGATCGGGTCTTCAGCATATCTTTTTAGGAGACAAAATTCAACCCATAACACCTTCCTTCACACCAAAAATGAAACCATCATAACAATACAGCATTTATAAGGAAAGGCTACCACTTTTGGGGGGCCTGTTGAGAGGCTGTGGTAGGCAAGAATTCATCTGGGGGGTAAGAAACCTAAATTCTGGTCCACAGACACCAAGAAGGTGAATGAACTTGAACAAGTCATTTGAGTTTTCTGGTGCCCCCATTTCCTGTTTCCTCATTTAAGAAAAAAAAGTCTTTGGGGACACTTCCAACAATACCTTTCTACTTGGGTTACCTGATATAATGGAGTGAAAATACCTTGTGTTCGGACTCTAGGGTTTCTAAGATTTTATATTATTACAAAAATTATAATTTCCCTATTCTTACACCAATACTGTAGCTTTTAAAACTTGTACAATTGAATTTCACTCTCAAAAATAGTTTGTAGTAGTATGTAGTGCATTGTGTGTGCACATTCAGTTATTCGGTCATGTCTGACTCTTTGCTACCCTATGGACCGTGTTCAACCAGGCTCTTCTGTTCATGGGATTCTCCAGGCAAGAATACTGGAGTGGATTGCCATGCCCTCCAGGGGGTCTTCCCTGGAGCAATGAAGAGTGGCAGAAGAAGCTTTGCTAGCTCATCTGCCACTCACCTCCTGCACCGCACTTTCTGATAGGCCACAGACTGGTACCTCAGTTTCTTCATTCTTCAACAGTAAAAGTGAAACTTTTCCAGGACTTTTGCAGTTTCTTGTAGACAAACCTCTTTCTTACCCAGTGGGTAGGAACTCAGGTGTGACCCTGCTCTCAGAGTACCACATACTCAGACTATGTGATTTGGCATGAGTTGATTATTAAGGGATTAGCCTTTCTTATTTAAAGTAACTAGAATCCTCAATTCTCACACAAAAATTTGTGTTTTTATCTACTATTGAGCTGTTTTAATACATATTCCTAATGCTCTGAGGTATCATTTTTAAATTTTTAGTATATGACTACTAAATGAGAAATAGATTCGGTTTTGTAAGATTTATGAGAGCAAACATTAATTTATAGAAAGAGCCACTGAGTCTGAGTAGGTATAAGAGTCAGAATAGAGTAGAACTTCTTCTGGAGAAGATTTGGCTAGTACTCGAGCAGCTGCTTCCGAGCCATGGCTCAGATGGTAAAGAATCTGCCTGTAATGCAGGAAACCAGGGTTCGATGCCTGGGTCAGGAAGATCCCATGGAGAAGGGAACGGAAACTCACTCTGGTATTCTTGACTGTAGAATTCCATGGACAGAGGCAGGCTACAGTCCAGAGGGCAACAAAGAGTTGGACATGACTGAAGTGACTTAGCATGCACACACACAGGAGCAGCTGCAAGGTCACCTGCCCTGCTTATTTAGGGTGAAGACACTAGTGACCCTGGCTTCCATAAAAGGAGGGAGGGAGATAGATGATAAGTCAAGGGAAATTGTATTTCTCTGTTCATCTTAAGGTAGTTTACTTCAAAGATAATCTTCAATTTAGTGCTAACACTAGATTATTTCAAGGGGAAAAAGTGCACCTGGGATATTTCTATCTGGGACAATGCTACTATGGTACAAAGCAGAAAAACCAGGAAAAATGCAGGATAAAGTTTGAGCTACAATTTCCCCTTATTACACAGTGAAATTTCCTTCTAAAATACCCTTCGCTTGGTGCTAATGGAATACAACATAATAGAGTTTTGTTACCTTAGGGCATTATCTACACCACTCTATGCCTCTTTGACAGTTAGCTTTCCTGATTCAATAAAGAAGAAGAAAATTGCTCCAATTTGAGGAAAATCTATTAACTCGTTTCATTCTCTAAGGTACCATTCTTCCATACGCTGAAGAACTAGCTTACAAAATAACGTCATAGAAATTGAAACACTCTGACCAGGTAGAACCTGGAATACACATTCCTAAACTAGGGGAAAGATTATACGTCTGTCTGCCTTCATCTTTTCCCTAAGCCCACGTAGAACGATTTGTGAAGTGTAGAAATGGTACACGTGTGTTTTTCTTTGGCCTGTCTTTCGAATACCAACCTATGAAGCTCCTACAATGTGTCAGGTACCCTGCAAGGTCTCTTTATGTACATTGTCTTATTCATCCTTATAGCCACTTTCAAAGATAGCTATTACATGTCGTAGTTTTTAGTTGGGGAAACTGTCTTCAAGAAAGTTTGATCAAGGGCCTCTCTGGTGGCTCAGTGGTAAAGAATCCACCTGCCCAATGCAGGAGACACGATCCAATTCCTGGTCCAAGAAGACGCCACGGAGCAACTAGTCCTGTGCCCTAAAGCCCGGTATTTTAAATCCTGAGTATTTCAACTACTGAGCCTGGGCCCTAGAGCCCAAGCCCATGTGCCCTGGAGCCTACGCTCTGCATCAAGAGAAACCACGACCACAAGAAGCCGTGCACCGCAAATAGAGTAGTACCCCCTCACCACAACTAGAGAACGCCAATTCATAGCAACGGAGACCCAACACAGCCAAAAACAGAGAAATAAAAATTATTTTAAAAGAGAGAAAAAATTTTGAGCAACTGTCTCAAACCACACACCTATCCCATTAAAGACCTGTGACTCACATCCAGGATTGTGTATATTTAAAGCCCTGGCATTTTGCTATAACGCTACACATATTATCAGTGAACCCTTTATCTGAACCGAGGCTTTGTCTTCAGAAAGCCCCCAGTCAGCATAAAATTCATTCATCCTCACCAGGACCCCTCAAGAACTAGACACTACGGTGCTAAACGTTGCAAGTGGGAAGGCAGAAGTGGTTGGGTGCAATTGTAGGCGGCCCTGAGCTCTGAGGGGACAAGTAGGAAGTTTCAGGGCAGACCACTACGTGTTGCCTTCACTGAGGGAGCCAGAGCCCGACTGTCAGCAGCAGCTGCTGGCACAGGAGAAAGGTCAGTGAGAGTGGAACTGCCACGGGGAGAGGCCACGGCAGGCCCAGGAGACGGGACCTGATTCCAAGGGGAAAACTAGGTCATAGCACAGCGCCTCTGTGCTATTCTCTCCCGGGCTCCCTGCCCACTGGGAATGTCTCAGTGAATGTACCTGGACTAGGCTCATAGTCAGATGACTCCTTTGAAAACTGAACTAATTAATCCCTTCATGTGATGGGAGAACCATTTTAGCTAATCACTTCTTCAGTGTGTGCATGCGTGTGCATGCATGTGTGAGTTGCTCGGTCGTGTCCGACTCTTTGCAACCCCAAGAACTGTAGCCCGCCAGGCTTCTCTGTCCATCAAACTCTCCAGGCAAGAATATTGGAGTGAACTGTCATTCCCGTCTTCAGAGGATCTTCCCAACCCAGGGATCGAACCCTGGTCTCCTGCATCATAGGCAGATTCTTTACCGTCTGAGTCCCAGGGTTGAGTGACAAATAATGCTCACAGCACTCAGTTCAGTAGAGGTGGGAAAGCTCCTTGACTTCCAAATCTTCCCTGATGCCCACAAGGCATTTTGGATTTGAAACTTCTAAAATTTACTCATTCAATCATTAAGTCAAACAACAACTGTTCATTATATGTGGCACTAAGTGTGTACCCTGAGAGAAATCAGAACTAAACCCATTAAAATTTCAATAGCATTACACCACTAGCCCATTTGCTGTTGCTAGATCCTTCAGGGCAATGAAGATGGCTAAGAGTCCTTTGCTTTCCATACATCTCTCTACATATTTTCTCAAAGAAATCTTCCATTTCCCTAGCTTCAACTATCAACTCTATGATAGTGACTCAAATTACCATTATCTCCGATCCTACTTTTCCCCATCTCTTTGCTCTTACTCCAAAGACGTTACAGACATTTTACTCAGTAAAGTCTTCAGTTCCTAAAAATTGGCATTTCCAAAAAGAACTCATCTTTCCTCATGTACCTAACCCGCCCCCACCCTCAATACCTTCCCTTTATCTGGGATTTCTGATCTCTGTTAAAAAGAATTGCTCTCCTCACCCATTGATTCCTTGCCTCAGTTACTGAGGTTTTCCCCATGCCAGTAAGCTATGAAGTTTTCTCAGTCTTCTCAGTAAGCTCTCCAGGGTCCCTATCCCTGTTCTTCCATTCCCGTTGCTACCCTCCTCATCTAGGTTTTTATCCTCTCACCCAATTCTTACTTCTTTCCACCCATTTTAAAATCCCATTTTCCCCCATTTTCATTTCTGGATCATTCCAAGCCCTCATGGATCCCTGATACTCTGGAGTTCCCTCAGCATTTATTCTAGTTTATGATATCCTGCTCTTAGCTCCCCAGTGAGTATTTTATCCCACCCCACCCTAAACTCTCAACCTTCATAATGCCTGATCCAGCTGTTCCAGGACAGATGCTCAAAAAACACTAGGCAATAGTTAACATTTAGACACTGCTATGTACTGAATACGCCCTGCCCTCTCCAGTTCTTATGTTGAAGCCATAAAATCCAAGTCATTTATCTGAAGACAGGGTCTTCAGAAGGGAATTAAAGGTAAACGAGGTCTTAAGGGTAGGGCCCTGTTCTGAGAGGACTAAGGCCTTATAAGGATGAGAGATATCCTGTGTCTCTTCCATTCTCTCTCTTCCCCCCTACCTCCTTCTCTCTCTGTGCATGTGGAGAAACAGCAAAAAGGCAGTCTTCTGCAAACCCAGAAGAAAGCTCTCCGCAGAACCCAGCCATGCTAGTACCCTGATCTTGGACTTCCCAACATCTAGAACAGTGAGAAAATTAACTTCCGTTGCTTAAGTCAGCCAGTCTATCTTATTTTGTTACTCCAGACCTCTTAGCCATGAGGTATGAGGTGGCGCTAGTGGTAATGAACCCACCTGTCAATGCAGGAGACACAAGAGCTACAGCTTCAATCCCTGGGTTGGGAAGATCCCCTGGAGAAGGGCATGGCAACCCACTCCAGTATTCTTGCCTGGAAAACCCCACGGACAGAGGAGCTTGGCAGGTTACAGTCCATAGGATCTCAATAAGTCAGACACGAATGAGGCAGCTTAGCACAGCACATGAATGAGCTTAATAAAGACAAAGCCTTGGTTAGCTTAGTCTTGTTACCTTGACCACAGTGAATCCTCCAAGGATATATAAATGATCTGATGCTGACCAGATGGATATAAGAAGAATTTTGTGGGAATTTCTGGGAAAATTCCTTGCTCTCAAAAGAGTTGTCAAGACAGATATTCCCTCAACATTAAGTTGTTGTGTGTGGAATTGTTTCAACGGTTTATTTACTGTGTAGGAAGGCAGGCTAAAAAGGAAGCAGACTCAGAGAGAGGGGCAGACCTGGGAGAGAGAAGCGAAATAGAGAGGGAACCTTGATCAGATGACACCTGAAGCCTGACCTCTTGAACTTTTTGGTTCTATGAGTTGGTAAATTTCCTTCATAGGCAGTGTGAGCCTGGCCTTCAAATACTTGCAACCAGAAACATCTTTCTTACAGAAAGGAACGCTAAGCCCATTACAATGAAAAAACTGTGATTCACAAGAGAAAATTCAGACCTTCTCCTTTTGTATTTTATGAATTGTATCTGACCCAATTGATCCCACAAATGCTTTGTAGGAACATTTGTCCTAACCCTCCAACACTGCTTCTCTGTAAGTGCCGGCCCATCCCACAGCCTGAGGCATTTTACTCTGAGTACATTAAACAGAAATTACATAAATTTGTCCTCAAAGAACAAACTAAAGTCTCTGATAAAATAAACAGAATGGAATGAACAATTGAAGAAGCAAAGCAAGGACATGTATTAGAAGTGATCTCAGGTGGCCTGCAGCAACTTGAAGCAGGATTTCAATTCCCAGCCAGAGAGGCTGAGATCAGGCTGCAGTAGTGAGGGCGCTGAATCCTAGCCGCTCGACCACCAGGGACCAGTGGCCAGTGACAAGGCCCTCGTGTGTCAGCTGTGTGGAAATGAATTTCTACATAGAGATGGAAAGTAGTGAAGCAAGTAAAGTGTTTATTGGGAAGAAAAAGAGTACAGTACATGTGGATAGACAGGGGCTCAGAGAGTGGCGCCCTTGTGGTAGTTTGAATTACTTTTATGGAGCATTTCTTCTGGGTTTCCTTTGGCCAATTATCTTGCTTTGTTGATTCTGAGTCCATGTTTGGTTTGTCTGGATTCTAGTGAAAAGGATTATGGGTAGGATAACATCACTTACTATGAGGTGATGGCCCTTCTCATTTGACCTCCAAGAAACCCTTCTGCACACCTTTAGTCAGGAAGGTCTTGACCTCAAGAATGAGGAATATGTAGTGTTTTATCTCTTATCTGGGCAGGGCTGCACTCTTCCCCTTCTTGCTATTTTTGGAGTCTTTGTCCGCTGGGGAGAAACTTCAGCTGTTCAGCCTGGGGCCCATCTACCTCCTGCCTCAGGAAGACCAAAATTCCAATGAGAAGAATTAAGGAAATAATTGTAAAAACCACCGAAAAAAGCCGGGGTCTCATTTTCTTAGCAGTCGAATGAAAGTCAACAGCATAAAAACAATTGTAAACACAAGAGATCCAGAATCATGTCTTTTTGTCATGGTGGTGATAATACACTCTTAACTAAACTCTCTTGCTGAGTCAGGGGCCAGAAGCCTAATTTTTTTAAAAGTCATTTTCAGTGGGCAAGTCCACAGAAGATCTAATGACTGCAGATTAAGATCTATGAAGAAAGCTTAAAACTGGAATAATGTAGCGCAGGTAATACAAAATCAAATGCCACCAGCGTCCAGGCAGGTACCACGCGTGAGTCGGTTGTGGACGGTGGGGCCTGGAGACGACTGAGAATCAGTCTGCTCTGTTCAAAGTGCACAGGGGTACTCAGCACCACAGGTGTGTTGCTCTTAGAAATATTACCCCTTGTATTGTCAGATTTCCCAAATTTTTCAAGGGAACCTGAAAATGTGTGTATATGGAGTGTGGGCATGTGTGTGTGTAAGATGAACTAGTCAGGAAAAAAAAAAAAATCAGTGTTCAGTCCAAAAGAAGGAAAGAAGGGTAGGGGGAGGAAAGAAGGAAAAAAGAAAGTCAGTGAGCCATTTTTCCCACTCATCCTTTAGAGAAGTCATCTTCAAGGAGCCGGAGGAGCAGACCATCTGAATCATCATTTTCAAACTACCCTCATGTCTCCTGTCCTCCACAGCTGAGACGAGCCCTCACAGACGTTATTAGGCAGAAGATGGCCAGTGCCAGAATAGGGCTCCTTTTTTTAAAAAAAAAAAAATGTATTTTATTTATTTGGCTGCATGTGGCTCAGCTGGTAAAGAATCCGCCTGCAATGCTGGAGACCTGGGTCTGATTCCTGGGTTGGGAAGATCCCCTGGAGAAGGGAAAGGCTACCCGCTCCGGGATTCTGTTCTGGCTTGGAGAAGTCCTGTATAGTCCTGGATAGTCCATGGGGTGGCAAAGAGTCAGACACAACTGAGCGGCTTTCACTTTCACGGGGTCCCAGTGGCGGCACATGGGCCCTTGTTACGGTGTGTGACCTTTGCTCTGGCTGTGGTGCCTGGGCTCCACATGTGTGAACTCAGTTGATGCAGTGCAGGCTTAGTTGCTCTGCAGCATGTGGGATCTTAGTTTCCTGACCAGGGATCAAACTTGCATCCCCAGCATTGGAAGGTGGATTCTTAAACACCGGACCACAAGGGAAGTCCCCAGAACAGAGTTTCTTGACCTCCTAACAGGAAATGAGAGTCGCCTGGGAGTCCTGTGAAATTGCAGAGACCAACTCTAAGGTCTAGACGAGTCTAGGGTGGAACCTGAGATTCACATTTCTAAGGAGATCTCAAATGTTACAAAGTGATTGGTTCACACTTTGAGTAGCAAGATTTTATAGAGTAGGTTTTTCCAACGTTTTTTGACAGCAATCTAAAATAAGAAATACATTTAACTTGGCAACCTAGAACCATATGCAGAGCAGACATATAATTGAAACATGGACAAAAGTTATTTTATGGAGTATACCGTGTCATTTTTATTCAATTTCACTGTTTTATTCTATCCTACTTTGTGTGTGTGTGTGTGTGTTTAATATTGGTCATTACCTATCAAAGAATTTTTTGGCCCCCTTATAAGTAATGATATAAAGCTTGAAAAACACTTCCATTAAATTCATACTCAAATCTCTTCTATTATATTTTTTAAAATGTATCTCTCCTTCAGAGCAAGAAGACAAGAAAACACTATAAAGGTTGCTGGAGGAACCTAGATCCAAGGAGAAGACAGAAATAGTTAACAGGGATTGAACTCTTCTATTTTTTAACATTATGATTAAGCACATGCCCTGTTGGACCAGACTGCAGAATTCTAAACCTGGTGAAGCCACTTAAAAACTGTGAAACCTGGGCAAGTTATTTAACCTCTTTGTGCCCAGTTTCCACATCTGTAAAACAGAGATAACAATAATACAAGTGCCTTGTGGGCTTTTGTAAGAATTGCTATGTATAAAAAGCTGTATATGTATGCCCATATATATATATATGCATATGCATATATGCATATATATATATATGTGTGTGTGTGCTTAGCCACTCAGTCGTGTCCAACTCTTTGTGATCCCCTGGACTGTAGCCCATCAGGCTCCTCTGTCCATGGGGATTCTCTAGGCAAGAACACTGGAGTGGGTTGCCATGTCCTTCTCCATATATATATATATATATACACATTTATGTATAAATACAGGACAATGTACTACACACACTAAGCATCACAAAAGTGTTTGCCATTGCCATCATTATTACTAAGTACTTTACAGGAGTCATATAATTTAGCTTTCTTTTTCTTTTTCATTTAGCTTTCTAAAAATCCCATGGGATAATACAGCATTACTGTTAAGTGGTCTAATTTACAGGCATTCCCACTTATTTCTGTGTTGACAGAATTCCTATCTACTCAGGGCATCCATCCCTTACAAGTGATTCCGGAATGAATTCTAGTTGGGAAGGAGATCACAAGAAACCTCTCCTCTTGCCAGTGATGGGTTAAGAAAGAGAACATGATTCAGCTCTCATCAGTGAGCCATGAGGCATCTGGGAAATGTTTCCTCTCCCTTAAAGTAAAACAGAAGAAAGAAACATCCTATCTTCTTGTCTTCAGTGTTATTGTGTCTAGATGTGACACCAGAAACAGCAGCATTCATTTGACAACCATGATGGAAGCCACAGAGAACAAAGTGAAAGGCATGCACGTGGACGCATGTACACATGTTTATCATCACCACTGTGGATAGGGAGGGTGAGAGATAAAGCAAGTATAGGAAATTTCCAAAAGTTATATTAAGGAAGCCACCTATTCTTTATCCACTATGCTACTATAGCCTCATTTTTTTTACATACATAATTATTTTCTTTAAACATCCTGAAAATATGAATTGATACACATGGAAAAGATTTCCAGAATCAGTTGTCCATCTCAAAACCATTAAGGTTGATTACTCTCCAATTATTCCCTTACTATTACATGTCTATGGATTAGTTCCTCTCTAACTGGACTGTCAATATCATAATTATTCTGATAAACAACCTTAACCCAAGGTGTTATGTCTGACTATTCATAGATTAATATATCCTTGTTTTCAGGCTGTTTATGTTTTTAACACACGTCTTCCCTAAAAGAATGTAAATACTTTGGAATTTCTGAGGCTCTGGCTGGGGATCCCTAAAAATAACACTCCTCAAAGAGCAACCTTGAACTCTGAGTCTGATATTTCTCTTCCAAAACCTAACAGGCTTAATATTCTTCATGGCTACCTCTCTTATTATTGCAAGTGAACATGGAAATAACTAAATAAAAAAGCATTACATAGGCATAATGTTTAAAATTTGCTGTCATTTTACAAACTCAGAGCCACCTCATTTGTTTTTTTAAATCAATATTTTAAGAAACACACTTTTATTTCACATTTTAGCAGCTTTGAGATTGGATAGTATTTTGCAATTTTTGTTAGTCAAAAAGGGAACAGAATGCAATTGTATAGACTTTTACTTACTTCTGATGGCAGACTGGAAAATTCCAAACCCATATCATTTCAGACCCACTTGAGTTGTTCTTTTTTCAGGAAACTTCCCGTTGATACCTTTTGGTAAGATGAAAAAAGCTACAGTGTAAAAACTTGTAAATAGATGTCAGAAGCTTGGGGGGAAGTGTATAATAACAGAAACATATTCTTTTTAAAAATGCTGCTTCCACATCAACAGGCACTGATAAATCTGATTCAAAAGTGAATCTGAAAAGCTGATACCAAAGAAATGTTAGGAATATCTTACCTAATTATCTCCATTTTCCTTTTTCTGTATACATGAGTAAAATCTGAGAAAAAATTTATATCTAAATCAGAAAGAATTCTTTCAACTACAAAAAGAATTAATAATTCTAAATGATAAAAGGATTTGTCGGTTTACTTGGCATCATTTTTTTTTCATTTATTTTTATTAGTTGGAGGCTAATTACTTTACAATATTGTAGTGGTTTTTGCCATACATTGACATGAATCAGCCATGGAGTTACATGTATTCCCCATCCCAATCCCCTCCCGACCTCCCTCTCTACCCGATCCCTCTGGGTCTTCCCAGTGCACCAGGCCCGAGCACTTGTCTCATGCATCCAACCTGGGCTGGTGATCTGTTTCACTATAGATAACATACATGTTTCGATGCTGTTCTCTCGACACATCCCACCCTCGCCTTCTCCCACAGAGTCCAAAAGTCTGTTCTGTACATCTGTGTCTCTTTTTCTGTTTTGCATATAGGGTTATCATTACCATCTTTCTAAATTCCATATATATGTGTTAGTATACTGTAATGGTCTTTATCTTTCTGGCTTATTTCACTCTGTATAATGGGCTCCAGTTTCATCCATCTCATTAGAACTGATTCAAATGAATTCTTTTTAATGGCTGAGTAATATTCCATGGTGTATATGTACCACAGCTTCCTTATCCATTCATCTGCTGATGGGCATCTAGGTCATTTTTTTTTTCATTCTCAATTTTACCTGAAAATTATGACACATCTTCCCATCAATGACATCTTGAATTCTAAGAATATGATTTTATTCATAGAAGAGCAAACAGAATCAGAAAGGCTAAATGATATACACATGCATACATACACACACATATGTGCACACAGTTCCCACAGGACGAGAGGACAGGTCTTTTCTCTGCACTGCAATATTTTGCCTCTGCTTTGGTGAGCATCTTATCATGAACCAAAGTTTATAAGGCTTCCTGTAATCCCAGGACTCAACTTCGAGACAGTATTTGCCACCTGTGGAATGTTATGTGTATTTTTTCTCTAAGCCCCAGTGCCTGTGAAATGTCAAATGACATAGCAAAGACCTTGTTTCCTTTTAATGAACATCACTACGAAGGAAGAACTTGATTGCCCCGGTTGTGGCAGGGACTGCAGCCGTGTGAGACACAGACTGTATGTGTTAAGGGGAAAGTCACATTGTACACATGCTCTGCTGCTATCACACGTATGGTACCTCCGAGTATCAGCCCCTGGAGACAGTGACAAGCTTTTCCTAGGTTGGTGTGCAAAATACATAATGCAAAATATTCTGATTATCTCTAGGTTAAATTTCAGAGTTTAGCTTCAAGGATCAAGGGTGTCAAAGAGTGATCAAAATCTTTCCAAATTTTAGGGACTTCCCTGGTGGTCCAGTGGGTAAGACTTCAAGCTCCCAAAGCCTGGGTTTAATCCCTGGTCAGAGAACTAGAACCCACACGCTGCAACTAAGAGTTCACACGAAAGTGAAAGTTAGTCTCACAGTTGCGTCCAACTCTTTGCGATCCCACGGACTGTAGCCTGCCCGGCTCCTCTATCCACGGAATCCTCCAGGCAAGAATACTGCAGTGGGTTGCCATTTCCTTCCCCAGGGGATTTTCCCGACCCAGGGGTCGAACCCGGGTCTCCTCCACTGCAGGCAGACTCTTTACCAACTGGGCCACTAGGGAAGCCCAAGAGTTCACATGCTGCAACTCAAAATTCCACATGCTGAAATGAAGATTGAAGATCCCACATGCCACAACTAAGACTTGGCACAACCGATTAAATACTTTAAAACAATAAGTGTTGGAGAGGGAGGCAGGAGGGGGGATCAGGATGGGGAACACATGTAAATCCATGGCTGATTCATGTCAATGTATGGCAAAAACCACTACAATATTGTAAAGTAATTAGCCTCCAACTAATAAAAATAAATGAAAAACAAACAAACAAATAATAAGTGTTGTTGTTTAGCTGCTAAGTTGTATCCAACTCTTTTTTTTTTTTTTTCTGAGACCAATGGACTATAGCCTGCTAGGCTCCTCTGTCCGTGGGATTTCCCAGGCAAGAATACTGGAGTGGGTTGCCATTTCCTTCACCAGGGGATCTTCCTGGCCCAGGGATCAAACCCAAGTCTCCTGCGTATCCTACATTGCAGGTGGATTCTTTACTGCTGAGCCACCAGGGAAGCCCCAACATATTAAAAAAAAAAAAAAAAATTCCAAATTTTAAAATCTGAAAGTGCCTACAGGGGATTCTAGCTTGATTCCATAGCTTTTGTAAGCTCAGATTCAAATAAGCCCCTGCTGGACTGCAAGTAAATATTTCTTTGAAAGAAAAATATACCCTGGAGAGAAGCTGAAAACCATAAAGCAGCCCCTGGACTGTTCGATGGTGCTGAAGTGAGTGGGGTTTAAGAAAGAGCTCTGTCTACGATTATATTTTGTAATCTATGTTCAGAATGCAATGCTTTAAATTAAAAACAATAAATCTTTCTAAACTCCAGTTAGCTGCCAATAATGATTTGGAAACTGAAGCACAGATCAATCATTTGAACATGGAAGGGAAAGGACAAAATCCAAGAGTTTTTCCTGCCAGGAGGCCTTTAAGAGTGGTCTGCCACATGGACAATTTTCTGGTTGTGCTGACTTGGGGAGAGGATGAGGTAGGGGACAGGGAGAAAGGAAAACTTTTTGTACTATAAAAATCCTAGCAGATCTACTCTCAGTCAGACCAGTGATATTAAAAATCCTGACACTAATTGAATGTTACCATTGTTAAAGCAAGTTATGAGCTGTTTAAAAAACAAATTTCAGGCTAGATTTTTTTCCCCCCAATGCAATCTCAACAGCTAATCAAATTTAGAGGTTTTCAGATAGCAAGTAATCTATTCAATACAACTTTTTGCCAGTCCTCAATTAGAAAGTGTTAGGTGGAATCTCCAATGCCCTTAAGCCTGAATTGTTTTTCGTGTGAATCTAAAATATCCAGACCCTGTGTTCAAGAAGGGGAAATCATCAACAGTGAAAATTCCTCTAAGCTACTCCTGTATCTGTGTTTGCAAAGTTCCTGCTTGCTCTTAAGGAAATGTTATGTAAATCAGGAGCACGACTTAGTCATTCCTAGACATTATGTCAGAGGTGAAAGAAGACCTTGAGAACTACCTTCCTACAAAATTCAGGCAAAATTATTTTTGTTGATTTTTCTCCTATAGTAATAGAAGGCATATAGAAATTTCAGTTTGAAAAACAAAGCAGAAAATATAATAATGGACAGAACTCCCTTTCCTAATCACTTCTTTTTTTTCTTATTACTTGCACACAAACTGAAACTTTGTTGTAGAATACTTTCAAAAGCATTCAGTCTTTCTGTGACTTCATCTCAATAATTTTGAGAGAAGTCAGTTTGGAAATTTGCAACATTTCTGGAATAATTTCAAATAAATACACATCTATGTTCATACATATGGACCAGTGATTTGCAACAGGGACAATTATGCCTCTTCCTATCCCCAACCCTTACCCAACCCCAGAGGAAATTTGGCGAAGTCGAGATTCCTTTTTGGTCATCCTAACTGGGGGGAGAGGAGAGGGTACTACCGGTATCTGGTGTGCAGAGGTCGAAGAAGTTCCTAAACATCCTACAGGGCACAGAATTATACCCACTCCCCACCGAAGCAGTCCAACCCAAATGTTGAGAGTGCTGAGATCTTTGATATAGATACATTTTTGTCCCTCTTTATTTGAACTGTGCAATGTGACACAGGGCTCTTGGGACAGAATTTAGTGCACAGGGATAGAAAATAACACATACCATTTCTGCCATAGGCAATGCCTGCACCTTAGACCATTGTGAAACAGGAGGGAAGAGGGCAGGGTGCAACCCTTTTTTAATTGGAGGATAATTGCTTTACAATGTTATGCTGGTTCCTACCATACAAGTATGCAAGTCAGTCATATATATATATATATATATATATATATATATCCCTTCTCTTTTGCCTCCCTCCCCCCACCATCCCATCCCTCTAGGTCATGACAAGGGCACAACCATTAAAAGAATAATATAGCCCAACACCACCACACGAACTGATTAGAACCAAATAGGTCCAAGACGGCAGAGAGCTGACATCCACTAGACCTTGAGAGTACATCGTGAGAAACACTGGGCTGGATGAAGCACAAGCTGGAATCAAGATTCCTGGGAGAAATATCAATAACTTCAGATATGCAGATGACACCACCCTTATGGCAGAAAGTGAAGAAGAGCTAAAGAGCCTCTTGATGAAAGTGAAAGAGGAGAGTGAAAAAGTTGGCTTAAAGCTCAACATTCAGAAAACTAAGATCATGGCATCCGGTCCCATCGCTTCATGGCAAATAGATGGGGAAACAGGGGAAACAGTGGCTGACTTTATCTTTTTGGGCTCCATAATCACTGCAGATGGTGACTGCAGCCATGAAATTAAAAGACACTTACTGCTTGGAAGGAAAGTTGTGACCAACCTAGACAGCATATTAAAAAGTAGAGACATTACTTTGCCAACAAAGGTCTGTCTAGTCAAGGCTATGGTTTTTCCAGTAGTCATGTATGGATATGAGAGTTGGAGTGTAAAGAAAGTTGAGCACTGAAGAATTGATGCTTTTGAACTGTGGTGTTGGAGAAGACTCTTGAGTGTCCCTTGGACTGCAAGGAGATCCAACCAGTCCATCCTAAAGGAAATCAGTCCTGAGTGTTCATTGGAAGGACTGATGTTGAAGCGGAAACTCCAATACTTTGGCCACCTCATGCTAAGAGCTGATTCATTTGAAAAGACCCTGATGAGGGGAAAGATTGAGGGCAGGAGGAGAAGGGGACGACAGAGGATGAGATGGCTGGATGGCATCACCGACTCAATGGACATGAGTTTGGGTAAACTCCAGGAGTTGATGATGGACAGGGAGGCCTGGCATGCTGCAGTCCATGGGGTCACGAGTCGGACATGACTGAGCAGCTGACCTGAACTAAACTGAGACCGTGAGCCTCAGGATACACTCACTCATTGTAACGCATCAGCAAGCTAAACGACACACCCGTGGGCGCCGTGACTGTTCCAAGCCCAATCATAAGGGTCAAAAAGTAGATGGTGGCCCAATTCCGGAAAATCCCCATTCCTTCCTCAAAACAGCTGGAATATTCTCCTACTCATTAGACTATAAAATTACCCACCCCTATAAAAACTAACAACCCTGTACCCTGGGGCCTCTCTCGCCTCTGAGTTGGCCCACACTCTGATTGTGGAGTGTGTTTCTCTCTAACTAAACCTACTTCTTACCTATCACTTTGTCTCTCTCATTGAATCCTTTCTGCAATGAGACACCAAGAACCTGAGCTTCATTAATTCCTGAGACAGGTGTGATCTCAGTTAAAAGACCAGAGGTTCAAGTCCAGATCTGAGTTACACAGTTTCAATTTCACCATACATTTTTGTGTGGACTACTCCCAGAGCCTCCCCACTGGCCTCCCTTTTTCTACTTCTGTTCCCCTGTTCCAGACTTCTCTGGAGCAGCCACAATGGCTTAAATGATGGCAGGTTCCCTTATTGTGGACCCCCCTGAGGTCAACGTCCTTTGAGAACTGTGGGAGCTCCCCTCCCCGCTTCAAGCCACATTGGCCTATCACCAGTTTGTACCTATCACCTTGATCTCTTGCACCTCAGAGACTTCCAATTTTGTACCCACCCCTCTTTCTTTATTCCTTATCTTTCAGATCTAATCTCAGTTTCAGGAAGTCTTCCCCAATTCATCTTCACTAGATAAATACATTCTCATATGCATGCTAAGTTGCTTCAGTTCAGTTCAGTTCAGTTGCTTAGTCATGTCCGACTCTGTGACCCCATGAACCCACAGCACACCAGGCCTCCCTGTCCATCACCAACTCCCAGAGTCCACCCAAACTCATGTCCATCGAGTCGATGATGCCATCCAACCACCTCATCCTCTGTCGTCCCCTTCTCCTCCTGCCTTCAATCTTTCCCACCATCAGTCATGATCAACTCTTTGCAAGTTGCCATAGCCCACCAGGCTCCTTTGTCCATGGGATTCTCCAGGCAAGAATACTGGAGTAAGTTGCCATGCTCTCCTCCAGGGAATCTTTCTGACCCAGGGATCAAACCTGCATCTCTCATGGCTCCTGAATTGGCAGATGAATTCTTCACCACTAATGCCACCTGATCCTGTAGTATTTTTTTTTCTCTTAATACTCTGCATAATTTGCATTACGTGCTGTGCTTAGTCACTCAATCTTGTCTGACTCTTTGCAACCCCATGGACTGTAGTCCACTGGGCTCCTCTGTCCATGGGGATTCTCCAAACAAGAATACTAGAGTGGGTTGCAATGCCCTCCTCCAGGGGATCTTCCCAACCCAGGGATTGAACCCAGGTCTCCCACATTGCAGGCAGATTCTTTACCTTCTGAGCCACCAGGGAAGCCCAGTTTGCATTATACACTCAAGTAAATTAGCTCTGCTAGTTGATCATAAGTTTGTGAATGCACTGTTATTGTTCAGTTGTGTCTAATTCTTGCAACCCCGTGGACTGTAGCCCTCCAAGTTCCTCTGTCCATGGGATTCTCTAGGCAAGAATACTGGAGTTTTTCATTTTCATTCCTTTCAATGGAAGGAATACATTTCCTTTTCCTAGGGCTCTTCCCAACCCAGGGATCAAATCCTGCATTGCAGGTGGACTCTTTACCATCTGAGTCACCGGGGAAGTCCCTGTGAATGTAGAGCCACTAACTAATTTGCCCATTGTTTCTTCTCCAAGGTCCAGCATGATGTCTGATATAGTGGCTCAATTATGTTACTGAATGAGTGAATTCCCAGGCTTTGACTTCTAGAAGTTAACACAATTGACGGTGATCAGAAGAAATGTCTGTTTAACAACATACTCTCATGCATCTACTTGCTGTGGGTGGGGAAACACGGATAAGCATAGTTTATGGGAAAAAAAAATCAAAGAGAAGAGCCTTAGGGCCCCCAAAATATATTCAGGAGACACAGAAATTCTCTATGACAGGGAATAATTGCCAGTTTTTCAGAGAGTTCTAGGAATGATTTTGAAGTTCTCTCCTGTACAGATCTACAACCATTAATCAATCTGAATTCCAGCAAAAACTTGGTACTCTCAACTTTTTAAGAGTAGTGCTCTGTGAAATGGGAGTAATCCAAGCTGTGTCCAACATTGGGAACACCATGAAAAAAAGACATCAGAGAGGGGAGAAGCCTGAGATCTCAACAGATACCAGCCAATTGGAGTAGAATGATGAGAAAGGTGCACCCTTTGATGACTACTGAAGATACAGAGATAGACGCTGGATTTTCCCCATATTTATATAAAGGGCTTGAGTTCATCTTACTTTAAAATTAGAGATCTAGTTGCTTCCAAGCAGGTGACACCTGGACACTGGCATCTGTGTTACAAAACAATGTGGAATGAATAAAGGAAGGGTTAAGCTAGATGATATCTGAGATCTCTTTTTCAAACATTTCCTCTCTTTATTCTTTGTAATGTAAAAGCTGAAGCACGAGTCTGAGAATAACTGCTTTTGATTTTAGCATTTGAATGTGTGTACATTTTCTCTGGCATGTCCAAGTATTATTTCTTTTGTTCCCTGAATTCTCATCTCACAAACTGGCAAATGGAAATCTTACTTACCCTTTATTCTGCAGTTCCCAGAAAGGTTTACAACGTCCTAACTAAAAGTCACCAAGTGACTCATTATGAAAAGAAATGGGAAAAACCAACTCCAATGAAGCATGGGAAAAAGAGATGCAATGTCTTCACAGCTAGTATTTAAATTCAGCTTTTAAGTGCTTTCATATATCAATTCACTGAATCACATCAACTCTTTGAGGAAGGTACTATCATTATCCTTATTTCACAGAAAAAAATATTTGAGGCACTAGAAGATTAAGTAACTTGCTTCTGGTCACATAGCTAGTAAGTGATAAGCCAAGATTAGAACGTAGGCAGTCAGCCTCCAGGGGTTACACACTCAACCCAGTGTGCATTCATGCCTCACTGTGAAGAAGTTCACAATGATAGGTGGGCTTTTGAATATAGTACATAGCTAGGTAAAACACAGGATAACATCTCAGTTAATCCCACCTCTGCCCTTCGGATTTCCCTGGTGACTCAGACAGTAAAGCGTCTGCCTACGATGCAGGAGACCTGGGTTCGATCCCTGGGTTGGGAAGATCCCCTGGAGAAGGAAATGGCAACCCACTCCAGTATTCTTGCCTGGAAAATCCCATAGACAGAGGAGCCTGGTGGGCTGCAGTCCATAGGGTCCCAAAGAGTTGGACACGACTGAGCGACTTCACTTTCTTTCTTTCTGTCCTTCATTTGCTCAATCCAGAGAAACATCCTTGAATTCTGTCTTTCTCTTATATCCCACATTTGATTTTCCGGGAAACTTCAAAATATACCCAGACTGCAACTGTTTTTTATCATCTTCACTACTACCATCCTGGTCTAAATCACCATCATCTCCCCCACTGGATTACTGCACTAATTTTCCAAATATTTCCTAGGCCTGCCCTCTAACAGGGACTTCCCAGGTGGCTCAGTGGTAAAGAATCCACCTGCCAATGCAGGGGACGACGTAGGAGACGCCGGTTCAGTCCCCAGGTTGGGAAGATGCCCCGGAGAAGGAAATGCAACCCGCTCCAGTATTCTTGCCTGGAGAATCCCATTACAGAGGAGCCTGGTGGGTATATATTCCATGGGGTTGTGAAGAGTCAGACACGACTGAGCATGCAAGGAATATTAAAACTCTGTTGCTGATTTTTAGGTCTACTAGCCCTTGCAGCCAGCAATAAGAGAGTCTTTCAGGAAAATCACAGAAGCTCTCTCACTGTGCCCTGTACTGAGAACTTAAAACTATTCGGTTGTTATTTTTGCTCACACAGAACGCATACACGCCCGCTAACAAGTCACTCTGGACACAGTAGTCAAGAGTGTGATCCTTTAATACCAAAAGTTAGATCAAGTCACTTCTCTGTTCCTGACCATTCAGTGGCTTCCGATTTCATTCAGAGTGAAAGCCAAGATTGTGACAATGACCAGCAAGGCCCCGCCTTCCTCTTTATGATGACCTCATCCCCTCCCACGAACGCATCCAGCCAGCCACACCGGACGACCTGCGTTTCTTGTCCTCAAATATCCCACGCCTGCTCTCTGTCCTAGGGCTGCAGCACTGGCCAGTCCCTCTGCCTGAAATTCTGCATGGTCATCTTCCCCAGTTCCTGCAAGTCTTTATTCAAATAATAGGCCTGTCCTGAAAGCCCTGTTTAGAATTACACACTGCTAGGGTATTCCCTGGAGGTCCAGTGGTTAGGACTCACCGCTTCCACTGCTCGGGCCTGGGTTCGGTCACTGGTTGGGGAACTAAGATCCCACAAGCTGTATGCCCCCCCACCAAATATATATATATATATATACATAAGTGAACCCCATTGCTTTCTCCCCCACGCCCCTCTTACCCATGGCACTTACCATGTACTACTTAGTCACTGTTTGTCTTTATCAGAGTTTAAACTTGTCAACACTAATGTATCATAAATACCATACAGGTTTGGTGAATGATCAAATGAAAGAGTAAGTGGTCATAGTGACCCTAAGGAATGAGAACAGCTGGTTTTTAAAGTCAAGAAATTGTCTATAGACACAGGTGAAACGTATTACTATTGGGTGCATCAGGGTTTTGGTATGCAGACCTAAGGGTTTGAAATTCTCGGGGCCTAAATTTTTTTGCATGAATCAACCTTAAAATATAAATTTAGAAGCAATGAATATTATGGCATTAAACACATAATTCCACATTCCAGCAATATATCTGAACACCCTCTTTTCATTCATCATGTAGGCTCCTAAAAGGAATGGGAACGGTTATAAAAAACAACTATACGCAAGAAAAAAATTTTTGTGAGAACCTTCACCCTCCCTGTCTGTTCAGCACATCCGTGTCAGTTTTCCTCTCCCAGAGAATCACTCCATTTACGCACTATATCCCTGGGATGGTCCCCAGGAACGTATACAGGTGAGTGGTGATGGCTCTGACAGCAGGTGTCACAGCTCCTCCGACTGGACACCCCTCCCATCAGCACCCAGGGCCATCCAGGATGTCTGCATCCGAATTCCTGGGACTCCAGCTATTCCTACTAATTTACATTCCTGAGAGATGGGTCTGGGCATTTCCATTTTAGCTTGATTCTAGGGTGATTTGTAAATCCCATGGATGCTTAAGAACCATTGTTCTGATCCAGACTTTTCCTGACCATTCTCCCAGGTACAAATTTGCCCTCCCTTAGTCTCACTTCCTTGTGCCCGATTCTCTGTCAAGACTAATCTTCCAAGAGATGATTAGGCAATAATTATGGACACCATTTTAGTGTGTTAGTTCCCAAACTCTCCTTTCCATAATTGCATTCAACACCTTGACTCAAACTAGCAACAAATGCCAAGGGCTATGTATACTCGCAAGCTCAGAAAGGGAGAGAATTTATGACATTTCTCTGATTCAATACAGTTCTTCCTCTCTAATGTTCTGACCTGGTGTGAGTTTGAAGGGTGTGAGTTTGGTGTGAGTTTGAGTTTCCAAAACATCTTTCCACTTAAGTCATATATTTGGAAATAAAAACTATTTTCTTGTACACCACGTTTATGTTTTATTTATCCAACTACCAGGTTGACCTAGACAAAACCAGGAGGATCCTGTTTAGAATGGCATAGATTAAATTTAGCCTTGATCCTTAAAATTTGCTGGTTATATGAAATGCTGATTTGGTAGGTACTACTGATATTTTAAGAGTAAAATTATTCTGAGAATCCAAAAGTCTTGTTTGTGTAGAAGTTCACTAAATAGCAGGTACTTTTAAAGCCAGACTCCAATAGATTTATGCCACCAGACTTCCCTGGTGGCTCAGATGGTAAAGAATCTGCCTGCAATGAGGAAGACCTGGGTCCTCTGTCAGTGAGATTTTGCAAGCAAGACTACTAGAGAGGGTTGCCGTTTCCTTCTCCAGGGGATCTTTGAAACCCAGGAATCAAGACCATGTCTCCTGCATTGCAGGCGGCTTCTTTCCCACTGAGCCACCAGGGAAACCCAAATAGTATAAAGGAGATAGGAAAAAAGAAACAAAACAAAACAGGGTCACGTGGGCAGAATGACTGAGCTAGAGGTGAGGGACTCGCTGAGTGGGTGATATCTGAGTCAAGACCTGAATAATAATGGGAATGGTGATGTAAAAATCAGAGGGCCCTCTGCCTCTGCCGACCCTCTGCCCAGAAGTGATTCATTTTCCTTTCACATGGCCTCCACAGACTTCAAGTGGGCTGGGAAGTAGAGGCTCCTATTACTCCGAGAAGGAGGGGAAGACAGATCATGGGGACCCAGCAGTACTTACTCAGAGTCTCAAAGAAAAGGAAGTGGCTAAACAATAACTTGCCTGCTTGTAATAAAATCCGTGTTTAGTACTTAGCGTGGCTTAAAATATCAGAAGGACAATTGTTCCAGGCAAAGGGAGAAGCAAGTGGTTGCCACGTTAAAGGAACCGGGAAGAGGCCAGTGTGTAGCTGGGAGGCAGTCAGTGACAGGCAATGCGGTGGACTTGAGGATGCGGCCTGGGAGGGCCAAGCAGGGGCTCTGGATGTGTGCTCTAAGTGCAGCAGGGTGCATTCAGTTTCCAGAAGAGTCAGGTAATCTGACTTAAGTTTCTAAAGTATCTCTTTGGCTGTTGGGTGCAGAATAGATTAAGATCAGGGAAGATGTGGAGTATAAAAGTGGGTAGACAGTCTGCAGTAGTCCGGGTGAGAGAGGATGGTTAACTAGGCCTGGAGGAAAGGAACAAGGAAGATGAAAGGTGTATCTTTCATGTAGAATAGACAGGACTTCGTGGGAGATTGGATGTGAGGAGGTAGAACATAGAGAACTCCCCTCCTGGTAAATAGTGCTGGGTATTTGTTTTCCTTTCCTTCCTCATTTTCATTCATAAACATGAGGATGCCAGGATATATGCTATACTGTGTTCACTGCAGAAGTTTTATGAACTGTATAAAATGATGTAGATGAGACCAATTTTTAAAAGAACTTATTATTTCTGAAAGATGAGATTGAATTTTTACTTGAAAATAGACTTACTAGTGCTGGTCAAGCCAATAGTCATCTTTTAAGAAATAGTCACCTATTAAAAAAAAAGAGGCTATTCTTGAGTTTGGATTATAAAATAGATCTTATAATTCAGGGTGCACAACTACAGAATGTGAACTTGTGTTGAAAGTTTTCTAGAAGTTAGTTTAGGACTGCCTGATGTGATTCTAGTATAAGTACAGCATTTGAATTTTATAAACCTCTGGGCATGCTCAGTCACTCAGTTGTGTCCAGCTCTTTGCAAACCCATAGACTGTAGCCCACCAGGCTCCTCTGTCCATGGGATTCTCCAGGCAAGAATAATGGCATGGGTTGCCATTTCCTCCTCCAAGTGATCTTCCCAACCCAGGGATTGAACGTGCATCTTCTGCATCTCCTGCATTTGTAGGCAGATTCTTTACCACTGAGCCACCTGGGAAGCCCATAAACCTCTTCATTTGTTGTCACTGCCAATCATATGCTACAAATGCAGATCCCTAATCACTATAATCATTGGTGACTTTGTAGTTACACTTAAAGAGCAACGATCCTAACCTTTTAATAGAAATTCTAACTCCAGCCTCCTAACATTTTGCATTCCCTATTCTTACACAGCATTTTTTTTTAAAGCACTCACATCTTTTCACAAATGGAGATGTAGGCAAAAAGGAAATTTAAGCAGTAGCTCTTCCATTTGTGTTATGTTCCAGATAAGGTTGAGGTGCCAGAGTGGGTTGCTTGCTGTGTACGCCACCAATATGTGAGACAAGAGTGAAGTAGAGATATAGAACTGTCTGTTGATTTTGTTCTGTAATGTGACCAGATGTGTTTAAAACGCAGCAGATGCTGAGTCACATCTTCCATGAGGCTGAACACCAGGGTAAAGCAGCTGTGTGGTGTGGTCAGAAGACAAGGCTCAAGATAAGTGGCTGCTTGCAAAATTTTTATCTCTTTTTCCATATTTTAAAAGAATCTGCCTGCAGTGCAGGAGACCTGGGCTCGATCCCTGAGTCAGGAAGATCCCCTGGAGAAGGGAATAACAACCCACTCCAGTATTCTTGCCTGAAGAATTCCATGGACAGAGGAGCCTGGCGGGCTACACAGTCCACGGGGTTGTAGCCCAAAGAAGTTGGACGAAACTAACACTTTCACTAAAACGGAATTCTCAGTGCCAGCTTTATCTGGTACACGTGCATTTTTCTGAAGCACATTATACACAACTTTTGTAGATGTGGAAACCCTCCCAGAAAGCTTGAGGAGCCCCAGTCTGATCTGGAGACTTGCAAACCTGTCTTAACCTTTGCTTGTGAAAGCTGAGAGAGCCTGTCTGGTTCTGCGAGTGAGCAGGGGTCATTCAGCTGGAGTGACAGGTGACTCCTGCCTGCGGTTGCCTAGCCGGTACAGAGGAAACTATACTACTTTCAATAAGGCTGCCCGCGGGAGAAACTTTTTTTAATTTAATATAGTGAGGATCTAAGGGGATTTACCAAGATGAAAGATACAGTGGAGAGAAGAGAAATGGAATGCCAACATCAGTGAGGACAGGAACATTAGGGAGAGGGGACATTCCAAGTTTTGAGGGTTTTGTTTTGGTTTGAGAAGTGATTTTGTAACTTTTGGCTGCCGGCAGGGTGGGGATTTTGTATCTTCCTCTTTTTTGGATTTGGAATGTGTCTTTCCATGAGGTAAGGAAGAGTTACTGTAAACGTATACGTCTATTTCTCCTCTTTCTGCTCAGAGAATTGCTGTTAAACATACTTCTGCTGCTCCCTTATTTTGTACCAAGTAAATGTTTAAATATTTTAAAATAAACATGTTTCAGCTGACTGCTGGGTAAGATTCATTACGGCCAGGAGGAACTCAGTGGAACTGTTCAAGGAGATCTGGTTAATATCACCATGATTTATGCCTGTGGTGGAAATTACACTAATATTTACACGAAGGGCATGGTTTGGAGGCAATGGCAAGGCTGGATTGAAGTGGGAATTTGCACAGTCAATGTCCACTAATGAAAATAGCTACAGTTCAGTGCTCTTTGCAAAAGCATAATTAGGCCCTTCAAACGACCTGTTATTTTCACATTTTTACTCTTAAGCTGCAAAACTTTTTCTTGCCATCCTGTGTCTGCACTGAGATTATTCCTTTGCAAAAATAATTAAGCAAGATAATATTAGGCTACAGGATAACTTTAAAAAAATGTATTTTGGCTATTCTTTGATAAGCTTTACCAATGGAAAAAAAATCATGATTTTCTTGATTAATTATATACATTTTAAAATGACCTTTGAGTTTTCTTTATAGTGTCTCAGTAGCATTGTAGAACTGCATTTCTTGGCACTCTGAACACTTGAATGAGTTCCACATAGGTGGAGAAGAAACTTCAGGCCAAAAATTACACTGAAAATATAGTTCTGTTAAAGTCCTTGTGGGTTTCCTCATTCAAGTGATGAGTGAGCCAGTGGGAAATCTCTGACACTGAGTTTGCCAGGTTTCAGACTTTTTCTTTATCCTTGCTTTCCAAGTTCAATGGTTTTCTAATTTGTTCCAAAAGTAGAACATCCTGTAAGTCAAGGTGCTCTTTATGTCATGTGATAAAATACAGATATAGTTATTCTGATTCAGTACAATAAGTCTGAACTATGCGTGTCTATCTAGAGACAGATTTCTATATAGATACATAAAAAGTTATGCATTTATTTTACTCATCTTTCAAGATCATTCAGTGTTGGTGTAGTCTTAAACAGCATTCTCTTGATCTTATATTTATAAATAAAACATGGCTGGATCTTGGTTTCCAATTAGGGCCTCTTCCACCTTTTCCTGTTAGTACTTGTTTGTTACTTGTTCACTCACTTTTGTACCTAGCAAATAAGATGCAATAGCTGATGTTTTAAAGAAAAATTTATGAGAAAAAAATCAAAAATTTTAAAGATTGTATTCACTTATTTGAGATTTTTTTCTGAGGTGGGTAAAAACCATTATTTGATTTTAGCACTGAAGACATTAATCCCAGCTCATAGTCCAGCAATAATAGATTTGAGCATAGCTTGAGAACTGTTGCTCTAATTTTACGTTGAGATTGGGTTCCATCTAATTGCTGCTGAGAAGAGAGAGACCGTTATTAATATGAGTCAAGGTTAACTGAAAGGTAGCTATGGGTAACATCTTCTTTTTTTAATCTTTAACCACCTAATATGTGCCAGGCACTGATTTAAACTCTTTATGTATATGAATATTTTTAATCTTCAAAACTCTAAGAAACCTATAATATTCTTTTATTTATTAATACATTTTACTAAGTGCCTGGCACTATTCTATGTCTCAGGGGTAGGACATGAACAAAACAAAGTCCCTACTCTACTACAACTTATAATTCTCATCAAGGCTACAACTCTGTGTTTAAATCTCTGCTTTACTTCTCATAATCTCTGTGTCTGAACTGCTTTATCTATAAAATGCAGGCAATAATAGTTCCTACCTTAGGGGCTGATATGAAATGATATGGTATGATATTAATCAGTTAATAGTTGCCAAAGCCTTTGGCTATATAGATAACAACAAACTGTGGAAAATTCTGAAAGAGATGGGAATACCAGACAACCTGACCTGCCTCTTGAGAAATCTGTATGTAGGTCAGGAAGCAACAGTTAGAACTGGACATGGAACAACAGACTGGTTCCAAATAGGGAAAGGAGTACATCAAGGCTGTTTATTGTCACCCTGTTTATTTAACTTATATGCAGAGTACAGCATGAGAAACGCTGGGCTGGAGGAAGCACGACCTGGAATCAAGATTGCTAGGAGAAATATCAATAACCTCAGATATGCAGATGACACCACCCTTATGGCTGAAAGTGAAGAAGAACTAAACAGCTTCTTGCTGAAAGTGAAAGAGGAGAGTGAAAAAGTTGGCTTAAAACTCAACATTCAGATCCAACCATTCCATCCTAAAGGAGATCGGTCCTGAATACTCATTGGAAGGACTGATGTTGAAGCTGAAATTCTAATACTTTGGCCACCAAATGGGAAGAACTGACTCATTTGAGAAGACCCTGATGCTGGGGAATATTGAAGGTGGAGGAAATAGGACAAGTTGGTGATGGACAGGGAGGCCTGGTGTGCTGCAGTCCATGGGATTGCAAAGAGTTCGACACGACTCGGCACACAAGTACATACATGTGCACAAAGTAGCAGCCTGCCTATCATGGCAAATAGAGAAAGACTAGAAATAGGTGTGGGTGGTTCATTTTATACAAGTGGTTGGGAAAAGATTCACTGTGACAGGGACGTTTGAACAGATACCTGATAGAAGTGAGAGCCTGGATCACATAGCCATCTAGGGGAGGAAGGGTCTGTGTGGAAGAAACAGCAAAGGACAGAGGAGAGGCTTTGCATGGTTTTACAGTCATGTTCAAAGAACAGCAAGGAAGCCAACACAACCAAGAAAGGGAGTCTGGTGGTGAAACCATGTAACTCCGATGGGGACTTGAACCTACAGTCTTAGAACTGAGTTCACACATCTGGTCTCAGGACTTAATGAGGCTCAAGTTCTTGACGCCCCATCGCAGAAAGAATTTAGTGAGAAACAAAGTGATAGGAGTGATTTACTGTGAGAAGTGGATTCATTTAGAGAGAAATTCACTCTACAGACAGAGTGCAGTCCAGCTTAGAAGGGGAGGCTAGCCTCAAAATACAGCATGCTTAGTTTTTAAGGGCTGGGTAATTTCATAGGCTCATGAGTAGGATTATTTCAACTATTTGGGGGGAAGGGGTGGGGATTTCCAGCAATCGGGCCACCACATCCCCTTTTTGGTCTCTGACGGTTGGCCTGAGAACTGTCATGGTACTTGCTGATGGGTTACAACGAGACCACACTGGGGCTCAAGGTCTAGTGGAAGGTGATTTGTCCGCCATCTTGGACCTACTTGGTTCTAACCAGTTTATGTCATATCCTTGGGCTGTGTCATTCTTTTCAATTCTGTGGCTGATCCCCTCCCTTCTGTTTCAGTGGGAGATGACAGAAGGAAGCAAGGATTCCAAGTCAGGAAGAGCTTTTAGACTATGATGAGAACTCTCTGTCTTAATTAGAACTTGATTCTGAATAAAGAGAAAGGCCCAATAAGCTACACCCCTCTTCACCACCCAGGTTTTAAATAATTGATGAAATAAAGCAAAGGAATGTTTTTTTTTTTTAATCTGATTCTTTTTCTTCCCCTTTCTAATGTATCCCAAGCAGCAGAACAGTATCTGGCATCCCTGGTGACTCAGATGGTAAAGCGTCTGCCTACAATACGGGAGACCCAGGTTCAATCCCTGGGTCAGGAAGATTTCTTGGAGAAGGAAATGGCAACCCACTCCAGTATTCTTGCCTGGAAAATCCCATGGACGGAGGAGCCTGGTAGGCTACAGTTCATGGGGTCGCAAAGGGTTGGACATGACTGAGCGACTTCACTTTTCAAACTTTTAAGAGTCTCAAAAAACATTTGATGAGTGAATAAAGGAAAAAAATCTATTTTTAGATAAAGACAGAAACCAACACATCAGCTTTATTACTGATAGAGGTACAACTGTTAGATGCTGCTTTGGGTTAGTTGGCCAAGCTGACTTGCCAATACTGAATTCCAATGTTAGGCAGAAAGAACCAGTGATCAACTGACGGCGGGAGGTGGGGGGAGAAGCAACCTGAGGGAGAGACTCGTGATGACAGAGCAGAGCAGAGTGCCTGACCAGATTAAGTAGCATGCCTGGTCTACCATTCCACTGTTATCAGATAAGTCAATCTATCTTCCCAGGAGCTGAGTGTCTACAGATAGAAGCTAGGAATGTACTTAGTAATACCTCTTCCTTATGGAAATCGGGAGAGGGAAAAAAGTAGATCCTCTAATGACTGAGATAAACACACATTCAAGGATCTGGAGCAGGGACGGACATTTTCTGATTTATATTTTTCAGTATTCTTTCTGTTTGCCACTCCAGATCTGAAACAGGAGGGAAGGCTGAAGGGCACAACCTTTAAAAGAATGCCATGGCCTGAGGACATGACATGAACTGATTAGAACCAAATAGGTCCAAGATAGCAGACAGTTGACTTCCACTAGAACTTGAGCCTCAGTATGTGTTCATTGTAACACATCAGTCGGCTAAGTGACACATGCACAGGCACCATGACAGTTCCAAAGTCAACAATAAAGGTCAAAAAGTGAGCAGTGGCCCCATTCCTGGAAATCCCCACTCCTTTCCCCAAATAGCTGGAATACTCCTCCCACTCATCAGACTATAAAATTACCTGCCCCTATAAAAACTGACAACCCATACCCTGGAGTTGCTGTCACCTTCTGAGATGGCCCACACTCTGTCTGTGGAGTGTGTCTCTCTCTAAATAAATCCACTTCTTAATTACCAGTTTCTCTCTAACTGAATTCTTTCGGTGATGAGACATCAAGAACCTGCACATCATTAAGTCCTGAGACGAGTTATGATCTCAGTTAAAAGACCTTGGGTTCAAGTCTCAACCTGAGTTACATGGTTTCAGATCCACTCTTCTTCACCTTCCTCCTCTGGCTGGGTACTCTGGGGTGAATGGGATTGGACTCTAAGAGGAGGATCAAAGAGTTAGGTAAGAAGTGGATTTATTTCGAAAGAAACACTCTCCACCGATAAATTGTAGACAATCTTAGAAGGTGAGAATGGCCCCAGAGTATGGAGTTGTCAGTTTTTATAGGGATGGGTAATTTCATAGGCTAATGAGTAGGAGGAATATTTCAATTGCTTTGGGGAAGTGGTGGGCATTTCCAGGAATTGGGCCACTGCTCACTTCTTGAACATTATGGTCAGCCTTGGAACTCTCATGGTTCTTGTGGGTGTGTCATTTAGCTTGCTGATGCCGAGGCTCATGGTCAAGTGGAATCTTGGACCTATCTGGTTCCAATCAGTTTATGTCGTGTGCTTGGGTTATGTCATTCTTTAAAGGTTGTGCTGTGCCCTCTTCCCTCTCTTTTCAGTAGGAAATGGTCGGGGTCCTAAAATTCATTTGAATGCAGAACCAATAGGACATGCTGATGCATTAGTTATGTGCACTAAGAGAAAAAAGTGTCAGAAAAGACTCCTCATTTTATAAATCTGTGGACAAAATGTTGCTATTTAGTGACCTGGTAGAGAGGGAATTGAATATGGTTTTTTTCCAGAGGTGGTAAGATATGTTTCAAGAATTTTCAAGATTGCTTTAGCAAAAGTTTTCCTATTGATAGTGTTCATCTCAAAACTGTGGCTCAGAGGGTAAGGCGTCTGCCTGCAATGCGGGAGATCTGGGTTTGATCCCAGGGTCAGGAAAATCCCCTGGAGAAGGAAATGGCAACCCACTCCAGTATTCTTGCCTGAAAAATCCCATGGACAGAGAAGCCTGGTGCAGGCTACAGTCCATGAGTTTCAAAGAGTCAGACACAACTGAGTGACTTCACTTTCACTTTCATCTCAAAACTGTAATTCCTAGGACCATCGTGGGACCTTCTGCAGTTTCTTCAATCATCTCTAGACTGTTGCAGATATTTCCACCCAAGAGAATGACTTTTAAGCCACTTTAATTAAAAAAGCAAACTTACACACACGTCACATAGCCTTTTTAGGAAAAAGAAGGAAAAGGAATATTGTAAGTCAAATCACCAAGGGAGGTTGCAATTGCAAAACTCTTGGTAACTACTAACCCACAGAATAAAACCCTACATTTCTGAGCACTCTGAATCTTCTCACTTTGAACTACTGGCTGTACAAACCTCTGACTGCTACTGCCTACATATTCTGAACAAATGTGCATAGTATTTTCAGTAATCTCCATAATATACAGATGCATGCATATGTATGATGAAGCAAAAACTGAAAAGATAAAACCCAAATTGCTAAGATTGTAAGTAATTTTTAATTTTCCATTTATACTTGTACACATACAAAGTTTTCTGAATTAATCAAGTGTTAGTTTTAGAAACAATTTCTATTTTGATTCTCACCCTTAGACTGCGCTTACTAAGCCACCTATCTAAAATAGTGATTCCCTCCACCCCCATCCCGCCCTACTTTCACACAAATGCATACACAGAATGCTTTACTCTTCTTCATAGCTTATATCACAGTGTGAAGTTATATTATTTGTTTACTGTTCAATCCCATCAATAAAATTTAAGCTCTCTGAGACAAGGTCCTTGTCTGCCTTGTTTATTCTTCCAGAGCCTAGAAACAAGACTGGCCATGAGGACAAGGCTCAATAAATTCTACTAATTCACACACACACACACACACACACACACTTATTTTAAAGGTATCTATCATCAGTTCACTTTAGTTCAGTCACTCAGTCATGTCCGACTCTTTGCCACCCCACAGACCGCAGCATGCCAGGCCTCTCTGTCCATCACCAGCTCCTGGAATTTACCCAAGCTAACGTCCATTGAGTCGGCAATGCCATCCAATCATCTCATCCTCTGTTGTCCCCTTCTCCTCCTGCCTTCAATCTTTCCCAGCATCAGGGTCTTTTCAAATGAGTCAGCTCTTTGCATCAGGTGGACAAAGTATTGGAGTTTCAGCCTCAACATCAATCCTTCCAATGAACACCCAGGACTGATCTCCTTTAGGATGGACTGGTTGGATCTCCTTGCAGTCCAAGGGACTCTCAAGAGTCTTCTCCAACACCACAGTTCAAAAGCATCAATTCTTCAGTGCTTAGCTTTCTTTATAGTCCAACTCTCACATCCATACATAACCACTGGAAAAACCATAGCCTTGACTAGACAGACCTTTGTTGACAAAGTAATGTCTCTGCTTTTTAATATGCTGTCTAGGTTGGTCATAACTTTCCTTCCAAGGAGTAAGTGTCTTTTAATTTCACGGCTGCAATCACCATCCGCAGTGATTTTTGAGCCCCCAAAAATAAAGTCAGCTAGTTTCCACTGTTTCCCCATCTATTTGCCATGAAGTGATGGGACCAGATGCCATGATCTTAGTTTTCTGAATGTTGAGCCAACTTTTTCACTCTCCTTGTTAACCTTCACCAAGAGGCTCTTTAGTTCTTCTTTGCTTTCTGCCATAAGGGTGGTGTCATCGGCATATCTGAGGTTATTGATATTTATCCTGGCAATCTTGATTCCAGCTTGTGCTTCATCCAGCCCAGCATTCCTCATGATGTACTCTGCATATAAGTTAAATAAGTAGGGTGACAGTATACAGCCTTGACGTACTCCTTTTCCTATTTGGAACCAGTCTGTTGTTCCATGTCCATGGTGATTCCAAAAAAATCTACACCACTTGTCAAAGTATGTGAAAAATGAAAGTGAAAGTGAAAGTCGCTCAGTCCTGTCCAACTCTTTGCCACCCCATGTACTATACAACCCATGGAATTCTCCAGGCCAGAATACTGAGTATAATCTTTCCCTGTCGAAGTATAAATTGACTCAAATATTCTAAGGGGAAATTTTACCATATATTAAAGAATAAACTTAAGAAAAATCATGACTCTTGATCCAAAAAATCCACTTGTAGGGATTAACAGAAGATTCATATATTTACAAAAGTGTCTTTGCACCATCCCTGTAATAGGATGAAACATAAGGAGGTTTGGTTAAATATATTATGAAAAAGTCATGAAATAGTAAATCATTATAGCAATTAAATTGCTATAGAGAGAGATATATTATATAATATTAAATTTTAAAAGTAGGTAACAGACTAGCATATTCAGCCCAATCCCTTATATATGGAAAAACTTTTGAGAACTCCAGAATACTAACTGTGGTTATTTCTAGGCTGTGAGATTATAGATGTCTCAGAGTTTCTTCTATATGCTTATCTAAACATTTTTAAATGTCTACAATAAACTTTTGAAACAAAGTATTGCTTTATTTTCTTTCATTTTTCAATACTGTTGAAAAATTATTATAAGCAATTCAAAACGGATTTCCTAAGGGCTTGTATCTACAACATATCTCAAAGTGGAAAAATGAAATTTTCAAGTGAATTAAAATTAGAAAAGTGTCTGAATGTATTTTCTTTCTCAATTTCTGTTATCCAGTATTTATCTCAAGTGGAATAACATTTCTCTCTGGGCTCCAAAAAGGATATTTGTGGAATCACCACCATCTGCCAACAGAAATTATAACTTCAAACAATAACTAGGCTGATGCTGAAAACCCTAGGGGTAAATACTAAAGCCACAATTCACCATGATCTTTGAGTGCAGTCTGCAGAGGTTAGTGAAGATGGTCTCTGTCAAATTCAAGTCAAATAAAGGGTAGTAAGCACGTAGGACTTCCCTGGTGGCTCAGATGGTAAAGAATCTGCCTGCAATGCAGGAGACCCAGGTTCAATCCCTGGGATAGGAAGATCCCCTGGAGAAGGAAATGGCTACCCACTCCAGTATTCTTGCCTGGAGAATCCCCATGGACAGAGGAGCCTGGTGGGCTACAGTCCATGGGGTTGCAAGGAGTCGGACATGACTGAGCGACTATCACAACAGTAAGCATGCTGCCTACGCTGAACCCACAGAACCAAGCCCTGAGAAAGAGAATGTGTGATGCAAAGTGCTTGCTGGCCAGTGACTGTACAGATGCGGCCAAGACCATTCTCGCCAGGAAGGCTGTTTTGCGAGTGTGGGAAGGATGGTGTTTAGAGGTGAAGAATGGGTCTGTGGATAATGTGTTACTTCTTTAATCTGAGCCAGGGGTTGCAAAAATGTGATTTGAAAATTGACTCAGTCCTGCAGGTATTTGAAACACTTCAGTTCAGTTCAGTCGCTCAGTCGTGTCCGACTCTTTTGCGACCCCATGAACCGTAGTACGCTAGGCCTCCCTATTCATCACCAACTCCCGGAGCCTACCCAAACTCATGTCCATTGAGTCGGTGATGCCATCCAACCATCTCACCCTCTGTCGTCCCCTTCTTCTCCTGCCCTCAATCTTTCCCAGCATCAGGGTATTTTCCAATGAGTCAGCTCTTTGTATCAGGTGGCCAAAGTATTGGAGTTTCAGCTTCAACACTTAGCAAGCTTAAAAAAAAAAGTTTGAAATCTTATTTAGCTCTTTTCAGGCATAGCACTTTGCAGCTAGTCCAAATCACGAGTTTAATTTATGGGCTCCCATAGGTATAGTTTTTGATCCTTATATCTGAGCTATTCTTGGATCCCTACTAGAAAGGCGACCAGCATTTGTCAAACAAAAAATCCAGAGAAACTGCTCTTTAATTGCCAATATGTAAGTGTCATGCTGTTCCATTTTAATAACGCTAACTTCCACAATTCTCAGAAAATAACTACTAGGTGGGACTTCCCTGGTGGCTCAGGCGGTAAAGAATCTGCCTGCAATGCAGGAGTTCAGGGTTCAGTCTCTGGGTCAGGAAGATCCCCTGGAGAAGGGAATGGCAACCCCCTCCAGTATTCTTGCATGGAGAATCCCATGGACAGAGGAGCCTGGTGGGGTTGCAAAGAGTCAGATGCAACTAAGCGACTAACACTAGGATTTCCTCCCAGGCCTCTTCCTTAAAACTTTGTCCCGCTCCTGTTTACCGGTCAGGGGCAAAAACAAAGCTAAAAAAGTAGCAAGCCAGTGTAAAAGGAGGTGGGTCTAGGGGTTTGGGAGTAAAAGGAGGTGGGTCTAGGGGTTTGGGAATCAGCGGCAGATCAGGTTCTGCAGGACCTCAATTGCTAGGAGATGGAATTTTGTCTTTATCCTGAAGATAATCAGTGGTCTTTGATAAGGAGATAGAATAAAAATTTGGAAGCAGCCTCTAAATTTCAGAAATGGAATCCATTCATGAGAGTTCATTTCAAATAGGAATCTCCACACTTGGAGCACGAGATCCGGCCTGTCAAGCAATTTCTGTCAGTCTCCAGATTAGTGATGGGTGACTTGGCACTGGGGCCGCTGGGCTGGCAAGAAAGGAGCGCTCGTGTGTCAGATCAGGGACCGCCACAGACACCCAGGGCCACGTGACTTGTCACTTACAGGAGGACGCGGCCCGAGACTGTTCCATCCGCCGGCTGCTGAGTCATCCTACTCCGGGAGCTATTTAAACAGAAGTCTCCAGGAGACACACAGTCAACACTCCACTCAGACAATGCCCAGACCTGCGGAAACCGTGTCCAGCTTGGACTGCCCACGACACGTGCAAAAGCGGTTTCCATCCTCTTCCCAATTTTATCACTCTAGGGGGTTCTGACTTCTGCCTCCTTCCTCCATTTGGGCCTCTTTAGCGGGTCCTCCAGGGGGCTGTTGGCCCCAGAGGCCACCAATTCCTATTTCAAAGTTTCCTCACGGCCTGCCTAGTACAGTATTTCTGTCAAGTCAGCAAACACGAGTTGCACACCGGTGATGGCTGAGGCACTGACCTCCAGGTAATGTTGTTGGTTAAAGGATAAATGAGACACATTCCTTGCCTTTAGAGGCTGAGTCTAGTGAAGGAGACTCTTCCAGGCAACTACAATTTACAAAGTGACAGCTCCAAGACAGGTAAGAACAAGGTGATGTTTTGAACCTTAATTTGGGGTGGGGAGGATGTGCGTGCCTGCTCAGTCACTAAGGCGTGTTCTGACTCTTGGGGACCCCATGGACCGCAGCCTGCCAGGCCCCCTCGTCCATGGGGAGTGGTAACTACTCTTCTCTAAAAGCTGTCACCCTCTGTGTGTGGCCGTCTGGGAGGAACTGAAGGGATGTGGGAGGCATCAAAGGGATTTGGGAGGATGGGCGTTTCAGAAGGGCTTTGCAGATCGGACAGCGTGCTTGCATTCCCACCTGCCTGCCAGCCGTCGCCCGGTTTGACCTGAGCCCCGCCGGCCACTCTGTCTGGCTGTGAGTTCTGTTGATGGTTCTTCTCCCTGCCTGTTCTCTCGGTGCTCCCTCCAGCGTGTCAGATGAGGACTCGCCTCGCATTTGGCTGTCATCTATCAGCCACGACTGTCCTGTCCAGAAGCGCTGGAATTGGCTTTCAAGCCCGCTTCCTGGCTTGGCTCTCTCCACAACTCCATTAAGGATACCATTTGATATCACATGTGCTGCAAGCGCTGTTGATGGAAGTACTAAAGTTGCTGGACGTGAGTGACGTCTTTGGGAAGGATGAGACAGTGTGCCCATGTGGTTGTTGTGTCCAAATGCTGTCCTTACCTCCCAACGGAAAGGTACAGTAAATAAAGGGAAAGGGCGAGACCTTATTTGAAACACCAGATATGAGCTAGGAGCTGTCCGAGACGCTATGCAAAAGCTTTTTTTAGTTCTCACAGTAATAGCATCTGTGTGTTAGAACCCTATTTTACAGTTTGAGGAAGTTATGGCTCAGAGAGGTTAAGAGACGTATCCAAGGTCACACAGCTCTACAATTTTTTTGTTGAGCGTGAATCTGAACACAGGCCTATGTGACTTTGACTCTTATATTCTTTAACCTCCTGGAATAACTCACAGAAGGATCTGTGGAATATTAATATGGCAATAAGATTTCTGATTCCAGTCTGATGATCAGTCTTAGAGTGATATAGGTACAGGATGTATAGTACAAGTATCTGAATCTTTGAAAGCTGTCAGAACAACTTGGGGTGGAAGGAAGCAAGGAACATAGTAAAATCTAATTCATCAGATGAAAATATGGATCAATAGGTTCACATTTGCAGAACTCTTACTACTGAAGAATGAAAGACCCACTGGGAAAAGACGAGGGGGAAAATCTGTCTGTTTTTACGACTTGTTGATATCTATGGCGTTTTTCCTTAAGCCCCAGAACAATTTACAGCATTGCCAGCAGCATTCAGTACATTCAGAACAGGATCATTTCACCCGCAGCTGAACGAGGGCCATGCTCGGGACAGCTCTGAGACGAGCCTTCCAGCAGACATGCCAGGGAGTAAGCCAGGGTCAGTGAGCGAAGAGAAGAGTAGGGCCATTTAAAGCAACACAGTTTATGTAAGTGTGATCTAATCGCTTCCACTGGAAATGGGTCAGATTTGAGTCAAGAGGACCATAGGCCTTAATGACCCCAGTGAAATCAGATTACGGCTTTTCTTTCCGTCTCCTCAGAGAATACGGCCCTCTGATGAAATCAAGATGCTTGGATTCATTATAATCTACCAGGTTTCCCACTCCCTTCTTGCTTTCTCCTAGTTGACTTGCTTTTTATCTTTTTTCTTTTCAGTAAAACCCATTAAACTCAACAGGATATATCAGACGACAGACAAGGATAAATGGACTATGGGGAATAGGGGAAAAGTATGGGATAAAGAAATAGGTCTTTTTCGTCTCTCAGAGCCGTGATTCAGTTCTGACTCAAAAGGAAGTGTGCCACCTACTGAATCACGGAAACCACTTCCTGTAGCTGTTTGGTTTATTCTGGAAGGGCAGCAGGCCAAGAACTGCCCTGCCCTGACCCTGACTGACTCTCCGGAGCCAAGGCGTTCACAGCTTGAGGTGGTTTGGCTTCAGACTCTGAGAACATATCAAATGACAAGTGTTTCGTATCCTAGCAAGGAGTCTTCAGCAACATGAAAACGAGCATGGGCTATTTGCAAACCAAGTGTATCATTACTCAAGCTCCATATCCTTACTGTTTCACAAGGTCTGTGCTCCGGATGACCACTCTCAGGATCTGAATGCAGGCTGGTTCTGTGTTTCCTGAGGGCAACTTGGGCAGCCTGTAGTGTGGCATTTCCCCAGATGAAGCGGCAAGAGTGCCTTCCATCAGTGCAGCAATACTAGACTTGTACTCATTCATTCGATGTGTTTGGAGCACGTGCTCAGGGCTATAGACTGTGCTGGGGTAGGAGTAGAGGCTACAGGGGCAAACAAGACCTTCCAGTTCCTGACCTTATGATACTGATGTTCTATGCTTCATGAAAATTATGTTCTCCCTCTAGAGGCAGGGGCTGTGCTTAGTAAACCATGAAGAGGAACATCAACTAAAGGAAAACTGTTATTTCCTCTCTACCCACAGAAAGTTTCTGACACCAGGATGTGTGGGTTTTTCCACACCGAGAAATTCTCCAGTTCTTGGCAAACACTGAGCATCCCACAGTTCAACTCAAATTCTGTCTGGAGTTACAGCCCAGAACCCTCAGGTTAAGAGCTCAGTCCCATAAGAAGAGCCCCAAGTTCAGACATCAAGTTCCAGCTGTCACCTGTATGTCGGACTAACTGGCTCTATGGAGCATTCCCCTGAGCCCCTCCTCAGGTTTGACAGTTTGCCAGAATGGCTTACAGAATTCAGAAACAACATTTACGCTTACTGGTTTATTATAAAGGGTACAACTCAGGAACAGGAGATGGGAGAATGATATGGGGCAAGGTTTGGGGATGGAGGGGTGAGCAATGGAGCTTCCATATCCTCTCTGGACGCATCCCCTCTTTAGTACCCTGATTTGTTCACAACCTAGTAGCTTTCCATAGTTCAGGATATTTATGGAGACCCCATTAGGTAGTCATGACTGCCTAAATCATTGATGTATGGTGACTGAGTCCATTTCCAGTCCCTCGACCCTCCCTAGATGTCAGGGAGTGGGGCTGAGAGTTCCAACCCTCTAATCACATGGTTGGATCCACTGGTAATCAGCCCCCACCCTCCAAGAGTTACCTGTGTCATAAACTCAAGTATGGTTGAAAGGAGCTTACTATGAATCGCAAAAGATGTTCCTAGCATCACTATCCCTTAGGAAACTCCAAGAGTTTTAAGCGTTCTGTGCCAGAAATCAGGGAGGAAAACCAAAATAAATATTTCTTCTTCTTTTTTGGGGGGACCAGGGGGGCTGTACCACATGACACTCAGAATCTTAGTTCCTCAACCAGGGATGGAACCCCTACCCCCTGCTGTAGAAACAAGAAATCTTAACCACTGGACTGCCAGGGAAGTTCCTATATTTCTTATTATATCACAACATCTAGCATCAGGCCTTACATGAAGCAGCCCCCTCAATACTTGTTTGCTGAGAAAGTATGTGAAAGAGGAAAGAATGAAAAAAAGAAAGAAAGAAGGGAGGAGCAGGAAAATCTATTATTTTTTGTTGTATTTGGAAGTAAAGATGAAAGCATTAATTATTTTTTTCTTCTATAATGAGAATTTCAAAAAGACTACAGGTTCCTGTTCCACTATAGGTGGATCTGGAAAGTCTCCTGTGACTGAAGACACTTGTGGGCTCTTAACCAGGAAAGTTCTGAGATCAAGAAAGCCCATTCTGAGATCAGGTCAACACTTGAAGTCCTGAAAACCCTCTCCGAGAGTGAAAGGCTCTTTGTTCTCCTCCTTGGAATGGGCCATAATCCCTAAAGACAGAGAATGTATTATTCCTGTGATAGTCCATGTCCAACAGATGTATCAAAGAATGGCTGCAAATCTGTGTAACATTAAGCAAATAATTTACCCACTTCATAAAACAGTTGTGATATTTCAACACAATTATGTCTAGAATGGTGCCTGACCCACAGTAGGCGCCTTGTACATAGAAGGTATCACAACTGCAACTTTTCTTATTATCATTGCCATCCATTTTCCACTATTATTACTTGTGCTGTGTGCTCTATCGCTCCGTCGTGTCTGACTCTTTTGCAACCCCATGGACTACAGCCTGCCAGCCTCCTCTGTCCATGGGATTTCCCAGGCAAGAATACTGGAGTGGGTTACCATTTCTCCTCCAGGGGATCTTCCTGACTCAGGGATCGAATCCGTGTCTCTTGCCTCTCCTGCATTGGCAGGTGGATTCTTTACCACTGAGCCCCCTGGAAAGCCCACTACTATTCCTTAGGTTGCCTGTATAAAGCCATCAATTTTTCCAGGTATGACCAGTAGTCTTCTGTTTAATCATAGAAGTCTATGGTTCAGAGTGTCTCATCTTTTATAGACCCACATTCTTTTCTGAACAATCCTAAAAATCCAATATTGACCTCCCAGTTGAAAATCCCAGTCAAGAAGATATTGTGTAGGTTACTTAGAATGCTTAATTTATGAGAGCAATATTTTTTCCCAAACATAAAATTATATCACTGAATGTTTTTTAAAATGATATGTAACTCAAATATAAGTAGTGTTCAGAGATAAACAGAGACATATTAAAAATTTTAAGAATTTATTTGAGCAAGTGAAATTCACTCAGTCGTGTCTGACCCTTTGTGACCTCATGAACTGTACAGTCCATGAAATTCTCCAGGCCAGAGTGATGGAGTGGGTAGCCTTTCCCTTCTCCAGTGGATCTTCCCAACCCAGGGATTGAACTGGGGTCTCCTGCATTGCAGGTGGATTCTTTACCAACTGAGCCACCAGGGAAGCCCTAAAGATTAGACTAAATGAGCAGCATCAAACCAGAAGTGGTTAGGAGTACTCCACCAGTAAGGAGGCAGGGAAAGACTTCTATAGAAAAGAGGCGCAAGACAGCAAGGAAATTACTGGCTATAGATTAAGTGGTTGCATTATTTGAAAAAGGCTGGTTGACTGTTTGTGACTGGGTGTCCTTAGGTTTTGATTTCTTAACCTTGAGGCATTTACAGGCTTATATTTTAGTTTACTTACTAGGCTGCTAAGGCATTAGCACAACCTCAGATTAACGGCCTCATGATTTAACTATTAACCAATAGGTTGTTTTGCCCCTGCCCTAAGGTCTACTTCCTACACATTTAGCTCAGATGGTAAAGAATCTGGTTGCAATGCAGGTGACCTGGGTTCGATCCCTGGGTCGGGAAGATCCCTTGGAGAAGGGCCTGACTACCCACTTCAGTATTCATGTCTGGTGAATCCTGTGGACAGAGGAGCCTGGCGGGCTACCATACATAGGGTTGCAGAGTTGGACACAACTCATGGATTAATTTTTTTTAAAAAGTCATAAAAGAAGAGGAATTTTTTTTTTAAAGAAGCAAAAGAAAAAGAGAAGTAAGAAAAGATACAAGGGGGGATAAAAGATCCCCACCAAAAATACTGAAGAGCAATGAAAGTTTTATTGGAGTTTTCTTAAGGACGGCTGAGGCATCTGTACTGTACCTCACACCACAAAGATAATAAACGTCTTGTTGAAACCTTGACCAGTTTCACTCAGAGTTTCTCTTTCTGATAGAAATCCCAACATCTCCCTTCATATAGATTCTTCCTTACCTAGGTGACACTTTTCTTCCCCTGTTTCCTCCACAGTACCTCAGAGTTTGCCCCTCTGTTTTCACAAAGATCAGTTGAACCTCTCTGCCCCCCCATCATGTCATTTAGCTCAACAAAGGACAGGAAATTAGATCCTAGTTTGTTGTTCAGTTGCTCAGTCATGTCCAACTCTTTGTGACCCCATGAACTGCAGCAAGTTTTCCCCAAATCGAGACATTAGAGTCGCCAAGAATATTAAAGCAATTACAGCAAGCAAATAAATTATTTCACAAAAGAGTCTCAGAAGCCCAACAACAATTTAAGCCCTCTTTTGCATGTACAGTTTTGGTACTGGTTTTGTTCCGCTCACTGATATATCCCAAGTGCCTATAAGAATAAATGGCATAAATATGTATTGAATAAATTAGTTTGAGACCTAACATTTCAAGTGAAACAAAATACCATTAGATTATCTTTTCTGTTTTTTCCTCTTTAATAATGTGTGTGAGACAAGTTTCACACATGCATCCATAGGAAAGAATACAAGTTTCTGTCATTAATATTTTATTATATCACTTTAGGTCAAATGTTATAGAAGATTATATTGAAATCTTGACCAACCTATCTACTTTTTTCCATTGGAATATTGGCCCAACTAAGAAATAACATCAAGGAAAAATTATTTTTTTGGCAGAAAAACGTCCTCTCTAAATTCTTATGTGTTTTGTTTTGATTTTTCCTTAGTGACTGGAGGTCAGTTTCAATCCACTCAAGCACAGATTCCAAATTTTCAATCTGGTTTTCTTGAGTACAGACCATGTGCCAAGAATGAGGCAATGACACTGCATCACGACCAAGACAGACACAGACCCAGAGTCCAAGGCACATCCCAGTGACTTGTTAGCTTCTCCCCAACTCAAGTTTGCTCCCAAAATCACACTTTTTAGTTTCAAATGAATCTATTCTCCCTGTTCCTAGCCAATTCTTATGAAATGTTTTGTTTAATGTATTGGTCAGGGTATTCCAGACTCTAAAAGATACCACAATGGGGGACTTCTCTGGCGATCTAGTGGTTAAGATTTTGCGCTTCAAATGCAAGGGGTGCAGGTTCAGTCCCTGGTTGGGGAACTAAGACCCCACGTGCTGCCTGGAATGGCCAAAAACGTAAAAAATATTTTTTAAAAAGATATAATGGAGTCATCTATTGATTACAGACCATGTGTCCTTTATGGATCCTTTCTTGCTTCCTTTGAAAACTTGGATTTTAATATGCTTGTGAGTGAATCAGTGACTATAGTTTCAGTAACTTGTAGTTACTGTAAGTGTAAATACAGTACAGTTGCTATAACTATCAAAGAAATAATACTTTCATTTTAGCCCAGTAAAAAAAGGAGCTAAGTGTTTTCGGCAACCCCCAAAGAACCCCATGTTATTACATATGTGATGCTGAAGAAAAGCGGTGACCCAAAGGAATGGTGGTATGCCCGACAACCAAAGGAACAGACGTCTACCACAAGTAATGTGAGTACCAGGTTTGGATAAGACCCATCTCCGCTATAAGACCGGGGACAATTCACTTAATAGGAACTTAGCTTCATCTGCTATGACTCAGGTGTTGATATACTTATGCGCTTATTTTGTAACTCTCTTCAGTAAAGTTAACTGTGTCTGTTGTTCCATGAGTCTTCAATTCTCAGGATAATCTTTTCCTATTACAGCCACATTCTTTATCATCGACAGAGATATTCACCTGGTTATTTTGGTTTCTCTAATCCCGCTGGTGAGGACACCTCCAAGGGAGCTTTCGGTCAGGAGCTGACCATGGCATTTAAGGTCACATGCTCTTGGTAGAGAAGGAGAATTTGAAAGGAAACCAAGATCAAACCACCAATAATATATATATTTTTAAAAATTTGGACCTAATCACTTCCCTGATAATGATATTTAGTTCATATTTGGTATGTCCTTAATACTGCAAGCTTTTTTTTTTTTTTAAATGCATCACCTCATTTAATTCTTATAGTAATCCATTGGAATAAGGTATCAGGATGTTTGGGGCTTCGCTGGTGTCTCAGTGGTAAAGAATCTGTCTGCCAATAAGGGAAACCCAAGTTCAATCCCTGGGTTGGAAAGATCTGCTGGAGAATGAAATGGCAACCCACTCCAGTATTCTTGCCTGGGAAATCCCATGGACAGAGGAGCCTGGAGGGCTACAGTCCATGGCATCACAAAAGAGTTGGGCATGCCTTAGCAACTAAATAATAATAATCAGGGTGTTTGACTATAAGTGATAGGAAAAAAACAAAAAACGAACTTCAACTGACAAATAAGGGAATCTGTTGGCTCACATGACTGGTAGTCTAGAGAGAAAGCAGCTTCAGGTTTGGTTTATGGGTCCAGTGGCTTTAGATTGTCACCAGATCCGCAGGTTCTGTCTCTGTCCTGACATCCAGGGGTAGACCCCTTGAACACCAATTCCCCTCTGTAGGATGGCCATCAACAGGAAATCTGCTTTCATAGTCATGTCTAGCAAAGGGGAGTGAGTGTCCCCACCGGCAATGAAAAAGGTGAAAAAACTGCCCTCTCCTATTCATGATCTGCCTAACTTGTCAGCTGCTTAGCTCTGAAACAGAAAGTGTTAGGAATAGCAGTCAGGGGAAGGAGGAATATTATGGCATAATTGACTCAGCTTCCTGAATCTATCAATCTCTCTAGTTGACTTGGATGAATTAGAATATAGTCCTGGAGCTGGGGCAGTTTTCTGAACCACGCTGCCAATTACACAATGAAAGAGGAATGGAGCAGATCTGGGGGGAGGGGGGCGACTACAATGTGCATTACAGGTAAATATTGCTGTGTCTTAATTTACAGAGGAGAAAACTGAGGCATAGAAGAGGAAAGATAAGTAATGCCCAAGATCATAACTGAATCTTAAAAGTCTATCCCCCCCGTAACAAATAATCTTTCATGTATATTTCTTGGAAGATTATGATCTATAGGAAGAATTAAGGGAAAAACAGGGCTTCCCAGGTGGCACTAGTATTTAAGAACCTGCATGCCAATGCATGAGATGTAAGAGACATGAGTTTGACCCCTGGGTTGGGAAGATTCCTCTGGAGGAGGGCATGGAAACCCACTCCAGTGTTCCTGACTGGAGAATCCCATGGACAGAGGAGCCTGGTGGGCTACAGTCCATAGTGTTGTACGGAGTTGGACACGACTGAACCCACTTAGCACACATGCAAGGGAAAGACCAAAGCACTAGGCATCAAAAGATGGGATTACAATCCCTCCCGTGCCCAATTACTTGCTGTATAACTTCTTTGAAAATGAGAATTATAAAACCTCCTTACTGAAGTAGTAGCAAATATTCAAATAGAAACCTTTCAGAAGAGTGGCATTACTTGGGGACTTGTTTGAAGCACCAATCCTCTGCCCTACCCCAGAACCACTTAATCAGAAGTTCTGAGGCTGGGGTCCAGTGACGAATACTTTATTAATCTTTATTTATTTAAACTTTTTTTATTATTATTTATTAATAGCAAGCCCTCCAGGTGATTTTGATGGTTGCTAAAATTTGAGAACTGCTGGGCACTCAACTTGCTTGGTGCCTAAGCTTTTATTTGTTGTTATCATTCTAAAGACAACGAGTATATTGACCTCTATCTCTAAGAGTTTACAATTTAGGGAAAGACAGAGTTCTTTATCAGGTTCTTTAATATAGGACTGTACTGTTTGATAAATGCTCCAATACAGGTGTAATTCGCTTTGAAAGCTTACAAAGGGTTGAATCTGTTTCTAACAAGATGAATCGCAGAAGGCTTTATAGAATAGGCAAGAAACAGAAAGGGGAACATAGCTATGAACTAAAAGCAGCAGAGATAGTTAAACTTTCAGTGGTTACAACAAAGTTATATCTAAAAATTAAAATACAGTTGACCCTTGAACGATGTGAGGGTTGGCGATGCTGGCTCTCTGCACAAAAATTTGAGCATAACTTACACCTGTGCCCCTAGAAACTCGGTCCCATGTCCTCAGATTCAACCAGCCCAGGACTGTGTAGTACTATAGTATTTACTATTAGAAAAGTTCGCATATAAGTGGTTTCTCACATTTCAAACTTGTGTTGTTCAAGGGTCAACTGTGTAACAATATAAAACTAATATATTAGAGGCTTCACATATATAGGAATAAAAGCCTATCAGAAGTCAGAAGATGAGGATTTTAGTCTTGAGGTTATTACACTTACCAACTGGCCCTTAACATTGTTACTTAGTTGCTAAATCATGTCTGATCTTTGTGGCCCCATGGATTATACACCCATCCAAATTCCTCCATCCATGGGATTTCCCAGGCAAGAATACTGGAGTGGGTTGCCATTCCCTTCTCCAGGGGATCTTCCCAACCCAGTCATTGAACCCACATCTCCTGCATTAGCAGGCAGATTCTTTATCACTGAGCCACCAGGAAAGCCTGGCTGTTAATGTGCTGTTTCATAAAATAGAAGAGAGGTTGGACCCCCACCTCCACCCCGTTCTTAACCAGGCGAAGTTAAGGTAGAGATAGGGCATGTGTAGATTTAAAGATTCCACAAGGAAGTGTGGACACACTCTGGTTAAGAAGCCCCAGGCTCAATGGTCTCTAATCGGTGACCATGTAAAGAATTCTTAAAGAAAAACTAAATACATTAAGAAAGAAGCATGTATATATCATTAAAAATCTATAAGTCAGATTCTTCTTTTTGTGGTTTTTGTTTGCTTAACATCTCTGTAAGTCCTTTAGTACCTAAACACCCAACTGATCAAAGGGATACGCCTGTATTATGTACCAACCAAAGAGTCCCCTTCCCTGCATGGATCACGAAGTCCTTGGCAATCACTTCCATACCAGACTAGTGAGAATTGTTGTTCTCATTTTCCAGATGGATAAACGGAGGATAAAGGCCTTGTTATGTGTCACACATTTCAGTCACCAAATGAAACACAATGGATGTCAGTCTTCTCGTCCCTTCAACAATAAAGAGCTTTTAAGCTTTTGCAGTCAACAAGAACTTCTGGAAAGATTACACTGGCTGGAAAGTCATATGTATGGATGATATCCACAAATAGGGGAAAAATGAAATTAAAGCTGAGTGTCTAAGCTCACTGACTCTCAGCAGGAAAGACAGAAGAAGTGCAAAGTTTTAGCAAAGAAAGGTTTGAAAGAAAATAAATTAAATATAGCTGATTATCAAGTGGTTTTTACACAGTAAAACAAGGGCAAAATTACTTTTTTAAGTAGTAATTCTTATCTCTTGATTGAGTCACTCATCCATTCAATAAATACCTATTGATTGCCTTTTATGTACCAAGTACTCATCTCTGTATTAGAAATGCAACAATGACCAAAAGCAGCTAATAAAAACATATAATGCAGTACGTACTAATACTATATTAATGAATGGTAATAGACTGCTGAATAAAATGTCAAAACCCAGTATGAACTAGCATTGTCTCTGGGGGCTTCCCAGGTGGGCAAAATGGTAAAGAATCTGCCTGCCAATGCAAGATATGTGGGCTCGATCCCTGAATTGGGCCGATCCCCTGGAGGAGGAAATGGCAACACACTCCAGTATTCTTGCCTGGAAAATTTCATGGACAAAGGAGCCTGGCAGGCTACAGTGCATGGGGTCACAGGAACTGGAGATGACTGAGTGGTCGAAAATATATACACACCCAACTCTTCTAACTGTATTTCTTTATTTCCTACTCAAATACTGGAAGAGATGTGTAAAACAAAAGAAGAGCTACCTTGATATTGTTTAAACACAAAACAACAGTGTTCTTTCAACTGTGCTTGAGATGGAATAAAACACAAGCACATCTGACATTAACTTTCAATGGTAAATTCATTCTGTATATGTTTTTTAAGAGTAAATGCTTTGGGGGCTTTAAAAATCATCTCTTCATCTTTTTAAATGTCAATTTACTCACACTGATGATGCTCTCAGAGGTTAGGAAATCTTTTGAGACAGAAAGTGGGAACAGAGTGATGCAATATTTCTGAGTGTCATGTGATTTCACAATTTCTTTTTCTGTCTGTTTGGATTTCCAAAAAGGAAGACTCTCATATGTCAACAAGCTCATGAACTGAAGCTTACAATGACAGAAACAAAACCGTAGGGTTTCAAATATATGAATATAGGTAATCTTGTTCTTTGATGGGATGCTGGCTGGCATTAATGTTTGATCTCCTGAGAAACATTAATTTTTCTCTGACAAATTTGCTAGTTTGCTTCATCTGAACACATGCACTATAAACAATGCTTAATAAGAAAGCTTTCTGTTTTCTCCAAGGTCAAAGTTGGAAGAAGTAGAGGGAATTCAGTTTTCCTTACTTGACATTATTCATTATTCTTGTAGTCAGTATTCTCATAAAGAATGCAAACCTCTTACTGTTAGTACAAAAATGCAGCAAATATCTAGAGCTAAAATATAAATGGATGAAAATGGAAATATGTAAATATGTAAGCTTCTTCCATTTCCAGATATAAAGTTTGAACTCTGTGCTCTCGTTGTTAAGACAAAGTCCATGTAACTGTAAACAAGAACACATATTCTTGTTTCCTCATATTCTACTACTCTAAGCACCCATGAGAATTTTTTCTGGTACTTAAGCCATTAACCTACTTATGCTTTTAACGTTTCTGTGTGTTTTTTCAATATTTGTTGAGCATTTCTGGAATAGTATAGATGGCTCAGAGGAGCTTGGCAGGCTACTGTCCATGGGGCAGCAAAGAGTCAGACATGACTGAGTGACTATCTCTCATAGATGGCTCAGTGATAATAGGTAAATGAGGAAGAAAGAAAAAAATTTTAAGTTTTTCAATAGTATTAAGAATAGCAGCAATAAAACATAATTGCCTGAAAATCACAGCCTTGGAGGCAGGTTGGTTAAATAAAATGCGTCATATTTGGTTTGGAGTCAAGAGATGATTGGAATTTGTCTCTATTGAACATTTATTTGGCAAAATTTAGCCAAAGTTTCATGACTCAATATTCAAAATAAAGTGAAAAGAACGTGAAGATGTGAATTAATTTTTAAAAGTAAAATTGTCAATTAAATATAAAGTGGCACAAAAAGATTATATGGAAATGAAATGCAAATTAAGTGTTTTATTGCCAGATCCAGAAGCAAAGCTTTGAGAAACTGTCATTATTATAATTGCAGAATTCTTCACTGAATATTCCTTCAATATTTTTAGATTGTTCTCATCTTTACTATACCACATTGTATTAATGGGTACCACAACCTTGTTTGTTTAGTTTATTCACATCACGGTCCACTTTCCCAAGGAGATTAAGAATTATCCTCCCATACAGCTGTGACCTGATCACAGCAGTTTAAGTCCCCCATGCATTTAACACTTCTGCACAAAAAGAAACACCACCATACTAGAATTGTGATGATGATATGATGAATCACATCAATAGCAAGTTATATGAAGTTTTAAACTTGTTAGAGCAGATATGGTAGTAAAAATAAAATTTTACCTCCCCGAAAACTCTTCTAGTCCCCAAGGCCATGACTTTAAAATAAATGCTGCATGAATTCCTTCCACATCTTGCTGGTGTAAGAGTACTAATAAACCTCGCAAAGTGTGTAACTCATTAGCAGGTAGTAACTCAAGCAAAGGAAGCACTCTGGCTGGTTAAGTGATTGGTCAGCAAGGCCTGAATCATGGGAGGTTGGTCTCTGGTGTATCCTCTTGGTCCAGAAAGTGGGAGGCGGTGGTCCAATGAGCCAGAAATTACCTGGCAGCATCAACATCCTGGCTATTGCTCAGGGTAGGTTGCATTTTTTGGCTTTTGCTCTCGAACCAAAGGTTCAAGTATGAAAAGCGGGACTGAAGCCTCTTCTCAGCTACAGCCAGGATACCCCCAGTTCAGCCAGAAGTTAGTTTGAGGGTGGAGTGGCCCAGCATTCCAGGAGTGGCACATGTCAGCCGGAGGTGTGCCAGGGCTGTGTCCCAACTGCAGAGCTGGGCTTGCCACACATCCTCCACTTGGTTAAAATACTGAATTTCTGGACGACTGGGCAGAGATGCTGTTGATTCAGAGTCAAGATGAATGCTGAGTCTATTATCTCACCCTTGGGAGGCATGTATTAGAGAAGAGTCAGGCTGTAGCCTGTAGACTTCAGCCCACCTCTCCATCATGTACCTGAAAGCTGCTCCTGGACCCTTTTGTTGCCTCGTTCCTCAGAGTAAAGCATTCATGTTCCTCCCTTGCTCCTTTTGTAAAACCAAAGGCTTCTGCGACAGTGCTTCCCAGAGCTGACTCTGCAACTGAGGGAAGGAAACACCTCTCCACTGCGCCTTCTGGTATGACTTGTTCCCGTCCAATGCTGGCATTGATGTTCTTGTTCATAATATATAAATATATATGTATATATTTAAAAACTACAATGTAGACTGTACTTACAGGGAAAAAAATCAGAATAGCATAGAGTTGTATAAATTGAAGGTAGAAGTCCATATTATTATTACAGAAGCCCTTCTGTACCCCCACTCTCTTGGTGCTTTTCTGGAGAAAATATATGTGTGTGTGTGTGTGTGTGTGTACGCACGCGCGTGTGCATGTGCTAAGTTGCTTTAGTTGTGTCCAACTCTTTGTGACCCTATGGACCATATCCTGCCAGGCTCCTCTGTCCATGGGATTCTCCAGGGAAGAATATTGGAGTGGGTTGCCATGTCCTCCTCCAGGGGTCTTTCCGACCCAGGGATCAAATCCGCCTCTCTCATATCTCTTGCATTGGCAGGTGAGTTCCCTACCACCAGCACCACCTGGGAAGTCCACATATACACAAATACACACACATATACACAAATATATATACACATATGCATATATGTAAATGTTTCTATGTGTTTGTGCTTTTGGGGGCTTTATTTTTACAAAAAGGGGCTCTCAGTGATCTCTTTATCTGCTAAAACGTGTACTGGGGCAGTAGGTGGAGGAGAAGCAGGTGCAGTTTGCCTCCCTCCTCTCCTTCTCAGGCTTGCCCCTGCGCTGATTCTGTGTGACCTCATGACAGAGGAGAGCCCTCTGGTGTGGCATCCAGGATGCGTCATGCAGCAGAGGCGTGGCCACTGGCACAAAGAGCATCTGGTTTTCAAAGACGAGTCATGAAGCCAAGAGTCGGGTACTTGGGTTTCAGGGCCCAGCATAGGCCAGCACCAGACTGACTTTAACCAGCCAGGAGGAGACATGCTAATGAATTCATGATATGTGATTCAGCTGAAAATGTCAACGATTTGAATGCAACGAAATTGGAATGAACCTTCCCAGTGGCTAAAATTTTATGGCTCACTTTGGCACAGCTCTTAGCACAAAAGGCAATTAGAATATATGTGCAAAGTGGCAGCCTGATTAGTTCACAGGCACAGACACACACACACACACAATTATAGTGCCTTTCACACATCTTAATTGCTTTTCTGCTAAGGAGAGTGAAACTGCAAATCATGAAACTGTGGCATCCTTCATTTTATTAGCAGGTAATATATCCTGAAGACTATTGAAAAATGACAAAAAGATACACATTTACAGGGCAAGTTGAGGTTAAGACACTGCTGACTTTAAGACATTTAACCTAGAAGACAATTATAATGTATTACTATTCACACGCACAATATACATATCTCTGTACAGAAATTTTATGAGTTACTATTAGAGATAATGTTTAAGGTTCTTATTTTTTGCATTTTTCCTGCTTTCCCACATCAACCTGTAGGTTAGGGGGAAAATATTGCCTCGGAAAGATCAAAGATAGTAAAAAAAGAGTAGAGTACCAAAGTAAATTACTCAGTAGCTTTGCTGAATGCTCAGATAGATAGAATTATCTTGAAAGCCCATATTTACAAAAGAATAAAGGATGTTTTGAGTTCCATAAGACTTAGAGCCTGAGGGAGCCAGAGCCCCAGGGAGCTTCGGTGTAAGGCCAAAAGTGGGTAAAATGGCTAGTGTCCTTATCATTAAGATAGGAGATATACACTTCTCCAGCTTGAAGTGATGAGAAATTCAAAGGGAGACCTGGTAAGCACCTGAGTCCCTGAGAGGGTGCAGGAGAAGCCCCATAAAGACTTAAGAAGACTAGAGATGGAGAATGTGGGAAATCTTGCCTCTATTTGTAGAGTATGCCCAGAGGAGGCTCCAGACATTTCAGAGAAATGTCATGCCCAGCAAGACAACAGAACATAGTGGATGAGGGAGGATCTGAGCGGTCAGAACTGAGGGGAGTCTCACTCCAGACAGGGCACGAGGGGACCCACCAGACCCCCCAGTTCTCAAGAGCACGGGGTTGGCTGACAATAGCCAGGGGACCCAAAGGAGCCTGAGTTAGGATGAGGAGGATATAGAACTCTGGTCATGACACCTGCAGTACGTGGGCTGTGAGCATCAGCAGTGGAGACCAGAGGGACAGAGCAGATTGGGTTCTATGCCCACCAAGGCTTCAGGGACAGAGGATGATGGAAGACCAAGGACCCCATTCTCACCGGATGTCAAGGTGATATATATACTTTACTCTCCTCTTTTCAATATCTCAGCTCCAGAAAAGGAGAGGGGAAAGACAGAGAAAGAGTAATCCTGAGTTAAGTGAGAATTACTCAAAAGAAAATGAGTTTTGAACAACCAAAATGCAGTTTTCCACTAGCAGTGGAAGCAGGGTCAGGCTAAGATTAGTAATAGAGAAACAAAACTGCATGCTGTCATCATGACTGAACCTCCAGCTCTAAGCTTCCCTCTTCTTCAAGGGAACAAGGTAGGCTGTAGAGAAGCATTATCTTTGTCTTACAGGAAACCACCAGAAACGAAAAACAAGAATCCACCAGAATCGGTTGAACCAAGTAGGCTCAAGATGGCAGAGGCTTTGACCTCCAGTGGACCTTGACTTTTTAATAGACTCATTGTAATACATTAGCATGCCACAGAACACACCCACCAGCGCCATGACAGTTAACAATTATCTTGGCAACTGCTGAAAGAACCCAACAAGGACTGATGAATTGTGAATATTTCTCTCTCTCTTTACTCAATTCCCTCCCTTTTACCTTGACCTTTTTGTATATATAGTGTCTCGGCCCAAGTGGGTTTGAAAGTTGACTTGCAAAGTAAGTTCTTCTTTCTCCATTCTCTGGCCATGAAATAAAGCTTGTACTGTTTCAGTCTCAGCAACAGTTTCCTTATTGGCTGCGTGTATCCAAACAGAAAAAGAATCGTCCTTGCCAAGGCATGAGACTTTTGTTGGGCTAGGGCCCAAGTCGGGGGTCTATATAACCAATTTTGTAACAATGCTATACCTGAGTCTTTGTCTGGAATTTCATGCCCAGTGAAATACATAAGGTCAGTCATAATATCATAGACTCTAGTGGCAAAAAATAGTTGGATAACCTTGGGCATATTTTTTTATCCAAGATTCTGATTCTGTTAAACTAGGTATTGGGAGAATTAAATGAGATACAGGTGTTACCCTAAGACCTGGCATATGGTAAGCTCTTACTAAGTAACCCACACCAGTACTCTTGTCTGAAAAATCCCATGGATAAAGGAACCTGGCAGGTTACAGTCCAGGGGGCCACAAAGAGTTGGACATGACTGAGCACATGTGCGCACATGCACACACACAAGCTTTCAGTAAATGTTACTTATCATGATTGTGACAATAATTATCATTGTGGATTTGTTCATTCTGAGTCTGAACTTTTAATTCAGTTCAGTTCAGTAGCTCAGTTGTGTCTCTTTGCCACCCCATGGACTGCAGAACTTTTAATTGGTAGGATTTAATTACCTGTTGTACGCATAGCATTATGCATCCAGCTACCGAGATTATAAATGCCAATGAAACAGGAGGGAAGGGGAAAGGGCACGACCTTTAAAAGAATGACATCGCCCAAGGACATGACATGAACTGATCAGAACCAGATAGGTCCAAGACAGCAGACAGTCGACTTCCACTTGACTCTGAGCCTCAGTACACGCTTATTACAACACATGGGCAAGCTAAATGATACACCCACAGGCATCAAGACAGTTCCAAGGTCAACCATAAAGGTCAAAAGTGGGCAGTGGCCCAATTCCTAGAAATCCCCACCCCATCCCCCAAACTTCTGGAATTCTCCTCTCACTCATTAGCTCATGAAATTACCCATCCTTACAAAAACTGACAGATCTCTACGGACGGGCCACTTTCACCTCTTGAGATGGCCCACACTGCCTGTGGAGTATGCCTCCCCCAAGGCCTCTCACCTTCTGAGATGGCCCACACTCTGTGGAGTGTGTTTCTCTCTAAATAAATCCATTTCTTACCTATCACTTTGTCTCACCCTGAATTCTCTCTGCAATGAGACATCAAGACCCTGAGCTTCATTAAGTCCTGAGGCTAGATATGATCTCAATTAAAAGACTGTGGGTTGAAGTCCCAATCTGTGTTACCTGGTTTCATGAAGAGGTGAAGGGGACATATGCACAGGTCTTTAGAGATAGTATTTAAGGTGTACCCCCTTTTACATGTTTGTTTATGTTTATTGTTTAATTCTGTGAGTTTGTTCAGAGGGAGAGATATGTACCTCTAGATTTGGCAAAATTTGAAGTAAGATTCCTTTTGATAAAGTAATAAAAATAAGACAAATCTAAATTTTAAATGAGGAAAGTTTGTTTCCAGTTCCCCACCCCCACCCCCACCCCCATGACTTAGGTGGAAGCATGGTGGGTGGCCCAAAGTTTCACATTTGGTTTCCTCTTTGCCAAACTCATCAGAGGCACAGTGCCCTTGAGCCTCACCCTGGCACACACTTCAGAACACCGCTTTATGCTTGGCATCCTGAAAACTCCTTTAGGAGATTCAGTCATGGAGTGGTTTTATTAATGTATTGCCCTTATATAGTAATCAGTATTTACAACATTTTTGATATGGCAGCAATATCCATGTCTCTAGGGCCTCCTTGTGATTTGAGAAATTTCACCAGATAAAGCATTCAAGATGTCTCTTATTCAAGAGTGGGTGGGCAATCCTAGTTCCCACCCCCTAAGGCTATTAAAATACAAAGGCTGTGGAAATTGCCCTATCCCTACCTTCGATTCCTGGGTTGGGAACACACCCTGGAGAAGGGCATGGCAACCCACTCCAGTATTCTTGCCTGGAGAATTCCATGGACAGAGGAGCCTGGCGGGCTACAGTCCATGGGGTCACAAAGAGTCAGACATGACTGAGCCACTAACACACACACACACACACACACACACACACGTAATAAAACAATAGCCACAGGGGCTAATAGTCTTTATCTGGCAGAAGAGGCACCATAAAGTCTTTGCTTGATCTCTGGGTGGCCTCAAGTCTTCCAATCTCTTGACTCAGTTAATTTATTTACAAAAGGGGGATAATGATACTGTGCCAGTTTGCCTCAAAGGGATATTATGTAAAACAAAAGGTTGTACTGTTGAAGGACAAAGCACTATGCAAATGTGATTATCATTAACCAGCCTTGGTTAATGGCGAGTCAGTTTGTTTACTACAGCCGTTCCCTGTATTAATGTAAAGTGTGGCATTTTCTCTGTGGGCCTCTAAATTTCATTCAAGATAGAGAACTCAGCTGAGTCTCTGAGTCTCTCTCCTAGCTTCTGAAACAAAGCAAAACTGACTTATTCCATTAGAAGGAAGGTTCTGTCCTACAAAGTGTGAAGTTTAGAGGCAAAGACTTGGCCATATGAAAGCAGGCCATATGAAATGCAAGTGGCCAGATGTCAGTTGAATTAGGTCCTGCCCTCAACACAGAGATCTTTTTTCATCTGATTACACTGTTGAAAAGAAAAGTTATACAGAGCAGCATTTGGCCAGCCCTTTAAAAAGCGGAACTGTGCTTTCTTAGAATCATTAATAAGAATAAATGTTCCTTGGCATCTACATATGTTATTCAAGCTACCCTGAAGTCCCTGCCTTCTTTAGACCTCATCTAGAAATAATTGGTGAATCATTCTTTAGTCACACAAATACATATGTTGTGTCCTACTGTGGGAAAAACACACACGAAGTTGCAAATGATCATTCTTAACTCTAAGGGCAACTCTCTCTGATGTTTGAAGACACAGAGAGTCTGTTTTTTTCACCATTACTCAAGTTTCCTCAGGGTCTGTCAAATTGCTGAGGAGACTCAAAACAAGCCCTGATCTACTGGGACGAATGCCAGCTTTATGCTTTGGTCTGGCTGTGGAAAATCCCAGGGTTTTCTCTAGGAATATCTGGGTTGGGACATGTGATTAGATCACCGCCATCATCATCTTTCTCGTGTAGGTCTGTCCCTTCAAACTTGTTTCTTTCTCACACTGGGCTCTCCAAAAGGCCTTCATCACCATTTGATTGCTGTTGTAACTGAATTCAGATCTGAGAGACAAAAAGGTCTAAGATGCTGAGTGGTTTCCATGCCTGCCTGGCTTCACAGAGCACCCAGCAAGGTCATTTCGGGGGCTTACTCAAGGAACAGAAGTGGTCAAGGATAGATCTGCTAGGCCTTAGACTTCCTCTCTTGACTTTGTTTCCTAAAGTAGATTACAAACTCCTGCAGTTGGGGGTCCATGCTATTCTTTTGCATATTTCATGAGCTACACCCTGAGAGACCCTCCTGAGGAAAAGTGGGGTTCTGGGGTGATTCCCATCAAAATTTGATCTCAGGGCAAGAAACCACATTTATTATTCCTTGAAGATAGAGGTGACAGGCTCTATGTCATTCCTTGACAATGTGATTAAGAAGTGTCAGGCGAGTGTATGCTCCTCGGTTTTCATCTCATCACAACAAAGATTTGGAGTGACAGACATTAAAGCCCCCTCAGCACATCACAGCTCTCGGGTCTTGGACAGACCGTGTTATAGCTCTCAGGTCTCGAACGGACCGTGTTATAGCTCTTAGATAAATCAGTGTTATAGCTCAGTGTTACAGCTCTATTTTATTTAGATAATAGCAGGAAAATCCATCTTCGAGGCATGAGGGCATGTCGACCCAAAGACGCGAAGAGAAGAGCGCCCCAGCGTGCGGGGGAGAGCGAGCGAGAGAGCTAGTTTTGTTCTTCTTTTTATGTGCTTCCCTCTCCCTGGGCCTGTCCTATGTAAACCGGGCCAGCCAGGAGTGCTGTTTGTTTTACCTGAGGTTCTCACTCTGGTCCTAGGACCTTCCTTTGTTCTATTTTCGTGGGCTTTTCCCTTCCAGGTCTTTTAGCCACCGCCATTCTGGACTCCTTTTCCCTATTCTAACTACCTAACAGAAGGAATACACTTTACTTTTCTCAATAAACTGCCCACAGAGGCTGGTTCCTACACTTTAATGACAGCTGCTACCCCTCACGCTCTAGGGTGTTCCCACAGTTACTCACTAGAACCTACCAGGTACTTGCTTTTTTTGACTTAGAACTGGTGAACATTGAGGTACTTTTGTAAACTGGAGGAGAAACTCATTTATTCCACTACGTTCATTGTTGAATTATATTCAATGGCATTGTAGATTCATTGAAACAGGCTAAAACAACCCCCATTCTGAATATTCGTTGATAAAATTGATACCTGAAGCATGTTATAAAGGAAAGAGAGCTGGTGCTGGAATTCAGACCTGCTTCTACCAATTGCTAGATGTGAAGTTCTGAGAAAAATATGTAACTTTTCTCAGACACTGTAAAAATGAAGAGTGTAGAAAAGAGGCCGAATAGCATTAGGATGATGACCTCAGCCTTTGCAGCTGGACCAGCCTGGATTCCAATCCAATTCTATTCTACCGCTTATTAGCTAAGTACTCTTGGGCAAGTTACATAAACTTTCTGTTTCTTTGCTTTCTGATCTGTGAAAATGAGAATAGTGCCACCTCATCTCACAAAAGTGCTTTTACAAGAATTAAATAAAAGCATGTCTATAAGTGATTACTTGGGCTTCTCTGGTGAGTCCGATGGTAAAGAATCTGCCGGCAATGCAGGAGACTCAAGTTCGATCCCTGGGTTGGGAAGATCCCCTGGAGAATACAATGGCTATCCACTCTAGTATTCTTGCCTGGAGAATTTCATGGACAGGGGAGCCTGGTGGGCTACAGTCTGTGGGGCCGCAAAGAGTTGGACTGGACTAAGCAACTCTTATAGTGCCTACTTCAGTATCTGGCTCATAAAAATAGTAAACTGTGGTTTAAAAAAAAAAAATCCTGAAAGAACTTTTGAGATCACAAGGTATAAACTCCTACAGTTTTAAAATGAGAATTAGAGGTCCCGAAGTAAAAGATCCCACTTAAGGTGACTGAGACCACGTGTTTGTGAAACAAATTCCCAAACATTCTATGAGCTCTATGATCTGGACAGAGTACTATCACTTTGTGACCTAATCTATTTACTAAATAAGTGGACTATTAGACTTGGTGATTACCAAGTTTCCATCCACATAAAAATGCCAATGATTGCATTGCTATTAAGCCCCACCTATGTTTAGAACATGTTGCTGATATTGTGGGTGCTATAATGGGCATAAGAGAATCTGTCTCTGGTCTTAAGAGGGTTAAAGTTTAGTTGGAGAGACATTTATATAGCATTTATGAGACATAAACCACTGGCATAACCATGTGACAAGGCCAAATTTCAAGGGTCAAGCAGATTGGATACAGACAGTGAGATCCATTTGATTTAGGTGTTAGCGATGGCTTCATAGAGAAAATAGGTGTTTACCTGTGCATGAACACTGAGCTGGATCTGAGTACACAAATTCAAAGAGGAGAAGGGAGGAGAGGGGAGGGCATTATGCGCCTTGCACCTCTGTGCCTGGATAAAAGTGCAGAGGAAGAGATAAATGCCATTAAGTGTGGGGCATTCATTTAAGCACTTTTCAGTCATCCCTTAAGCGGAACTGACTTCTCTCAGTGTGAACTCCAATTTTCATAAGTGGCAGTGGGGGTGTTCACAAGTGTGTATGTGTGTGTGTATACATGTGAGCACACATTTCAAAACTCTTGACTTTAAATATTGGCAGAAAAAAAAAAAAAAGAAAGAAAAAAGATATTGGCAGGAAAACACCACCAAGACCTGGTGAATCCCCAAATGCTCTGCATCCGGAAAAGTAGAGCTCATCTATGATTCCTCTTGCTCTTGATTCGCTTCAGTCCATCAGCTTCTTCTGGCTCCTCTTCCTCTAGCATATATCTCAGTTTCCTCCCCTTCTTTTATTTCCACTGCCCCAATATCCACTGTTGTACAGATGCTAAAGGCACCCCTGTTCCATTCCTGATCCCTACAATGCATTTGCCACAGGAGACCCTGTATTGCAGGCAGATTCTTTACCAACTGAGCTATCAGGGAAGCCCTTACCCTTCAAGCTCCAGCTTAAATATCACCTCCTCTGAGAGGTCTTTTTAACCTAGCCATATAAATAATTTTTTTCTGGGATTCTAGATGGCAGCCTATGAATTGTCCTTATCTCTTTTTTTTGACAACTTTTGATACTTTCTCAATTAGTTAGTTTCTTAGCTTTTAAAATGTTTGTTCTTCCTACCAGAATATAACTCTACAATTAGGTCTTGTCTATAGTGTTCATTTTTCAGTCTCCAGGATCTAATGCTGAAGACTGCAAAGAATATTGAATGGATAAGCAAAAGCAAATAAATGGAAAACCATTGTAACAAGTAACTATCATTAAATGCAATTGCTTTCATGCCCACGTTCACCTCCTGATTTGGTAAATGTAGGACTGCAATCATGTACAAAGCAGTTGCTTTATTTGATGGTAATTCTAAAAGAAATATTTATTTTAATTATTTCAAGAGAATGACTGTTACATCTTATGAGTAGGGGTCTCAGAGCTGTTTGGAGTGGTTGATGGGAGATTGGTTGTTAACCTTCATTAATAGCTAAGCTCATTACTTTACACTTGGAAATAACCAAGTTTCTATCTCTGCGAAATAATGAATTATCGCATGTCATGGGGGTTGATCTATAGTTTAAAGGCAAACTGTTATATTCTCTTTGCCTAGTAACTGCCATACTATTCTGCCAAGTTGTTCTCTCTGAGGACAGAAGAAAATGGCTCTTGCTTGGCTATTTTGCATCATCTTTGCGGCCGACTGATGATTGTAGTCATTCTCTTTTAGCTTTCCTCTCATAACCAAAGAACATTAAACACTCACCCAGCTGTTTTACAATCTTACCCAAATATCTTGCCTAAGGTCACTGAGTCAATGCGTTTGTGATGTATATTCCAAAGCCTTTATTAGTCAGATGAGCTGGACAAAATAACTGCCTCTTTGTGATCTAATCTACAGTTTAATCAAGTTCAGTAATAATGACAATATGATACAAACATTCATTTACAGGAGTTTTTTTTTTTTTAATATGTCTTTCAAATGTGTCTTTTAAATGTGCCTAGCAATGTGCAAAACCATTTTTAGGCATCATCTCTTTTAATCCTAACAAGCCTATGAAATAGTAATTTTAATTCCATTTCACAGAGGATGAAACTGAGATGTAGTGAAGCTAAGTATGTAGCCCAAGTTCACGCTGTTAAAAAGTGAACTTGGGTTTCAAACAATTCCATAAATGCCAAGGCAGTATCAATGTTTACAAGGTAATAAGAAAGAATCAGAATTGTATACAGGTTTTTAGACATCAAATGATGTACAGATGATCCCTTAACCTACAATGGTTTGAATGATCATTTTTTGACTTTACAATGATGGGAAAGTGACACACATTCAGTAGAAATGGTACTCTGGATTTTGATCTTTTCCCAAGCACATGAGCCAAGAGGTGTACACTCCAGAGGCAGTGAGTAGTAGCCCCCCATTAGCCACGTGAGCACAAGCGTGATCAATATACTTACAGCTTACACGATGTATTTACAACTCTTCTGTTCTTTGCCGTCTGTATTCAATACATTACATGAGAGATTCAATATTTTATTATACAGTAGACTTTGTGTTAGATGATTTTGCCCAACTATAGGCTAATGTAAGTGCTCTGAGCATGTTTAAGACACGTTGCTCAGTCACTTCAGTCGTGACCCTGTGGATTGTAGCCCACCATGCTCCTCTGTCAGTGGGATTCACCAGGCAAGAATACTACAGTGGTTTGCCATGACCTCCAGGGGATCTCCCGGAGCCAGGGATTGAACCCACATCTCTTTACATTTCCAGCATTGGCAGGTGGGTTCTTTACCACTAGCACCACTTGGGAAGCCCGTAAGGTAGGTTAGGCTGAGCTATGATGTTCAGTAGGTTAGAAAGAGTAAATGCATTTTTTATTTATATATTCTACTTACAATGGGTGTTTTGGGACACACACTCATTGTAAGTTGAAGGAGACCTATATAAACTTAGTTAACTTTTTAGATATTTTATATGAGAATAATTTAACTTTTTTTTTTTTTTTTAAGCCTAGCATTTATCTCTGGCTATGAATAGTTTATTAGATTCCATTTCTGGTTCATACTACCCATTTTGCTTTTCTGGGATCTCATCATTTCTCATATTTTCATATTTCCTTGTTTTTTTCAGTTTGGTAGTTTTCCCCACTTTTAAAAAACTGAACAGTCATGCTTCTCTGTAAGCTTGGTGAGTCAGTTGAACCTCTAATTACTTCAGTCTCTTTCCTTGCAGGAAAGTCTGTCAAAATACAAGAACACTCGAATGTTTTGCATCATCTCACACGCACACAGGGGATAAGGAGGGATATAATTCTCCTGAAGAAGCAAAACAACTGGCAACAGCTGGCATAACAACTTCTAAAGACCCAGTCTGACTGGAAATCATCAGCCTCAAACGGCCCCTAAATAATAATTACCCCATCTGCACCAGGACCATCTCATTGACTAGCTACACTTAATGACATAATACCTGCTATCTACTTTCAGCATTGATGTCATCATCGCCATATTTTGTAAGATCAACAAAACATCATCCATTCAGACAGGGGGATGGATATCCTAGATCACACACAGATATACTTCCCCCATTCTCTGGTAACACTGTATCAAATCACGAACAAACACGTCTCCAGTCTTCAAAATAATTTAGTTATCAGAAAGGTGATTGGACAAACCGGTAAAGACTTTTTTTTCCCCCACCAACAAAAAGCAAATCAGAATAGTGTTAGTCTTTTTTCTCCAGTTAGCCAGCCTTCACAACTCTAACTGCAGTCCCACTATAATCATTTTAGACTCCATTGTGTGAGCATTGGATGCATAATTTTCAACACATGTTTTATTAATCCATTATTCCTGTGCTTCATTTAAAATACTGGAAACTATAAAAAGATAAGCTTGTTACTCCCCTGCCAGGAAAAGAAAGAAAAAAAAAATTAACCAGAAAATACGAGGGGAAAAAAAAAAAAACCAGAGCAACTGGAATCTCGGTCTTGAGGAAACACATGGCATTGAAGCATCCGCCGGAGCTCTGTCACCGACTGTCATCTGTGACTCCTGGGCGCTGAAACCTCCAGGCCGGAGCGAGAAGGCTGTGCGTGCAAGCCGGTGAGTATGAGCCTGCGGGGGTCCCGGGTGGCGGCGGGGGAGGGGGCGGGGCCGGCGGCGCGGGGAGGGTCTTCCAGGAAGCCCCGAGCGCGGCGGAGCCCGCGCATGCGCACTCGGCCGGGGCGCCCGGGCCCGCACGTAGCGCCCGGCGTGACTCAGCGCTGACTCACCGCGGCCGCCGCTCCGTGGCTTTCCCGGTCCGCGCGCTCCGCCCGCCCGGCCCCGCCGCCGCCTGCTCCCCCGTCCCTTCCTGCGCGTAGACCAGGCTCGGCGCTTGCAACAGAGCAGGGCGGGTTTTCTAGCTTTTGAATTCCGAACAAGCAGGGATTCAAACTGGCTTTGTTTTCTTTGACTTTGAAGGGCTCCATAGTCCACTGGTGAAATTCTTCCAAAAGCTTGTTGGAACAGATCCGGAACGGCGTGCTGCCACGGTGACTTAGAGATGACCTCCACTCAGATTTTTGCTTCGGTCGTACGGAGCTCGCATCTACTTTTGGCCCACGTGTGGGCAGGTTATCTTTTCAGTATGTGTGAGAGCTAGCCTTGGCACACACCCTCAGCTGGGGTGACGCAGATCAGGTTGGGACTTGGCAGTATGTTTGGACCTTGAGTGGCTTTACTGTAAAAGCTGCATAGAGACGTCCGTATCTGCCATCTCGCTTCCTGATTAGGTGCCACGCTCATTTGCAGCCTGTCAGTACCCTTTGCGAGGTCCTGGGGTACATTTACATTGCTAATAGCCGGATTCTTGAGCGGTAATGCTCATTTCTCCCTCTCTGAGGTTCAGGGCAGAGAGGAATACCAAGACAGTATTTCTTCAGGTGTAGCCCGCAGGCCACCTGCATGGAAGATGCCTGGCGATATTTGGTCAAAAGGCAGGTTCTTAGACCTCACTCCAAACTGCAAACTCAGAATGTCCTGGGTTAGGGTCTGGAGATCAGTCGGTCAAGGGTTCTGATGTACACTTAGATTTGTAAACTGCTAGGTAGAGGATGAGGCTATGAGACATTATTCGGTTAAGACCAGGAGAAGTCTTTATACTCAAGAACACACTACTCTAAAGTCGATATTGAAGTTCAGATGCCAGGCAATCGTATATCTAAAATTAGTTTTATATATAGTATTATGTTTAACAGAGTTTTTTTCTTTTTAATTGGAAATTCTGGTTTAGAATAAAACGAAGTACCCATTGAGTACATTTTGTTATTTCAGACCAATATTTCCTAAACCCGACTTTGCATCAGAATTACCCATAAAGCATTAAAGGATTCTAATCCCTGGGCCAGACCCTCGGCCTAAAGAACCACTATTGGAAGGACAGTGCAGTTTCAAGAACACGCGGTTTGAAAAGCTCTGCAAATTCGTCTCTGTACCTTTGCAAAAGGGCTCTCTTCCCAAATACAATAAATAAATGTTAGTCGCTCACTCACGTCCGACTCTTTGCAACCCGAAGACTGCAGCCTGCCAGGCTTGTCTGTCCACGGAATTCTCCAGGCAGGAATACTGGAGTGGGTTGCCATTCCCTTCTCCAGGGGATCTTCCCAACCCAGGGATCAAACCCAGGTCTCCTGCATTGCAGGCAGATTCTACCTTCTGAGCCACCAGAAGTGAAGTGAAGTGAAGTGGCTCCGTCGTGTCCGATTCTTTGTGACCCCATGGACTGTAGCCCACCAGGCTCCTCCATCCATGGGATTTTCCAGGCGAGAGTATTGAAGTGGTTTGCCATTTCCTTCACTGAGCCACCAGAGCGGCCCCCAAAGACAAGAAAAATGTCACCAACTGCAGGGTGGTTGGCCTGTGTTCGTCTATGGTGCTCACTCATCTCTCAGTCTGTACTGTTTGCTTTTGAAATCACCATTTAAAAAACAAAGTTAAAAAGACACCACATAAAATATCAGCTTATTACTGTATTGATAAATTCACTTATTGAGAAATCAAGTTTGAAATCTTTGTATTCCAGATCTTTTGAGGGGAGTGGATGGGGAAGATGGCAGATTGGAGAATAATCTGGGAGTTTATTTTGAAATTTTTCTTTCTTTGAATATTTTATTTACTCATTTTATTTTCATCTCACTGAATAAGTTTTTTCATTTCATCCCTGTTAGCACTGTGTCCGAAAGCTTAGATCTAACCCACACCTGAAAGAGACATCTCCTTGTTCACTGTACACGTACAGCCTCGCTTCTCCAAGGGCGGTCTCTGGACTAGCCGCATGCATATCACCTGGACACTTGCAGGAAATGCAGATTCTCAGGTCCCATCCAGAACCACTGAATCGGAATCAATACTTTAGTACGATCTCCAAGTGATTTGTTTGTATATTAAAATTTGGGCAGTGCTATCTTATAGTAATGGGAAGAGTTATACTCTGGGGCTGCTGGAGGAAAAGAGAAGAAATCGAGTAGGGTATATTTATTTCCTTGGGCTGCTATAACAAAGTACCACAAACTAAGTGGTTTATAACAAATTTATTCTTCCACAGTTCTGAAGGCAAGAAGTCAAAATCAAGGTGTCAGCAAGGCCATGTTTTCCCTGAGGCTAAGTAGAACTCTTCTTAGCTTCTTATGGTAGAGATGGATCTTTGGTATTTGTTAGTTTATAGCTGCATCATTCCTATCTTTGCCCCTATCATCACATATCCGTCTTCCTGTGTGTCTCTTGTTTTTACAGTTCTTATAAGGACTTCCCTGGTAGCTCAGCTGGTAAAGAATCTGCCTGCAATGCAGGAGACCCTAGTTCAATTCCTGAGTTGGGAAGACCCACTGGAGAAGGGATAGGCTACCCACTCCAGTATTCCTGGGCTTCCCTGGTAGCTCAGCTAGTAAAGAATCTGCCTGCAGTGCAGGAGACCTGGGTTTCATCCCTGGGTTGGGAAGATCCCCTGGAGAAGGGAAAGGCTATCCACTCCAGTATTCTGGCCTGGAAAATTCCATGGACTGTATAGTCCATGGGGACTCTTGTCTTTACATTTCTTCTTATAAGGATGTCAGTCATATTGGATGATGGGCCATCCTAATGAACTCAGGCTAAATTGATTACAGGATTTTCCAAACAAGGTCATATACACAGGTACCAGGGGTTACAGCTTCACCATATCTCTTTGGGGGGCACAATTCAATCCATGACAGGTAGATATGGAAATTCCATTTTCAACATGTCTTTAATGCCAGAGACATGGGTTTGATCCCTGGGTTGGGAGGATCCCCTGGAGAAGGGAATGGTTTCAATATATAGAAATGCATTATGTGAAAAATAACATTAAACATAAGTATTATAAAATAATCTGATCACATTTTATAAAATAATTATAAACTATTCTCTCCTGTTGGCTATTATTTCACCCTTTTGTCTTGTATTCTCTTAGCTGGATAATGAACTCTTTCCAAAATCAGACTTCTTTGCAACCCTTTTTTATATGATGCTGAGTTCATAGTAAGAACTTACTAGTTATTAAGTATAATAATTAAGTTATAAAATACTATTAGACAAATGTAGAAAATCTCACACGTTTTAATCAACTGGTGGTACAGGGTCAGAGAAAATTCTACCACAAAGATGAGCTTGACCATAAAAATTAAGCCCTAAAATAAAGGAAAAAAGTACTTACAACTGAAACTATCTTAGGACCAGGGCAAGAAAGTGAAGGGAATCCTTATAACCTCAAGAAAGGATAAGAATAGCACCGGAGAGGCAGCTCCAAAACAGTAATGTCTTTTTAAAAACCTTTGACAGTTTGTAGTGGGAGCCTGATTTTGTTTGCTCAGCATGCGTTTTCCCCCATTCCTCTGAGAAAGCTCTCATCATTCTCTCCAGCATTTTTGTGCAGGACTGCCAACCACAGGGTTCCCCTTCCCCCCTCTTCCCAAGGCTAAAACACATGACTGTTTCCTTTTTGTCCTCACGTCTAAATCTGGGTGAGTCTCAAAAATGCAGAAAGCGGTTGAAGGTGAGTCATGTCAGTGGTCATTTCAGACACCAACCAGGTGTTTTGTTTGTTCGTTTCACCATTGAGAATTCCAGAGTAACCCTAGTTACAGTCTTTTCAAGTCCCAATTATTTAAATCTTTTTTTTCTAAGAGCTACCCCAGTATCTTTCCAAGTATTAATTTATTTTAAAATGTAAGATTTCGATGTTTATTTTTAACTTATTCTTTTTCGATCATTATTTTCTACTATATTATAATTTATTGTCAATTATTTTTTTATGAGGCCACGAGTTAGCCCCAGGTGGCTTCTATCGCTTCCAGTCAAAGGAACATAACTACTAGGAAAACATTGATGGGGAGGTCACATATTGCCTACAGCCACCCTACAAGGACAACTTGAGATAGTAGTTTGCATTCACAGTGAACAAAATATGTACTCTTTTTTTTTTTTTTCAAAATATGTACTCTTGAGGACTTCCCTGGTGGTGCAGTGGACAGGAATCCACCTGCCAGTGCAGGGGGATATGGATTTAATCCCTGGTCTGGGAAGATTCCACATGCCACAGAGCACCTAAGTCCATGCACCACAACTCCTGAGCCCACACTCTAGAGCCTGCGCTCTGCAACAAAAGAAGCCACAGCAATGAGAAGCCCTGGCACAGTATGAAAAGTAGCCCCCTACTTGCTGCAACTAGAGAAAGCCCGCACACAGTAACAAAATCCCAGCACAGCCTAAAATAAATGAATAAATAAAAATAAAGAGTAAAACTCTTAAAGAAGTACAGGTAATAGCAAATATGTGACTAAAGATGAAAGATGAGCTCAAAAAAATATGTACTTTTGAAATGTAATGAAGGTCTTTTCAGCTTTCTTCAGTTGATTTTTTTCATCTATCATTATTGCCCTGTGTTTCAAGCTGAATCATTCTTTCCTTCTGAACCATCCAAATTGCCAAGGGGTACAAAAGAGAGAATCACTCTGGTTATGCTCCTCATAGACACCAATAATCTTCTTTATGTTGCCTCCAATGCCTCGTTGTGGTTTTCATGATACTTGCAGTATTAAAGAGATTAAAGAAGAGTACTCCAAAGTTTCTAAGTAGAGCTGTTTACCTGCGGGCTAATTGACAAAATAGAAGCAGTGTCTCTGTTATGCCAGATTAAATGTGATCTTTTCTTTGCAAGCAAAGATTAGCCTAAAGCCTTCATGTTGGTCAACACTAAATATGTGTCTTTTTGAGTTCTACTGATAAAATTGAATTTAAATGAGGTACACAGCTTTTCAGAATCCTTATTTTTTACTCTCACCCATCTCTCTCCCATCACATGCCTGTATTAGTTGTTGCATAGTGGATATGGAGGCTGGAGAACTAGTATTTATATGCACTTCAAGCAACAAAGGTAAACTTAAAACATACATAGAGCATTCTAAAACTAAATGTGAGTGATCTCCTGGTGGAAAGTTCCCGGTTCCCTTTTAATCAAGTGTCCCAATTCCACAAAATACAAAAGAGCAAAATTCAAACATACAGTACCTCTGATACTTACTACATTGGAACACAGATGTAAAGGGGGAAAAAAAAAGGAACCACAACTCACAACAGTATCCACAGCTCTTTATAAGTCTTATATTCTTACTAAAATATTGCTATTCACACAGTTCAATTTCTATTAATAGGACAGCCTGATGACTCATTTTGTACACTGAAAGTCTAATGAGGATTTTTTTTTTTTTAAACGAGGATTTTTAGATCTGTAATACTCTGTGATGACCATTAATAGCTCCTTCGCATTAAAACACATTTTGGGGGAAAATAGTTCTATGAAAATATTAATTTTTTCCTCTTTTTAAATATTAAGGTATAATTTACATGCAGTAATTTTTAGCCTTTTAGTGCATATTTCTGTGAGATTTGGTGAATACATACAGACACACAACCATCACAATCAAAGCAGAACAATTCCATTATTCCTCAAAGTCCCCTCAAGCTCATTTAAAGTCAAGTCCTACCTTCCCCCTAGCCTCTGGTAATCACTGATCTGTTTTCTCTACATACAGTTTTTCCTCTTCCAGAATGCCATATAAATAGCATCAAACAGTATGTAGCCTTTTGAACTTGGCCTCTTTCATTTAGTATAATGCATTTAAGATTTACCATTTTCTTTTTTTTTTTTTTAAGATTTACCATTTTCTTGCATGTATCATTAGTTTGTTCCTTTTTATTGCAATAATATTCCATTGTATGGATGTACCGTAGTTGGTTTATCCAACTATTAATATTTAATCGATCCTTAATTATTTTGTAAAAGAGGATGGCTTCATGACTATGAAATTATGCATTTATCAAGAAGAGGAAAAAATAAGGTATATTCCATTTGTGCCTTGAATTGTGTAATTACTTTAGATTTATTTGGCTATATACTAGGTATATCTATTTTAAAAAATACATTTTTCACATAACTGAAAAAAGTATAGATATTTGTTCAACTCTGTGGATGTACATTTGAAGCATGTGCTGTGATTTGAAAGGTTTTCTCTACCTAGAATGGGAATAGATCACATCTGATTATTATTGCTGATAACATTAGATAATATTTTGCTTAACCTTCTGAGGGTAAGTGCTCTGTGAACACTCTATTCAATGCAGACCTCTGAAATGGCTCCCTTCCCATCGAAACTCTGTTAATCTTTTACCACGTGGAGGCAACAGGTGGGTTAGTAAATAGCCAATAGAAAGACAATTCTTGTCCTTCAGGATTGGTGCCAGTGGAAAACAGTGACCTGAAATACAGATCTCAGGCCTGACATGATGAAAATCTAATGCCACAGCTGTTGTCTCTCACAACTGTCACTCGTCATGTTTTAATTTCACAGTTTTGATTTAATCTTTTCTAAATATGGCAGGCACTAGATAAATACAGAACAAGATAACAAGAGTTCCCAGCAAAGGAGCTAGGTTGGATTAGCACTATCCCCCTTTCACCACCTCCCCAACCTTTTGGATTTTATTCTTTGTGACATTGCATCTCGGGGACACTGCTTTTCATGTTCTTAAGGACCAGAGCTTCAGCACTAGCTCAGAAGCTTAACAGCAATCATAGCTTTGATTTCATGGTGACTTCTTCACCTTTCTTATCATGCTAACCAGATGCCTTTACCAGCCATTTTAAGTTGTAACACACAGTGGAATTGTATTTGAAAAAAAGAATCAAAACTTTCTATGATGTACCCTCAGATTCTCCTCTCTTCTAAGATATATAATTAAAAACACTGTTTTCAGCCACAGATAAAATTCTTTTTCTTTTAAAGCCTCCTCTAAAAAGTAAACCCTATATTGAGTTAGAGCTTACTTACAATAAAATGCATCCATTCTAACTGTACAATCTTGACAAATATATATACTTGAGTCAACCATCACTGGGCTTCCCCAATGATTCAGTGATCAAGAATCTGCCTGCAATGCTGGAGACACAGGCGTCATGGGTTTGATCCCTGGGTCAGAAAGATCCCCTGGAGGAGGAAATGGCACTCCAGTATTCTTTTTTTTTTTAGTGCACATGATGATTTTATTTTTTTCCCTTTATTTATTTATTTATTTTTTCAGTGGGTTTTGTCATACATTGATATGAATCAGCCATAGATTTACACGTATTCCCAATCCCGATCCCCCCTCCCACCTCCCTCTCCACCCGATTCCTCTGGGTCTTCCCAGTGCACCAGGCCGGAGCACTTGTCTCATGCATCCCACCTGGGCTGGTGATCTGTTTCACCATAGATAGTATACATGCTGTTCTTTTGAAACATCCCACCCTCACCTTCTCCCACAGAGTTCAAAAGTCTGTTCTGTATTTCTGTGTCTCTTTTTCTGTTTTGCATATAGGGTTATCGTTACCATCTTTCTAAATTCCATATATATGTGTTAGTATGCTGTAATGTTCTTTATCTTTCTGGCTTACTTCACTCTGTATAATGGGCTCCAGTTTCATCCATCTCATTAGAACTGATTCAAATGAATTCTTTTTAATGGCTGAGTAATATTCCATGGTGTATATGTACCACAGCTTCCTTATCCATTCGTCTGCTGATGGGCATCTAGGTTGCTTCCATGTCCTGGCTATTATAAACAGTGCTGCGATGAACATTGGGGTGCACGTGTCTCTTTCAGATCTGGTTTCCTCAGTGTGTATGCCCAGAAGTGGGATTGCTGGGTCATATGGCAGTTCTATTTCCAGTTTTTTAAGAAATCTCCACACTGTTTTCCATAGCGGCTGTACTAGTTTGCATTCCCACCAACAGTGTAAGAGGGTTCCCTTTTCTCCACACCCTCTCCAGCATTTATTGCTTGTAGACTTTTGGATAGCAGCCATCCTGACTGGCGTGTAATGGTACCTCATTGTGGTTTTGATTTGCATTTCTCTAATAATGAGTGATGTTGAGCATCTTTTCATGTGTTTGTTAGCCATCTGTATGTCTTCTTTGGAGAAATGTCTGTTTAGTTCTTTGGCCCATTTTTTGAATTGGGTCATTTATTTTTCTGGAATTGAGCTTCAGGAGTTGCTTGTATATTTTTGAGATTAATCCTTTGTCTGTTTCTTCATTTGCTATTATTTTCTCCCAATCTGAGGGCTGTCTTTTCACCTTACTTATAGTTTCCTTTGTTGTGCAAAAGCTTTTAAGTTTCATTAGGTCCCATTTGTTTAGTTTTGCTTTTATTTCCAATATTCTGGGAGGTGGGTCATAGAGGATCTTGCTGTGATTTATGTCGGAGAGTGTTTTGCCTATGTTCTCCTCTAGGAGTTTTATAGTTTCTGGTCTTACATTTAGATCTTTAATCCATTTTGAGTTTATTTTTGTGTATGGTGTTAGAAAGTGTTCTAGTTTCATTCTTTTACAAGTGGTTGACCAGTTTTCCCAGCACCACTTGTTAAAGAGGTTGTCTTTTTTCCATTGTATATTCTTGCCTCCTTTGTCAAAGATAAGGTGTCCATAGGTTCGTGGATTTATCTCTGGGCTTTCTATTCTGTTCCATTGATCTATATTTCTGTCTTTGTGCCAGTACCATACTGTCTTGATGACTGTGGCTTTGTAGTAGAGTCTGAAGTCAGGCAGGTTGATTCCTCCAGTTCCATTCTTCTTTCTCAAGATTACTTTGGCTATTCGAGGTTTTTTTTTCCATACAAATTGTGAAATTATTTGTTCTAGTTCTGTGAAAAATACCGTTGGTAGCTTGATAGGGATTGCATTGAATCTATAGATTGCTTTGGGTAGAATAGCCATTTTGACAATATTGATTCTTCCAATCCATGAACACGGTATGTTTCTCCATCTGTTTGTGTCCTCTTTGATTTCTTTCATCAGTGTTTTATAGTTTTCTATGTATAGGTCTTTTGTTTCTTTAGGTAGATATACTCCTAAGTATTTTATTCTTTTTGTTGCAATGGTGAATGGTATTGTTTCCTTAATTTCTCTTTCTGTTTTTTCATTGTTAGTATATAGGAATGCAAGGGATTTTTGTGTGTTAATTTTATATCCTGCAACTTTACTATATTCATTGATTAGCTCTAGTAATTTTCTGGAAGAGTCTTTAGAGTTTTCTATGTAGAGGATCATGTCATCTGCAAACAGCGAGAGTTTCACTTCTTCTTTTCCTATCTGGATTCCTTTTACTTCTTTTTCTGATTGCTGTGGCCAAAACTTCCAACACTAGAGAAGAGCTAACACCTATCTTACGCAAACTCTTCCAGAAAATTGCAGAGGAAGGTAAACTTCCAAACTCATTCTATGAGGCCACCATCACCCTAATTCCAAAACCAGACAAAGATGCCACAAAAAAAGAAAACTACAGGCCAATATCACTGATGAAAAAAAAAAAAAAAATCCTTAACAAAATTCTAGCAAACAGAATCCAACAACATATTAAAAAAATCATATACCATGACCAAGTGGGCTTTATCCCAGGAATGCAAGGATTCTTTAATATCCACAAATCAATCAACGTAATACACCACATTAACAAATTGAAAGATAAAAACCATATGATTATCTCAATAGATGCAGAGAAAGCCTTTGACAAAATCCAACACCCATTCATGATTAAAACTCTCCAGAAAGCAGGAATAGAAGGAACATACCTCAACATAATAAAAGCTATATATGACAAACCCACAGCAAGTATCACCCTCAATGGTGAAAAATTGAAAGCATTTCCCCTGAAATCAGGAACAAGACAAGGGTGCCCACTCTCACCACTCCAGTATTCTTGCCTGGAGAATCCCATGGACAGAGGAGCCTGATGGGCTACAGTCCATGGGGTTGCAAAGAGCTGGACATGACTGAGCACATAGGCACTCAAACCATAGGTACAAGATAAAAGCATCTCCCCACTCAAAGGCTTCCTAATGCACTTTTTGGTCATTTCTAGCTCTACTCCCCATCTCAGGCAATTGTTCTGCATTCTAACATGATAGATTAGTATTATTTTTTCCAGAATTTCCTACAAACAGCATGTGTTCCTTTGGGTCTGGTTTTTCACTTAGCGTAAACTTAGTGGAGATCGTCAGTGTTGTTGCATGTGTCTGTAACTTACTCTTTCTTTTCCCCTCTGAGTAGTATTCCATTTTATGGATATACCACCATTGATTTATCCATTCGCCTGCTGAGGGACATTTGGGTTGTGTCCATTTGAGAGACGTCATGAGTAAAGCCACTATAGACACCTGTGTGTAAAAAAATACATGGTTATTTGTAGAAGATGGTCAGAAAATGCTTGCTAGGCATTTGAGCAAAGACCTGAAGGAAGTGAAGGAGAATACCATGAAAATATCTCAGGGAACAGTATTCCGAAGGCAAAGAGAAAATCATGTGAAAAAGAACTTGATGTGTTTGAGGAATATCAAGGAGACCAAGGGGGCTGCAATGAGAGAGGAAAATAGGAAATGAGGTCAGAAAAGTATAAAGTCCAGATCACGTAGAGTTTTTAGGCTAATGAACTTTGGAAAGAATGAAATCAGAAATGATTAGAGGATTTTGAACATTAAAAGGAGACAGTGTGTCATATTTTAGAAGAAATCACTCTAATATTGGATATAAACTATAGAAGGCAAGACCTGACGTAGGTATATCAGTTAGGTGTGCTTAATCGCTCAGTTGTGTCTGACTTTTGTGACTCCATAGACTGTAGCCTGCCAGGCTTCTCTGTTCATGGGATTCTCCAGGCAAGAATACTGGAGTGAATTGCCATTTCCTTCTCCAGGGGATCTTCCTGACCCAGGAATTGAACCTGGGTCTCCTGCATTGCAGGCAGACTCTTTACCGATTGAACTATGAACTATTGAACTAAGCCCATATCAGTTAGGATGTTATTACAATTGCCCAGATGGGAGACTGGACCAGAATGTTAACAGTGAAGCTGAAGAGTAGTGGGATTCTGGACATATTCTGAAGGCAGAGATGACAATACAACCAATGGATTGAAAGGATTCTGTAAAGAGGAGTCAAAGTCATCAATTTAATTCCAATCTTACACTTGCTGTAAGTATAGGGGGAAATTTGTTTCAAGAAGAAAAAGGGAGAAAACAATCACACAGTTTGTATGCTTAAAAACTATTAGAAACTAAGTTGAAACTCATGGTCACTGGCAAATCCAAACTATGTTAATCTCTCCAAATATTTCCAATCTAAATAGCTCATGGTGTCTACCTAAAGTAAAATTCAGTGTTATGAAAAAATGTGATATACAGATTATATGTTGATTTGTCAATGCTTTAGAATCCTGAGTATATAAAAATACTTCACTCAAAGTTTGGAAAATAACTAATAAGAGAATAAAATGAAAATCATCACAATCCTACAAAATATAAGATGAGCAACAATTAGTCTTACTATTCTATAGGTTATAAATTAAAAATCAAGATAAATATATGACCCTTTGGATCAAATCTAATGAATCAGAGACTAGAATCAGAGTCTACTGATTCAAATTGTAGCGCAGATATACTTTTGATCATTGCTGACTCCTGCTCAGGGCTATTTTTTCTGTCTATTTTAATGATGGATATTAAATATCAGTACCTTTAATATCTATGACATATATCCAGAAACCTCAATAGATAATTATAAGAAGATTCTGTATGATATTACCATGTTTAGTAAGATCCAACAATGGACTGGTTGTTCAAAATTGGAAAAGGAGTATGTCAGGGCTGCATATTGTCACCCTGCTTATTTAACTTATATGCAGAGTACATCATGCAAAATGCCGGGCTGGATAAAGCACAAGCTGGAATCAAGATTGCTGGGAGAAATATCAGTAACCTCAGCTATGCAGATGACAACACCCTAATGGCAGAAAGTGAAGAGGAACTAAAGAGCCTCTTGATGAAGGTGAAAGAGGAGAGTGGAAAAAGTTGGCTTAAAACTTAACATTCAAAAAACAAAGATCATAGCATTCAGTCCCATCACTTCATGGCAAATAGATGGGGGAAAAAATGGAAACAGTGACAGATTTCTCTTCTTGGTCTCCAAAATCACTGTGGACAGCGACTGCAGCCATGAAATTAAAAGATGCTCCTTGGAATAAAAGCTATGACAAACCTAGACAGCCAGAGATATCAGCTTGCCGACAAAGGTCCATATGGTCAAAGCTATGGCTTTAGAGTAGTCATGTGAGATTTGAACCATAAAAAAGGCTGAGTACTGAAGAATTGATGCTTTCGAATTCTGGTGCTGGAGAAGACTCTTGAGAGTCCCTTGGACAGCAAGGAGATCAAACCAGTCAATTCTAAGAAAATCAACCTGGGATTTTCATTGAAAGGACTGATGCTGAAGCTCCAATATTTTGGCCACCTGATGCAAAGAGCTGACTCATTAGAAAAGACCTTGATGCTGGGAATGTTTGAGGGCAGGAGGAGAAGGGGGTGACAGAGGATGAGATGGTTGGATGGTATCACTGACTCAATGGACATGAGTTTGAGCAAACTCCAGGAGACAGTGAAGGACAGGAAAGCCTGGTGTGCTGCAGTCCATGAGGTCACAAAGAGTCAGACATGACTGAGTGACTGCCCAACAACAAACCAAATGATAGCTCAGTGAAGTATGAAGACTTTGTACAAACCAATTTCTAAGAAATCTGTGATCTGTATCAGTTCCCCTAAGTGTTCTGAAACATCTAGTGCTACTATAATTGTGTAGATTTGTTTTGCAATGACAAAATCTGTCCAAATGTATGTGTGTTGCAGTAGGGGAATGAAGGGGATGTTTAGAAATCCACACAGAAGGGATATTTGCAAACAAATTTAAACAAAGCAGAGTTAGAAACTGTAATTTTTACTTCTCTGATGCTGAGCATACATTTCTCCTAAAATAAAAAATAAAAATTTAAAAACAGAGGGCTGTAGAATTTATCTGTACCAAGGCAATTTTATTCCATTATAAATATTTTGCATATGTCTAGAGCTGGCACCAGTAATTAGGCCATAATGGTAACTTGTGACTCTTAAACACAACAGCTGTGTGTATTTGGAAAGATTAAGGATAAGTAGATTGTTCAGTAATTTTGGAAGCCTTGTTTACCAAAGCAAAGATGGCTGACAAGATTCTTACTGTTGACTTAATATGATGTAAACATATTTTATTAAATAGTTAAGACTACATAGCTTAAAATTTAATAAAGAAAGCTTTTTACCTAATTTTGGGAAAAAATAAAGGAAAATATTTCTTTCTAAGGCTGAAATTTCAACCTTCTTCATAATATCTAATAATTTGACACATACAGTTTGATACCTGATCATTTTTTTCTTTAACCAACCTTGACTCCTTACATCTATACACACACATGTACTTTAGTATTAAAATGCATTTTCTTTATTATTCCTTGAAACTATTCATGAGGTGGTATTTCTATTTCACAGGCAGAGGTATAATTATTTATATGTATAAATCATTTGTATAAGTATTTATATGCAATCAGCTAAAAGCTACATGAACAGTAGAATGAGTACCAGAACATGATTCATTAATTTTAGATTTGAAGATCAGCGAAGCCCAGATATCCCTGATTCTGAGCTGCTCCTTTGGCAAAGAAGTTTGCTGTTTGCTGATGGAGAGAGTACAAATGCACACTTTATACTGGTATATATTGAGAATGTAGTAAATTGTTAATGGGAAGGATCTCCTTTTCCAAATAAAATGCAGGCCTCTAAATACAAGCAAAATTGGGATTCATTTAATTCTGGAACATCAGAATAGGCAGAATAAGTAAAATAATAAATGAAATATTAAGCAAAACCCTTAATGACTTTTCTAACCTTTGAGCTGATTGAACTCCAAGTTCATTTTGCTAAACAACTTTGGAAAGCTTAACCAACCAGTAGAAATGTGAATTATAGCTCTTCCTCAATGAAGGAACAAATTGACATTGCCCAGGCAGTAAATTTCAATAGAGTTCATTTAAAATTGGAAGAGATAAGCCCATTTGGAAACTGCTGTTAATTAGCCAGCCAACAAGGGCATTGAACATCTATTTTATGTCCATCAGTGGTTTAGGGTGATGAAGAAATATGAGAGATAAAAATGAATGGTCTTTACCTTGTAAGGATTTATAATCTAGTTCTTAGTGACAATTTTGCTTCAGATTAGTAGATAAAAACTTTACATATTTCTTGATATCCTTCTTGCAGTCCATGGGGTCGCAGAGTGGGACATGACTGAGTGACTGAACTGACTGATGTCCTTTAGAGAACCAAATTTTGTCAGAATCACAGGATTCTTTTGGACAATACCATGGAGTAAATAAACAATATTGAAAATGCTTCCTTCAAATGAGGTCCTTATTTTATTCAGTGAGTAAAGATTCCGTATACCTATTTGAAGTATCTCAGTGTGGAAGAAGTCCTGACCGGCCAGGTGACCTCCATGGGCTTCTTCACTCTCAGAAAGGAAAAAATAATACTGGTTCTGCTTCCTGGTGCTGACAAGGAGCACATGAGGTAATGTGCAGTGTACACCACTCCAGTGTCCCTTATAAACAGATTCTGAAAGCATCAAAGAGGCAAGCATTTAAACTAAGCAATTAGATTTTAGAAAAACAGCTTAAAAATAAAATTTGACTAATTATACAATCTTGTTGGACATTCTGCTCAGTCATCTCTCACTACATAGTCCAAACTGTTTCCTCTTGGTGTTCTTTAGAAAGAAAAAAAAAAGTTAATCATTTTTGGTACAAAATTACCTAGAGACTGGTAAAGTTTTGATTTTTTATATGTAATCCTGACTCATGGTCACTATACTGAATATCAGTTGCACTTCAATAATCATTTATTGTGCAAGTTTGAGATACAATTCACTGTGTTAGACATGGAAAGACCTGTATTTGATATCCAGATGCTTAACACCCACCAGAGATAATCCCATAAATTCTGTGAAGTTGAATTTATACTAAGATATACCTGGTAGGTAGCTGTGATTTAGAATATGTTGTTGTCAAAATAAATAATTAATATTATTTTTGTTTTTATCATTAAAAATAGAATGGGGAATGAAGGGAAAATACAGTTTTAAGAGCTTGCTTATTGTTTATATGCCATAAGAAATATAGATGTATATGTAAATATATATACGTACAAGTGTTTTGATGAAAATAGATTTGAAAATATTATCTTCTCTTAGTGAAACAATCTCCTATTGAATTCAAAATATGGAGGAAATTGTGTACAGAATAAATCAGTTTTAGGATCTAGAAAATTAGAGGGAAACTTTTTCTGAGTCAATTTAAGAAATGCACGAACTGTTGTAAAAGCCAAAAACACTCAATAAAATTTAGGAGACCAAATAGTAGTGTCCATGATTTACCTAAATCTAAACCATTTAAATGATGTCTACCTTTGGATATTTTATATAAACCTGATACCTATAGCTTTAGGGTGCTTGCTGTAATAGTTAAAATAATGAAAAATTGAGTTTAGACTTCTAGATAAAGGATCAAATACATATACTTATGTTTGTTTCCTTTTATAATATCATCAAAGTGATAGTGATTTATAAAGAAGAACAAAATCCATAACGACAAAGAGGATAGAAGAGGAGTTAATACAAGAAAATTCTAGAAACTGAGAAGCAGACTGAGAAGTGATAACTGCCTATTAAAACTTTAGAAAGTAACTTTAGGGAAAGTCAAGAAGCAATTAACTTACATTTCAGAATTCCCCAGGGCTCAAAATTGTTGACATTAGGTGCTTTTGAACTGTGTTAAATGCGAGGCTATAAACAGGAGAAGGAGTTGAGTATCTATGGGATGCATTTGGTCACTTCTCTGTCACAGAGCTTCCTCCCTACTCTCTAGAATGGGCAACCTATGCCTCCCCAACTAGTACAGAAGATCGCAAGTTTATTCTAAAGAGGATTTTTGAAAGGGAGAACACTAGGCAAAATCGAAGCTACTGGTACCATGCTTAAACCAGTAGAATTAAGTGAATGTTAACATATGAAATTCTAAGAACAACCATCTTATCCTGTCACCCTTGGTTCCTAGAATGCTAGCTTCCAAACCTCTACCTCCTAGGCCTAGGAATGGAAAAGTCATCTTTGGGGAATCTGACCAGCTTCAAGATCCTGACATCAGTGCTCCTTCAATGACATGGGCTGCCCAAACCACCGACCAAGAGCAAAGCTCCGCTCAGCACACTGCACCCAGAGGCGCTCAGAGCTTGTCCTCAGCCTTCTAGTCCCCGCACTCTTAGAAAACCAAAATTCATTCAGTATCTAAGGGGAGCCTCTATGTGAAAGACAAACATGCAAACAATCAGACAAAAGCAGTGTTGAAGAGATGAACACAGGCAAGGGAAGAAAATAAAAACACTCTCTTTTGTGGCTCAGATGGTAAAGCAACCGCCTACAATGTGGGAGACCCGGGTTTGATCCCTGGGTCGGGAAGATCCCCTGGTGAAGGAAATGGCAACCCACTCCAGTACTCTTGCCTGGAAAATCCCATGGATTGAGGAGTCTGGTAGGCTGCAGTCCATGGGGTCACAAAGAATTGAACACAACTGAGTGGTTTCATTTTTGTATCCCAGACTGACAAGAGAGAGTGCAGTAGCCATAAAGTTAGAACAGGGTGACTATCTGTCTGTCTGTCTGTCTATCTATCATCTATAAGGAGAACAAAAAAGAGCTTATAAAAATTCAAATTATGAGTATAAATTAAAAAAAAATAAAGGATTGAAAAATAAAGAGATAAGTTGAGGACATCTCTCTGAAAGCAAAGCAAAAAGACAATGAGAGGGTAAGAAGGAAGGAACGGTTTTGGAATCAGAGGACTGTGGACCATCTAGGAGGTCCAACATCTGAATAACAGAAATTTAAGAAACAGAGATAAGAGAAAATGGATGGAAGAAAATAAATAGGGAAATCATGAACATTTTGCAGAACTGAAAGATCTGAATACTCCCATTAAAATGGACTACTGAGACTGCCGGGGGTCCAGTGTTTAAGAACCCACCCTGCAAAGCAGGGGACATGGGTTTGATCCCTGGTCAGTGAAGTAAGATCCCACATGCCACGGGCAGATAACCCTCTTTGCTGTAACTACTGAAGCCTGCTTGATTTAGAGCCCGTACACGGCAACTATTGAGTCCGCACACCACAACTAGAGAATTGGTGTGCCTCAGTGAAAGATCCCGCATGACACAGTGAAGATTCTGGGAGCAGCAACTAAGACCCAATGCGGCCAAATAAATACATACTTAAAAAAAAAAAAAGACTACCAAGTACACACAACAAAGATTTCTAAATCTTCCACTCTCTCTATATTTTTTGCCGTATTTCAGTATCACATTCTTGTATTGCAGCTTCTTAATTTGGCAGCTTTAGGTATTATCAATTGACTTCCTCATGTTGTAGGTTTAGTATTGTTTCACCATTATCCCATTCATCTCTCTCTTTCCTCTCATCGTCGCATCCAACTAATATAATTATATTGAATATTCATTATTTACATTATTATGAGTACATTAAAATCATTCACAGTGGATCCCTGTAGCGTTTTATGTTTTTTTCTTCTTTCATAATCTTTCGTTTCCCTTAGAGTTGGTCTTTGTCTTGTTTCTTCATTTGTGAAATTAGAAGTTTGTGGTTTGATCTATTTCAGATACAGAGATTCAGATGTTGGGAGATTGGGATCGACACGTATACACTGATACACTATTGATAACGAATGAGAACTTACTGTATAGGACAAGAAAGTCTACTCACTGCTTTGTGGTGACCTAAATGGAAAGGAAATCCAAAAAACAGGGGTTGTATCTATACATGTGTGTATACTTTGCTGTACACTACAAACTAACATAAAGCAACTATACTCCAATAAAAAATTTTTTTAATGACATCACTCCTTTGATCTACTCTGTTTTATTCTTTACCTTCATTCTAAGGCAGGCAATCCCAGGGGGCAGCTCTGAGGTTTTCCCAGGTGGTGCAGTGGTAAAGAATCCGCCTGCCAACGTAGGAGATGAAAGAGACGCAGGTTTGATCCCTGGGTCAGGAAGGTTACCTAGAGTAGGGAAGGGCAGCCCTCTCCAGTATTCTTGCCTGGAAAATTCCTTGGAGAGAGGAGCCTGGCAGGACGTACAGTCCATGGAGGTGCAAAGAGTCAGACTCGGCTGAGCGCACACACACACACACACAAGCAGCTCTGAACTTACATCCTCATGGTTTAGAAACTTCAGCAGATAAAGAGAATCTTTTTCTCAATAGCTCCAGTGAGGGAACCAATCTCTTGCCCAAGAGGATGTGCTGTTCTTTTTGTTCTCTTGAGTCATGACTTAGGGTGGTGTCAGTTTTATCTGAGTCTTATAGATTGAGAATGAGTGGAGTCTGGGCAGACAAAAAAATGATAATAGGCTTGGAAAAATTTTTAATGCATTTTGTGTTTGCATCTTTACAGCATAGCTCAAACTCAAATAAGTCCTACAATTGCACAGGTTAGAAAGGACGAGAGTTCATTTAATCTTTTCCTCTTTTCCTGGTTATAATCAGGATCATAACCAATTATTCCAGATTTAGCACCAAAATTCACTAATGTTGAACTCTATAACTGATGCCTTCAGGTTGATATACTATATAAGTTTTCAAGTTTAAACAATATTATAATTTTAGAGCTAATTCGGGAATGCTTTACTGATAGTCAAAGGGCAGAAATTATAAGTTAAAATTAAGACAATATGAACTCATGACAAATTTTAGTCCTATCAATGTGTTTATATGAAGTTTACTTGATCTTTTAAATGTTATATTTAATATTATTTTTGATGAGTCTTGTGATCTTTTCCATCTGTTATGAGGCAACCACTGGCTAGGAAATTTAGTATTTAGAATCCCCTACTTTTTTAAGACTTCAGCCAAACAATACCTGTTTGGTAGAAATGATTATGATTTTGGTTTCGACTGCAAGGAGATCCAACCAGTCAATCCTGAAGTAAATAATCCTGAATACTCATTGGAAGGACTGATGCTGAAGCTGAAGCGCCAATACTTTGGCCACCTAATGCAAAGAACTGACTCACTGGGAAAGACCCTGATGCTGGGAAAGATTGAAAGCAGGAGGAGAAGGGGACGACAGAGGATGAGATGGTTGGATGGAATCACTGACTCAATGGACATGAGTTTGAGCAAACTCTGGGAGTTGGTGATGGACAGGAAAGCCTGGTGTGCTGTAGTCCATGGGGTCGCAAAGAGTTGGACACAACTAAGCAACTGAACTGAACTGGTTTCCAAGGAGACAAGGCCATCTTCATTCATTTCATCCTTTTTGGTTTTATATATATATATATATATATATATATATATAAATTTATTTTTATTTGTTGAAGGCTAATTACCTTACAATATTGTAGTGGTTTTTGCCTTACATTGACATGAATCAGCCATAGATTTACATGTGTTCCCCATCCCGATCCCCCCTCCCACCTCCCTCCCCATCCCATCCCTCTGGGTCTTCCTGGTGCACCAGCCCCGAGCACTTGCCTCATGCATCCAACCTAGGCTGGTGATCTGTTTCACCCTTGATAGTATACTTGTTTCAATGCTATTCTCTCAGAACATCCCACCCTTGCCTTCTCCCACAGAGTCCAAAAGTCTGTTCTGTACATCTGTGTCTCTTTTTCTCTTTTGCATATAGGGTTATCATTACCATCTTTTTAAATTCCATATATATGCGTTAGTATACTGTATTGGTCTTTATCTTTCTGGCTTACTTCACTCTGTATAATGGGCTCCAGTTTCATCCATCTCATTAGAACTGATTCAAATGAATTCTTTTAATGGCTGAGTAATATTCCATGGTGTATATGTACCACAGCTTCCTTATCCATTCATCTGCTGATGGGCATCTAGGTTGCTTCCATGTCCTGGCTATTATACAGTGCTGCGATGAACATTGGGGTGCACGTGTCTCTTTCAGATCTGGTTTCCTCAGTGTGTATGCCCAGAAGTGGGATTGCTGGGTCATATGGCAGTTCTATTTCCAGTTTTTTAAGGAATCTCCACACTGTTCTCCATAGTGGCTGTACTAGTTTGCATTCCCACCAGCAGTGTAAGAGGGTAATATATTTTTTAGCAAACCAAAAGTTCTTAGCTGTCCTTCAACTACCTTGCACTGCAAGAAGGGTTGAGATTATTCATTGGGGGAAAAAACTCAAAACACCATGCCAACAAAATTCTTTCAAAACTAATGAACAGCTCTGTATTTCTGAGACCCTTTTAGTACTGTTGTACACTGATCTTTAATGTTGTCATATTTATATTCATATGAGGATAACTTTATTGTCTCTCTGAGATGTGACTATGTTTACATCTAGCCTTGTAAGTAAAAAATGTTCATTATGCATTTATTTAACAGTATTAAGAGAACTATGATCCACTTTTTGTTTATGACAATACAGCTCTGCCATTTGCAAATAGTGATAGTAAACAATAGCTAACATTAATCCTAGAAAACCTCTATAAACCAGACACTATTATCAATATATTGATGAGGATACTGGAAAAGAAGATAGAAACTTACTAAGAAACTTACTACCAAGTGGTTAGAGCCCAACTCATCCATACAAGGTAGTCAACTCTAAGAACATAATGATAGCACTGGATGGATCGTGACAGTCTGCCTGTTTTTAGTGTAGAATATCAGAAGAAGAAAGATGAACATGAGGTTTGAATGGCATATGTAAAAAGCCAAGAGAGCTCTAAGTTGACACATGGGATTATGTTGTGGTTTGTACATGGAATAGACTATTCACTGAGTCCATTTGCTTGGGATTCACAAGGTCCTCAGCAGATAAAAATGACAAAGATAAGGTAATAAAGATCAGAGCCCACCATGAGGAAGCCTTTTTATAATTCTGGACAGAGAGAACGTTCTTTTAGTGAGCTATTACTCTTTCTTTTTCCATATCATCTCCCCTCCAAACCTTTATTTTTTAAATAAATAAATTTTAAAAATTAATTTTATCATAATATATACTAAATATACAAAAAAGCACAGAGAATAACAAAACCAGCATCCATGTACCCAGCATTCGACTCCATCGAATTCTAACATTTTGTTCTAACACTAACATTATTTGCTAATTTTTAAAAATTATTCCTTTTGACAGTGTGCTAGATTAGTTTAAATAGTATACGACTAACCTGTATGACTCTCTCATACATGACTCTCCTCACCTGTATGACTTGAAGAGTAATATGTACTGTCCAGCAAGCCTAAAAGATAAAACATTACTCCTGTCTTAGAAACCCCTGTGTTTCTCTTCCTAGTGTTGCTAGTTTGACAGAGTATAGAACTCTAGATTGGAAAAAATTATTCCTCAGGATTTTGAAGGCACTATGTCACTGCCTTCTGGCTTCCAGTGTTGCTTTTCAGACACCTGATGCCACTCTGATTCTTTATCCTTTGTCACCTGCTTTTCACCCTCTGTGGAAGCCCTTTGTCTGCACTGTTTTGAAATTTCACAACCGTGTCTTGGTGTGGGTTTATTTTTATCCATGTACTGAGCTCTCAGTGAGCCCTTTCACTCTGAAAATTCATGAACTCCTGCTCTATAAAATGTTATTGGATTACTTTTTTGATGATTATCTATTCTTAATTTGAACCTTGAATGTGATGGGCTGGTGTTCTAACTTTTTAACCATTTTCTCTCATTTTGAAACAAATCACTTTGCCTTTTTGCTATACTTTCTGGGACATTCATTGTCTTAATTCTGTCCTGAAGTCCTTCTAATTTCTATCATGTTTATGGTTTCCAGTGGCGCCTATGAGCCACTCTTTGCCCCTTGTTCCTGGCACAGAACTCCTAGAACCCTTGTAATTTTCTAAATGATTAAAGCTCTAAGAGCACGTTTTGTTCTATGTGGTGACAACTAGGAAAGACAAAGCCACGATTAGAAGCTTGTCAGCCCCGTCCCCCCGCTTCTCTAGAGAGGGCAAAGAGGCTGAAAATTGAGTTAATTGATCATGTCTATGTAAAGAAGAGCTTCCCTTGTGGCTCAGATGGTCGAGTCTGCCTGCAATGCAGGAGACCTGGGTTCGATCCCTGGGTTGGGAAGATCCCCTGGAGCAGGAAATGGCAACCCACTCCAGTAATCTTGCCTGGAAAATCCCATGGACGGAGATGCCTGGCAGGTACAGTCCATGGGGTCACAAAGAGTCGGACACGACTGAGCGACTTCACTTTCACTTTCATGTAAAGAAGCCTCCATAGACACCCCAGTAGCATGGGCTCAGAGAACTTCCAAGTTGGTGAGCACATCCACACCGGGGGGATAGTGTCCCCAATGCCACGGGGACAGATGATCCCACTCTCAGACACTCCCAGCGCTTCCTCTGTGTACCTCTTCATATGGCTGTTCATCTGCATCCTTTATCATATCCTTTCACACATGGTAAACATAAGTAAGTGTTCCCCTGAGTTCTGTGAGCTGCTCTAGTGAAATAATCAAGCCTGAAGAGGGGGTCATGGGAACCTCTAATTTGTAGCCAAACTTGACAGAAGTAACCTGGGGACCTACTACTTGCAATTGACAGCTGAAGAGGGGTGGGGACAGTCTTGTGGGACTGAGTTTTTAACCTGTGGCATCTGACACTATCTTCAGGCAGAATGAAATTAAACTATAGGACACCCAGTTGAAGTCACAGAGAATTGCATGATGTAGAGGAAAACCTCCACATGTTTGGTGATCAGAATATCAAAAGTGAAATGTTCTCTGTGAGTAGTAAAGGAGACACACAGGAGGGAAAAACAGGGTGGTTTTTCTTACATAGTTCCTTTTCCTCATCTGTTCTTTTACTAAAGACTCAGATTCTTTTATGGCTACACCATCTTATTTATCTATCTTTTTAACAACTTTAAAATATTTCTCTCCTCTTTGTGTGGTCTCTGTTTTCTTGGAAATGCTCTTTTCTGTTTCCTCACTTGGGTGACCCTCATATTCTGCAGTATCTCATAGTGATCCTTGGCCTCTCACTCTCATTTAAGGATGGGGCATTAACAGTATGTTCAGAGTTCCATTTTCATGTCTGGGGCTTATTGACTGCGAGCTTATTTTAAGATGTTTTGTCTAAACCATTTTATTAGGGAATCCCTGTCATCTTGCCTATTGGTATTTTTTTTTTTTTTTTTTTAATGGGAGTTGGAAGATTCCCAGAAGAGATTCTTCCTTTTTCCTTCCTTGCCTTTGAAATCTGACTGCTAATGTTTCAGAGTCAGGAGGATGGTGGGGGTTGATGGTATCTCAACAGCCAGTTTGTAAACATTTCATTTAATCCTTCTGTTCTCAGGGTGGTAGCCAGTTCTGCCCTCAGCTGTGCCCTGAGCCCTCCAGTCAAGAAAAACACTATTCTAGTCTCTCTAGGGAATAAACCTCCAGGGTTCTGCTAGAGCAGGAAGACAGCAGTCCCCTGGCTTCAAGGCTCTGGGTGTCTAGGTCCTTCTTTTTTAAGCCCAACTTTACTCCCACTTCCAAAGTGATGAGATCTTAGCAACGCTGAGAATACTAGTAACTTTGAGGGATATATACTGGGGTGCTCTTTTTGGTTTCCCTACTGTCATTTTGGGGGATTCCCTTGTAGCTCAAACAGTAAAGAAATCGCCTGCCAATGCAAGAGACCCTGGTTCTATCCCTGGGTCAGAAAGATTCCCTGGAGAAGGAAATGACAAAACACTCCAGTATTCTTGCCTGGAAAATTCAATGGGCAGAGGACCCTGGCGGGCTACAGTCCATGGGGTTGCAAGAGCTGAGCATGCAACTGAGCATGCACAGATGATGATGACTGTTATTTTAGAGTAGGAAGCTTCTTGAGTTCTGCTAAATTCATCTGGTTTTCAGAGTCCTATTTAGACTTCCCATTTTTTTTTGTTCTTGGTGCAATTGTTCTTTTCTGCAATTTAACTATGAGTTTAGGTGTGGATTTCACTTATCTTGCTTGGGGTCCCTTATGTTCCTGAATGTGAAGATTTGTATCTTTTCTCAATCCTAGAATATTCTCCTTTACATTTAAAAAAGTTATTTTCTACTAGCGATTGTACACACAGCTGTGTACAATTCTGGACACTTTTTTCCTTTTGGACAATTTCTTTAAAGTAATCATCTAGCACACTAATTCACCTTTCAGCTATGCGTATAAACTCTTTAAACTAAATGTAGAATTTATAACTTTAATTATTATATATTTTATTTCTAGAATCTATTAGTTCTTTTAAAAATAATTATCTTAAATGCATTAAACAAGCTTATTATCTTATATTCTATAGCTATAATTTTAGCATCTTTGCAGTTTTGGTTCTGGTGTGGTGATATCATTTTGTTTTCTTTTTGTTTCTCCTGCTCAGAGTGGCCTTTTGTGTTGTATGTTTTGAGATTTTTCATGTTGTGTTCCTGTTCCTTGGAAATGTACCTGTGAGAACTCTTTGATACCTGGATTTAAGAACCATACCCTTTGTTCTATCAGTGCTTCCTGGAAACATTGCCAGCCTAGGATCACTTTGATGTAAATTTTTAGGCTGGGCACTTTGAGCGACATTGAGTAGCAATTTTGACCCGGGTTCAGATTGAGGGTTAAATACTGTCAGCTTGAGGTTAAATACTGTCAAGAAAGAATTCCCACCCTCATCCAGAGTTGAGATCAAGAGAAGCAAGTTTCTTTACTATTTCCCTTTTTCTTAATTGTCCTACTGAGGGGAAAAAATGAACTTTGTTGGCATTGGGCGAGGGTCTCAGATAAGAATTTCTATATGAATGTGTCCTATGACTTGTAGGAAGCCATTAAATCTGAAGCTCTAGACTCTTTAGAATCAGTAGATCCCAGCGTGGCATGCACTGCCCTCCCTGCCCCAACCCCCGCCGCTCCTGCCAAGAGTTGAGGAAATTAGCAAGCTTTTTGTTCCATGTCATAGCCCTGATCCATGGTTCATATTATTTCAAATCAGATCACATGAGCTATAAGGGAAGAAGAGATGATCTCTAACTTTAACAAGCTTTATCTCAAAAAGAGATTTAAAAAAGGAACACACACACATCTAAATGCATCCACAAATATACAAAGAACTTACAATTAAATTTAAATATATCAGTGTTATTAAGCATAAAGGAGGCAAAGATAGAGCTGACTTGCGGGGAAGGAAACCTATGATATGACCTGAAAGTCCAGAGGCAACTGTGGCTGTGTACGCAGCCTGGCTGTCCTCATTTACCCCTCTGCTGCATGCTGACAAAACATTCAACTCCCTCTGTTTGGCAGCTGGAACAATTTTAGCAGTCTTGGAGTCCAGACATGCACACATTTAGATCCTCAATTCTGCTTCTGATTGACAGTCCCTAAAATGGCAGTCTCTGGAAGTCTGGTCATTTATGAGTCTAACATCTCATCAGAAAGAATTGAAAAGCAAAGCACATATTGGTCCTTCTTTCCCAGCCAATGTTATTCAACTGCATTCTTCCACCGCAGAGCCTTGAGATTTTATGGTGCTAAGCATGGACTTTGCTGTTACCTCTAATGTTGATTTCTTTTTCAGTGACCTCAAATGGTGAGGAACATCATCCCCATCTTTGGAGGCCTTGTGGTGGAGTTAGCTACTTGTCGTGAAACAGTTTTGTCTATTAAGGAGCTGGATTATTAGAGGGAAAAAGGCATCTATTTTTTGTTTTTCCTCCTTTTGTCGGATACAACTTAGCAGAGTAGACCAAGTTTGTAGGGGTGGATCTCTCGACCACTGTACTCGACATGCCCTGTAAAACCACTCAATATCTCTTCTTATTCTCCTTTCCAGCACACTTTTCCACCTCTCATTCCAATTCTAGTGTGTGTGTATAACTTGATAAGCGGGGTCCATAATTTTCATGAAAAGGCAAAAAAACCAAGTGTAACTAAGACATATATGGAGAACAAGGTAGGAAGAATTCTACTAGACATCACACACACAAAAAATACAATGTAAGAAGGGGGAACCTTTGAATCATCAACAATTAAGAAAGTAAAAGGAAAAAAACATTCAAAGGAAATTTCATAATGTCTCCATAAAATTTGGGGGAAGGCTCCAGTAATAGGTTAAAAAATAAATGTTGTTTCCAACAAGTATTATAAAATGCTTTGAATTTGTAGTTAAAAACAATCTGCACTTGAATTCTAACTCATCACACGTCACCAGTGTGTACATGTGTAAAATGGGGATAAAAATTCTAGAATCACTGGAGCAGACATTTTGAAAATGAAAAGTACTATTATTAAGTTCAGTTTCCTTTGATATAAGATCAATAAGAGTTTTAAACTAGCGATTTTGATGAACAATTTTTAGAGAAAAATTAAATTTTGGAGGGGTGATAGGCTGATAAAATTAAATTTTAAAATGTTTCCATTTTCAGAATATTTTGTAGGACATGTATAGATGGAAATTATCAAATGAATTAATGTGTCTGAAAATATAATGTAAAACAAAAATACTATGTTTTGGTCCATTTCCAATTCATAGTTCAAGTAATTAACAGTTGAAATAAAAATATCTCATATATTTCTAATAAGTGTGATATTGCCTAACAAATATTTTCTGAGCAGTTTCTTCACTGCCAGCTCACTGCATGAAACATTCTACATGCATATTTTGCTTGTGTTTTCATACTACCTATCTGTTATGCTTGTTCAAAGGTCACTGTCAACTATCTACTCTCTCTCAGGCATGAAGAGAGACTGCAAATGAAAGATCATGCGTATCTGTGCAGTGACAAAAAATTTGTTTGTTTATATGATATCATGTGTAATTTACAAGCATGAAGTGGAACTTAGTGTGTTGTGTAATATTTTATAAGTTTAAAATATTGCTATTTCTAAACTCAGCTTCCAAAATTTTCAAAATACTTGTAATTGGGGACTTTGTATAATATTTCAAAATAGCTCATTTAGAGTTGTCTTCAAGAAAAACACACTCTTCTCCTTCAACAATGAAAGTAACCAACCATCATTATAATTAAATATTCCTATGTTTATAATACTTTTTATGTTAATCATGCACTGGCCAGCTGATGGTGAACTGGCTAGTATCTCTGTGTGAGGATGCCAAGGACAAAATTTCATAAGGTCTTTACCTCTCAGTGAAAAATAATAGCTTTTTTAATCAATTAGGAATGTATTGGGGATAGAATATTATTTTTAATCAATTAAGAATGTATTATAGGATAGGAATTCATAATTTAAATAAATCTATAGTTCTTTCTTTTGAGGTATAAAATTTTCATTAATAATGATATTATTGATACAGAACAAGACTGTACCTGGGGCAGTTGTCTGGTTTATAAACTAGATTCCAGATCCAAATATTTTATGCCCAGTCTTCTCAACTATAATCCCCAAAGCTGCCTGAAACAGTTAAAAGTTTTCACAGGTCAAATTCTGTGTACCTTCCAGTGGAATGTAAAGAGGTAAGTCATGTCAATGGTGTGCTAGAACTGGTGCAAACTGAGTCTTGAGAACCAATGTGTGTTTTCCAACCCCACATTCAGTGACATCATACTGATAGTTCAAAATCAGCCCTGGTAGAAGGAATTATGGGCTTCCCAGGTGACTCAGTGGTAAAGAACCCACCTGCCAATGCAGGAGACATGGGATCGACCCCTGGGTTGAGAAGATCCCCTAGAGAAGTAAATGGCTACCCACTCCAATATTCTTGCCTGGAGAATCCCATGGACAGAGGAGCCTGGTGGGCTACAGTCCATGGGGTCACAAGGGCCACAAAGAGTTGGACACAACTGAGCAACTAAACAACACCACCAATAGGAAGAGTTATACCACAGAAATGGAAAACACTATAAATTCGTTCTTCTTACGTTGGAGAGTCAACTGTTAAACACTGATCAGCATATCACTATTTAGGGGGAAGAAAAGAAAAGGAAGCATGGATATGGTTTCAGTTGTAGGAAGGCAGTGAAATTTGTAAGTTGGGTTTAGAATGACTAATCAGATTTAGAATTGGAAAATATTATTCAAAATGTCATGTCCTTGAAGAATATTTTCAGCGTTCGTGAGATCAATGAGTTTGGAAAATTAGGAAACAGCTACTGGGAATTTTAAATTATGGGAAGTTCTGAGCAATCTAGTCTGTTTGTAAAAGGGATGTGTAATGTAATTAAATGAATATCTTATCAAGCACCTTGGCTCTGGTCTGCTCCAGGTTATCCTGATGTCAAACAAGAATAGCCTTCCCTAGAACCTCAGCCAAACCTGGTGTAGAAGACCAGAAGTCCCTCAAATGTAGGGTGCAGATTGGTGTACACTGGAAAGCAACTGAATACACATTGGCAGGGGCCAGGTAATTATATTCTTCACTTGGTAGAGCCAACATAAGTCAGCTTTCACTTCAGAGCAATGAAAACAAAGTTCTAAGATGTTATAATCTGACCACATTCGAGTTTCACAGTGGAAATTTACAAAGAAAAACTCATTCTTACCGTTATCATGGCACAATTTCAATATGTAATTTGATTGATCATATATAAAACATAGAACCAGTTATTTTGAATATAATATGAACCCATAGGATATCCTAGCTACTATAGATATTTACAAGTAATAAACAGGTATATATTCAAGTATGTGAAACCACTGTGATAACAAGATAGGTAGGCTTATTCTTGTAATAATCACTTTTCTATTATTCTTGTAATAATTACCATTCTATTATTAATCAACATGCCATATCTCCTTTCTTGGATTTTTTTCTCCATGCGCTTATCACACTACATATTTTTTTGACTGTTATACTATCTATTTCCATCCACTACAATGTGCAGACCTATGTAGGTAAGGATCTTTTCAGCTTGCTTATTACTTTATTGCCACCACTATGTTCTTTCACTACCTGGCACATGATAGATAATGAATATCTGCGGAATAAGTAGATGAATTAACACAAAGATTGGTGAGGAAGTTTCAATGACTAAAAACTTTCAGAATTTTATTCTCTTTGAGATTCCACAGTAACCATAAAAATCAGAAACAGAGAAGATACACAGACAAACCCAGCATAAAAATGTTGCTCACTTGTACTTAGGTTACTAAACACTGAAAGTATGTTTCATCTATCATGTCTTAGTTTAGTACAAATAGCTAAGAAAATATCTTGCAAGCATTTTAGCTGATAAGAAAATTTTCCAGAGAGAATAAACTCAAGTCATCCCTAAAATCCCAGAGATCAGATACTTTTCAACAATGAAACGGTGATTTTCCTTCCTTATGTTGGAGAGCTATATTCTCATTGAGAGCTTTTTTAAAAACAGTGTTTCAAGGTGTTCTCAGGGAAATTTATTCCCACATAGATATGCTATCATGCTGTCATCTTCAACAACTTTTCCTATTATGGTATTGTGGTGTTTGAGAAGACTCTTGAGAGTCCCTTGGACAGCAACAAGATCAAACCAGTCAATCTCAAAGGAAATAAACCCTGATATTCATTGGAAAGGCTGATGCTGAAGCTGGAACTCCAATACTTTGGCCACGTGATGTGAAAACCGACTCATTAGAAAAGCCCTTGATGCAGGGAAAGTTTGAGGGCAAGAGGAGAAAGGGGCGACAGAAGATGAGATGGTTAAAATAGCATCACCGACTCAATGGACATGAATTTGAGCAAACTCCAGGAGATGGTGAAGAACAGGGAAGCCTGGAGTGCTACAGTCCATGAGGTCACAGTCGGACACGACTGACTGACTGAACAACGACAACAACAACTCTTGCTATATTTTAAAAGAAATGTGAAAAATCTTTTTAGATCCATTGTAGAAACAGATTAAGAGAAAACAAACTAATTAGCAGACATAGGGATAGTGGGAAGATAGCCAATCCAGATGAATTTAGACTATTCAAATTTGCAAGATATGTAAATCCATGAGAAAATAGCCTAATTTTTCATTTCCCTTCGATTATATAAAGCTGGTAGTCAAAAAAGCCATACTTCTATTTCTTATAGATATTTAAAAAATTATCTGTGTTTGTAGGATTGAAATTGCTGTATTGTTGACAAAAAGTGTTCATCTGATGGCTGATGATGGGTTCCTTGCTGGGCAATTACTTTGTCACCCCTAACATCTAGCATGGATCTGAGACCATAATCAGTTCTCAATAAATATTTAAGGAATGAACATTGTATAACTGATTTAATAATGAAGTATCTTTGCACCTAGGTCATTAGCTTTGAATTCAGAACTAGACCAGATACTTTGGCCCTTGAAACCCGTTTTCTGCACTCATCTCCCTTTATTCTTTGCTTGCCCTATGACAGAAGTGTAGAATCTGGAGCCAACAAAGGGAATAGAAATGTACAAAATGGCATTTTTAATACAAGAGTCTGTGTGACCTTTAAGATGAGTCCAAGCTCCATTGGCTGAAAAGTTTTCTGTGGGCAAAGCATTTTCCCAAGGTCACGAGAGTTCAAAGAACACAGCAAACTTTGAGGAACATGCCAATGAATTTTGTAAAAGTTGTTTTTGTGTGTGTGTGAAGACACAGGGCTTGGCTGGTCATTCTGATCTCCAGATGGTCACAGGATGCAGCCAGTAATGACCATAAAACATCCTGAAACGTTATTAGTTTAATCAAGCAACATAGTCTCATTTGTTTGCTTGTAAAAGAGAATTTGTCAGAAACGTTGACTCTCTTCTCTATCATTCCCACCACCACCCCTGACTAAGTGACCATTGTTTTTCAGCTGGATTGCTGTAATGACTTACTGATTGCCTCTTTAATAATCTTGCTTCCTTGAAATCTATTCACAGCCTAGCTGCAGAGATCATTTTCAAACCTAATTTTTGGATCCTGTCACTTCTAGCCTTGGAAAACTTTTTGCTTCCCATTGTAGTCAGGATAGAATGCAAGAATTTTTACCATAACCTATGAGACCCTGCTTGATTAGGACCCTACCTTCTTCAATTGTTTCTCTTGCCACAGTCCCTTTAACTTCAGCCACACAGAACTCTTGTGGTTCTTCCTTGTCTTAAGGCTTTCCCCTGTGCTGGAATCTGCCTCTCACTCACAATTTAGTGCTGCATGTACTATTCTTGACATCTCTTTAAGGATTAGGAGGCAGTAGTTACTTTTACTGCACCAGGTTGGTAATGCTTCATGACAGGGGTGATGCTCAAACTTGAAGATGAGTAAGGTCTCCTAGTCAGACATGTGGGACAAAAGTGTAATTTCAGCAGAGGTAACAGAATAAATAAAAATAGAGATGGCAAGGAACCATTTGACGGAGAAATAGCACTGACATTTGTTAAAATAAGGAAAATGGACAGAGGATGAAATTTTGATAGCTAGGTGATTTCTCCTTTGGATGTGTTGAGCTTGATTTGTCTGGGACTACAGGATAGATGAGAGGCTAAGCAACTGGCACTGATGGTAAAGAACCCGCCTACCAGTGCAGGATGAGAGATGTGGGTTTGGTCCCTGGGTGGAGAAGACTCGTTGGAGGAGGGCATGGCAACCCACTCCAGGATTCTTGCCTGGAGAATCCCATGGACAGAGGAGCCTGGAGGGCTACAGTCTATAGGGTCTCAAAGAGTCAGACACGACTGACATCGCTGATGTAGCATGCTCGAAGGCAGCTGGATATGTGGGGGAGAATATAGAATGGATACATAAAAGGCAGGGAAGGGTACACAGATCTATGAGGTGTCAGCACATACAATTTCCTAGGAGAATTTGTGGAGAAATATAAAAAAGAAATGCCAACATTTAAGTAGCAGATACCAGTAAGGAAGAGAAAGAAGAAGTGGTCAGAGAAATTGTCTCTGGACACAAGGGAGGTAAGGGTTTCAAGAAGGAAGTGGTCCAACTCCTACCACAGAAACATAGAAGATAATTTTATTAAGGTGAGGACTGAAAGGACCCAGGGATTTCAAAATAGGTAAGTCTTTGATGAGTTTCCCCAAGGAGGTATTCGAAATGGAACCACAAGGAAAATAGCCAGAGATTGAGGAGGAATTGGGGTATATAGGGATAGAGACAAAACAGAGACAGACTCACAGACGTAGAAAACAACTTAATGGTTACCAGAAGGAAAATGGGTGAGTGCAGGGGTAAATGAGGAGTTTGGGGTTAACAGATACACTATTAAATATAAAAGGGCCTACTGTATACCACAGGGAACTACTATATTCTGTATCTTGTAAAAACCTGTAATGGAGAAGAATCTGAAAAAGAATATATGTTTATATGCATATATAAAACTGAATTATATATATTATATATAACTGAATTATATAATATAATTACATATATAATATATATAATTCAATTAAAATTATATAATGTATATAATTCAATTATATATAATATGTATAATTCACTTTACTGAACACAAGAAACTAACACAACATTGTAAATCAACTATGAAAAGTGAAAGTGTTCATTGCTCAGTCATGTCTGACTCTTCGCAACCCAATGGACTGTAGCCCACCAGGCTCCTCTGTCCATGGAATTCTCCAGGCAAGAACTCGGGAGTAGGTTGCCATTCCCTTCTCCAGGGGATCTTCCTGACCTAGGGATCAAACTTGGGTCTCCTGTCTTGCAGGCAGATTCTTTACCATCTCAACCACTAGGGAAGCCAACTGTACTTCAACTTAGAAAAAGAGAGAAATGTAGGCAGAGACTGAAGACCATTCTTTTGCAGAGCTAGGCTGTGAAGGGTCGAGGAACAGTGTGGCCAGCTGAGAGTGGATGTAAAGTTGAAGAAAAGTGTTTTAATTATGTTTTATAATACTGAGATTAACTTTGTTTTACAGGGGAAATAAGGATGATATTACAATACAGTTTTTAAGGACATAAGGGCGTCCCTGGTAGCTCAGCTGGTAAAGAATCCGCCTGCAACGCAAGAGACCCCAGATTGATTCATGGCTTGGAAAGATCCCCTGGAGAAGGGATAGGCTACCCACTCCAGTATTCTGGCCTGGAGAATTCCATGGACTCTCACAAAGAGTTGGACATGACTGAGCGACTTTCACCTTTGAGGAAATAACTTATGAAACAAAATATTGCAAGAGAGAGTAGGGGATGTACTTTTGAATCAAGAAGAATTACCTTTTAGTGCAGGAGCAAACTCCTGAGATGAGGAAAAAAAGTGAAATGAGTCACGGTCCCCTTACACATCTGTTTGCTGCCGTTCTCCTCAGTGGGGTAAGAGATGTGGCCACTGCTAAGGGGATGTGAAAGTAGCAACTCAGTCTCAGTAACTTTGCGGATATATCTGATGGTGCTAAACCATAATGGTTTTATGTTATGGCTCTAAGGACTTGACCCACACATAAAATAACATTCAAGGCTGAGACATTGCTGCAGATATTTGCATATGGCCTCATCTAGTCTCTCTTGAACCAGAAACAGGGATGCAAGACCAGAGGAGGAGGTTCCAAGACCGAGGATGTGAAAGTAGCTGAGATAGCAGGAGAGATCCCCTCTGAATGTGAACTTCAGACTGTTAACAGCAACGGATTCTTCTTTGGTGCAGGCTTGACACCACTTTCTTCTTGTCATTAGAGTGCATTTAGGAATCACTACAATTTCAGGCATTGTCTCATAGTGCTTGACTGTACTCAAATTTGAGCTTTTAAATGTTTTAAAGAGTTGTTTAATTTTGAGAAAGATGAGAAGTTGAGGGGTTGAGTGGGGTGATGATGTATGGAATTTTCTTTCATCAAAATAAATGACTATGCATTCTCATTAGGAAATAAAAAGCAAAACACTTTAATATATATATTTATCCAGGGGCATCACCAACTCAGTGGACATGAGTTTGAGCAAACTCTGGGAGATAGTGAAGGACAGGGAAGCCTGGTGTGACCCCCGGCAGCCCATGGGGTCACAAAGAGTTGGACACGACTTAGTGACTGAACAACAGCAAATCCTGTGTTTTTAGCATATGTTGGACAGTTACATTTGGTTTAAGTCAATAGATTATCGCTGTGAATGGTTCTTTCCTTCATGTATTTGTGAACATAGTGATCTAGTTTTTACTGGTACTAAAGTTTTCATCAGTGTAGTACGATTTTCTATGCTCAGGGTTTGTTCTTTTGCCTTTTTGTCTTCTTGCCTCTAACTTTTTACCTTTGCCAGCGTTATGCTGCTGAGGCAATAGCATCTGGACACCAAGCAAGCACTGAATAAAGACCTACTGATTCACTGACCCACATCCTGTGAAGATGCTTCATTCACAGGGTCAAATCAGGAAGCTGATGTTGCCAACGTAAACCTGTCTTCCTGGGTGCTTCAAGCCACCTTCTCGTCTAAGCGGGGAATGTGAGCAAACTGCCTTCCCGCATGCTCACAGTGTCAGCGCTGTTGCCTCGAGGAGCAGAAGCAGGAGAATTTGCAAAAGTACAGAAATGTCTAACGGGGGTTTTGTCTCCAGCTGCTAATCTTAAATACACTGTCAACCTAAAGATATCACAGATAAGGCCATTTGGGTTTTTCCCTTTTTTCTTCCTTCTTCTTCTTCTTCTTCTTTTTTTTTTTAACTATAGCTTTATCATCAAAAACAAAAATTCTTAGGATGAGATGAGTGGGTTAAAGCATTTCATGCAAAGATGGACATAGTAAAGGACAGAAACGGTATGGACCTAGCAGAAGTAGAAGATATTAAGAAGAGGTGGCAAGAATACATAGAAGAACTGTACAAAAAAGATCTTCATGCCCCAGGTCACCATGATGGTGTGATTACTCACCTAGAGCCAGGTATCCTGGAGTGTGAAGTCAAGTGGGCCTTTGGAAGTCACTAGGGACAAAGCTAGTGGAGGTGATGGAATTCCAGCTGAGCTATTTCAAATCCTAAAAGATGATGCTGTGAAAGTGCTGCACTCGATATGCCAGCAAATTTGGAAAACTTAGCAGTGGCCACAGGACTGGAAAAGGTCAGATTTCATTCCAATCTCAAAAAAGGGCAAAGAATGTTCAAACTACCACATAACTGCACTCATTTCAGATGCTAGAAAGGTAATGCTCAAAGTTCTCTAAGCCAGGCTTCAACAGTATGTGAACCATGAACTTCCAGATGTTCAAGCTGGATTTAGAAAAAGCAGAGGAACCAGAGATCAAATTGCCAACATGAGTTGGATCATAGGAAAAGCAAGAGAATTCCAGAAAAACATCTACTTCTGCTTCATTGATTACACTAAAGTCTTTGACTGTATTCAGTTCAGTTAAGTTGCTCAGTCATGTCCCACTCTTTGTGACCCCATGGACTGCAGCACACCAAGTTTCCCTGTCCATCACCAGCTTCCAGAGCTTACTCAAACTCATGTCCATCAAGTCAGTGATTCCATCCAACCTTCTCATCCTCTGTCATCCCCTTCTCCTCCTGCCTTCAATCATTCCTAGCATCAGGGTCTTTTCCAATGAGTCAGTTCTTCACATCAGGTAGCCTAAGTATTGGAGTTTCAGCTTCAGCATCAGTCCTTCCAATGAATATTCAGGACTTATTTCCTTTAGGATGGACTGGTTGGGTCTCCTTGCAGTCCAAGGGACTCTCAAGAGTCTTCTCCAACGCCACAGTTCAAAAGCATCAATTCTTCTGCGCTCAGCTTTCTTTATAGTCCAACTCTCACATCCATCCATACATGGCTACTGGAAAAGCCATAGCTTTGACTAGATGGATGTTTGTTGGCAAAGTAATAACTCTGCTTTTCAATATGCTGTCTAGGTTGGTCATAGCTTTTCTTCCAAGGAGCAAGCATCTTTTAGTTTCATGGCCGCAGTCACTATCTGCAGTGGTTTTGGAGCCCCCCAAAATAGTCTCTCATTGTTTCCATTATTTCCCATTCTATTTGCCATGAAGTGATCGGATGCCATGATCTTAGTTTTCTGAATGTTTAGTTTTAAGCCAACTTTTTCACTCTCCTTTTTCATTTTCATCAAGAGGCTCTTTACTTCTTCACTTTCTGCCATAAGGGTGGTGTCATCTGCATATCTGAAGTTATTGATATTTCTCCCAGAAATCTAGATTCTAGCTTGTGCTTCATCCAGTCTGGCATTTCACATGATGTACTCTGCATATAAGTTAAATAAGCAGGGTGACAACATACAGCCTTTGTTGTGACTGTGTGGGTCACAAAAAACTGTGGAAAATTCTTCAAGAGATGGGAATACCAGACCACCTTACCTGCCTCCTGTGATATCTGTATGCAGGTCAAGAAGCAAAAGTTAGAAATGGACATGGGAAAATGGACTGGCTCAAAATTGGGAAAGGAGTATGTCAAGGCTGACTCTAGCGAGTCAGCTCTTGAATGATTGAAGGCAGGAGAAAGATTGAAGGCAGAAGGAGAAGAGGACGATAGAGGACAAGATGGTTGGATGGCATCACTGACTCAATGGACATGAGTTTGAGCAAGCTCTGGGAGATGGTGAAGGACAGGGAAGCCTGGCGTGCTGCAGTTCGTGGGATCGCAAAGAGTCAGACGTGACTGAACAACAAGAACAAGAAAAGAATATTCATTGTAGCAATGTTTGATTTCTAAAGTGTGGAAGCAACAAAATTAATATCAGCTGGAGACCTTGTATTCTAAAATATGGGATGTAATATGTATTAAGGGTTACAGACCACTTTTCTGAAATACATATACATTCTTTTTTATATTCTTTTCTAGTATAGTTTATCATAGGATATTGAATATAGCTCCCTGTGCTATACAGTAGGACCTTGTTGTTTATCCATTCTATATATGAGAGTTTGCATCTGCTAATCCCAAACTCCCAGTCCACCCCTTCCTGACCTCCCCTTCACTGGCAACCATGAGTCTGTTCTCTAAGTCTGTGAGTTTGTTTCCGTTTCATAGATAAGTTCATTCATTGAACACTGATTTTAATAGTCCCTTAAGAAGCATTTCTAAGGTGTTTCTATCATAAATTGTATGCTGAGGGCTTTTCCTTCCTATGTATTTCTGGTGAAGTCATGCTGTGCATTACTCTGCAGTGTTATATTTTTAGCATGATTCTTGACTTAAAATGTTATTGATTTTTCCTAGAAAGCTTTTTATTACTCAGTTTAATATGTAGTTTTAAAAACTTTGTCTGCTGTGTCAGTCAAAGAAACAGTCTGCTCTTTGTCTGTTTTAAAACTTTGTCTGTGCAAAAGTTTTTTTTGAATCATGTATGGCTTTTTAAAACCAATATCTGCAAGGCTAGAATTTTCAACAGGAATGTGCACATTCCTGTAATACAATAGTATACAAGACAGGCTAGATTCTTGCCCTGATGGAGTTTATCTTCCAGTGGGAAAGATACTTTAGAAAAACAAGTAAAATGATGAACATACAATTTTAGGTGGAGATTAGCATTATAAAGAAGAATAGAAGAGTGAGAGGATAAAGTGATAGAGCAATGTTAATTCTTCTAATCCACTAACATGGGGTATCTTTCCATCTGTGTCTTTTTCAATTTCTTTCATCAAAATCTTACAGTTCTTAGTGTACAGATCTTTTCCCTCCTTGGTTTAACTTATTCCTAATTATTTATTGGTAAATAAATTATTATTTATTCCTAATTATCTTTTGGTAAATGTTATCATAAATGGGATTGTTTTATTTCATTTTCAGATACTTGATTGCTAGTGATACATCTTTTTATAAAGACACTAATCACATTAGAATAGAGCCTCCAGCCTTCTGACTTCATTTAAATTTAATTACTTTTTAGAGGTTCCATCGATAGTATAACCATCCCGTGTAAAGTTTTAGCATATGAACTTGGAGGTGGGGCTACAAACATTCAGTCCATAACAGGAATGATATGATCTGACTTAACTTTTGAAAATATCATATGGGCTGCTGTGTGGTGAATGACCACTCGGGGGAAAGAGTGAAAACAGGGGGCCTAATTGTACATCTAATACAGTGGTCCAGGTAAGAAATGATAAAGGCTTTGAATAGAATGACAGTGGTAGAAACTGGGACAATATGTAGATTCAGATTATACTTTGAAAGCAAAACTGTGGAAACTTGCTAGATGTGGGTGGATAAAAGCATGACAAGAAACAAGGGAAAAAAAGACTACGGGTTGGGGCCTGAGCATGAGGGAGCATGGTGGCATTATAATCTAAGATAAAGAGGACTAGCAGAGGAAAGGCAGAAAAAACAAGAGTTATATTTTAAACACGTTAAGATTAAGGTGCCTATTGGACAGTCATTTGGTGACTGGGAATAAACAGATAAATACTCAATTTGTGGCATGTTGACTCATAACCAACTTTCATAAAAGCATCTATTTCAGGAAAGTTACTTATTACTTAGTTATAAGCTCTCAACACTAACTGTTGTTGAATTAAGCAGTTATAATAACATATTGAGTACCTCATAGGATTATTGGGAGAGATGAAGAAACAGAATTTGGCATAATTAACCAAGGAAATCTCCCCCCCAAAACCCCAAACCAGAACTGGCCCTGGGAAGAAAACTGCTAAATATATTTTAGGATGATAATGCCCCCAGCTGGGCTTGAGCTACCAACATTTCAGTTTCCATACTCTCTGGAGACTAACCAGCCTGCTGGTGGCCTGTTTTTATTGAACTCCTTCCAAAATGAAGTACACATTTGGGAATAAATGATTAGATGATTATTTTATGCTTGTATTTGTTTTTCCTGTCCTTTCTGCCAGAATCCCCATTCATAGATTTATTATGTGTATTCTCCACCATGAAACACCATACAACATAACTTCCAATCAAGAAATTTATGGTGAAAGGAGAAAGTGGACTGGTGCTTATGGAATTACTTTATCGTGTATTCCCATTATAAAGCGGCAGCTGATCTTACAGAATTTTGAAACAATACATGAAATACTCAGTTCTTATGCTAGCTTGGAAATTGGGGTGCTAGTATGTTATATCTGGTATGTGCTCTGAACCAGTAAACATTTATGGCACTGATGCTTTCACAGCCAGAACACAGGGACTCTGGTAAGCAAGGGGCAAAAGTGTGACCCCTCCGACATATTCACTTAATGGCTCGCTCACACAAGTTTTATATCCTATTCCAATCCCTTTAGGCTCCATGGGTTTAGGAGTCTTTGCAGACTGGGGGTGGGTGATGCTGCTGCCTTGGAATCAAGTAAAGATTGACTGGTTTAATGGAATTGGAGGCTGAGAGTGCCACTTTCCTGATTCTGATTCTGAAACCACAGGATCAGTAGTCACAAAGAGGATTATAGGGTGACAGAAATGATTGATCGTAGCTGGAATGGGGAAAGAGTGCTGCTATCACACAATGGGGTCAACAAGGGGTTGATGGAAACCCAGTGATCTTCCGAGGTGCCTTTTAATACTGCCGTTTGCAGCATAAAAGTTAAAGGAAAGCCACAACAACCCATTTGGGAAAGATAGTCAAGGGGTCCCTTTTCTCAGGGATGAACGTAAGGTATTATTTTGGCTAAGGGCAAAAGAAACATGAAATTGTTAACAGAGGAGGCAAGTCGATAACACAAATACAGGCTTCCCAGGTGGCTCACTGGTAAAGAATCTGCCTGCCACTGCAGGGGACACAGGTTCAATCCCTGGTCTGGGAAGATCCCATGTACTGTGCAGCAACTAAGCCCATGCACCACAACTCTGGATCCCGGGAGCCACAGCTACCGAAGCCCACAGGCCCTAGGGACAGTGCTCCCCAACAAGAGCAGCCTCCCCAGTGAGAAGCCCGCAGCTGGAGAGTGGCCTCCGCTTACTGCAACTAGAGAAAAAAAACCCATGCAGCAACAATGACCCAGCACAGTCAAAAGTCATAAAATTATTTTTTGAAAAAAGATTGTTATTTAAAACAATAACAACACAAATGCAGCACCAACAATGAGTTGCAGAAATAAGGATTGCATCTACCCATATAGTCTTTCGGGTGTGTCTTTATATATTTTATCAAGTTTTCCTATATTTTCCTCTATTTCTCCAGTGATTTATGTAGTGTATTTTACTGGTAGTTAACTTTAATATTAGTAGATACTTTATAGAATATTGAGACAAGACCATGGCACAACTCCAGAAGAATTGGACATCTTCCAGAAATCCTGGATTTCAATCTGGATAAGACTTCAGCTCATTCCCTTTATATGGGGAAAAATAGTTACTTTAGGCTAGATGCAAGAGAAGTGTGTAAATTGATGGGCTGCCAAAGGTTTGACTTATACAGGAAATTTGTGATTCATTTTGGCTACATAGCAACCAAGCCCCTTTCTATATTTGGGGAATTTTATATTTGGGGGATTCTCTGCTTTGGTGTAAGACTTCCCTGGTGGCTCAGACGGTAAAGCGTCTGCCTACAATTTGGGAGACCTGGGTTCCATCCCTGGGTGGGGAAGATCCTCTGGAGAAGGAAATGGCAACCCACTCCAGTACTCTTGCCTGGAAAATCCCGTGGGAGGAGCCTGGTAGGTTACAGTTCATGGGGTCTCAGAAGAGTCAGACACGACTGAACGACTTCACTTTCACTTTTCTGCTTTGGTGTAGTAGAGTGGGCAGAGAGTCTATTGCTTTAGAAGCTGAAAATGCTAGACACTTAGCGTGCCTGTGTGCTCAGTTGCTAAGTCGTGTCAGATTTTTTTGTGACCCTATGGACTGTAGCCTGCCAGGTTCCTCTGTCCATGGGATTCTCCAGGCAAAAATACTGGAGTGGGTGGTCAACATAAATCAGCCACAGGTATACATAAGTCCCCTCCGTCTTGAACCTCTCTCCCGTCTCCCTCCTCATCCCACCCCTCTAGATTGTTACAGAGCCCCTGTTTGAGTTTCCTGAGTCGTATAGCAAATTCCTGTTGGCTGTCTATTTTACATATGGCAATGTAAGTTTCCTCGTTACTCTCTCTATACATCTCACCCTCTCCTCCCCCCTCCCCTACCCCCATCATGTCCCTAAGTCTGTTCTTTCCTATTGAGCCACCTGGGAAGCTCAGATACTTAGTTTCCCTTAAAGACCAAAGGGTCTCATAGCTGGACTTTGACCAAGTAAGTAGTGATGCAAGAAAGCAAGAAAAGGAGACTTTTTTCTGTGTGTTTGTGATCATGACAATGACAGCAATTATTTCCTTATAAAAACAAGACACTTAGTTTGGAGCTTTTCCTTTGGCTTCTTAACCTGAAATTGGGCTCCCTCACCCTCCCAGGGTGCCTGTAAACTAGTCCTTTCAATAAATTCCTTTTCTACTTAACTGTAGCTGGAATTGTTAGAAATCAAGAATCCCAACTAATACAGCATCTGTTGAGGTGGTTTCCAACAATTTTGTCAACCTTATGAATCACTTTTTAAAAATACCTTCAAAATGATCCCTTTTAAAAAATCTGTTTTTAAAAGAAAGAGACCTCCTAAAGTATTTTAATATTAAGCAAAACACATTTGTTAAGTCTGTGCAACTTTAGCTCAGATAAAATTATACTATTCATCAATTTAAGAATTCTAAAAATAAGATAGGTGCCTTCATCACTACTTTTAGATTGAGGATCACTAGGTTGAGATAATGTGCACACTGCAATAAGACCTCATTAATTCAAATTATACAGGAGGAAGGACTTCCTAGGTCAATGTAAAAATACCAATTTTTAAAAGCAATGAAGGTTTATAATTTCTAAGTACTTACAGTAAGTAATGACATCTAAATACCAACAGAGCATTACTAGAGACGTTAGAAAGCTACAAGAAATAACAAAAAATCTGCCAAGCTAGATTTATAGAATACGTAATCATACAATCAAGTTTTGTAGAGTGGTACCTGTATTTTTCAGGATTCTTTCCATTTCACATAATAAAAGCGCAATTCAACTGGCTAAAATTTTAAAAAGGAATGTGTTTGGCAAATAGAACTGAAAGATCCAGTTAGTCTGGCTTCAGGAATTGCTGGCTGCAGGGGCTAAAAATCATCAGGACTCAGTCTACCCTCCCCATTGTTGGGCAACACCTTCCTTTGTATTAGTTTCATTCCTGGCCCTCTCCTACTGCTTGAAAGATGGTTGTCAGAAGTTCTGGGCCTACATCTTTTTCTCTCAGCAAAAAATAATTCTTTTTACCCAACAGTTTCTTAAAAACTCCTAGACTATCACAGACTTACCCAGCATATGATCCATGTGCCATTCTTGGCCAAGAATCTGAAGGATGCTGAATGCTTGTATCAGGATCACATTCCCATCGCTACAACCTGAGAATGACTGCGGCTCTGTCAAATCTCAAACCTTGTAGAAGTGAAAAAGTGGTTCAACAAAGAATGCTACTACTGGAAGAAGAATGGGATGCTAGCCAGGCAGACGACCATTTCACAGCCATTTCACTAGAGGACCTTGGATCCTAAGCATCACCTGGAGCTTCAGGCTTCTCTCTAACATCACTGATAGTGACTCAGCTTCCACTTGTACACTCCTCCTGTTGACACGTTTTTTCTCTCATTTGGCAATCTATTTTGCTGCCAGTAAGTGATAAAGTTCTTCCTTATATTGAACTAAGGTTTGCTTCCTTGGATTTTAAAAACATCAATCTCTCTATACTATGCTCTTTAGAGTATAGCATTTGCCCCTTCCTACTTTAAAATGGAGAGTGAAAAATTTGGCTTAAAGCTCAACATTCAGAAAACTAAGATCATGGCATCTGGTCCCACCACTTCATGGGAAATAGATGGGGAAACAGTGGAAACAGTGTCAGACTTTATTTTTGGGGGCTCCAAAATCACTGCAGATGGTGATTACAGCCATGAAATTAAAAGATGCTTACTCCTTGGAAGGAAAGTTATGACTAACCTAGATAGCGTATTAAAAAGCAGAGACATTACTTTGCCAACAAAGGTCCATCTAGTCAAGGCCATGGTTTTTTCAGTGGTCATGTATGGATGTGAGAGTTGGACTATAAAGAAAGCTGAGCACCGAAGAATTGATGCTTTTGAACTATGGTATTGGAGAAGACTCCTGAGAGTCCCTTGGACAAGGAGATCCAACCAGTCCATCCTAAAAGGAGATCAGTCCTGGGTGTTCATTGGAAGAACTGATGCTGAAGCTGAAACTCCAATACTTTGGCCACCTCATGAGAAGAGCTGACTCATTGGAAAAGACCCTGATGCTGGGAGGGATTGGGGGCAGGAGGAGAAGGGGACGACAGAGGATGAGATGGCTGGATGGCATCACCGACTCGATGGGCATGAGTTTGGGTAAACTCTGAGACTTGGTGATGGACAGGGAGGCCTGGCGTGCTGCAATTCATGGGGTCGCAAAGAGTTGGACATGACTGAGAGACTGAACTCACTGACTTTAAAGTGATGTTCTTTCAAGTGAAAGATGTCAGATATGACACAAACCATGCTTGCCACTGAGTATTGTTTTCCTCAGCCATTTCTCACATGACACATTTTCTATAACCTTCATTGTCTTGGACACGTTTCCTCAAGATGTTTCCTCATTTGTCTATGTTTCTTTTACTAGGGTATCATAAAAATGTGCTTCTATAAAAGAATACTTGAGGGTGGATGAATAAAACAACAAGAAAACAAGTCTACACCATGAAATACAGACTGTCATTTTGTTCACTGTGACCCATCTATCTGCAAAGAGTCCAATAGGGTAAAGATACCAATCCTTGCATTTAAATGTAAAGTGGAGGCAATAGGCCACTTTAGGCTTCATCTTGAATCCAGTGACCACAGTCTGCACTGCCTATGCCTTCTGCGCTAGTGAAAATCTGAACCACTATCTATTACTGAAAGTGAGAGTGAAGTCGCTCAGTCATGTCCGACTCTGCAACCCCATGGACTGTAGCCCACCAGGCTTTTCTGTCCATGGGATTTCCCAGGCAAGAGTACCGGAGTGGGTTGCCATTTCCTTCTCCAGAGGATCTTCCCGACCTAGGGATTGAACCCAGGTCTCCCAAGTTGCAGGCAGACACTTTACCCTCTGAACCACCAAGGAAGCCCATCTATTACTGATGTGACTGGTTATTCCACAGGCGCACTAGGCTGTGAACTATTGAGGGACTATGATTTATTTACCCTTGTATTCCTAGAGTTTATCTCCGTTCCAGGATAGAGTGGATATTTAAACACACATTTATTGAATAAGGGGATGGGTAATCTCATCATATTGTTTTAAGCTTAAACACAAAACTTTGCATTTTTCCTTAAAAGTACACATATAACTGGAAGATGCATACTTTAGAACAAGTGATCTGTTTAAGTCTTAAAAATAGTCCTTCATGTATTTTTCAAAATAGCCCAAATATTTCATAGACAAGGGCTTCCTTGGTGTCTCAGACAGTAAAGAATCTGCTTGCAATGCAGGAGACCTGGGTTCAATCCCTGGATTGGGAAGACCCCCTGGGGAAGGAAATGGCCACGCCCTCCAATTCTATGGACAGAGAAGCCTGGTAGGCTACAGACAGTGAACAATGGCCAAATAAATGAAATTTATTTAGTAAAACTTAACGAGTAGAGGATCCCTGTGCCCAGGACAGAGTTTCACGGATAGTAAATATTACATAAATATTGCTGGAATCAAGACTAACTTCAAGGATATTTAACTATCACATGTATAGATTATGATGGTAAAGTAAAAATTGAAACAGTGAATTCAGTAGATTTGGTCTTAGATATCTATCAGCTTAGTTTCAGACTGTGCAGAAGGATAGAACTTGCAAAACACTGGTTAAGTAAAATGCCTAGAGAAAGTAGCAACATAGACTTTCAGAATCGTCACTCAAAAAGGTGATAGAGACCACTTATTCTAATCTACTCTTTTGCAAAGGAGAAAAACCTGATCACAAAAAGCCAGATTTCTTGTTCAAGGCCACAAGGTTAGTTTCTAACAGAAACAGATAATGCAAGTTTTAAGGTGGAAAAGTACAAGGTCTTTACTTTTGTTTAATGGGGCTTCTGTGTTGATGGAGTTAAACAGAAATATTTTAGAAATCTCTATTATTATGTTTTTAAGGAAGGGATGTTGATCAGCTGATTGATATTTCGATACTCTTACTTTCACGTGTAGCTGTGGGAGCATTCTAAATATAAAGTGACCACACTCCAATCATGAGGTTTCCCTATAGTACTTGTAGAGGGAATGCAGATTGAGTGAGCTATATGTAAGGTGGCCAGATAATTTATCACCCAGATGGAAACATTTCTAAGAGTAAGAGAGGGTGCTATTAATAATTCTGCTTGAACAATAGGCACAAACCCAGACGGTCACCCTGGTAAACCAGGGTGTATTGTCACCACAGACAGATGTGTACTTGTTTCATAGTTCATTGCTTTCTGTTAGGGAGCTGTGGACAAGAATTCTAATAATGGAAGTTGGGAGTAAGGGCTTGTATTTGCTTTTTATTAAGAATATACGTAAAATAAAAAATGAGTTTCCAGATTTGGATTTAGTCCAAGCACATTAAACATCTAGAGTTACACATCCAGAAATTATACATTTGCAATATCATCTGAAAGTATCAAGGTTACTAAACTATAGCATGAATCAGGTCTCGAATAGGTTGGGAAAAGTACAAGTTGTTTTGAGATACCTTAACCCCTCTCTAATATCTTTACTAATCATGAAAGCAATGCAACTGTTTTTATTTTGTCTTTGACTTGGGTCACATTCCATTGCAGGATGATGTAAGTTTTAACCAAGCATGGAATAGTAATGAGCAATTTGGGAGATCCAGTTCTAAAACCTTGCCTTTGGTCACACACAGCTAGCGTTTAGAGTCTAAAAACACGGAACCTTTTGATTTGCAAGGTTAATCGTACACCTGTTTACTTCTGGCATATTTTCTGAGGTTAAACTGTAAAAGCAAATGGTTGACTTGTCCAAGAAAAAAAAAAATAAGCCTATGAGTCTTCTAGTATTTTTCCTAGCTCATTGAAATGTACAAGCTTGGTCTGCATATCTCTCCTCTACAAACAGCTGAGGGCTCTTGACTTTTGCTTGTAGCCAGTAGTTTCCAGCTTGGCTAAACATTAGAATTATTTGGAAGGCTTTTTAGAAATCCTGAGACAAAGGCCACACCTTAAACCAATTAAATGATCAACTCTGGTAACAGAACCCAGACATCAGTATTTTTAAAACCCTAGATAATTCCAGTGCGCAGGCAAAGTTGAGACACACTACTGCACACCCAGCTCCATCTTCAGCTCTGGAATCATTTTAGGGATTATTAGAAGAATGCTAGTCCAGTGCTCTGAGGAGTCTGGAGAAGTCAACTCAAGTTACAGAGCTAGGACTTGTAGTAACTGATGTCCTAGAGTTGCACGTGGAGTAAGAAAAAGAGGGATAATTAGCTTTAGACTTTGGTGGGCTTTATTTTTAAACCTGGGATTAGATACTTACATTAGCTGTAAGGCTTTGGACATGTTAGTCTCATTGAGCCTCAGTTTCCTCGTCTGTAAAATGGACCAATAACACCTGTTGCTGACCTGCTGTGATCACTCGCCTTGCTAATAAAACCAAACTTCCTCTCTTATTTAATCTAGCTTTGGAAACTTCTATTCCTAAAATATCTAGAGTCCTGTCTTGATCATCTGATATTCTAGGACTTAGCCTCTGCCTTCTTTGTATGGGTGCTTTTTCAACGACTCTCTCTCCTGGACATCAGCTTGATGTTGGGAGTTTGCTACCTGCTGACAGATTATCCTGATCTTATTTTTTCTTGCACGTGTACATTTGTGTGCTGCCCCATCTAGATTTATTGTTTCTGGGCTCCTGTCACTCAACCACTGGCATATTCCAGAACTTCTTTCTGGATATCACTGACATCTGTTACCTCTAAGTACACATGAATTGGGCATCAAGATCTACCAGTCCGACTAGACTTCTTCTTAGTACCTCTAATTGGGTTGTCACTCCTATATTTGCAGAGCATTTATCAAATCAAATCACTTTGTCTCTGTGCTCACAATTTACAAAATAGTGGTGGAAGATGGACAACAGGTGTAGTAAGTACAGTGACAGGGACACGTGTTGGCCTTCATCACCCCTATATCCTCTTTTCTCATCAAAGCTTAACACTTTTACATTTGCTTATATCACAAAATAGGATCATTGTTTAAAAATTATTTTAATTTTTTGGGAAGGAGAATGGCAAGGAAAATGGTTACTGGCTGTGTTATGTTGGTTTCTCGTGCTTTGCTCTACACAATTGGGATGATTTAAATTAACTTTGATAAGTTTTGATAATTTTTCAAAGTTCATTTCCCACTCCTTGGCATGTTCAAGCATACGCTCAGTTCTATTTCAGGATCATCTTTGTGAATCTAAAGTGAACTCCATACTTTTCCTTAGAAACCATTTAGTGTGCTGTGTGGATGATGTATCCTTTGGCTCTGTAAAAACCAATCTGGCTTCATCTGTCCATTTCTATAAAGACTGTACAGGTATGTACAAACAGCTATGTGCAAACAGGTCTCAAAGAGAAAAGGAATTTGATGGCCTTTCCAGCAATTGACATTGTGGAGCAATCAGTGAGAACGTTACCCAGGCTACCCTCTGACTCTTCCCTTGGCTTTGCGGATCAGCCCTGACTCCCCTCTGTGCCTTCCTAACTGTATTTCTTTGTGTTTCCTGTGGCTGCCTGCAACTTTATATCACTTACCATAGGAGTGAAACTGACTGATTCTACCAGAAGCAGCGGAGAAGGGGTATATGGCTCACAGGAGTGATGGTGAAAACCATGATGATGACTGCAGTTTTTGTCTTAAAGCATTTTACCAGGGCTTCCCTGGTGGCTCAGCCAGTAAAGAAACTGCTTGCAGTGCAGGATCCTGGGTTCGATCGGTTGGAAAGATCCCCTGGAGAAGGAAACAAAAAACCCCTCCAGTATCCTTGCCTGGAGGATTCTGTGGACAGAGGAGCCTGTCCTTGGGGTCCCTGGGGTCCCAAAGGGTCAGACACGACGGAAGAACTAACACTTTCACTTTGGCATTTTACAGAATTCAGAAGTAATTGGCTGCCCCCGGATCACTCTACTCACTACCACTCAACCAGTTTGTTTTGTAGTGATCAGGGCCGGTTTAGCAAAAATTAAAACGGAGGAAATGGTTAGGCTCAGTGAATCTGTCTCCACGCCTGTGTCTAGGCTCTTCCTGCTGGTTTCCTGGGGTGCCCTCTGCTGGGCTCCAACCGGAGTTCTAACGCGTGGCAATAGCCCGTGAAACTCATGCCTCAACCTCCACTAGACACTTACCATTTTCTGTCGTATGTCATCAGAATCTTAATATTTGTTTTCCAAGCCGACAATTAATGCAGGTAAATTAACCCATGTCAGTGAGTAATGTATTTTATTGTATAAATGGGAAAAAAACCAACACCCCTCCCAGCTCATTTAATTATACATTTTCACAGTGACCTCATGGAGATAACACTTCTACTTAGAGTCTAATTTATTGGTGATTAATGGTGGGAATGGAGGCCAGGAATATGAAGAAGGCTATATTCTGAGAAATCAAAGGGGAAACTATTTTCCAACAGGTCAGACCTTATGGCTCCTCTCAAAGACTGTGTGGGCAGCTGTGTACTCTAGCTATCTGTATGGGGGTACAGATTACCCCATGGGGGTAATTTTCACTCTGCTAGCAGGAAAAGAATGAACGACATTGTTTACTTCTACATTTTTATGAAGAATACCTTGAACTCTTTTAGTGGGTATTATCCAAATCCTAATAATAGGCAAGTACATGGCATTGTGGGGTGGATTAGTTTGTCCATAAAGATGTGTGTAGGGCGTGCATTCATTGGCATGACCTCTTCTGCCCTGTGTTTTTTCTTGTCTACTGAGATCAGTTGGGCAATCCCTGTCTGTAAGCACATTTCCCAAGAACTGGTTAGAGCCAGTCTTCATAAGAGGAACCTATTATGAAACCAGCTCCAGAGGATATTTACTTTGCTGAAGATCAGCTGAAAGATACACTTGCTTGAAAATGAAATTGTTTTCTCCTGGGTCCCTCCTAGCCCCTTGAAAACCAGAGACCCTTGGGCCTCAGATAGAATTAGAGAAGGGAGATGACAGCTAGACCTGATCTGCTTTTTAAAACTTTCTCATTACTTAAGCTGTTATTTTCATAGCTGTTGAATGCATGTTTCATGAAGATCAGTTAAATCTATAACATAGTTGAATTTAATAATGTGCCTGGGATTGGGAACTTGGAAAACATAGCTCACATTTTTTGAAGGCTCACCTTTTTTCTTAAAGTTAAATATGAAATGTGTATCCTTGTCTTTAACCTAGGTTCGATCCCTGGGTTGGGAAGGTGCCCTGGAGAAGGGAAAGGCTATCCACTCCAGTATTCTGGCCTAGAGAATTCCATAGACTCTGTAAGTCCATGGCGTCGCAAAGAGTAACCTATCCATGTTTAAGACAAAAATAAATGAAGGTTGCTTTCCAGATAAGTTATTAAATCTTTAGTTAAATGTCCCAGTAAGAAACAGCACCATTAACTTGTGACTTCTAATCTGAAACCATGTATCCCCAGGGTTATATGTATTCAAATTTGAGAAGCACAAACTCACAAGAATCTTGAGGGAGAGGACCTTGTCAGGGAAGAATGGCTATTAATGATCAATCTGCTGATAAGGAGGGTTAGCCTGAGTTCTGCTGTGGATGACATTCACAGGGGAACAGTGGCTTTTGATGATAAGATCTGGTGCATAGTTGTAATGAGACAGGGATGTTAAAAGTATATAGATTACCTAGTATCTAGAAGAGACCATAAACTCAAAATAGAGAGTCATAAAAATGGATGGGGAAGAGGCAGGAAAGTGATTAAACCAGTGCGCATTTCCTAGGTTCCTTATAGAATTATACTGTTTGCAGATGCATGAAGTGAACAGAATGGTAAAGAAGAAAATTCTCTGTATTAATTTTTGCATGATAGCATCTAAAATATTAAGGTATTAAGTTTTAATATTTAAAGTATTAAAGGATTTTACTTTTAAAATACCATATACTTTGGTATATGGTACCAATATATTTAAAACACATATTTTAAATATTTAAAACACATATCACTAGTGTTTTAAATTTATTATGTGAAATATATTTATTCTAGAAGCTAATTTCCCTGAATATTCACTGGAAGAACTGATGCTGAAGCTGAAGCTCCAATACTTTGGCCACCTGATGTGAAGAGCTGACTCACTGGAAAGACCCTGATGCTGGGAAAGACAGAAGGCAGGAGGAGAAGGGAACAACAGAGGATTAGATGGTTGGAAGGCATCACCAACTCAATGTCCATGATTTTGAGCAAATGCTGGGAGATAGTAAAGGACAGGGAAGCTTGGAAGGCTGCAGTCCATGGGGTCGCAGAGAGTGAGACACGACTTAGAGACTGAACAATTCAACAAAAATTTTGTCTATAGGTTATTTGAAACTCAGAGCATGCTTTCCAATACAAAGAATCTTATCAACAGTGAATTTTTCATGCCAGTTCTCAAAGTGTATTTAGCACATAGGGTATCTGGAATAGGTAGGACCTGACTATCTGCATTGTTTTTTATAAACACACTTTGATGCAAGTGATCTGAACAATCTGATACAAGTATGAGAAAAACTATTATAAGAGGTTGAAGACTCCTGTGATAAGGGCAGGAAACTGCGGACACTGGCTGAAGAGCCCAGGACAAGATTGAAAAGGAGTGTAGAAATAAATTAGGTTGAGTGCTTTCTCTGCTGTCACATTCCAACATGAGTAGTTACTTTGGCAATTAAGGGAAAACTGATGGAACCATGGGTAGACACTTGATCTAGGGTAGGTAAACCAGACACTTGAGAGTTTGCAAATGGGGACAGGTGTAGAAGTTAATGCCTATTGGTTACTTGAAATGAAGAGATTTTCAGGGGTTACAGGGGGTCAGTCATGTCAAGGGAATGGACCAGCAGTGAGCCAGCATACATAGAAGAATGAGAAACACACAGAGAGAAAGAGAGGAAGAGATGAGGAACCATACATAATGGTGGGGAAGGAGAGGAGAAAAAGTAGACGAGATAGAGAGAAAGAGCAAAAAAAATAAAAACAGAGGGAGAGTTTTCCCTGGAGCCTGTCAATTAGTTGTGGTCAATTAGATGCCAGTCCCTCCCAGTGGTCTATGTTTTCTGTGAAATGTCTTTTCTGTCCTTCCAATCAATTCCTCTTTTTCACTTAAGCTAATTTAAATTTACTCCTGATGACAGGACAATGAAGAATTTGAGAGAAGAGAAGCTACAATGAGATGTATCTTTTTCTCTCTGCTGCCTCCTCTGTCCCGTCTTCTTTTCTCCTTTCCTCTTTCTCCAACTCCTTGATGCTTCTGAGGCTCTTTCTTTTCTACTAATAACATCCTTCTCTTCTCCCTTTCAAAGAGGAAGAGGACCTTCTTTCCTTTGACCACTTCTGTTCTCCAGGTCTTGACCATTTCTGCCCTGAGTAGAAACAAACAGCCAGGATGCAAAGGAAAAGAACAGAGGGACATTCCTAGGACCACTTGGGCACAAATAAGAATGTAACTACTTATTCTAAAATATAATATGTGGATTATATTTATTTAAAATAACCCCTTTGTTAAGTACGCTGAACTTAAGAAGCAGCTTCAGGCTGGCTTTACAGTATTTACATGCAGCAGATAGAAATGCTTATTACTGTCTTTGGAGAAGGCAATGGCACCCCACTCCAGTACTCTCGCCTGGAAAATCCCATGGACAGAGGAGCCTGGTAGGCTGCAGTCCATGGGGTCGCAAAGAGTTGGACATGACTGAACGACTTCACTTTCACTTTTCACTTTAATGCATTGGAGAAGGAAATGGCAACCCACTCCAGTGTTCTTGCCTGGAGAACCCCAGGGACAGGGGAGCCTGGTGGGCTGCCGTCTATGGGGTCGCACAGAGTCGGACACGACTGAAGTGACTTAGCAGCAGCAGCAGCAGCATTACTGTCTTTGAAATTTAAACTTTTGTGATGTTTTACTTGATGAAATACTTCTATGGCTCAGTCAGCTTCAGCCACACTCACTGGCCTTTAAAAATTAGACAATCTTCCCTGAACTGAGAGAAAAAGAATTGCAGATGAGGAATAAAGGTCTAGATTTGTTATTAACTTGAAATATAATAGGTCACACACAAGATTTATGATTTTACATCCTAAAAAATCCTCACTATGCTGCGAGGGAGGGCTGAACTAAAAATGCTCCAATTTTGGCTTGGGTTATTTTTATGAACATTTAGGCTGAGTTGTAAACTCACCTGATCAAGGCAGACAACATATTTGCCTTAAAAGGGCCTCTGGTGGGTCTCCCTCCCTGCTTTTGTGTGAGAAGGGGAGAAACGTAGCTTAATGTGAGCTGACAAAGAAGACAACTTTGATTCTATCTCAGTTCTGCTGCTCACTGGTTAGAGGAGCCAGAATAAGTCACAGCGTCTCTGGGTCTCAGTTTTCTCATTTTATAAAGTGTGAAATCCTTTCTGCAAACAAGGCCACAATAGGTACTTTATGAATATGATGAAAGTAGACTGCCCCAGGTCCGGTTGGGATGGGGTTGGGTTGACAGGCTAGAATCACTTCCTCCTGACTCCCTACCTTAATGCCCCAGCACTCTACCCATACGCCACCCCCAGCTGCCTCCACCCCTTGGAACACCAATGAACTTTGAGGGTTTTGCTGAGAATCCCTGGAAATTCCCCAGACTTGATAATCTCACAATTGCTTCAAGTTCATTAATTCTACAATTCTATAAGGTCTTTAAGAAAAACTCGACTGAAGAAGAGGAAAATATGTCTTTTGCTCCACTTCGTGTTTGCCTAGACAATGTAGGAGATCAGATTTTTATTGAAGCTGCCATTCTAATTGGTAGACATCACTTCGTGTATGTGTTTGTTGAAAAGATCCCTCATGTACTTGCATTTAGATAGAACTTTAGGGGAACAGAATGTATTCGTAAAAAAACAGTTGACATTGACTTTCCAGTCAAAGCAAAGTACCCTACCTTGGTTTACAATATGTCTCTTCTAAAAGCTCTGTTGGGAAGGTTAAAAAAAAAAAAAACTTTTGTTTTGGCCATAGAATTATTTATACTTTTAAGATCCATGAATATTAAAATAATACAAATTTTCTGTGATAATTCAAAATTATAAAATTTGAGTAAGGGCTAAACTCATATTTTCCTATACTGACTAGACCTTTTCTTCTGAAATAGTTGAAATTAATCCTAGCTACTCATCCATCATCAGAAATGATTCATGGTACTACATTAAAAAAAGTGTTTTATATCAGTTCTTCAGTCTGTTTTACGCCTCTTTGACCAGTTTGAAATTTGTATCAGGCTTGCAATGGACATTTAGAGGTTTGCTTAGTTCTATTTCAAAGGAAGACTGTGATTTGGGAAGGTTAATTCTTAATATTGTTGCTAATTCTTAATATTGCTGCGGTGCACGTGATGTCAGGTTTGCTTCCTACGCCATCATCCCTCGTCAGCTGGTAAGGTCTTTGGGAATCTGAGTTTGCTCTTTAACAGAAAAGAGTCTAATTCAGATTAGCAGATTCTTTTTAAGTGTTATGTCAAGGTAAAGATAAAATAGGAGGCTAACCCATCTGAACTTCACAAATACTACTGGTATTGGTTGGACTATGTCCTTCAAAAATTCATAGGCTGAAGTCCTAACCCTTAGTATCTCAGAGTGTGACTTTATTGGGAAAGAGTTCATTGTTTTGCAGATGTAATTAGTTAAGATGAGGTGATATTGCAGTAGGGTGGGTTCTAATCCAGTATGACCGGTGTCCCTATTAATGGGGGGAATCTGGCCAAAGGCACACAGGGAGAATGTGTGCTAAGATGCAGGCAGAGATCAGGGAGATGTAGCAGAGGCCAAAGAATGCCCAAGATTGCCAGCAGAACTAGAGAAGAGGCATGAAAGAGATTCTCTTCCAGCCATCAGAAGGAGCTGTAACCAGACTTGTCCCAGAATCAGACTCCTGGCCCTCCCGAGTAAAAGACCAACTACTCTTAAATTAGTTTCAAAAGGAAGCTGCAAAGAGAGGAAAATAAGAACTTCGTTAGAACCAACTAGGCTCAAGATGGAGGAAGATCTGACTTCCAGAAGAACTTGAGCCTCATTACGTGCTCATTGTATATTACCTTAGCACGCTGAATGACACACCCACCAATGCCTGACAGTTGATGGTTGCCATGACAACAAGCGGAAACGCTCAGACAAGGACTGAAAAGGAGAGCTGCCTGCGTCCCAGGTCCACACCAAGTCACTGTTGTCATGAATATTCCTCCTCCCTTTTCCAATTCTCCCTTTTACTTCGACCCTCCTCTGTATTTGGTGTCTCCACCTGAGCTGGGTTGGGAAGTTGATTTGCAGTGAGCTGGGATCCCGATTCTTGGTTACTGAATAAAGCTTGTGCTCTCCTAGTCTTGGCAGGAGTTTCCTTATTGGCTGTGCCAATCTGGTTGAAAAAGAGAAACTCCCTGGCCAAGAAAGGGTATTTTGGCCCAGTCTAGGACCCTGGCATGGGACCAGCTGACCACTTTGGTAACAGAACCAATACTGCCAACATCTTAATCTCACACTTCACACTCCAGAACTGAGATAATTTTTTGTTTGCTTGTTTAAGCCACTAAGTGTGTGGTATTTTGTCACGGCAGTGCCAGCAGATGAATACAGCTACCATCACTGTTGATTTTCTAGAGGGGTATTTCTTAAATGTTATTTGAGTAACATTTTCATGACTCTTGGTATAGTGGTACACATAACCTGTATACTTATTTATTTTAAATTTTTCTTAAAAAAATAGCTAATTGAATAAAAGAAGACTTTTTAGTGGATTTGTGGTCTAAGTGGTCTTCAATTATTATTCAGGTACTGAGTTAAAATATAATAAATATTCTTTAAAATGCATAGTAGACTTCACAGGAAAACAAGAGAAATTTCCAGAGTTCAAAAAGAGCTTGTGAATCCATTCACTGTTCTCTACTTCCCCTGCATGCCTCTTTCAAGCCACCAACCATCTTTCACTCCGGACCACTGTGAAAGGGCCCATCAACAACTCTTGTTTCCTCCAAACCACTCTCCTTGTTGCAGTCAGAATGAGCTAAAATTTTATAATTTAATTTTCAAAATACAAACACAACCAATTCACCTCTGTTTAAATCTTTCCCATGATCTGCCAGAGCTATTAGAATAAAGACCAAACTCTTCTCATAGATGTTGCTTACCCCTCTAGCATAGCAGATTCCAGTTATACTGGTTTTCTCTGGGTCTCCGAGCAAAGAGATTTTTCTGCTTGAAACATACCCCATTCTGCACTCTCCTGCCTCACCTTTATTGGTTAATTCCAGCTCATGCCTCAGAGTTCTGCTCAGTGAAACTTCACTTCATTTAAAGCCTTTCTCTGATCCTCCCAAACCAAGAGAGTCTCTGTGATTTTATTCTACGAATTTTCCGTACTCTTTCCCAGCATGTCACGATTCCAATTAAACAAATGATTAAGGATTTCATTGTTTTATATGTCTCTCCTGCTTTCACTTAAACTCCACGACAGGAGGGACTGCTTCTATCTTGTTCTCTATAATATGACCTAAACCAAGCATGGTGTCTTCCATAGGTGATTAAAACTATGTTAAGTGAATGATCTGTGTGTACTTAAGAGTAGAGTTGATACTAATTTCTCTCCACTTCATTCCTTATATTCCACCCCCTAAACATTTTAAGAGTGATATCAGCCTGTTACAAGTTTTCTTTTAGCCTTTCTTATAGTGATGATACAAAACCCTGGCGTGCTTCAATCCATTGGGGTTGCAAAGAGCAGCGCACGACTCAGCGACAGAGCAACAAAAGCAGCCTAATGCCTGTATAAAGAAGTTTTAGTTTCCACACTTGCTGGAAAAATGTTATCACTCTTCTGTAATTTGAAAGAAATATTTAGAGCAATATACTCCACATACTTCTAATTGTTGCCAGGGATCGATTTTATTATTGGGGTATAATTGCTTTATTTACATTAGATTCTTCTGTACAGCAAAGTGAATTAGCCATATGTACACATATATCCCCTCCTTCTTGAGCTTCTCTCCAACCCTCCCCATCCCTGTAGGGCATCACAGAGCACTGAGATGAGCCCCTATGCTATATAGCAACTTGCCACTAGCTATCTATTTCACACATCAGGGACCTACTACTTTAAACTCTTATTTAAAATTATGAGCGAATATCAGTTGAAATACACGAGTAAAGTTAATTATTTAGGCTTCTCTCTGGCTAGTGGTTGATACAACTGATTTTACTTTTACCTGAAGTAAGTGTTGTAACAGAAATTTAATTTCTGGTTGTAACATAAATATTAATTTTTGCACTATAAGCAAATTAGGTGTGCGTGTGACTAGCTTCGCAATCTAGCACAGCTAATTTACTAAGGAGTTCGCTTGCCTATATAGCCCTCTTATTTTATCAATTCAGACATAAGGTTTGAAGTCTTTAAAACTATAGACAATGGAAAAAATACTCCTATAGGAGCAAAAGCTGAATGCCTGAAAAGTTAGCTTTGGATTTAAGTAAACCATTCTCAGTGTTTAGCAATCATAATGCAAAAAACATTCTTCAGCATATAAATAACCCATTTTCTCATTGTAATTGCTTTTTCCTTGTGAAAGCAAAATCAAGTAACCTCTGTCATGTGAGACTATTTGCTATTCAGCATTCTTGGGGATTGTTTCATGCTAAATCATTTGCCCACAAATCAGCATCAGCAGTCAGATTAGTACAGAATTTTTTAATACATATGATCTTAAGTGAATAAGATGGTCAACAAAGATCCAGGCCCTGAATTTAAAACTTTATATCCATCATCTAACTTTAGTCTCAAACCAACTGTTGGCAACGCAGTGGGTTATTTCATTGCTGTTGAGTCGCTTAGTCATGTCCAACTCTGTGTGACCCCATGGACTGCCACCCGCCAGGCTCCTCTGTCCATGGGATTTCCCAGGCAAGGATACTGAAGTGGGTTGCCACATCCTTCTCCAGGGGATCTTCCTGACCCAGGGATTGAACCCATGTCTCCTGCATTGGCAGGTGGATTCTTTTACCACTGAGCCATCAGGGAAGCCAGGCTCATTTTATTATACACTCATTATTCCCATTTCCTGAAGCTTGGAGAGATTAAGCAACTTTCCCAATGTCACACATTTAGTATATGTTAGAGTCAGGAAGCAAACTCAGTTTGTTACATTTCATTCCAAAGCCCCGATTTTTAACCATTATGTTCTAGTGCTTAGATTTTAAAAAGCCCTATATCGCCTAATGTTCAAATACATAGGACTTATATCCATTATACTTTTAGATGAATTCAATTTTACACTTATTCGAGTTCATCTCAGGTGCCCTTGGCCTGCAGCAGCTTGAAGCAGGGTTTCAGTTCCCGGCCAGAGACTCAGATCTGGCTGTGGTATTGAGGGCGCTGAATCCTGGCCACGGGACCACCAGGGACCAGTGGCCAGTGACAAGGCCCTGGGCGGTCAGCTGTGTGGGAAGGAATTTCCACATAGAGATGGAAAGCAGTGAAACAAGTGTAGTGTTTATTAGGAGGAAAACAGTACATGTGGCTAGACACACAGGTGGGCCCAGAGATTTGTGTCCTCGTGGTAGTTTGAACCATTTTTATGGGGCATTTCTTCTGGATTTCCTGTAGCCAATCATCTTGCTTTGCCCAGTTCTGAGTCCATATCTGATATTTCTCAGGGTACCCGCCATGTGTGCATGCTCACCTCTTAGCCAAGATGGATTCTAGCAAAGAGGTCTGTCTCTGAGTAGGCTGACATCACTCACCATGAGGTGACAGCCCCCCTCTTTAGACCTCCAAGGAGCCTTTCTGTGCATGTGTAGTCAGGAAGGTCTCCTTGATCTCGAGAATGAGGAATATGTGGTCTTTTATCTCTTATCTGCACAGGGCCCAGCCTCCTCTATCAACCTACTTTTATGGAGTTTCTGTCCACAGGGGAGAAACCGTTCAGCCTGGGGCCCACTGATTTGTCTCAGGATTACGTTGTTTGTTCCAGATCTGGGAGAAGAACTCAGATGCCCTGATTTCCATCCCAATTATTTCCTAGTTATATTATGATACTTCCAGTTATAGAGCTTATTCACATACATTTTACTTGTGATATAAAGTAAAGCAACATTACTGGGCTATATGCTTAAAGAAGTTGTTGTTTAGTCATTAAGTTGTGCCCGACTTTTGCAGCCCCATGGACTGTAGCCTGCCAGGCTCCTCTGTCCATGGGATTTCCCAGGTAAGAAGACTGGAATAAGTTGCCATTTCCTTCTCCAGGGGATCTTCCCAAAGAGATCTAAGCCAGGTCTCTTCCATTGGCAGGTGGATTCTTTACCATTGAGCCACCAGGGAAGCTCCAAAGAGGTTACATCCACTAGAAATTTAAAATAAAAATCCTTAATTAGTTGGACATCTTTGTCGTATATGTTTAACTGTCATTCACACGGTTAACACCCTGACCATGATCTTAAAAAAGACATCTTCTGGGACTAAGATCTAAACCTCCAAACTTTAAATCAGCCAAAATATCAGCACTCTCTTCATTCCCCGTCACCCGCCTCCATCTCTCATGCCAGAGAGAGAACTGCTAGTGAGAAGAAAATCACACAGAAATTCTACCCTAGTTCATTATGCCTAACTTTTATGCTATTTACAGCACACAGTAGAAGCAAGGAGAAAAAATAATCATTATATAGCAACAAAAGAGTGAATTCCTATGGAAGACTTCATTTTTTCATCTGAAAAGTTGTTTTTTTTCCTAAAATTAATTAAAAAAAAAAGATGAGTATGTCCCTTCCTGGCATTTCCAAAGATCCACAGGTCATGAAGGTCATGATGTATACCTGAGATTTATGCATCATGATCTTCCTTGTAGCAAATCTTATATAAGCTGCACATTTTAAAAAAATTACCAGTAGTATTACTTCTTATTAGAAATCCTAGTTATATCTCCCAAAACCCTTCAACAACCAACAAACAAAGCTTAGTGGTAAAATGAGTAATCATATTTGAACTACTGTTATTAGACTTTGATAACTTTTAGGAACATGATGAATTTTTTTCTTGGGCTATTTTATTCCATGAAGAACAGTTCAGAACTCTTCCTTGTTTCACAGATATCTATTTTCTGATTACTTTAGTGATGTCTCCTGGTTCTTCTCTAAATCTTTTTAGATTCTCCATAAGCTTCTACTTATGGATTATTGTACTAGTGTGCTCAGGGCTGAGACCTGGAAGCTCTATTACCTTCCATTCACTCATCCAACTTCTACTGTCAGATTTATGCCAGGCACTGACAATAAACATGAAAAGCAGTGTCTAAATCAAGCAGAGCCTGGATGACTGTTACCCAAGTCATTTCTTCCTGGGTGCACAGCTAGACCACTGTTCCCAGTCCTTCTAATTAGGTGTGGCTGTGTGTGGGAGCCCAGTGACTTGTGGGCACCAGTCATGTGTGACACTAGCAGGCCTGACCCAGAACACTTCCTTCCCCTTTGTCAAAGTAAACAGGTATTGAAACTGGCTGAGCCACAAGATAGAACTTGAGACCTCGACTTCTGCTTGGAGAAGAGCCACCCTTGACAATTAGCAACATCTGTTTTGGACTTCTTATGGGCAAGAAATAAATGCCTATTGCATTAAACTACTTAGATGTAGGCGTTTATCTCCTACAACAGCTTTCTGTTGTTCAATCACTAAGTTGTGTCCAGCTCTTTGCGACCCCACAGACTGCAGCACACACCAGGCTTCTCTGTCCTTTACTGTCTCCTGGAGTTTGCTCAAACTCATGTCCATTGAGTCGGTGATGCCGACTAACCATCTCATTCTCTGTCACCTCCTCCTCCTCCTGCTCTCAATCATTCCCAGCATCAGGGGCTTTTCCAATGAGTCAGGTCTTTGCATCAGGTGGCCAAAGTACTGGAGCTTCAGCTTCAGCATCAGTCCTTCCAATGAATATTTAGGATTGGTTTCCTTAGGATTGACTGGTTTGATCTCCTTGCTACAATATTTCTATAATAGCTAGCAGTTCCTTAATTAATACATGGCACTCCAAACCAAACAGGATGGTAGATTTAAAAACCACCATATTTATGACAATGGTAATACATGAGTATAGATCAAATAATTTGCTTGATATGTGTGAGGGTTGACACTGGCATCAGATGGCAAAGGATAAGGTCTAGAACAGACCTCCTGCAGTGTCATCTCCAGTTGTTTAGACGCAGATTATTTTTTCTCACTTAAGAACGAAATAAAGCAAAGGAGATCGTCCAGCATGAGCTGAAAGAAAGGAGGGCCAAGTGTGGAGGTTTAGGAGCCACTTACATTTCAGTACTCAACTAAATAAAAGGAGAAACTAAGGGAGGAAGAGGAAGGCAACTCTGATGCAAGCCTTCAAGAGCCAAGTAGTGCAGTTATGGCAAGCCCTTGAAATGCTACAAGAAGGACCAGAGGCTTCCATACTCACTAAGACAAAAGCCCTTGGAGACCTTTTGGGGGAAAGTGTAGTAGAATGCAAGAAAGCCAGACTACAGTGACTGAGAGGGAGATAAAGATGTGGAAGCAGGAAATGCTACTGTACTATCTGTATGAATGAGGGATGGCTGCCACAAAGGCAATGACACTGAAGATGAAAAAGTTTGGGGATAAGGGGCAAACTCTTAAATGAGCCACGAGATAATGTGAGGCCTCTCTTTCCATTGCTCAGAATCATTTTGGTAGTTTCCAGCACTTTGGCTCTGAGATGAAATCATTTCTCATGAAGGATTCCACAGAGAAAGTCCCTTCTACATGAACCATTCTGTAATCTTCAGAGCCAGTGGGACCACCTGCAGAAAACTGAGAGGAGAGGTCACCAAAGAGAGAGCCGTAAACTCAATATATGCATTAAACACTGATTTACTGGATATACCTGTCTTGTCTGGAAAGAAACACTGTATCAGAAGTTTGCAGCTAAGTGAGTTTAGTGAGGAGAAATTAATGTTGAAAGGATTGTTTTAGAGGCCAAATAGCACAATGATTTTTTGCTGTTGCTGTTTTATTGTTTCAGTTTTCCTTAATTCTCTCAAGTCCCAAAGGATGAGTATATGAGGTACAAACCAAGTGCCCTTGATTTGTTTTTTTATCTTGTGAATTAATGGTAGAGAAAAAAAGCCATTTCTCATAGGAAAACAATTTGATTTTAGACGATCTATGAATACATGTTGCTTCATTCTTACTTTTCAACTGTTTTTCAAAGAACTTTTTACTCATCCATAATTTAAAGAAAATAAAATATTTTGTATTTTAATCCCACTAATTTTGTGTCATTTTAGTCAAATCAATAAAAAAAGTTTCCCTTTTTGTTTCTACTTCTCTATGCTTCTAATAAATTACTGCTACTTATCTGCTTTAGTAACTTAGACAGTCAGTTCAGTTGCTCAGTCGTGTCCGACTCTTTGCGACCCCATGAATCACAGCACGCCAGGCCTCCCTGTCCATCACCAACTCCCGGAGTTTACTCAAACTCATGCCCATCGAGTGGGTGATGCCATCCAGCCATCTCATCCTCTGTCGTCCCCTTCTCCTCCTGCCCCCAATCCCTCCCAGCATCAGGGTCTTTTCCAATGAGTCAGCTCTTCGCATAACGTGGCCAAAGTATTGGAGTTTCAGCTTCAGCATCAGATCTTCCAATGAACACCCAGGATTGATCTCCTTTAGGATGGACTGACTGGATCTCCTTGCAGTCCAAGGGATTCTCAAGAGTCTTCTCCAACACCATAGTTCAAAAACATCAATTTTTTGGCACTCAGCTTTCTTCACAGTCCAACTCTCACATCCATACATGACCACTGGAAAAACTATAGCCTTGACCAGACGGACCTTTGTTGGCAAAGTAATGTCTCTGCTTTTTAATATGCTATCTATGTTGGTCATAACTTTCCTTCCAGGGAGTAAGTGTCTTTTAATTTCATGGCTGCAATCACCATCTGCAGTGATTTTTGAGCCCCCCAAAATAAAGTCTGACACTGCTTCCACTGTTTCCCCATCTATTTAAGATAGTTTTATTCTAGTTTTGAGTGCCTCATAGAACAAGAACTGACAAGGGATCAAGAATTAGAAAAGTCAAGTTGGAGACCTAGCTCTATCTTACACTAAATGTGCAGAGCTTCCCTGTCTGCACCATAGGAAGAATAAATGTCCTTACTGGACAATTGTGAGATATCTGTGAAAAGGGTCCATATAAATACAAGCTAACTTGGACTTCTAAGAGACCAGTGGGGTAATACCCTTAACTAACATGAAATAATCTCATTTCTACAAATAATGTCTATTGCATTAGGTAAACAGCAAAAATCACCCAGCAAAGTGAAATGAGCTTTAAGAAAACTTCCTTTCAAGTTCACCAGAGGGATTGTTGCTATCTGGGCAAATAAAAGGAAAGTGAGATTTGAACAAACAGTCTCTATCTTTCAGAGTGAAATGTTGACACCAGTGAGCTAGTCACATGATCCAGATACCGTCAGGGAGCCTGGGGAGTGCAGAAAGCATGTGGGTATTTATGAGCCCTATAGTCTCTAACCCAAACCTCAATTTTTGTAAGCTAAACTGAGAAAAATCTTAGCAACTTTCTCAGTGTACTTCTTTTAAGACTGAGTAGCATTAGGAAAGATCAGTTTCATCTCCATAGGTTTCTTGAGCAAAAGCTGTGGAGACTGCTTCCTTGCTTTGACTACTGTAAATAGTCAAATAAACTATTTGCAATGAACACTGCAGTGAACACTGAGGTGAGTGTATCTTTTCAAATTATAGCCTTCTCCAGATATATACCCAGGCATGGGAATGATGGATCACATATTAGCTCTATTTTTAGTTTTTAAGGACTCTCCATACCATTCTGTATAGTGGCTATTCCAATTTATATTCCCACCAACAGTGTAGGCAACCTAGATGTCCACTGATAGATGATGGGATAAAAAAGATGTGGTATATATGTACGCAACAGAAATTACTGAGCCATAGAAAAGAATGAAGTAATGCAATTTGTAGCAACACGGATGGACTTAGAGATTATCATACTAAGTGAAATAAGCCAAAGACAAATATCATATGATATCACTTATATGTGGAACTTAAACAAAAGATAAAAATGAACTTATTTACAAAACAGAAACAGACCCACACATATAGAAAGCAAATTTATGCTTGCCAAAGGGGAAAGGGTGGAGGAAGGATAAATCAGAAATTTGACTCTTGAGAGTCCCTTGGACTGCAAGGAGATCCAACCAGTCCATCCTAAAGGAGATCAGTCCTGGGAGTTCATTGGAAGGACTGATGCTGAAGCTGAAACTCCAATACTTTGGCCACGTCATGCGAAGAGTTGACTCATTGGAAAAGACCCTGATGCTGGGAGGGATTGGGGGCAGGAGGAGAAGGGGACGACAGAGGATGAGATGGCTGGATGGCATCACCGACTCGATGGACATGGGTTTGGGTAAACTCCGGGAGTTGGTGATGGACAGGGAGGCCTGGCGTGCTGTGGTTCATGGGGTCACTAAGAGTCGGACATGACTGAGTGACTGAACTGAACTGAATATGGAAAATAACCAACAAGGATCTACTATATAGCAGAGAGGACTATACTTAGTATTTTGTAATAACCTAGAAGGGAAAGCATCTGAAAAGGAACACCTGTATTTAGCTGCATCACTGTGCTATGCACCTGAAACTGACACACCTTTGTAAATTAACCACACTTCAATTAAAAGAAAAACACTCAAATTAAAAATAAAAACTACAGGAAATAATAGACACGGTGGGGTGGGGGTACAGTCATGGGTGATGACTGTGTGAATCGCATATGGAGCTCTGCATTTTAGGGTTCCTTCAGGTTTTGGAGAGGTGGCACTAGAGAGCAAAGGCCAGGGTAGAATCCTAGGTCTGGTGCCAGGATTGGCTTCTCAGCTCTCCTGAACCCATGACCAATTAGTCCATGAACCTAGGCTGCAGGTTTGACAGCCCCTCATTCTTGAGGTCAAAGGGTTGTTTGATGCAGCCCTAGGAAAGTGATTAGAAATCAGTTGTCATTCATTTCATAATTGTAGGGGTAGGACACTTTTTGTCATTAATCTGAATTGAGAGAGAATTTTCTTCTCAGAGAATTCTTTCTCCGAACTGAGAAAGAACTGGACAGATTCAAATATATGACCAAAAATGAGATCCTTTTTTTCCAGGTCTCTCTGCTCTTCAGAAGGAAAAACAGATAAGGAATGAACCACTGTGAAACAGGTATCCTAGGAAGAGTCTAGAATAGTAATATATCCATGCCTCACTCCAAAATCACTGCAGATGGTGACTGCAGCCATGAAATTAAAAGACGCTTGCTCCTTGGAAGAAAAGCTATGACCAACCTAGACAGCATATTAAAAAGCAGAGGCATTACTTTGCCAACAAAGGTCCATCTAGTCAAAGCTATGGTTTTTTCCCATAATCATGTATGGATGTGAGAGTTGGACTGTAAAGAAAGCTGAGCACTGAAGAATTGATGCTTTTGAACTGTGGTGTTGGAGAAGACTCTTGAGAGTCCCTTGGACTGCAAGGAGATCCAACCAGTCCATCGTAAAGGAAATCAGTCCTGAATATCAATTGGAAGGTCTGATGCTGAAGCTGAAACTCCAATACTCTGGCCACCTGATGCAAAGAATTGACTCATTGAAAAAACCCTGATGCTGGGAAAGATTGAAGGTAGGAGGAGAAGGGGATGACAGAGGATGAGATGGTTGGATGGCATCACTGACTCAATGGACATGAGTTTGAGCAAGCTCCAGGAGTTGGTGATGGACAGGGAAGCCTGGCGTGCTGCAGTCCATGGGGTCACAAAGAGTTGACATGACTGAGAGACTGAACTGATGCCTCATGGCAGCCTCATTACAGCCTGTTGCCCAGAGTAGGGCCACAAAATTAGACAGGAGAAGTCAGCCTACCTGCAATTTTGCTTCATTGGGAAATTTAAATACTTTAACTGATTTGATTTTCAGGTGGATTTAAATCACTCTGTTACACGGTCGGGCACTGGGACAGGCAGCTGGCACATGTCTGTGCAATAGCACTCCAGGCAGAAATAATCTTCACAATATTACCTCTCACTCACAGCAGATGTCTCTGAGGAGCTCCAGCACCGAATTCCATTTAGCAGGTAGAAATACAACACTTTCATGCTCTCAGTGCATTGAGAAACAATTCAAACGTAACCATGATGATAGCAATTGTTTTATGACATGGCTATTACATTACCTCCATTGTTGCAATGGCGTTTCATTGGCTACCACTCATCAATAGACTTGTGTGGTTCACAGGGATCTAATAAATTGCAGCAGATGGAGTTCTGAGTCTCCTCTGGAGAGCTGACTAATCCTACAACCTGTGGAACTGCTTTCTTTACATTTACGGCTTGGCCTTTTTCAGAGACTGAAAATGAATGTGACAGGGAAACGGACAGAAGGCAAACTAGTTGCCAGAGCTGAGACGTTCCTCTTTTGTCTGTACTCTTCGGGAGCTGGATCTTATTCCAAACCATAGTGATTTCTTTCCCATGCCAGGCACACCCACTGCTTTTGTTTACACTGGAAATGAGAACTCTGCACAGTACCTTGATGAGCTAAACTCAGTAAAGGGACATTCCTGGACCCTCCCTCTCATCCAAACCTAATTACCCTGCCAGATCATTTCTCCCTTTCTGGTTAGTCCTATCAGACTACTCAGGCTGCCATAACAAATACTGTAGACTGGTTGGTTTAAACAATAGGAATTTATTTTCCCACAGCTCTGAAGGCTGAAGTCTGAGGTCAGAGTACCAGCATGACCAGGGTTTCCTGCAAGGGCCTTGTAAATGGTTGCCTCCTGGCAGTGTCTTCACGTGAAGGAGAGACACAAAGCAAGCTCTCCGGGGTCTATTCTTCCGAGGCATCTAATTCCTAATTCTCTTAAGGGCCCCACCCTCATGATCTCATCCAAACCTAATTACCACCCAAAGGCCCATCACCAAATACCATCACACTTGGGGTTAGGGCTTCAACATATTGATTCCGGGCAGGACACAATTCAGCTCAAATCACTAATATAAGACATGAGTAGGAGGACTCTACCCGTTTCCTAATGAATCTCCCGGTTCCTCACCAGACCCTATAATCTATTCTCAGAGATTGATTTTTGAAAAATACAAATTGGTTAACATCACTCCACCATTCAAAAATCCTCCAGTGACATCCAACCATGTTTAGAAACCAATGTTCTGTGGACTACAGATTTCCGTAGATTCAGACCTTCTTCATCCTTCCAGTTCCTTGTTGTCCACCTCACTGGCCACACCAAGTCTTTTATCACTCCTCACACACATGCGAAGAGCTGACTCTTTTGAAAAGACCCTGATGCTGGGAAAGATTGAAGGCAGGAGGAGAAGAGGACGACAGAGGGTGAGATGGTTGGATGGCATCACTGACTCAATGGACATGAGTTTGAGTAGACTCCAGGAGTTGGTGATGGACAGGGAGGCCTGGCGTGGGGCCATTCATGGGGGGGGGGGCATTCATGGGGTTGCAAAGAGTCGGACACGACTGAGCGACGGAACTGAACTGATACACATCGACTCACTTCTCCTTCAGGGATCCACAGTTGCTGGCTACCTGGTCTGGAGCCCACTTTTCTACATCTTTGAATGGCTTATTTCCTATCTTCATCTTTCTTTTCTTAATTGTCACCTTGAGGCACTCCTCTTCCTCTAATTCTAACTGTATATTCTGGTTAATGTAAGCACTGTGCCTTGAAAGGACTTCATATATGAAACTTTGTTTTTGTTTTTTTTCTCTTCATAGTCTCAGTGACTGGAAGAGTGCCTGGCATGTGATAGGTACAAAGCATTTATTACAAAACCTAAATTAAATATGATATATGTGCCAATAGCTTGCACATACATTGTCCCACTTGACTATTTCTTAGACATCTCAAATTACAAGTTTCCAAATTGATTAATCTATCCTGTGAAACCAAAGTCTTCTCCCATGTTCATTGAATAGAATGGTTCAAGCAACATCTGGAAGTCACCTTTCGTTTCTCCTTCTCCCTCCACTCCTTACATCCAGTCAATAAGCAATTGTCTTATTCTATCTCTAAAACGCATCATGAATGTTTCCTCTTTGCTCCATTTCTATCACTGCTATTCTTGTCAAAGGGTTTCCCCGGTGGCTCAGACAGTAAAGAATCCACTTGCAATGTGGGAGACCTGGGTTTGATCTCTGGGTTGGGAAGATCCCCTGGAGAAGGGAACAGCTACCCATTCCAATACTCTTGCTGGAGAATTCCATGGACAGAGGAGCCTGGCGGGCTGTAGTCCATGGGGTCGCAGAGTCAGACATGACTGAGTGACTAAGCACAACACACATCCAAAAATGCCATCATCTCTGGCCTGGAACACGGCATCTGACAACAGAGCTTCCACTTTCATTCTTGGCACATCTTCCCAACTATATTCTAAGCAGTAGCCCGAGTGGTGCTGGGTATTTCACAGCAGCAGTGAACGGGTATGTGGTTCAGCTATGTGCTACACTGTGGGCCTTGAAGATGAATAGACTCAACATGAGTTTTGTCTCCCTTGGAGATTAAAAATGAAAACCTGTTCATGTAACCACCCTATAAAAGTGTTGAAAGATTTGTTCTCATTTGCCCTTTGAATAAAGGGCAATATCCTTAGCCGGCCATCAGGCCCTCTGTGGTCTGGCTCTGCTACTTTTACAGTTTCAGCTTGTATAGCTCTCCTCCAGCCTCTCTGGGTTCTGGTTGCAACAGTCTCACAGCCCTCTGAAACTGCCACTTGCCTCTCCCTTCAGAGTTTTCACATAGCAGCTTCTCTGCCTAGGAAAAAGTCACTCTCATCTTCAGGTAACCACTGCTTCTTTTAAGCCTTGACTAAATGTCACTCTTTAAAGATGCCTCCCATGAAACAGCTCATCACAACTGATTCTCCCTAATGCACTCTCTTTGCAGCACTTACATTTAGCTTTATCATGTTTGATAATTACAGTTTCATCTGTAGCTGCCCAAGAGCTGCTTCTGCCATGAGATAGATAGTAAGCTCTATGAATTCAGAAGTCATGGAAACATGTTAAAAATAACAGACCACATCTGCTGTATCCTCAAGGGTTGAGCTGAGTACCAGGTATACCGTGGGCATTCATTATTTATTATTATAGCCAAAATAAGTGAAACACTCTCCCCCACCCCAGAAAGTACCCAAGGGACTTTTATCTCTGGTCCCTTGGATGGCTTAAAATAAAGTTCAATAACAGACTACTATAAAATGTACAATATACCAAGTAACAGAGAAGGGAGGGGTGTTTCAATCATGACTTATATTGAAATTTCTTTATTTTCTGTTCAAGAACAAAAATTTCCTGTACATAGTATGAAAGAATCATGTTTTCTGTTAAGGAACTTACTTGCATTGAGTAATTATTTGCAAAGCATCAATTGTTCATTTGCAAAGCACACCTTTCAGATCTATTCTTTATGATGATAAACTGCCAATTTATTAAGGGAGGCATTGGGATTTCACTGTCAGAGTGAAATGATACTATACAAAGTATGAACACACATGTCTTCTACCCAGTGATTCAGTTCTTTGCCAACACTACTTTGCCATATGTAACAGGGCTTTGACATAGACTTTTAAAGTCCAAAATACTATTTTGTTTCAACAACAACAATTATTATTATTACTACAACCACAAAAGTCTGCACGTCTAAATGCAGGTGTTTTTAATCAAAACAATATGAAGTAGCCAACCATAATAGGAGATATTCTGGGACCAAGTTTCAGGCAATTGGTTAGGACAGATTGCAAGTTGAGAGTCAGAACCAAGAGGATATCCCAATCTGGGTAGACAATTTGCACAGGTATCATGGGCTAATAATGATTTTATATACTTAAATGGTTAAAAAATACACTAGAAAATAATTTGTGATATGTCAAATTAGTATGAAATACAAATTTCACACAATGATGCCCATTCATTTGCATGTTATCAATGTCTTTCATACTATAACAGCAAGGTTAAATAGTTGCAACATAAATTTTTAGAACTGAGCAGAAGATAGTAGATCATGTTATAATTAGACAGTATTTCTAATGTTATTTCTGATTGTGACCCACTTAGGATTGCTACCCATAGCTTGAGAAACATTCGTTTGAATTTGTTTCCGCAATCCTGGTTGCATAATAAAGCACCTAGGAAGTTCTTTAAAACTACTTGCCCCCTACCTCCAGACTTATCAAATCAAAATCTCTGGGCATCTGGGTATTGGTCTCAAAAAAAAAAAAAAAGCGAACACCCAGCCCTCTCAGGGTGATAGGACTGAGAAGCCCAAGTTGAGAAAGAATACCCTTGCTACTCCAAGCTTGCTCTTCAGAACAGCAACGTCAGCACTTGGGAGTTTGTTGGAAAGGCAGAAACTCAGACCCCAACCGGAACCTACTGAATCAAATTATACTTTTTTTTACAAGATGCTCAGATAATTTACATGCACACTAAAGTGTCAGAGGCAGTGATCCAAACCCAGGAAAAGTTTGATTAAGCACTGCAGCATTAGGCTGTATTCTCCTCATTGTTATGGAAAGGAAAATGAACATATCTGTCTCTGGTTAGTATTGGATTTGGACCAGCAAGGGCAAAATGCATATTGGCAAAGAGTAAGATGGTATCCAGAAAGAAAAGCTATTTCATGGCTAGGAGTTTCTACCTGCAGGCGGCCATGTGACTTCAAACAGGGGAATCTGGGAGCTGGATTCCAAGAACATAACAAGAGTAACTTTGATGTACCAAACCAACCAGACATCTCAACTGGGTCCAAGTGTGTTCTAACCCTGCCCTGCTCTCTCCTGCAGCTGCAAGGGGGCCCAGGACATAGCTTTCTCTGATCTCAGCCTCTGCACCTGGGCCAGAACCAGACTGATTTCTAGGAACCAGAGGATCAGCTATTTGATCAGAAACATCCATGTTTTAAAGGTCAAGTTCTCTGGTGCATTTCATCCCAGTGAGATCAAAGGCCGAGCTGGAATTCTCTCTGGTCGCTGAATCTGAGGCTTCCCGGGGGCACAGTGACTCACGGAGGAGCCTCGGCGGGGTGACGTCTCCAGAAACCTACACAAACTCCTTGGCAACTGGAACCTTGGGCGGAAAGTTTTCCCTCTGTAATTTCCTCGGGCCTCTTCTACACTTTAAACTATTTGTGTTCTCACAGCATTTCCAAATGCTGGTTTTACCCTCCACTGACCTGAGCGATTCTATTTGGTGCTGTTGTTAACTTTTGAAGTGCTGGTAAGAGACAACATTCAGTTTCGGTTTTTGCTTCGGTTTTGTTCTATTTTGGGTGGAGGGAGAAGGTGTGAGTGGAGCTACTGGATTTAGAAGCAGGCGTTGATAGACATTCGGTCAAATAATACTAGATCTAGACATGGGTGTTAGAAGCCACCTTTTCCCCCTGAATAGCTCCCTTCCAGAACAATATACAAAAGATAAGAAAACAAATAAAAACCAGATCTAATTTAAAATGACCGCATCTGAACTTCTCTGGAGAAGTTTACACAACTTCCCTTGGATGTTTTTGCTCTCAGTCCCACTGGTCAGAGTGTACAGTTCCCAGGCAGTGGTTCTCAAAGTGCAGGAGAACCCATTTCGCCTGGGAACTTGATAGAAATAACCAGTCTTGGTCCTCATCCCAGACCTGCTGCATCCAAAGTTCTGGGGCTCCAGGCCAGCCCTCCAGGTGATTCGAGACATCCTAAAGTTTGGGGACCTCTGTTCTAAGGAACAAGTGAATTCACATCAGTTATCATTTAAACCGTTCTCAAATGAAGGTTGAACTTTCTGGAAACATGATTTACTAATCCCCACTGCCTTTGGAGAAAAAGTTGAATTTATGGAAGGCAATTCTGATTCTAAGCATACACAGATTAAGATCAACGTTTTACGGTCCCCAAAGCACTTTTCCACTAACAGCTTAAAAAGTTATATAAACATGGCCAAACCTGGTTAATCCTCAGAGTCACCTCCTGCGTTGGTCATCTTTTGTTGAAGATGATGTACTCCAACGGACATGAATCTGTCACAAGGGAGAGAACAATCTGCTCTCATTTTGCAGTTGAATTTTAACTCCAGTCAATCAACTAGGTAAATTAATTTGGAAAGGATTAAAATACTTCCAAACAAGGAGGAGTTCATCTGTCAAGATTCAGTTAGCAGAAAGAAACCTGTTCCCCCAACTAGTGCTTTAAAAGTTGAAAGGCAAGAAGCGAGCCTGCAAACACATGCAAAGATACAGTCTGTGCCCAAGTTATGTTTGCCCAGTGAACCACAAAATATGGCCTAGCACGAACTTCTGAACAAAGTAAAGACTGAAAGTTGCTGCCCAGTCCTTTGGGACAGCAGTATTTCCTAAAGGACACTAAGCCCAACATCAATATAGGCTCTAAGCAGAAATATCTTGAGATTACACTTAGGTGTATGAAGCATTGCTGAACAACAGCAAAGGGATTAGAGGCAAATGATTTCCCATTTAGAAAGCTTTAAGAAATGAAGGCTAAATTTTGGGTAATATTTTAAAGAAAACAAACTACAGGGTTTAGTGGTGAAGCAGGAAAAGTAAATTCCAAGTGGAGAGCATTTCCTTCTTCTTAAATTTACATACCAAGCATTCATTCATCAGTCTGTCATTCATTTCTTCCTGAACGATCTTCAAACTTGGAGCTCTCCTGGGACTGAAAAATCATCACTGGTGGTAAGTATTCTAACTTATTATTGATCATCAAAGAAACACAAAAGATTTGGTTGTTATTTACAAGTTATTTAAGTTCTTAAGAGCCTGATATTTCTGCAACAAAATTATAATACTTCTTTTATATGGTCCGTTTTTTAAATTGGAGGATAATTGTTGGTTTCTATCATACAACAACATGAATCAGTCATACATATATATATATATATATATATATCTCAGTTCAGTTCAGTCGCTCAATCGTGTCTGACTCTTTGTGATCCCATGAACTGCAGCACGCCAGGCCTCCCTGTCCATCACCAACTCCCAGAGTCCACCCAAACCCATGTCCATTGAGTCGGTGATGCCATCCAGCCATCTCATCCTCTGTCGTCCCCTTCTCCTCCTGCCCCCAATCCCTCCCAGCATCAGGGTCTTCTCCAATGAGTCAACTCTTCGCATGAGGTGGCCAAAGTATTGGAGTTTCAGCTTCAACATCAGTCCTACCAATGAACACCCAGGACTGATCTCCTTCAGGATGGACTGGTTGGATCTCCTTGCAGTCCAAGGGACTCTCAAGAGTCTTCTCCAACACCACAGTTCAAAAGCATCAATTCTTCGGTGCTCAGCCCTCTTCACAGTCCAACTCTCACATCCATACATGACCACTGGAAAAACCATAGACTTGACTAGACGGACCTTTGTTGGCAAAGTAATGTCTCTGCTTTTTAATATGTTATCCAGGTTGGTCATAACTTTCCTTCCAAGGAGTAAGTGTCTTTTAATTTCAAGGCTGCAATCACCATCTGCAGTGATTTTGCAACCCAAAAAAATAAAGTCTGACACTGTTTCCACTGTCTCCCCATCTATTTCCCCTGTCTCCCCATCTATTTCCCATGAAGTGATGGGACCAGATGCCATGATCTTAGTTTTCTGAATGTTGAGCTTTAAGCCAAACTTTTTCACTCTCCTCCTTCACTTTCATCGAGAGGCTTTTTAGTTCCTCTTCACTTTCTGCCATAAGGGTGGTGTCATCTGCATATCTGAGGGTATTGATATTTCTCTCAGCAATCTTGATTCCAGCTTGTGCTTCTTCCAGCCCAGCGTTTCTCATGATGTACTCTGCATATAAGTTAAATAAGCAGGGTGACAATATACAGCCTTGACATAATCCTTTTCCTATTTGGAACCAGTCTGTTGCTCCATGTCCAGTTCTAACTGTTGCTTCCTGACCTGCATATATATCTCCTCTCTCTTAAGCTTCCCTTATGTGCCTCTTGTTAGACATCTTATATGTCCTACAAAGTAATTTTTTCTTAGTGAGGTGGAACATTGTAGAGAAGTCCAGCAAAGATTCCTTTGGGTGTTTTGTTTCGCTTTGCAAACTATATCAATATGTCAAATTTGTTAATTCTAGATATCCTTTAAATTCAAGACGTTCAAAGAGGAGCTATTCCTTCACCTAACAAAACCTCTATTCTTTTGCTGGTGTTGACCAGTTTATCAGTGTTGATGAATTACTATTAATTAAGATAGTCATATCTAGCGCCTTCTTTACAACCTGGCAAACCCACTTTAGCATCAAAATCCTATTGTTTCTACCTTTCTGACATCATACTGACTTCCCAACTCCTTCCCTTTGCTACTGCAGTAGTCAGTTACAGCCTTTTCCTGCTTTCAGTGTTTTATGCTAGTCAATCTAGTCTTTATGGTATAGTGGGTGGTCAGACAACCTTTAGCACTTCTTGCTGACATTTGGCTCATCTCCACCTTTTTATAGTTAGATGAACTTGCACAAGTTATTTCAATACAAATAGATCTTGTTTTTTCACCTGGAAAATGGGTATTATAAAAGTACCTACTTTACATGTATTGCTTGGAAAATTCAGTGATATAATCAATATGGACTACTTGGTGCTCAGTTCATAGCAAGCACTGTGTAAATATTATTTTACTCATAGCCCAATCTTTCTAAAGCATATTTTATCACTCAAAATAATCCAGAATAGCTTCCCAATGCCAGCACATTAAATTCTAGAATGTTCATAAATAGCTGATCATTTTATTGGAAAACAGGTATTTTGGAAATCCCTTAGAATAGTGCCCTTACCTTGAGTGACTATATCAGCTACTGTAAAAGTGGCAACTAATATTTGGATGCTAATACAGGGGAGAAAACGGGTAAATTAAAAATGCCTTGGGACTTCCCTGGTGGTCCAGGGGCTATGACTCTCTGCTGCCAATGAAGGGGGGCCTGGTTTGATCCCTGGTCAGAGAACTAGATCCAACATGCTACAACAAAGGACTTCTCACTGCTGCAACTAAGATCTGGAGCAGCCAAATTAAATAAATAGATAAAACAACCTCATCATCCAAACTGGAGGATCCACATGCAGGAATCCTCTTCATTCCTTGCAGATGCCGTGTGATTTTTGTCCCTAACTAGCCATTGGTTAAACCCCCAACCCACCCCCAGCCTTCACATCCTTCATCACAACCCTGTGATTGTTTTTCGGTACTTTTCCTGATTCCAGAGAATTTGAGAAAGCTTACAGAAATGTGTACAGCAGGAGAAAAAATACATATCACCCTGTTAAATAAAATTAAAATTTGAAAATGTAGCCAAAGGAGCCCTCTTAAAATCTAGACTATTCAAACTGATATTCCCTGTGTGTTTGTCTGACCTAGGCCCCAAAGAATACATGTATCTATCTGTCTACCAATTAACCTACATTTTTGTCTCTGTATTTCTACATCTATGTCAATATATAAATTAGGTAGGCAAGTGACTGATGGTAGGGGCTGGACAATTAGTCTATATCATTTGATATTGACCAGTAAATTGCTGATATCATCAGGTACTCAAAGTTCTTCCCAAAGGTGAGTCCATTGCTCTACTAAAATCTGGAGAATTTTAGGGAAAAACTGACACTTCCAAAATAAACTTTGAAGTTGTTCAAAATAAAACTAAAAGTCTTTGAAGAATTGTTGAAATCATGGAAAGGACTGTAGGTATTTTAAAATAATCTTCTGAAGGGTTCACAGAAACTTAGATATGTGGGAAACCTACAGCTCAGTTTCAGAGAAGTAGATTATACAATGAAGTTCAGAACAGATTAGCTGAGACTTAGAATATAAGATTATTTTTCAGGAAAGTAGAACAAATCCACTTCTCAGTATAAAAAAGAAAGTGAAGATCCTTGCCATGCTGTAATGTAATAAAAACATTATGAGAAGCAGAGAAAAGCTGTTTTAAATAGTCACTGACGGTTGGGTTGACCACATGTCTTGTTTTGCCCAGGACATTCCAGGTTTATATGTGTTGTCCTGCTGTGATTGTTAGTAGCAGTCCCTCCTGATCTTAAGTGTTGTCCTTTATTTATTTTTAATATTTATTTTTATTTATTTACTTTTAAAACTTATTTGTTGTGCCAGGTCTTCCTTGTGGCATGTGAACTTGCAGTTCTCTGACCAGAGATTGAAGCCAGGCTCTCTGCAATGGGGGCATGGAGTCTTAGCTACTGGACCACCTGGGAAGTCCCTGAAGTGTCTTGCTTTAAATGATAAATTTTACATTCACTCTATAAAAGTAAATGTTTTATATTACTTATATTATTATACATTTAATATGTTTACTTATTTGCCTGATTAGCAGAGCTCTCACTGAACTATCTCCTTGGGCTGGAAACAAACCACTTTACCTTTCCCAAATGGGTGTTACTTCTAGGAGTTGTGGGAGCTTCCCAAGCTTGTTTTATATATAACGATAATTCTGTGTGGATCTGGAAATTCCAGAGACCCAGTAGGAATTAGCATTTTGTTCTTTCATTGATAAAACACTTTTTAACGACCTGGGATTGCTGGCAGAAGCTCAGGGCTGCTGGGAACAGAAAACTAAGCAGCAGGCCCCTCAAAGTAAGGATTAAGGGGAGTGTATTAATCTCATACCAATGCCCTTCACACATCCCTGTGGCATCAGTATATTGAAAGGTCACAAGCCGACTGTGAAGATTAATTAAACCCTTGGTTAATTCTCTAAATCCAGTTTCCCATAAAAAGTCTTTCCAAGCCCTTGTAACTTGAGGATCTCTCCCATTCATGAGCTATCTAGAAAACCAGTAGAGACTTCTGCAAGGCTACAGGGAGAGGCCTCACACCTAGCCACTGGAGTCCAATATTTCAGTGGAATACTGCTGACTTCCATATATGCAGGAACTACCCATAGCTCTCTACAGAGATGTCTTCAGAGAGAGTTCTAGTTTGTGCCACCAAGTCCTGTCTGTGTTTCATGAACCTGCATCAGAAAACTATTAACATGGACCATAAAGATAGGATTTGTTTAAAAATCAAAGTCTCAAGCTATTTTGAGGGAATGGCATCCTTACTTTAACCTCAAACTTCATACACTTTAATAAATAAAATATGTAAGTGATTATATGAGATGACATGTGAGACTATTCCTTGTAAAGAGGTTATACAAATGGAAGACATTATGGTTCAAATTTCACATGTCTGAGTCTCCCAGATACCTTGGGATGCTTGGCCCCCAGTGTTGAGAGCTAAACTGCAGCTATACCAGCAGAGGTGATGCTTAGCCTCCTGCTCTGAGTAAATGGGTGGGAGGCGGGGCAGATGTTGTTGCAGGCTCTTGTCTTCACTTCACCCTCCTCAGCAAGCTTGTTTCAGCAGTTGGGGGAGTGAGCAGACTTCTTCTGAGGACAGGGATGGGGGTGGGGGTGGGGGTGGGCGGTTAGGAGTAAATCTTTCTCCTCTTTGCCCAACAATTTCACCTCAACTTGGCTTGTATTTGATTCCTCTTATGTGAGTTCAACATTTATGCTTCTAAAATTGAACTCTTGCTCCTGAAGCCCAGAGAAGCAAGTGACAGAAAAAAGAAAGAAGAAAAAACCACCCATGCCCACCACTCCCCACCCCTGCAAAAAAAAAAAAAAAGGCAGAAAAATTAAGGTGGAACGGAAAGAAAGCTGGAAGAGGCTAGGGAGGAGAAGATTGAGGTGGAAATCTTTCTTGACTAAAGATTTCAATTATTCTGGGTTTCAGTTTCCTCTTCTGTAACATAGGAGTAATCAAGCAATCAGCTTTTAGAAAAGTTGGGAGGATTCTGTAAGATTAAGTATGGGAAGAACATGAAGTAGTGCCTAGAACATTCCCAGCAATCAATAATTATTCTATTAAATGGTTATAAGAAGGGAATTGGAACATAAGGAATAATTTTTTAAAATCTCCTATGTATCAATCTATCTTTAGCCAAAAATAGCTCCCTAAAAAAAAGCAAACCATAATCCCTACTCTTGCTGAGATGTATGGTAGAGAAGATGTGACTTCTGGCCACAATTCCTGGTACCCAGACCCCAAATATACAGTGAGTATGTACAGATTTTCTTCCTCTGGATCCCAATTATGAACCTCTGGTTCTTGTGTGTGTGGCCATAGGTCTTCTATCACCCTTGGTTTACTTTTCAATAAAAATGACATGATTCATCGAATAACTCAGGGCCTTTTGCAATAGAAATAATTAGAAAGTAGCCAGAGATGCCTCATGGGTTACGTCGGATCTCACTGAAGAGCCACGCCCTGAATCCCAAGGGCTTTGGGGTGCCAAGACTGAACAGCTGCCACCTGGGTTCTGGATTCAGCTGGTTTGATTTTGGATGGTGTAAGAGGCCACAGAGAAAAGATAGATCATAAAAGGCCTTAACAAATCCTTTTCAACTATAGGTGTGGTGTTTTCAAAATAACCCTGCTTTCAGGGAGCTCAGCTCCACCCAGAGAAGACAGGTCTGTAGCCAGTCAAAGAGAAATGACTTTGTAAACTGCATATAGAAACACGGAAGAAGGAAGCTGATGCCTCTATCTTTACCCTCAGGTGCAGTCTTCATATGAAGCAGGCAATTATATGTTGAGCCAGAAAACCCCAAGAAATGTATTCTAGGCATACCAGGTCCTCCCTTAGGATGGATCTCTGAGTGAATCCTCTCTGGTCTCTTGAATCCTGTTCCTACCCCAGTGGAGGGAAATTCTGTGCATTTAGTTATAATCTTAGTTACAATCTAGCAATAGAAGCAGATGCAAGTGGTATTCCAGGCATCCTTTCAACCAAAGAAAGAGTTACCAATTGGGAATATGTTTTTCATATATCTAAATAGCTAAAGACAGACCTTCTGCCAGGAAATGGTGAAATACCTATTATCTTGCCCTGTACCGTCTCTTGAACCTCCTTTGGTACTGCATGCATTCTCTTCTAAAGGTCTTGTGTGAGGGACCTGCTATCAGGTCAGAAGATCATTATGGAAGGGAATAATCATGCAAAATAGGAGCTGAAAAAGACTTCCAAAATTTCTGTTGGGTTGAGTGGTTCTCGTTGTTACCTGTATATTAGAATCACCAGAGGAATTATACAAAACTGCCAATACCAAGCCTTCTCTAAGAGACTCTGATTTAATTGTTCTGGGGTAGAGTCTGAGCTCAATAATGAATTTAAAAGGAAAGGATAAGTGTATTATTACCAAGTGTATAAATAATCAATACATTTGATTAAATAGCATACATAGAAACTAAACAACTTTTCTAGAAAGTTGAAACGGAAGCAAGTATTTTGAGCTATGATCTTGGTTTACTCCTTTTGGTGTTCTGAGAACTCAATTTATAATGGGCATGGGAGGGGTTGCCCGTTGCCACCATCAATTCTCTGGGGATAGGAACAGAGTGTCCTACAAATCAACTCAGCTTTGATATTTTATCTACCCAGAGATAGTACGACATTCCACACAGTCAGTCCCACAAAACAGTGTCCCACCCCACCCAACCCTAGGCTCCATTCAGACACTATAGCAAAGCCAGGCTATCACCTGTGGTTCAGACCAGTTGGCTACCGACTGGAGTTGGCTACCCTATTTCCTTGGGTAAAAAAACTTGCTAGAGTGGCTCACAGAATGCAGAGAAACATTTTACTTAGTGGATCACAGGTTTACTGTGAAAGAATATAACTCAGGACCAGCCGAAGGGGAAGACTCACAGTGCAAGGCCTGGGAAAGGGAGCAGAGTTTCTATATGCTCACCCTGACTCGCCCGGTGTTCAACAACCTGGGAGCTCTGTGAATCTTCTCCTTTGGGTTTTCAAGGAGGCTTAATTACAAGGCAAGATTGACTAAGTCATTGGCCATTAGTGAGTGACTCAACCTGTAGGCTCCCTCCCTTCCCTGCCTTAGGTGGGGGAGGGTGGGGGCTCGTCACCCAATTAACTTAACAGAAAACACCTTTGTCACTCTTACCACTAAAGGAACTCTATGCCAGAAACGGGATGAAGACCCAAAACATATTTCTTCTTATAAATTGTAATACCACCTCCACCTCACTTTGGTGAATTGTACAATGCAATCAATCAAAAAATAAAAGTTGAGTACTGGCTCAAAGGTTAACTCAGAAGATGTCATTGAAAAATCAATGGCAGCTTTAAAAACACATTCACAAAGTTCTATGATAGTCCTTCTGAAACAGGAGGGAAGGGGATAGGGCACGACTTTTAACAGAATGACATAGTCATTGGACACAACATAAACTGATTAGAACCAAATGGGTCCAAGATGGCAGACGACTTGACTTCCACTTGACTCTGAGCCTCAGTATACCCTCATTGTAACACACCTATGTTAACTGCTCAGTTGTGTCTGACTCTTTGCGACCCCATGAATTGTAACTGGCCATGGCATTCTCCAGGCAAGAAAACTGGAGTGGGTAGCGTTCCATTCTCCAGGAAATTTTCCCGGCAGATATCGAACCTCAGTCTCCTGCATTGCAGGCAGATTCTTTACCATCTGAGCCACATGGGCACCATTGTAACATATCAGTAAGCTAAATGACACACCCACAGGCACCATGACAGCTCCAAGGCCAACATAAAGGTAAAAAAGGGGGCAGTGGCCCAATTCCTGGAAATCCCTACCCCTTCCCCCAAATAGCTGGACTACCCCCACTCACTAGCTTGCGATACTACCAATCCCTATAAAAACTGACAACCCAGTACCCTGGGGCTTCTTTCCCTCTGAGCTGGCCCACACTCAGTCTGTGGAGTGTGTTTCTCTCTAAATAAATCCACTTCTTACCTACCACTTTGTCACTGAATTCTTCCTATGATGAGACAATCATGAACCTGAACCTCGTTCGGTCCTGAGACCAGGTGTGATCTCAGTTAAAAGTCCGCGGTGGGTTCAAAGCCCAATCTGAGTTACAGGGTTTCATTTCCTTTGTGAGGTGGAGCCTAATTTCCCTCTCCTTGAGGACGGATTTAATAAGTTGCTTCTAACCAACAGTATAAAGCAGAAGTTGTGGAGATGAAAGTCAGAAAAAGGCCCCGTGGTGCTCTCTCCCCCTCATGAGTGCCCATCTTTCACTCTAGGGAGGACAGCTGAAATGGGTCGGGACACTCAGGCAGCCCCGTGAAGCCCACATTCTGATGAACGGAGGCCTCTGCCAGCAGTCATCTGAGGAAGCCATTTTGGAAGTGGAGCCTCTAATTGTGGTCAGCTCATCAGATGACTCCTCACGAAGTTGCAGCTCTGGCTGACAGCTTGACTGCAACCCCTGGAGATCTCTTGAGCCAGAAGCTCCTAGCTAAGCTGTTCCCAGATTGCTGACAGAAATTGTGTGAGATAATAAATATGTGTTGTTTCAAGATGCTAAGTTTTGTTTGTGTAATTCATCATGCTTCAGTTGATAATATAACTGAAGGGGCTTCCCTGGTGATTTAGCCTGGGAAATGCAGATTCAGGAAACTTAGCCTGAATCTGCCTGAAAGGCAGGAGATGCAGGTTCGATCCCAGGGTTGGGAAGATCCCCTGGAGAAGGAAATGGCAACCCACTCCAGTGTTCTTTCCTGGGAAATCCCATGGACAGAAGAACCTGGTGGGGTTGCAAAGAGTCAGACATGGCTGAGCGACTTTCACTTACAAGCTTACTTTTCCAGGCTTTAATACTTAGAGTGTTCTTGCCGTTGTTTATTACTGTATATTGTGTTTTCCTTGAACTGTAGCAGCAGTGGACCTTTAATCCCCATTTGTATGAAATGACCCAGCCCTACCAAAGTTGATTGAATCAGAGGTTCAACCTTGATTCAAACTAGAACAACCTGAGATTCATTTGTAAGAATTAAGAACTGGGCCTGGGTTGAAGTATTCTCTTAAATGGAGGATAGGTTGGTACATGTTGTCAGCCACATTTTCTTCCATATCTACCTGCAAAGCACAGAAATCACACCTGAAGGGAGAGAGAGAAGTAGAGAAGACAGCTCCATACCATGACCTGTAATTTTGTAATAAATTGTCAATTTCCTCATATCATGGAAGCTGGTTACACGTGAATCTTTCTGTAACCAAAAGGACCTGTCACACTATTCATGTTCATGATTTTATAATTTAGATATACTAACATTAAAAAATGATTCAAACTTTGTCTATTGCTATGATAATAAGGTTTTAATAGCAAAGCATCTATTCTCTTGCACTTTAAATGATTTTCTTTTTCCTAAATTGAATAACTTTCCAGAGAAATGGCATAAGTGAAAGAATTTATAAACAACATCTGTCTAGCTCATGTTATTGGTTATTTGTGTAAAAATTTGTCTTATTACTCACACAAGATAATTTTTTTACCCTTTGGAAAAGAATAATCTATGATTTCCTGTAAGTAAAAGAGCCAGGGAAATTTTTTTTATTTTGATCTAAGTTGTTTCTTCACTTGTAATTATACCTACTATTGTCCCATTCAGCCAAGAAAAGTGTGACTTGGTGTAAAGCTTTAGAATAATTTAGATTAAAAAAAAGTTTCAACAGCAACAATTTGTTGTTGTTGCTTAGCTGCTAAGTTGTGTCCATCTCTGTGAATCCAGGGACTGCAGCTTGCCAGGCTTCCTTGCCCTTCACTATCTCCTGGAATTTGCTCAAACTCATGTTCATTGAGTAGGTGATGCTATCCAACCATCTTATCCTCTGTCACCCTCTTCTCCTACTGCCCTCAATCTTTCCTAGCATCAGGGTCTTTTGCAATGAGTCAGCTATTCACATCAGGTGGCCAAAGTATTGGAGCTTCACTTTCAGCATCAGTCCTACCAATGACTATTCCAGGTTGATTTCCTTTAGGATTGACTGGGTTGATGTCCTTGCTGTCCAAGGGACTCTTAAGAGTCTTCTCCAGCACCAACAGAAAGTCAATTTAAATCAGAAGAATTGTTATACTCTCATAAGTCATTGAAGAGATACAGATGAAGAAATTAATAAGATAAACCTAAACAAAGTTTGAAAAAGTGTAACATGCTCTAGAAAGAAAAGGTAACATTATTATAATTAAGTCAAGTAGGAACTTTTTTTTTTAAGTAGGAACTTTTTAACTTTACTGTATATGATTAATTTGATGGCTACAGGCAAAGGCTAAGAAATCCCACAGTATCGCCCTCTATTTATTTTCCCGTCAGTGTTTGGATGGTTTTGAATTCCAGAATTGCTGTGAGGTCTTTTTATTATGTTTTTTTTTTTTTTATTCCTTTTGTTTCCGGTGAAGAAAAATATCTGGTTTCGTAGTGAAGTCTGCTGTAAGAGATTGTTTTTCAGAATATTTCAACTCATCTTTGGGTCACTGACCTCAGGTCTGAAAATTGCAAGATGTTTCCTCATGCAGCTTGCTCTTTGGAGCACTTGTGTTTCATAACTAGTTTCTACCTCCAGGCATTCTATTCCGGCACTAAGGATTTACCTTTTCATCTCAGGGGATTTTGAAAGAGTGTAAACTTGTATCAGAGTATCAAGCATTATTGTGTGCATCTTTTATGAAAACCTGTAAGTTCTATTTCAGCTCCTCTCTTCTCTAGAATTTTCATCATAGCCATTTTTATTGCTTCTAACTCTTACTATTAATAGTTTCCTACGGTGGCTGGTGATTCTATTGGCTTATTTCTCCCTTATTTTTTTTCATTGCTTGCAAACATTGAAGGGATCAACACAACTGAAGAAAGGATATCAGCTTTGAAAATGTTTGATTCTTCCCTGGAACTTGAAATACAGTGGGAAGGATTGGCAGGGAGCAACTTACTAGGACTGTGCAAAGAAAAGCTCTGGGTGAGTCAAAATGATAGTGCCAGAGTGAAGACAGAGAGGGCAACACGGAGGCTGGGATGGTAAGAGGAGGGTGTGCATAAAACACATGCCTGAAATAAGGGTTGGTCACCTAAGATGTTACGTACATGGAAAAAATGGAGAGGCTGTCTGTGTGGTACAGGCTCTCGGTGCTTGCCTACATGTGCTCCTTCACAGTGCTCCAGTTCAACGTATTTCCTGGCCCCTCTTGTATCAGTCATGTGACTGAGCTCTGGCCAATGAACTTCTAGTGCTGATCATGATATATTTCAAGTAGATTTCCACTCTCTCTCTTTTCCCCAGGCCACTCTGCTAAAAATGAAGGGTTCCAAGGGTCTGAAGTATGCAACCACAGGAGAGAAGGAACTGGGACTCCTGAGTCATTGTTTGGAGGGGAGGTATATTAGATTTTGCAAAACAAGAAATAAAGTATGTCACTGAAAGTTGCTATTTGTTTCTTACAGTAGCTAGCATCAGTTATCCCGACTGACATAGTATCTCTTTGGTTATGATATCATCTTTGATATTGTTACAGTAAGAGAATAAAAGAAGGAATAAAGAAGCAGGAAAAATATTACTCAGAGAGAGAAGACAGAGTATTCTCTACAGAGAGTACAGAGAGAATCCTCTGAGAGAATACCCAACTCAAAGGGGTGGGTGGGATGAAGGGCAGAAAACAGATGGCATTTGGGCATGGAGGGCCTCTAGAGATGGAAAACATTCTGTGGATGTACTGATCTAACTTCAGAACTGAGCAGGACACCTCTCAATGGACCTCAGTTCGTGTCAAAGTAGACTGGTATATTTTTAATAACTATAATTAAAAGGAATATCTATTTCATACAACTGTAAATGAAGCACAATATACTGTGCTTAAAAATACAAGACAGAAAAAAAAATCAAAGTGCTATAAAGTTCTTAAATATAAATTTTTTTTTTTAAATGCTGAGGTTTGCTACATGGATTTCAAAATAGGAGAGATTGGAAGCTCTGAGCTTGCGGAGTGGAAGGTGCTGTGAGGATGACAGCTGTATGTAGAGAATGTCTGGATTATGTGCAATTAAATACAAAGCATTCTGAGCCTGGGAGCCCAGAGAAAGGGGCTGGAGAGGACCAGTTTTTCCCTTTGCTTTTTAGTAAATACAGTGACTTAAAAGTCAGTTTCTATGCAACAAAAGAAATATTTAGTGATCAGATTTGGAACAGTTATTTGAAATTTCCAAACATCTGAAGTGTAAAAAATTAGAACTAACATTTCCTTTGAAATATAGCAGGGTGTTTTTTTTTTTTTTCTGAAACAGGGAAGAAATCCAAACATCTGAAATAATACCCCAAATGTTCACTCTTCAGTGATTAACCACCAAATATATGTCATTATCTTTAAAGTATGCTAACACTGTGGCACCCACTGATTGGGATAAAAACACTCCTTTGTTCTGTCTATAAACTGCCAGTCACAGACCTTTCCTGCAGTTTGGGGCTTTCCTTTTCTTTTCCCCCTTCTTTTCCACACCAGAATTTGAAATTTCCTTAGCCTGAGTGGGCCGTCTACGAGTTTCTTTTTGTTGCTGTTGTCCTTTTTAAAAACTTTAAAATTTTGTTTTGGAGTATAACCAATTCACAAATAATGTTGTGATAGTTTCAGGAGAACAGAGGAGGGACTCAACCACACATACACATACATGTATCCATTCTCCCCCAAGCTCCCTTCCCACCCAGACTGCCACATAACATTGAGCAGAGTCCCCTGTGCTGTACAGTGGGATCTTGTTGGTTATTTGCTTTAAATAAAGCAGTCTGTACACGTCCATCCCAAACTCCCTAACTATCCCTTCCTTCCATCCTTTTCCCCTGCCCCCCACAACCATAAATCCATTTTCTAAGTCTGTGAGTCTTTTTCAGTTTTATTAGTAAGTTCATTTGTATCTTTTTTTTTTTTTTAGATTTCGCATATAAGGGATGTCATATGATATTTCTCTTTCTCTGCCTGACTTAGGAAGTCCAAGAGTTTCTGACTAGAGATCCCCAAGGCTCTAATGCCCTGGCTTCAGTGGTCTGTGGCTCATGGTGGTCTCTCTGAGTTAATTACTGTGATCACCTATAGCATCTATGGTGGTGGCAGTGGTTTAGTTGCTAAGTCGTGTCCTACTCTTTGCGACCCCATGGACTGCAGCCCGCCAGGCTCCTCTGTCCATGGGATTTTCCAGGCAAGAGTACTGGAGAGGAATGCCATTTCCTTCTCCAGGGGATCTTCCCGACCCAGGAATCGAACCTGGGTCTTCTGCCTTGCAGGCAGATTCTTTACTGACTTAGCTATGAGGGAAGCATATATGAGGCAGATTATAAAATCATGTCATAATCCCCAAGGAACACGGTGTTTGGGGTCCTTAAACTCTAAAAATCTCACCACCCAGAGGTAGCGGTGGGTGTGGAAGGAAGTAGGTAGAGCATGGAAGAGTTTTAGGGCAGTGAAAATACTGTGTATGGTTTAATAGTGATGGATTACATCATTACATATTTATCTAAACCCAGAGAATTACAACATCAAGAGTGAACCCTAAGGTAAATTCTGGATATTGGATAGTTATGATGCGTCAGTGTAGGTTCATGAGTCCTAACAAATGTACCATTTTGGGGAATGTTGATAATGGTGGAGGCAATGCAAGTGTCAAGGCAGATGGTATATGGGAAATCTCTGTTCTTTCCTCTCAATTTTACTGTAAACCTAAAACTGCTCTTAAAAATTGTCTTTAAAAAGATCTCACTAGCTATAATTGTTTCACTAGAAATTGAGGGAAAAAAAATGAGGTGTCTTAAACACCACCTGTGCTAAATTCAGGGCTGAAATAATTTCCAAAAAGTTATATACTTTTTTTCTGATTTCAAAGATGTTCTTTGTAGCAAACTTGAAAAATACACAAAAACCAGAGAAAATCTCTGAATACTATTAACTTGCTATATACATATTATGTGTGCATTTATGTGTCTGTGAAGATATATGTAAAAATATACTTATATTGTAAATGTAATATATAAATGTATATGTTATATATTTACATAAATATAATATGTAATTATAATTTCATATTTATATATTTTCCTATTGAGGAATTTTATTATACATAACTTTGTCAGCTATACTTAAGAACAGTTTTCTTACTTATTCATTAATGTTTTTAAGACACTTTAAAAATAATCTCTTAAGTGACTTCACAAGAGTTTTCTTCCAATACTTATTTCATTCTCCCCAAAATTTGTACCATAGAAGGGCATGTAAACTGAATAAATTTCTAATCTTACCACTGTTACACTTTTCTTTAAAACAAATTATATTCTCTGCTTTGAAATGAGGTTTTAGAGTTATTAGGGAAAACTGTGAACTCCAAATCATCAACATCATCAAAAGGAAGCTTATAAAATCTTTATGTGTACTCCACATGCTGTGAGCATACATACTGCCATGGTGGTCACTGTAGAGGCCGTATTTTTGAAAATCTACCTATCTGGAAATAAATAGTTTGTGCCATTGTCTATGATTCTTTTACAGTCCTTGAAGGGTCAGTTATTGCCTGAGGGGAGTCAGGGGTCTCTTTGTTTTTCCCATAATGAAAGTGATAAACGATAAACCATTTTAATGGCTTCCTATTTCATTGGAAACCTTGGCAGTGTCAAAATCTATTTATAAAGAATGCTCACATAAGTCACTTGTAAGTATGTGATGACACGCTGAGCTTAATTTTTACTCTGCCTTGAAGCAGGCAGAGTGTGAGCAATTCCCCACTATGCTTCACATGACAGCTTAGTCCTAAAAGAGAAAGCAACCGTTGTGGATTCCAAGAGCCATATAGGGCCTTGGTTTCTACAGATAGTACCACATGACAACTGGAATTGAGCTGATGAAGTGTATGAAATTTATTATATGTCTGATGGGCATTTTTCCAGTCTTAAGGTCTTGGTCTTCAGAGACTTTGCTCCAGAGAAGGTGTGGAGGCAGAGAGTAATACAAATCACTGAAGTTAAAAGGCTTGTCATCTTTAGAGAGTTTCTAGTTTGTGGTCTCAGTTATTTATTGTCATCTAAATCCTGCAAAGACTGGTTGTCCTCCAAGGAGAGCAAAATCAAATAGTTTAAATGCCTGTAAGTGAAGGAATCTTTTTATTCCAAATGGACAACCTTGTATTCTATAGTATTTGAGCAAAATACAAAATCCTCTGAACTTTGCCCATAAAATTCTATTGGTTGGATGAGAAAGGAGTATATAGTCTCAAGTATGGTACCATGAAAACAAGAAAAGTATGCAGTTGTATGTGGTTTAATAGAAAATATAAACTACTCTCTTTGTCAGAATGAAGCAGCATCTGAGTTTACTTACATGGATCACGGCATGCTAAATCCAATAGAGTTTCAGAAAATGTTAGGTGTTTGCAAAGGAAGCTTTTCAGAATAATCATTTAGTGAATAATTCTGTTTCTCAGTAAGACCACCTTTAAATAAAATAGGCAGACATTAGTTTAGAGTTGTACCATTTTCCAACTTTTTAGTAAATCTTTTGTGTTCCAAATTTGTCAAGTATTTTACAATGCTTGACTTTGTATTGCAAAAGAAATAAAATCTATCTCACCTTTAAAGCATGTTCAGTTCTTGATTTATTTCTAATAACTGCATCCACTTGTGACAAGTGAAAAAACACAGTTCTCCACCTGACTGAGATTCATTCCTTTTGTTGTTTGGTCTTAAACGTTTTCATCCATTCCTTTTATTGTTTGCTTTATTATGAAAATCCAGTATATTATTATATTACATTTTTCTTTAGTTGTATAGAATTGGTTGTATTTATTTGTATAAGTTCCTTTCATATCCAGGAAAGTAATTTCCTTATAGGATTTCCTAGCCCTTGGCAAGCAGAGAGTCTTCTAGTGTGAATGTCATAAGGGAACTGATCACTGTGTAAATAAAGTATTCTTAAACTTACCATGAACAGTTGTTTATATTTGGTAACTTAACCCTTAACAACTACATTTTACTATCTAAAGTTTTTAGGTTTTGCATATATGTGTGTGTATGTGAGAGAAAGGGGAAGACAAAGATGAAGAAGAGGAAGAAGGAGAGGGAGAAAGGGGGGGGCAGTATCACAAAACCTCCTCCTTTGCTCACGAGAGAGCCAAAAGGTTCATCCCATCTCCCCTCTTATCTATACCTTTGTTTGTTGTTATTGTTGTTTAGTTGCTCAGTTTTGTCCGGCTCTTGTGATCCCATGGACTGCAGCCCGCCAGGCCCCTCTGTCCATGGGATTTTCTGGGCAAGGTTACGAGGGTGGGTTGCCATTTCCTTCTCCAGGGCATCTTTCAACCCAGGGATGGAACCCACATTTCTGCATCTCCTGCATTACAAGTGGATTCTTTACCACTGAGCCACCAGGGAAGCCCCCGTCTACATCTTATACCAAAATAATCACCCATATACAGGAAAAAAAAAACATTCCTGTCTTTGCCAAAACCACAAATTGCATGGAGAACACTTACATTTGAGTGTCTTTCTATCTTAGTTAGTTCAGTCACTCAGTTGTGTCTGACTCTTTGCGACCCCATGAATCAAGCATGCTAGGCCTCCCTGTCCATCACCAACTCCCGGAGTTTACTCAAACTCATGTCCATCGAGTCAGTGATTCCATCCAGCCATCTTATCTTCTGTCATCCCCTTCTCCCCCTGCCCCCTATCCCTCCCAGCATCAGGGTCTTTTCCAATGAGTCAACTCTTCCTATGAGGTGGCCAAAGTACTGGAGTTGCAGCTTTAGCATCAGTCCTTCCAATGAACACCCAGGACTGATCTCCGTCAGGATGGACTGGTTGGATCTCCTTGCAGTCCAAGGGACTCTCAAGAGTCTTCTCCAACACCACATTCAAAAGCCTCAATTCTTCAGTGCTCAGCTTTCTTCACAATCCAACTCTCACATCCATACATGACTAATGGAAAAACCATAGACTAGATGGACCTTTGTTGGCAAAGTAATGTCTCTGCTTTTTAATATGCTATCTAGGTTGGTCATAACTTTCCTTCCAAGGAGTAAGCGTCTTTTAACTTCATGGCTGCAATCACCATCTGCAGTGATTTTGGAGCTCAAAAAAATTAAGTCTGACACTGTTTCCACTGTCTCCCCATCTGTTTCCCATGAAGTGATGGGACCAGATGCCATGATCTTTGTTTTCTGAATGTTGAGCTTTAAGCCAACTTTTTCACTCTCCTCTTTCACTTTCATCAAGAGGCTTTTTATTTCCTCTTCACCTTCTGCCATAAGGGTGGTGTCAGCTGCATATCTGAGGATATTGATATTTCTTCTGGCAATCTTGATTCCAGCTTGTGCTTCATCCAGCCCAGCGTTTCTCATGATGTACCCTGCATATAAGTTAAATAAGCAGGGTGACAATATACAGCCTTGACGTACTCCTTTTCCTATTTGAAACCACTCTGTTGTTGTTCCATGTCCAGTTCCAACTGTTGCTTCCTGACCTGCATATACGTTTCTCAAGAGGCAGGTCAGGTGGTCTGGTTCTATCTTATTTACATTGAAAATGCATTTAGTTTGTTGGTAATGTTATGCTCGATGTCCGAATCCCCGAGCGGGAAGAGAGAGAAGGCTTCCAAGACAATGCAACTCGCAAAAAAGGGAAGTTTATTACTGTCTCGAGCCAGGGCTTTCTGCCACAAACATCACAGTGGTGCAGGGTCAGAAAGCGCCGAGCTCAAGCTTGTTACACAAATTTATAAGATATGCAAAAGCGGTTAGTAGCTGGCTTAAGAGGATTGGTTACATGTTTGCAAAGCAATTCTATTGGTACAGACTTTCGCGGGCTTTTTTTCAAACCTGGGCGTTCGCGGGCTTTTCAGCTCTCCCTTTGTTCTTACTGGGCGCATATTGATTGGCTGGCTCCAGGTTACCTGATGGGGGTAGGGAATCTTACCATTTCGGGGGAAGCTAAAACTTAGGTCCAGGCCGCCCGTCATGGTATTAACCCTGGCAGCCTCACAGGTAACAATACCGGAAGTGAGAAAATACCAACTGCTTCCCGTTTCCCTGAAGGCAGTGGCAGAGCAGGTATTTGTTAAATACGAGTTTCTAAAAATCCAGTGTTGATTATATAACCTGTATTTCAACACTCAGTGGGGAGGAGATAGGTAGGAATTTTGTGAGGAAAAAAAATTATCTGGTATTTCCAGCTATAAAGCAGAAGTGACGTGAGGTGAGAAGAATATGCTGACCATGTGGGTCCATCACTTGTTCTGACCGGGATCAGCACTCAGAAATGGACCTTTCTGGCTCTGAACATCCCCAACCACACGAGGCACACAGGCAGGTGCTGGCCTGGGGGCGGTGGAGATGGGGAGGTGAGAGATTCTCACTCTGGACTGAGGAGCTCCAACCTCAATCTGTTCTCTGTGGACAGAGGACTTGGCGGTGAAGGTTACTACGACTGAATATTCTAACAGGGCATCTAATCCAGCCGCTATTCCCATCTCAGGGTCAACATCTCTGTTAAGGAGCAACTGCAACAGTTCAGAGCTGCTCTCAGCCTTAAACAAACCCTGATGATAAGATAAAAACACCAAGAGAAACCTACCGTTTACTGCTCCGTCCGCCCTGTCTGGCTCCGCCTGGTCTCTGATCCATGCCTTGAAACCTGAACCTTTAGACCATCTCCAGCAGCTGAATTATTATCATCTGGGGACTGAGGCGCTGAGGAGAACTGACTGAACATCACACATCTACTTTTTTTTGCCTGTTTCTCTTGTGATGAGCAGGCAGATGTGCTTCATCTTAATATAAGCCAAACTTTGATCAGAATCCTTACTTTTATTTTGCTTTTTTAAAATTGAAGTATAGTTGATTTACAGTGTTGTGCCAATCTCTGCTGTAGAGCCAAGTGACCCAGTTATACACATTTACACATTCTCTCTTATTTTCCACTGAATATAGTTCCCTGTGCTATACATTGGGACTCTGTTGTTTATCCTTCAGAACCCTTATTTATAATCAAACTTTCTCACATAGTGTGAAAAATGTGATGTAATTTAAGTACTTTAATAAAAAATTTCAGAGATTCTTTCTCATATAAAATAAGCATGACTGTATGAGGAAAAGGGGAAATGGTCAACAGAAAGACAAAGGGTAAAGATTCAAAACCTTTCCTACTATGCAAGCAGTCTTACACGGTAAGACAGAAAGGGAGATTTTGTAGAATTAAACAAATGTGTTTTCTCTCTTTCAAAATGGTTTAGGGAGATGTGAGGGAGTTTCAAAAGGGAGGGGATATATGTATACTTATGGCTGATTCATGTTGAGGTTTGACTGAAAGCAGCAAAATTCTGTAAAGCAATTATCCTTCAATAAAAAATAAATTAATTTTAAAAATGGTTTTATACTGTTCTAGTTTATAGAGTTTTAAAATACTTGGACTGAAGATATATCCAAAGAAAATCTGTTCCTCTTTCTGTTCATCTTTCCAATTTGGCAATTCTGCTGTATATTCTATAGCTTCTACACAGGCAAACTGTGATTTTTTTAGCAATTTATCAATTATTTTTGACTGACTCTAAAATATTTATTTAAAACATTTGTTGCTTCTTCAAACATATTTTTGATCCTTTGCCAGAAAGAAAGTCTCTTCTCCACAGTTCAGTCTTTATCTTGGAGACTGACAGGAAAAAATGACTTTTGATCCATAATCTTTTGGGTTGTCTTGAGAAATCACAAAGTGGCTGAATATGGGAGGTCTTGACTCTTATCCGTAATCAGGTCCCAACAGCACTGAGTAGAGACATTGCTCAGTTATGAAGATGATAGTGTGTTCTGAGCTTGGACACTAACAATTAATCTAATAGACAATGACTTCTTAGCTTCAGAGTACAATTAGTCTTATTCCCTTGGCTCACTAAGATTAGAAATTATACGTTATCTAGGTTTGAGTGTTATAATGCAGACTGTTATTTCAAATATATTTAGTACAGGCATAATGAATCAACCATGAAATGACATATACATACTTCTTTGACTTCCTACTGTGGAACCAGATAAGTATGAGAAAGACTGCAGATTATAACCCTTTGGTTTCAAAATATTCATGCATATGTAATTTCCCACACAAAGCCCTTATGACGAGCAGGTCATGGAATAATAATGAGATGTGAGGAGTAAATATCACCTCTTGCTGTCTATTTACTTTTGGTTTGGCCTCCTTCTTGCCCAGTAATCCTTAAAAAAAAAAATAACTATCCTAGTTTGAAACTTACATAGACTACTGCCAAAATGAAAATAACAAGTTTTTCATAGGTCTTCGGTGGTTTTCAAGACTCCATGGATGACTAGGAAGCAGAATGAATTACATATATATAATTCAACGAATTATAGCTTTGGAAATGAAAGCTGCTGGTAATGTGGAGATGATACGGCATCTGGTTTGTGCAATAATCGCCATTCATTTGGATTCTTAAAGGCAAAACATCTGTAACTAAAATTATAAAAGATCAACAAAGATTATGCTCTAATTAGCTATCCTAGTAGGATAGAGATCATTTTTTTTTTTTGGTTGGACAAATACTTATTGGTCATCAATTTTGTTCCAGACATTGTGCTAGGTGCTTAGGAAACCAAAACAAATAGGACACAGTTCTTACTCTTCAGGAGCTTATGGTCACATGTGGGTTTCTTTTTGGGGGTTCTGCAGATGTCATTAGGGGCTCTGTGAGAGGTGAACTAGGAGTTCCAGAAGACACTGGAAAACATTTAAAAAATTGTTTGAACTTCCTTCTCCATGCAATGCTAACATTTGCAGTGGAGAACAGTGATCAAACAGTCTTGTTAACAATTTAAAATATTGTTTTATTTTATTGGGGTAAGGACACTGAACATGTGTTCTACCCTTCTGACAAAATTTTAAATGTATATGACAGTGTTGTTGCCTGTAAGTACAATATTGAAGAGCGGATCTCTAGAGCTTACTCATCTTGTTACTGAAGCTTTATGTCCACGGACTAGTAACTCCCCATTTCTCCCTGCCTTCAGCCCCAGGCAACCACCATTCCACATTTTGATTCTATAAATTTGACTATTTTAGATACATTATAAATGGAATCATGAAGAATTTGTTTTTCTGTCACCTATCAAGAAAGTGAAAAGGCAACCAGTGGAATGGGAGAAAATATTATAAACCACATATCTGGTAAGAAATTAATCTTAAAAAATATGATAATTCTATAACTTAACAGGAAAATAACTAGTTACCTAATTTAAAAATGGGCTAAGGACTTAAAAATACATTTCTCCAAAGAAGACATACAAATGGCCAATAGGTATATGCAAAACGCTCAATGTCACTAGTCATCAGGAAAATGCAAATCAAGACCACAATGAAATATTACCTGTAAGGATGGCTAATATGAAAAAAACAAAAAACAACAATGCTGGTGACTGTTAGTGGGAATGCAGAATAGCACAGCTGCTATGGAAAAAAGTATGGAGGGTCCTCAAAAAACTTAAAAATGATCCAGCAATCTCACTGCTGGGTATCTATGAAAAAGGACTTGAAATCAGTGTCTTAAAGATACCGCCCACTCATGTTCATTGCAGCATTATCCATAATAGCTGAGACATGGAAACAACCCAAATGTCCATCAAGAGACACCATTCAGCCTTAAAAGAAGAAGGAAATTCTGCAATACGTGACCACATGGGTGAACCCTTAGGATAAAGATGATCATTTAAAAGAAGAAACCACTCATTTACTACATAATACCAGTGTGCTATTAGATAGGATAGAACATTAAGGAAATGTAAAGCCCCTGGTGGTTCTTGAGTACCTTTCTAATTTGTGTTCTAACCTCTAGCATGTTTTTTATTACATGATTACTACTTCCCTCCTGTAACATGACAAAAGTTTTCAAAATGACTTTGATGAATGAACAGACCAAGGGTATATACTCTGGGGCAGGATGATTGACATTGTCACATGCCTCATGGGTCAGCTTTTTAAAATATCTCTTTATCATGTCTTGTAAAGTGCAATGGAAACTGTTATTATCAAGATTTTCCTTGCTTTTTTCTCAGTTCAGTTCAATTCAGTCGCTCAGTTGTGTTCGACTTTTTGCAACCTCATGGACTGCAGCAAGCCAGGCTTCCCTGTCCATCACCAACTCCCGGAGTTTACTCAAACTCATGTCCATCGATGCCATTCAACCATCTCATCCTCTGTTGTCCCCTTCTCCTCCTGCCTTCAATTTTTCCCAGCATCAGGGTCCTTTCCAATAAGTCAGTTCTTCACATCAGGTGTCCAAAGTATTGGAGTTTCAGCTTCAGCATTAGTCCTTCCAATGAACATTCAGGACTGATTTCCTTTAGGATTGACTGGTTGGATCTCCTTGCAGTCCAGGAGATTTTCAAGAGTCTTTCCCAATACTCCAGTTCAAAAGCATCAGTTCTTCGGTGCTCAGAGCTTTGACTTCTCAGAATTCTTTTATTCTTTTTTTAATCTCTCTTTCCCTTCCTTCCTTTTTCTTTCTTGTGAGTATATATACACCCTTACCTTTGAAATTGTTGTTTTTGTCACTAAGTCGTGTCTCTTTTGTGACCTCATGGACTGTAGCCCACCAGGCTCCTCTGTCCATGGGATTTCCCAGGCAAGAATACTGGAGTGGGTTGCCATTTCCTTCTCCAGGGGATCTTCCTAACCCAGGGATCAAAACCGCTTCTCCTGCATTTCAGGCAGATTCTTTACCACTGAGTCACCAGGAAAGACTTAACCTTTGCAATAAGTATAATCAAATAAGGTAATGTTGAAATTATTTGCATTGTCTTTCCCCTTCATTCTTGTTATAAAACATTCCTGAATTTAAAAAATATATTAAATTTATGATTTTGCTCATAAGACTCCTAAAGGCTAATCACAGTAAAAAGCATAGTTTACTTTGTTGGATCCCTGGGTTGGGAAGATCCCCTGGAGAAGGGAAAAGCTACCCACTCCAGTATTCTGGCCTGGAGAATTCCAGGGACTGTATAGTCCATGGGGTCACAAAGAGTCGGACACGACTGAGCGACTTTCACTTCACTCACCTTGTTGGAATCATTTTATCTGTTAGAAAACAATGAGTACTTATCTTTCTCACTGGACTAATATACCATTTCATGCTCTGAAACTGCTAGCAATTTCCTTGAGCTGAGTCTCTTCTAGGGGTTCAGCTCTAACCTCGGGGCTCATCAGTTTAGTTCAGTTCAGTCGCTCAGTCGTGTCCGACTCTTTGTGACTCCATGAATCGCAGCACACCAGGCCTCCCTGTCCATCACCAACTCCCAGAGTTCACTCAAACCCATGTCCATTGAGTCGGTGATGCCATCCAGCCATCTCATCCTCTGTCGTCCCCTTCTCCTCCTGCCCCCAATCCCTCCCAGCATCAGGGTCTTTTCCAATGAGTCAACTCTTCTCATGAGCTCATAGCACTGCCTAAATTGTTGTGTCCCAATGCTGAGTCTCTGGAGGGGTAGGCTGGGAACTGAAATGAAGCATCCCATAGTACTCCTGGTGACTTATTTAAAAAAACAAAAAAGTATAACATGAACCTCTGAGTATCTTACCTGGGGCAAATGGAGGACTATAGCCCAGGAGACAGCATTTCAGATAGCTCTGAGAAACTGCTGCAAAGATGCAGGGAGGAAAGTAAGCATAATGTGATTTTGGTGAAGGAAGAATACATGCAATCAAGCACATATTTTTTTTGCAGAAAGTTTCTGCTAGTCACGTGGAGCAGCTGTCACCAGGAAGGATTTTAGTACTTTTCTAGATATGAGGAGATACAAGAATTGGGCTCATAAAATCAGCTCCTGAAAATATCGTATCTGAGGACCTGCTTTGCCAGTTTTTCCTGGAGCACAGAGTGCCTCATTTCTGCTCTCCACCCTGAACTTCTTTCAAGGGGTGTGAAAATCAGCAGCTACAGCAGCATATGATTTAATTCTTGTAGAGGTAGATGGCAAGTGCCCATGGAAAGTGCCAATTTGTATCTGACACTCCCAAGGACCATGACAACAGTGTCTGATAACTGCATCCCACTGTTACAGATGATGGGAAACAAGGTTAATTTCCGTTTGCTTCTTTTCCTGAAACCAAGTAAGTTTCTTAAGTAAAATATTTACATTCAGGTGGTTGCTAAACTTGTCAGGTTGATGTGAATACAGACCACAGGAGAAATAATGTTTCCCCCCTCCTCAGGACTATTATTTCTCAAAAATACTGCACATGTATTCCTCATATGAGCTAGCTGGTATGGATTATAGTTTAATTAAGCATCTGGGGTTTTCTAAATTTTTGCAAAGGTGAGTTTGGTTTTCTATTATAGTGTTGAAATTATTATAAGAAAAGAATTTGGGTAGGTGAGATGTATTGAATAATAACATCAAAGTACCAACTCAGTCTTATGAAAATCACTCACCTTTATTTCACTAGTTGGTCAATGAAACTAGAAGAGATTCAAGGTAATGGAAGAGTTCCGAGCCTCTGTCCCTTGGTCCATTCTTTAAATGTTACAGGCAATGTGGTCCTCTGACTTACATCCTCCTAGAGCAGTCCTGGAGAGCTGGGTCGTGCCATTAATAAAAACCACATGAAACACAGGATTTCCCTTGTTGCATTCTCTGTGCCTATTAAGATCATGCTGCCTAGAGGTGATCCATTCTGTCACCCAGCTGCTTTGAAAATTCAACATTCTCTTCTCTGATTGAGATCTACCCTCAAACAGATCTACCCGGGGCACTTAGGCTAAACTCAAAGTGGATCTTAAGTGTTGGTAAACACAAGACCAAGTTGTTTGGGAGCTAGGTTCCTGAACGGCATTTTTTTTCTTCTTCCAGTCACAGCCCCATTACATGTTTAAACTTCTCTGGTCAGATTTAGGAACCATGGAAAGTACTAATTAAACCCTAAAACACCTCAAGAGATCGAAAACCAGCTCAAAGATCCAGTTCCAGGGTGAAATGCTTTCTGTTTTGCTTACTAAGATTTTCACTTGCCTGTTCTCCCCTCTTAGCTGAATTCTCCTGGCTCTACTGCTACTCCATATCTCAAGCGCATACCTTGTTGGCGGCGGCGGCTGCTGCTCTTCAGCCCCCTGAGAAGTCCCATACCTGTCTGCACTTGCATCCAAATTAGGAAAATCCGCTTTAAAAAAAAAAAAAAATTCTAAAAAAAGTTGAGAAAGAACTAAAGCAACAAGAAACACAAATTTTAAATAATCACAAAAATGCAGAAGCAGAGACCTTTCCCAAAGAAATTAAATTAGATGTCTACTGACAGAGGGAAGAACTATCAAGGCGATGGGGTGACTACAGAGTTTCTGAGGGTGAGAAAAATGTTTTTAACATGGTGAGTGTAATTAATATCACTGAATTTAAAAACCACAATTAAAAATGGCTAAAATGGCAAATTTTGGTGTTACACGTATTTTACGACAATTAAAAAAAAAACAAACAAATGGGAACTGTGTAACACAAGGAACTCTACTCAATGCTCTGTCATGACCTAAATGGAAAAGAAATCTAAAGAAGGGGGAATATGTGTATACATATAACTGATTCTCTCTCTTGTACAGCAGAAATTAAGATGGTAAAGCAACTATACTCCAACAAAAAGGAAAAACCCCAACAACGTCATATAATCAGCTACTACTGAATTGCGCATTTTAAATGAGTGAGTTGTACTGAATGTCAATATCTTAATAATTATAATAATCTTAATAATCTATCTTAATAAATCTATTTTTTTTAATGTCATGGAGGAGTATCAAACCTGGAAAAGAAAGATCACAAAGTGTCACATTTCTAGTCTTTGAATTTTCAAGACTATGATTTAATTTGCTTCCTCCTATGTCCTTCCCTGGCTGATGTCCCATTTTATTCTACACTGAGAGGAAACTGAATGGCAAAACACTGCTGCTGTGGCAATATGAAGCTTATTTGTTTTAGCACTGTAGTTTCTCAAAATCTTCCCTTTCCTTTTAATATTCAAAGAATCATGCTGATCAGTGGCAGGAGGTTCTTCTGATTCTTTAGTGAGATGGCATTTTGGATAACAACAGAAACTCAGTGAGCTGAAGTAAGAAAGCTGTCCCTGATTGTGGTTTCGGCCAGATTATTCCAAATTCTGACAACAAGTAGAAATGAAAATAGATATTGACAATTGCCTTTGTTATTCATCATGGTGGAGTTATAATCCTTTTAGGAACTTTAAAAATGCTGACAATAAGCTAACTTCACCTTAAGTGACAAATAAGAATCGAATTATCTGCCAAAAAATGTTACAGTAATTATGACTCATGGATTCCACACCATGAAATCTCACATTTCTTCAATCACCATCTAAGCCTCAAATTCATTAAAGCCTATTAACATTTCTAAAATGGTTATTACCCATTTCAAAATTTTCATGCTAAATATTTATTTTATAACCAATTTCCTCAATTGCTTCTACCCTATTTTGGAAGACACTACAGTGCAATGCTGTAGATTGAGACAGACAACAAATTTATTTGTCATTTAGTGTATATTTCAGTTGTATTACCACCATTTCTAAACTTCCTAAAAAGGACTGTAACTGTGCCAATGATATTTTTGTTTTTTATGCTGTTTGATTTTGTTGTTCAGCTTTTGTTTCCTGTGCAGCTAAAAAGACAATAGATTGATCAAAACTCAATATAATAAGAGATGGAAGTAGGGGAGTATCAACAGGAAGAAGAAAGCAGAGTCATTTTATAATTCATCAAGATCAATACTGCCACTTCAGGCTTTATAAAAAATAAAGCCATTTTTCACAGTGATGATAGAACACTTGAGTGTTTTAATTAGGGCTTTAAGGGAAATTATTAACAACAAAGTTTCCCTTAGGTGGGTTTTTTTTTTCAATTTTAATTTTTTCTTAAAATGACTAATGATTTTCCCCCAAATACTTAAGAATTCCAAAATAAAAGGCCAAAAAGTCTTTCTTATAACAAACTTGTTCTGTCCTTAAAGGATTCTTCTGGAACTATAGTCAATGAAATCATCTTGAACACAATAGTGTTTGTTCTAGGACAGACTTTCTGATTTCTCATTCCAAGACAAAGACTGAAAAATCTAAACCAAGAAATAACTTCTCCCAAACAAACTCTGCGCTGTTTGGATGATCCTCTTCTTAGCTGTGTTAAAATGCTTGGTGAAGTTATTTTTAACTGGGAACAGAACATTCATTCTGGAAGATGTTCAGTTCCCTAATTTTATAATGAGCAGAAATAAATACTTTTGATGAAAGACTATGTAAACTACAGTACTCTGTCAATACTCGGGTGCAAAATCAGCAGACAATACATTTTATGGCTTTTAGGAATGAAGGTGGAGTCTTAAATCTGGATCATCTGTATGAATGTGGGGGGAAACAGGGTGATGGACACTGTCTAGACAGAGTTTGCTTCTTTGCTTGGGCACAATATTTTCTCATAAATAATGAGCTTGGGTGATGCCAAGTGGATTCTATGGTTTTTATTGATTGTTATTACTTTTATTAAACAATGTTAGCATTATTAAAAAAACAACGAATACTCTTGGAATATGTACATTCTATTAACTGATACAAATCAATCCTATTAACTGATAGAAATCGATCCAGGCTTTCACTGTAAGCAGTTAATTTTCAGGTTGCACAAAGGTAAGTAATTTATATTCCAAACACAACAATCACTTCTGGGTTCATCATCCAGTACAATTCACAGAATCCTATTATAGAACGTTTTAGCACAGAGCCAATAAAAATATGAAAGTACCCTCATTCTAACGATTACTGAGGTGCTAGAGGTGGGTGTCGGCAATGGGGATCCTTCTGAGTTCCACGATCTGGGAGTCAGTCAAGGTGCCTCCGTCCTGGCTGCCTTGACCGGATTCATTATCACTGACGCTGAGACCAGCACCTGCAACAGAAAAAGAATAAACACAAAACTCCCACCTATTAGTCCAGCAAATTCACGGTCAAGTTCCATTAAGTCAACACATGCCTATTTCTACTCTCTTAGTAAAAAGTGAGCTACACACTTAGAATACATATTACTGACACCTAACGACTATTAAACTGTATTTTAAATTCCTCTTGGTAGTTTCCATAAGTACAGATTAATTTCTAAAGACATGGATTTGTGTTCTCAATCATTGTTTTCTGTGTCTACATGGTTAACAGGCATAACTTACTCCAAAGAACACCATTTCTTTTTTTTTTTTAACTTTATTATTATTATTTTTTCCATTTATTTTTATTAGTTGGAGGCTAATTACTTTACAATATTGTAGTGGCTTTTGCCATACATTGACATGAATCAGCCATGGATTTACACGTATTCCCCATCCCGATTCCCCCTCCCACCTCCCTCTCTACCCGGTCCCTCTGGGTCTTCCCAGTGCACCAGGCCCGAGCACTTGTCTCATGCATCCAATCTGGGCTGGAAAAGAACACCATTTCTTAATTGGGGGTTTATTAAAGTACAAAAGAAATCAGGCAAGTTAATTAGAATTTTTCAGCAGAGGGGGCAGGATTTGCTGTTAGAAAACATATATCCTCCAACCCTACATCTACTGAACCTAGTAGGTCCCTCAGCTGACACTCGGTGTGGGCAGGGCCCTGAGAAAACTGTGCATTGACAACACATGGTATCGTATCAGCTTCCAGAAGACACTGGCTCTGAATGACTCAGATCTGATCCCAAGATAAAAATAATTATGTAACACAGTGCCAGAAGCAGATCTGCATAGGAATCCCACAAAGCTAGCTGTTGATTGCAGATAGCGCCCAGAATCTCTGTATTGAGGAAGTGCCACTATTTACTACTTTTTTCACAACTCGGAATAATTCAGAAAACCTGATAGAAGGCAAGACTAACACCTTGCTGTTTTCTTCTGTAATGTGTAAACACACAAACTCTCTCTCCTCTCTCACACACTCACACACACACACATACACACACACACACACACAGACAGAATAGGGATGTGGTCACAGGGTGTGCTGTTGGCTGAATCACCAGATTACAGCTCCCAGCCCCACCCCCTCTGCTGGGCACAAGACTGCAAACAAGAAGGAAAGTGAAAAACCAGTTGCCCGGGTAGCTCATACTTCCCTTTCTATCTGAGGTGTAGGAAGGGCAGTTTTGCAGAGCTGGTAGCTATGGGAAGACAGTGGATTAGCTTCTTCTCAACCTATTTGGAGATGGAAGCAGGAGTCTGCTAAGGATCTCTTTCTAGCCAAACCCTCCCTCTTTTGGGTCTCTGCCCTTCCCACCCTCTCTCTTTTAAAGACTGCTGTTGAAACCCCACTGCCTGGCTCTGCTACCGTGACACCACACTGGCCTATCTTATCCTGTGGACTCTTTTCAAAGCTCTTCTGCTTTCTTTTGCATCTCCTCCTGCTGTTTGACCTCTGGCGGGCTTGTCTTAAGCCCAGCTTCAAGGCTGATCCATCTGACCCTGGCCTGGCTCTCTAGCCTAAATGTCTCACTAGAGCCACACTGCCGTTCCCCACCATGTCATTAATCAGCTCTTCAGCCTAGAAGGCTCTTTCCCTGCCCCTCAGCCCTTCTGCTTGGTTGCTTTCACTCTTCCTATAAATATCAACTCAGGTAGCATCTCCTGTGCTACCCATGACAACATGATGATTCTCTTTAAAAATTTCTGGTTCTTCCATTGCATTATGTCCCCCAGGTCACAGGACAGTGCTCAGCCACTGTGTGTATTCAGTAAATGTTGGTTGAGTACAGTAATAAATTATGCTCTGCATCTTAGTTCTTGAAAATGCCTCTTTAAATTTTATTACCAGTTCATCAGAATGTCCCTCTGATCCATTCTGCATTCCACTGCCTTCTCAAGAACAAACATTAGTTCCTATTGTAAACTGCATCAAGCCTGGAACTCTCTGCATTGTCTTTCAAGATACTAACCCAGCTGGACTTTACCAAATAGACATATTCCAGTCTTTGCCCATTGGAAAAGTTTTCTCAGTGTGATCAGTTCTCTAGACTGGTCCCTGTATGTGCCATGTTAATTTCAGCCTGAGTGTCTTCCTATCCGTCCTTCAAGGCCCATTTCCACATCCTTACACAAATACTTCTTTCACTATTCCTTCAAGCAGGGAGCTGAAGGATGCAATATTAGAAAAGTCCTGGTTTATACCTGAAAAAAATTATTAATCACATTCCATCTACCATCTCAAATTGCCCTGATGTGGATGATAAATTGTATGGGAGTGCTCTATATTGGGTTGGCCAAAAAGTTTGTTTGGGTTTTTCCATAAGATGTTATGGGAAAACCAGAATGAACTTTTTGGCCAACCCGGTATAATGTACATGTAAGTCATGAAGCAAAACATGTGACAAACACCCATGAAGTCCTTCCTCAAGTTAAGAACTACAATATTACCAATGTGTTTTTAAAAATTTAGTCAGTTGCCATAATTGAAAAATGAATATTATTAACAACAAAAAAAATCAGATATGGGATTTCTCTTTAAAAAACAGAAGACAAGGCAGCACTGGGCCTGTATTTCTGGACTGCATAAAACAACAACAATAAATACATGGGGTAGGCAGTGCCTTTTGGTTTGCTGCTGCTGTTATCAGTCTTGAATCCCTTATGGGGTTTGACTGCCCTTATGGAGTTTGACTGCCCCTACGTTTTAAGTAATATTTGAGTTTGCCAGACTGTCTTTGAAGGACAAAGGGCCCATGTTGCTCTGCCAGGGAAGCAGAGGAACTGCCCAACTTATACCAGAAGAACCTCCCAGTGGATCAGTGACACCCTGGCACTTTATAAAGTGGTGACTGAGGCCTTGAGGCCTAGAGCAGCTTGATCTGAGTAACTCAAGGGTTCAGTTGCTCAACATGGGATCAACTCCAGAGAAACAGAAAGGACCTCAGCATTAGTACCAGGGAAAAGTGGGGCTTAATGAGCAATCAAGCACCAACTCCCTCTGATTTCAAAGGTGGCCTGCTCTAAATGCCATTGTGAGTGCTCGGTCACATCTGGCTCTTTGCGACCCCATGGACTGCAGTTCACCAGGCTCGAATCCAACTCCTTGTGACCCCATGGGCTGTAGTTCACCAGGCTCCTCTGTCTGTTGGATTTTTTCGGCAAGAACACTGGAGTGAGTTGCCATTTCCTCCCCCAGGGGATCTTCCCAACCCAGGCATCAAACCCACGTCTCCCCACTGCAGGTGGATTCTTTACCATCGAGTCACCTGGGAAGCCCCTCTAAATGACACTAGGAACATATAAGCATCTGCCCAGCATGGCGACAAAGCATGCTAGAAAGAAATTCGTGAACTGAGAGCCTGCTGAGCAGACTGTGAGGGTCGGGGCACACGGGGCTGGGAGGCTGAACGTGGGTGCAGCCGTACAAGTGACCAGTGTCGCCGGCTTGCCCAGCGCGGAGCCCTGGACGACGTCAGCAAGCTCTCCACGCAGCCTCCCCCGAGTCACCACATCTGTGTGACCCACCTCGTCCTCCTTTTCAGTTTCCTCCCAGCTGACATAAATGCACAATACCCAAATCCTAATCCCTCGCCGAGACTCAGGACGGAACACATTCTCCACACAAGTGTAACACGGCAGAACTGGGAACACAGCCCAGGTTTCTTGTCTCTTTGTAAGTCATTCAGTGGTCTAGGAAGGTATTTGGCAATAGGCATCCTGATATCCTGAAAAGTATTTTTGTGCTTAGATTTTAAGCTAAAAATTTATGAAAAATCCAGTATGTGTGATGATGGTAACTCTTCTTCTTGGTAGACTGAACAGGCAATGTCAAAGGAACTACAAGTAACAATTCACATTTATCGAGAGTCTCTCCTCAACATTTTCAACATACTTTAGTTAGTAAGCATGACTAGTCCTGTTTCATAGACACAGAGATTGAGTGGGGATCAGAGGTGTTCACTGAGTGGCCCACGTCACATACAGGAAAATTACAGAATGAAGATACACAACTGGACTTCTTTTTTTTAAACTTTACTTTGTTTTTGGCCATGCCATGCTGCTTGTGGGATCTTAATTCTCTGACCAGGGACTGAATCCAGGTCCATGACAGTGAAAGCCCCTGACCACTGGACGGCCAGGGAAATCACTATTTTTTTAAAAATACATTTATTTATTTGGCTATGCTGGATCTAAGTTGTGTCACGTGAGATTTTCAATCTTTGTTGCAGTATGTGGGATCTAGTCCCCTGACCGGGGATTGAATGTGGGCTCCCTGCATTAGAAGTACAGAGTCTTAGTCACAGGACCAGCAGGGAAGTCCCTCCAACTGGACTTCTGACACCAAATGTAGGGTGTTGTCTTTTAATACATCCTATGGTCTCTCTCTCTCTCTCTTTTTTTTTCCTATGGTCTCTTATATTAAAAAGCAGAGACATTACTTTGTCAACAAAGGTCCATCTGGTCAAGGCTATGGTTTTTCCAGTGGTCATGTATGGATGTGAGAATTGGATGGTGAAGAGGGCTGAGTGCGAAAGAATTGAGGCTTTTGAACTGTGGTGTTGGAGAAGACTCTTGAGAGTCCCTTGGACTGCAAGGATATCCAACCAGTCCATCCTAAAGGAGATCAGTCCTTGGAAGGAATGATGTTGAAGCTGAAACTCCAATACTTTGGCCACGTTATGCGAAGAGCTGACTCATTGGAAAAGACCCTGATGCTGGGAGGGATTGGGGGCAGGAGGAGAAGGGGACAACAGAGGATGTGGTTGGATGGCATCACCAACTCAATGGACATGGGTTTGGGTGGACTCTGGGAGTTGGTGATGGACAGGGAGGCCTGGCGTGCTGTGGTTCATGGGGTCGCAAAGAGTTGGACATGACTGAGCGACTGAACTGAACTAATGGTCTCTTATGGGGACAGCTCTAACTGTGTGACTTCTTTGTCCCCCAGGTTTCAAGTGTCACACATCCGTTTATAGGATACATTTCAAACTACTTGGCAGATATTCAGGCACCAACCTACTTCACTATTTTCAAGAGTTATGGTGCAGCAAACACTCAGGTGTTACAGAACACATTATAAACATTTAAAACTGTTTTTAAGCATAACAACAAATAATTTATACCACAAATGGAATTTAAATTCTGCCAGATACTACAGTAGATTCTTCACATAGACAATCTCTAAACTTCATGAAAACTAACAATGAGAATTCTTATGTGATAAATGAGGAAACCGAAAGGTTGAGCTCCTTATTGAAAGTCATAGAAACAGAAGACTGAAGAACTAGGATTACAACACAAACATCTCTGAACTCAATGCCCATTCTTATTTTCTATGGCCTTTTGAAATGTGGCAATGATACAAAGGTCATATTCCTTCAATCTGCTTCTGAGGCAAAGAACTCAAAATCTTTTCAAATTCTATTTTTCTACTTTGATCTCCATCTAACTTTGTTTAGTACACTGGAGTGCCTAAGTTCTCGGAGTTAAATAAGTCATTGTAGTTTTATGTGATGCCTCTGAAAGAGAAATTTATTAATGGGTTCTTTGAGGAATTCATGAATTTGGACCTTGATTCTGAATGTTTTCATTTGTGTTCAAGGACTTGGTATTTATCTTCTTCTGACTGAAAAAGAAATCGTTTAAAGGTTTCCAGTAAGGAAACGTCTACCATGACATTAGTGTCATTGGTCTGAGGTAAAAGAAGGAAGCTAACAGACTAAGGAAGGTGGGGAATCAGATTTGTCCCTCTGGGAGAAACCCCAGTGAAGAAACACCCTGTTTCAAAGCCCAATACGCTCCCAGCTTGACATTTTCTAGAATCTCGCCAGCTTTGGCTGACATAAAGATGACAGCAATCAAAACACTTCTCATTAGGGATGTAAACAGAGTACAAGCCTCTCCATTCTGGACTCATGCTCTGCGTAGGCAGAGTCTGTTCTCGTTAGCTCAGCACCTTCTCCTCTTTCCCTAAAATGGAGGCTGCTCCAGGGTGGTTGTTCTCTTTCTCCCAAAGTCCTGGCTGGAGACAATAAGGATACACTGGAAAGTTCTATTAATAATAACAAGACACCACTAGTTGAGAACTGAGTGTCTCATTTGCCTGTGAAGAACCTGATGGATTTCTTTTTTCTTCTTTATTTTGGTTGTGCAGTGTGGCATGCTGGGATCTTAGTTCCCCAAGCAGGGATCAAACCTGTACCCACTACAGTGGAAACTTGGCGTCTTATCCATTAGCCTGCCAGGAAAGTCCCAAGGCTGATGTATTTCGAGAACAACTAATTGAAAGATGCGATGTTCTCTTTTTAGAGTGAAATGTGAATTTCTCATACAGGGACAAATAATTTACTTTAAAAATGAAAATGGTCAATTGTGTTTTCTTTTTCTTTGTGTTCTTTCTTAAAAAATAAATTCAATATGGTTAAAATTCAAATGGAAAAACAAATCCATGACTGGTTTGGGGGCCAGGGCTTGTATTTTATACCAATCAAATGAATTTCGAACATAAAATATATTAAATTAGGATAAAATTCTGTGTTGTGAGTAGAATGGCAATACAAGTTAAAAGAGAAAAGAGAATGGTGTAAAATCTCCAACTATAAAAGAAAAGTTTGCTTGTATATATTTGAAATAAAATGAATAACAGTGGGCATCAAATTGCTCTGGTACTTAAACCCTTAAACCCTAAAATTTATAATACAATAGAAATGACATTGTTTGATACTATTTAAACTCATGATGACACCTTTAGATGCTTATTTAGATACATAGAAATAGTAACACAGTTTTTCAAAGTTGTTTAGGGGTTCCAATGAGAAAGGCTTGGAAGATCCATTGTTCCCAGTACTTGACTTTGAGTGGCCCACAGTTAAGGCGGGTCTGAGATAGGTCAAGGTTTACAAACTCAAACATCACAGTTGCAAGGGAGGCTCGCATGAATCAGTGACACAGGGCTGGTAGGTGCTGGACAAACTGAGGAGCTCACGTCCTACTAGAAGGGCAGCCGTTACTCAGCTCCAATCGAGCGATGCTGTGTTAGATTTTAAGCACTTTATTGGTAGATTTTTTTTTTTAATGAAAAAATTCTGGATTTTTATGGGATATCTCTACATTTAAAAATTTTGGCTCCAAAAAATGTTAAAAGTGCAATGAGGTTCAAATAAAACTCCTGGTTAAGCCAAATCTGGCCTATGTGTCAACTGTGAATTCCACTGTGGATAGAATGGCAGGTGGACTGCTCCTTTGATTTGACCATATTCTATGATGGAAAGCATCTATGGGGTGGTACTTGATTATTATAGTACCTTTTCTAAAAACAGAGGGAGCCAGTGTGAGAGACTACTATTTTGGTCTTTTTAAGCATTTACTTCCTAAAAGAGTTTAGTGAACTCTAAGGAATGCTAAACTCAGTCTATAAGTAAGCAAGTCATTCCATGCATTCCTCAACAGAATGCATTTAATACTTGTTATATATATAGGACCCAGATCTAACTTAATTATGTTGTAGGAATTCATTTTATGCTTACAGTGTCATAACAGCAACTGTCTGCATTGCAATGCCAGGAACATGATCTACCCTGAGAATTATTTGTAACCTGAAAGCCCCCTTTCAGTCCTAACTTGGATGAGCATTTTACACAGTTGCCCCTTCCTCCTTCATGGAACTCTCTTCTCTTTAGTTCTCGTGCTGACCTTGCTACAGCGTCCTTTGTAGGACCCTCTTCTATTCATTCTTAAGCATAAGTATTATCTTGGATGTTCTTCTTGTTTCCTTTCCTTTCTCATGTCTTCCCTTCTTTCCTCTCCGTTTCCTTCCTCACCTCTTTCCATCTCATCTCTTAGCTTCTACTCTTCCAGAGTAAACTCATTTCTCCCCATAGTTTCACATGTAACTCTGCACAATGCCATTCAAGATCATTACCTCCAACCTTGATCTCTCACCAAGGATCCCAACTTGAATATTTAAGAGCCACCAGGCTGAATGATCAAATGATCCAAGTCTGAACTCCCCAGTGTCCACTTGAGAGCAAATAAACAAGCGAATGCTCTATGTGTGATTCCCCAGTCACCTAGGGGAGAAGCCTGAGTCTTTGCTGACTGTCTGCTCAGTGTTCCTTCCGCATTCCTCTTGTTCTTTTTCTTGCCACTTCCCAGATTTGAGGTTTAAACCATGTTTCTTGGGGCTATGTGAATTACCTCTCAGCTTTTCTGATTTTGCTTCTAAATTTATTCTTCAGACTTCCCTAAGAGTTATTTTGCCTCAAAACCAGTGGGAACATATTGTTTTTCTCCTCAAAAACCTCCATGGCTTACTGAGTTCTATAAAAACCCCACCCCTCAGCGTGGCATCTGAAGAGTATTTTCCATCATGCAGAGTGTCAGTAAGTGTTCTGCCTCCCCAAATGAATCTGTCGCTAAATGTGTTCTGGAAGCCACAGGTGAATGAAGTGAGTTTCCTTAGGACTTTTTAGATCTGCTAAAATGCTCAACTGAATACTGAAACTCTGCAGTTTCCCAAGTTTCTGGTCCGGGGGCCATTTTCACTGAGCATGTCTGTGAATATCTCAAACAGGGTGCCAGCTGAAAGCCAGCTGAGGAACTACAGTGATTTATCAACAAAGCAGGTAAACTACTTTCCAGGCGTTTCTCCTGCTGCCTGACTTCACTCACTCCACTCCCCATCCCCTGCAGGCCATGCAGCTGCAGCCCCGGGCTTTGGCTAATTCTATTCCCTCAGCCTGTAATGCCTTTTCTCTATGCTTTACTTAGGTAAACCCTACATATTCTTCAAGACACAATGGATCAGATTTTTAAAAAATTTTCCTTGAATCCTCAATAATTAATAATAACTCTTTCCACAACTTATCTTACTCTTCTTAATGTTTGTGTGAATGTCTATTCTGCCAAGCAAACTCTTAAATTTCACCTTTCTTTCTTTTCTTCCTTCCTCCCTCCTTCCTTCTCTTTCTTTTTTTCTCTCTCTCATCCATTCATTCTCCAACAACATCTACAAAAGTTTTACCAACTGCCAAGCACTGATCTGAACACAAGAATATATATAATAGAATGTACTTTCAAATAACTGTTTCAATAAGTTCATCTGAGCACAGGCATATCTTCTTGCATGTTTGTACATCTGGAAATGTAAAAGTTCACTGAACTTTTGGTAGCAGTGACAGATCAACATTTTTCTGAGAAAAAAAAAGGAAAAGAAAGAAGTTGCATATTTGATTGGAAAACAACTCTCCATGGGGGTCACAGACTGGTGAAGCTGAATATATAGGAAGATCCAACGAAATACTACATATGATGGCACTTTAAAAACTGTAGAACTGCACAAGAGACAAATTATGTTGCCTTTGAAAGTTCCTGCCTCAAAGCTACTCCAGAGGAAATTCTCTTTGGCAGGTCAGAGGCAAAACTCTCTCAGGGAGGTTGCTACCAGATTCTTACAGCGCTGAATTTATCTCAATCGGTGTTCTATCTAGCAAGATTCCAGTGCACAGATATTTACATCGAGTTAAAATATGTCTTTTTCTTAGAAGCAAATTGTCAATTATTTTTAGGTTGTCTCATATTTGGTGCCAAGAACAGAATATCCTAGAATTCGGCTGGGATTAGGAATGGGTCATGGGAATCAGAATGCGCTCAGGGTGACACTGTACTTCTGAAGCTTCATGGGAAGGAGATATAAATCACAGCATAGCAAGAGTGCTTCCTTCTAATGGGCTTTGTGGGTTCACATACCAGTTTTTAATGCAAATATCAAGTCATCAAACTCCTGGGACTCCTCGTCGGCTATTAGTGACCCCTGGCCATATCCTCCAGGGGAAGGGAACGTGGCGCCATTTTGTGGGCTTGGCTTTAAGTCCGGGCTGGCCTGACTAGCTTGCTGGAAGGATGCTCTCTCCCAGTCGGGTGGCACCTTTGGGGTTGGAAGAAAAGGAAACCATAATATGAGTACATATATATTTACCCTGAAATCTATGTGAGCTATTTATCTCTAGATCTCATTACAAAAACCAAGTGAAAGGGCAGCTGAACTGTTTATAGACGTAAGACCTTTAATTTTACCTCTGTTCCTCAGAAAAGTGTGCCTTTTCACGAGCCAATCTAACCTGGTGACACTAAACAATTCCTCTATGAGAATTACTTGTAGATTTCTATGCTGTCATGTGTGGAAAAAGAGAAGTATTTTTTAACCCAATGCATACATTAATTGTTTTTCACAGAATATGTGCAAAAAAAAAAAAAGCTGTTAAAAGTATAAGAACTGCAAAAGAACTCTGCTAATCTTCAAGATAAAACATAGAATTTTAAATAGAGTAGCTATCTACGAGGATATACTGAATTGAAAAGAAAAGCTCTTTGATAGAATTCTAAAGTCCTCCTTTTTAAAATTTAAATGATGAAAAAGATAGTTCTATCTTGAAGTGAGTAAATATATTTGCTGCCTTTTTGGTTACTGCTTAAAAAAAAAAAAAAATCCCTTAATCCTTCCTTTCCTAATGCTTTCCCTTCTCTGCGTGGCTTTTCAGAATGCCTCCGCCAGGCCCTCGCGGACAGCTGAAGCAAGGCCAATTCCAAGCTTCTGAGGAATGCAGGGCGCCCTTCAGGGTATGGCTTTGTGCTACACCCGCAGTGAACATTCAAGTAGCGGCCCAGGCCGGGAACCGAACCGTCACAGCTGCTGCCTCCCAATACAAGGTTCTCTGAGGGACTACAGCATGCCTCACAACTGAGGAAAGTGATCTGAGGGAGGGATAAGTCAATCTGAGAGAAGAGGAAACCTTAAAAAATTTCCTGGAGCAGCAGAACATCTGGACTAGCATTGTTCAGTACAGTGATGGTTCAGTATGGCTTGGTGGAGCCCTGAGAGGCTACAAATGTTTTATATCTTTGCTCTCCATTACCATGGCTACTGAGCACTTGGATGCGGCCAGGGTGATGGATGAATTGAATTTTTACTGTTACTTAAATTTGGCTAGTTTAAGCAGTCACACATGGCTAATAGCTAATGTATTGTATAGTTCAGATCTAGACAGATCTAAACTAGGTAACCAATCAAAGAGACAAAAAAATTCTTTTTAAAGATTTACTCCTGCACTGCTGATCCTGGCAATATTTGTTTCTATTGTTCTCAGCTGTGATGTGAAAATAATTCAGTTTTAAGAACTTTTGGGATACAGAAATGGTACTAAACATCTAAGGGTACTAAACATATATCCCAGTCTTTAAATATGATACTTTATTTGTGATCACTTACCTTAATTTTCACCTAACATGAATAAAATTACTTCCAAAATTAACATGGAAGACAACAAAACATATCACTGAACAGGCAGATTATCTATTTATCTACCGACCTATCTATTATCTGTTTTCTTTTCAGATACATGCACTTTGATTTCGTGATTTTTTTCAGGACACAAACACAAATACTGTTCCCCTTGGCTCTTTAATATAGAGACACTGATAAAAGCTCTGTAAGGAATGGTAGACAGGCACATCTTAGGCACTGCAGAAATTGTCAGGGTGACCCTCCTGACCATGTCTTCCTGGACAAATAACTTCAGGTATGTTTTAAAATACGAGCAGCGCTGCCAGTGCTATGGCTGACACTGTTGATGGGTTGGTGGCATGTGATTTGGACACAGAAACCCAAAACGATGTGGTCAGAAAACGGGGGGAGGTTTGTCTGTCTGCTGGGATTTGAATGGTGAATTGGGATGGGCAAAGAAAGGAAGAGAGCCGTGAAAATATTTTCAGGAAGGAACAGTATTTAAAACACCATTTCTGAAGCAGATTTAGTCACTGCAAGGACAGAGGAGCCCGGCGGGCTGCAGTCCATGGGGTAGTAAAGAGTCAGACACAACTGAATGACTACGTGCAAAGGTCAAATTAGGAAGCTTTTGTGCTGACTTTCCAGTACAAACCACTGGTGAGTAGGGCTCACAAAGCACAGAGGAAAAAGAATTAGATACCAGACATGATACCACAGTAAGCGCAGCAAATATCAGAGATCAGAGAACACCAGCAGGAAAAGAACCTGAAAGTTACGTGGCACCATTTAACTTGTACTGTATAAAATGGAAAGGTCGTGTCTGAGAGAGACAGACAGACAGAAGGAGAAGGAGAAAGGACAAGGGGAGGCACCTCCTCCATAGCACTGATGAGATTCTGGGTGGACTTGCTGATCTCGCCCCCAGCAGCAGGCATTCCACTCCCGGGGGTGAAGAAGGCGGTGCTAGGTCCTGGGTGCCCATTCATTTCCACTGTGTAGCTGGCCTTCATAGGACAGCACGTCTGGTTGTGTAGAATGAAATAAACCACAAAAACGTAAAGTCCCTGCAAAAGAAGAGAATACTAGTATGTTAAAGGGGAGCCTGCTACCGTAGCTAAAGAATAAACATGATTGCAAGCATAGCTGCCTTTCCACAAGTGTTCTCCAAATTCTCCCCAAAACCAGGAATGACAGAACGTGTTTGAAGCAGGAGGCCGCTGCAGATTTCTGAATGGCACAAAGGTTCTTCGATGTCATTTGAGAAAACTGCTAACTAGACAATTTTTTCTTAGTTAAAAAATCAGAACTCTGAAGTCTAGCTCTACTATATGTGAATACAGACCTGCAGAGAAATGTGTCTGTCAGATTCACTGTGTACATTTTGTTTTACAGGACAATCTCTTGCCTTTGAAAAAATTACTGTTTTTTTTTCCCGCACCTATTGCACTCTCTTTTTTTATTTTTTTCTCAGCAAAATGGTGAGTAATGCTCTAGCCACCTTAGAGACTGAGGCAAAGGCAGGACTAATTAAGCCTTCTGCTTTTGTTCATCTATCTCACCTACTTATCTCAGTTGGAAATAAAATCACTGCGTAGGGATTCAGGATGGATTGCTTAATACTTAGCATGCTTCTCAGCGAACATCACATGAGGTTGACAAAGCTATCTTATGCCTTCTTAAACATCTGCTGGCCCTTTAAATTCTCTTGCAATCAAGTCAAACTCAACAATTGCTCTGCTTCCGTCACAGGGAGCAACTCACATTTTGCAATTGTGTTTCAGACATTGCCTACACTGGCTTTCCTTCATGATTTCTACAAGGGGTCTACTGTATAATTCTAATCGTGCTTCTATAAAGCTTGGTAATTTTGACCTTTACACTCAGCCAATAAAATATGTTAAATTGTGCCTTTTGTGTCTATTAATACTGATGTTTAAGTTTTGGAAGCAAATAAGAATCTCCTTAGTTACTAAAATTCTTATATTAATCCATAAAAATGAAAGTAAGACACACAGCCTGTTAAAGAAAAAAAAAGGAGTTAATGTCAAAACTTTATAAAACACAAGTAAGTATGGTCAGTTTTGAGGTCTGCATTCTCCCATGGCCCCTAATATTTCTGGCAGTGTAGAAGCAGGAAAGCAAACAATATTGTGGACTTAAGACTTGTACCTGCTGGAATAAATAGTAAAAAGTCTATTAGAAAATCCTCAAAGCACAAGAATTACAACTAACTTTTAATGGAAAATAGAGGACAGTCTGAAAGGTAGGAATACTAGCATTTGATCTCTGTTGCCATTTCTGGAATATTGTTATAAATTAGGATTTTCTCCTCTTTGTACTGAAATAACCCCATCCTGAGTTGGCATCCAGTCTATATAATTAACAACTCTGTTTTGAAATCAGTGGTTTATCTGCTAAAATATTTTAAAATGCAATTACTCTTAACCATAATACAAAATTAGTAACTGAAACATTAATTTCCTTTTGAATTGGGCTTGTTTTGTTTTTTTGGAAACAACATTAATATTCTAAATTATGTAGGGTAAGTGAATTAGCTTCATGTGCAAATGATGCCATGCACATTAGCAGAAACAAATCTTCCTGAAAACACACATGTCCAACATTTTTCTTGTACAAGTAATTTTTCACATGGGTATGACTTAACTATATTGGCCACAGCAATAGACAAAACAGGAAAAAAATTAAACTGTCAGCCTTGAAAACTGTGAGAATGTCACTGATTTATTTCAGGATTTTTCTAAGTGTGACTAAGTGATGGGGTAAAAGCTGGATTGGAAAAAAAAATGTCCTAAAAATTCATCTCCAAGGACCCATTTTTTAAAACAGCACATTCTCTCTTGTTTGTTTTTATATCAAGCCTTTTGTGCTTCAGAGGAGGAACTATCTGAAAATAACTTGCATGTGAAAACTGCATACGCTGTGTTTTTTTTTTTCTTAAAAGCGTATTTACATATACAGTAAATACTCTGAACCTTTTAGAGTATAACTTGCATGTGAAAACTGCATATGCTGTGTTCTTTTTTTCTTAAAAGCATATTTACATATACAATAAATACTCTGAACCTTTTAGATGTGTATCAGGAAATATAAACACTGTTAAAATGGAAAGAAAATAATGTTTAAATGCAGATTGTATGACAATTGCGTGTGTCCAATCCAGGCTGGGCAAATATAGAAAAAGGACTTTCATTATCCAAAGTACTCAGCTGTGGAGGTTTCTGACCTCAGAGTAAAAACAAGTCCCTATTTCAAAAGCTGTATGTTGAATCTCAGGTTCTCCTTTGAATGCGTGTGTGTGCGTGCACACGTGAGCTCAGCCGCTCAGTCATGTCTGACTCTTTGTGACCCCATGGACTGCAGCCTGCCAGGCTCCTCTGTCCATAGAATTCTCCAGGCAAGAATACTGGAGTGGGTTGCCATTTCCTACTCCAGGTGATCTTCCCAATCCAGGGATTGAACCTGCGTCTCCCGCATTTCCTGCATTGGCAGGCAGATTCCTCACCCCTGCGCTGTATGGTGTGCTATAAAAGAATTTTATGAGAGCATCTAGAATCTCAGTTACTCAATCCAATGTGTTGACTACCCCTATGTGCACTGCCAGGCAATGAGATGCAAGGATAGAACATTTGACTCCTACTCCAAGTTGCTAACAAAGACAATATCCTACCAAATAATAGGTTAACTGTTTCTGAAGCAGGATATATATAATAATTCACCTGTCCTTCCTAGTCTTTATTTAGTGAAAGCTTACAGAGAAGGAGATTCTTTCTGTGTATTGCTAGTTTGATTATTTTACTGGATTTCCTACGACTATGATGAAAAAATGCTTTCAAAAATCTTTAGTTGGATTATATCTGGACTGACCCACTCTGAATTTATTTTGATGCAGGAATTTAAACTTATTAGTAAGTGCTCAGTGAGACACAAAGGAGATCGTAATGATCTGAAGCAGCAGTCCCCAACATTTCTGGCATCAGAGACCAGTTTTGTGGAAGACAATTTTTCCACAGACTGGGGCCAGGGGGATGGTTTGGGGATGATTCAAGTGAATTGCATTTATTGTGCATTCATTCCTATTATTACTACATCAGCTCCACCTTTGATCATTAGGCATTAGATCCTGAAGGTTAGGGACCCCTGCTCTGAAGGAGTTAATAAATACTCTTAACATCATCAGGGAGCAAATAAGTACAGGAGATTTTGGCTGCTTATCTCAGTAGTTTATGTCGGTTCCACATGAGATGGGAAAGAATCAACATTGCCATTTAACAAATTCACCCAAGAAGCAGTGGCAGAGGAGAAGTGGGGAAACAGGAAGTTGATCTAGCTGCTTGTCTCGGAAGGAAGTGAAGTCTCAGCGTTTCATACTGGTTCAGAGACCTCATCTAGGTGTCCCCTCTGAGGACTAAGACGCAGCCCTCAGCTAAGAACAGGTAAGCTTTTTAAGGCTTGTAAAAAGATCACAGAGGAGGGCTTCCCTGGTGGCTCAGTGGTAAAGAAAAGGCAGGAGACATGGGTTCGATCCCTGATCCAGGAAGATCCCACATGTTGCGGAGCATCTAAGTCTGTGTGCCACAACTACTGAGACTGTGCTCCAGAGCCCAGGAGACACAACTACTGAAGCCGGCGTGCACCAGAGCCCGTGCTCCACAAAAAGGGAAGCCACTGCAATGGGAAGCCCGGGAACCACAACTAGAGAAAAGCCCTCACAGCAACAAAGGCCCAGCACCACCAAAAATAAACAAATAAATGGGGGAAGACAAAGATCTCAGGAGGGTAACAACAGGTATCAAGGCATAACTAAAGGCACACTGTCTTAGTCAGCAGTCCTTTTTGTCTCTGCCTTTCTCATCCCATAATTTCTTCAGGTTACAGAAAAAGTGGTTAGATGGCCAAGAGGCATGTGAAAAGATGCTCAACATTGCTCATTTTTGGAGAAATGCAAATCAAACCTACAATGAGGTACCACCTAACACCCGCCACAATGGCATCATCAAAAAATCTACAAACAATAAACGCTGGAGAGGGTGTGGAGAAAAGGGAACCCTCTTACACTGTTGGTGAGAATGTAAATTGTAGAGACCAGTATGGAGGCTGCTTAAAAAGCTAAACATAGAACTGCCATATGACCCAGCAATTCACTACTGGACAGGTACCCTGAGAACACCGTAACTCAGAACAGACACATGTATCCCAGTCTTCACTGTAGCACTATTTACAACAGCCAGGACATGAAGGCAACCTAGATGTCTGTTGACCAATGAATGGATAAAGATGATGTGGTACATATATGCAATGGAATATTACTCAGCCATAAAATGGAACGGAATTGAGTCAGTTGAAGTAATGAGGATGAAACTAGAGCCTGTCATACAGAGTGAAGTAAGCAAGAAAGAGAAAAGCAAATGTTGTATACTCACACATATGTATGGAATCTAGAAAAGTGGTACTGAGGAGCCTGTGTGCAGGGCAGGAATGGAGGTGCAGACATAGGGGACAGGCTTTCGGACACAGCGTGTTGCGGAAGGAGAGGGTGGGATGAATTGAGAGAATAGCATTGACAGATACATACTGCAATGAGTAAAATATGAATAGATAGCGGGAAGCCGCTGTGTATAGCATAGGGAGCTCGGCTGTGTTCTCTGTGATGACCCAGAGGGGTGGAATAGGAGGGTGGGAGGGAGGATCAAAAGGGAGGGCATATATGTATATCATGTCTGATTCATGAGGTTATACAGCAGAAACTAACACAACATTGTAAAGCAATTATATTCCAATAAAAAATAGAAAATCAAATACATTAAATGAACCAACCCACTTAACAGCTGCCCAGGCTCATACCTTTAACTTTATTTGTCTCGAAACAATGTGACACATAAGTTCATTATCTTGTCTGCATTCTGAATGCCGGCCTGCACGCACAGCCAGTTGGAGTGAGTGTGACAAACCCCAGGCTACGTCCTCCACCTGTGCGCGTGGACACACCACCCAGCAAGAGGTCTCCGCAAGCCTGAGCTAAACGTGTCCCGCATCCTGACATACTGGTTCCGTGTGGCCTCTATTTGTAACATTTATTTTAGTTTCTGGCAAAAAGCTATTATATATGATGAAAATATACCAGTGACAGTACCTAGCAAGCCATTAAAACACAAAGAGCTGAATCAGTCTACATATTAAAAAATAGACCTTTTCTGGTGGCTCAGATAGTAAAGACTCCTCCTGCAATATTAAATTATTATTTATATTAATGTTATACTATAAAATACATATTTATATTAAAATGTAAAGTTTATAAAATACATATTTCATATTAAAATATAAATTTTATAAAATACATGTTTTATTATAAAATTTTACAAATATGTATTTTATACAATTTATATAAATTTATATACATATAAATTTAAATTTATATTTTATACATTTTATAAATATAAATTTTATATACAGTACTTAAAATATTTGAGGAATAAAAAGCTGGACACCTATAAGCAATGAAAGATTGGTCTTACAGACACCACAGATCTCCTGGATGTCATGAGAGTTGATGAACAACGGAGCTATCAGTAGCTGGAACTGATTATGGATGAGGCATATCATGACTCAGAGAATTTGAAAATAAAGGAAGAGGTTTGGCTAATATAAAATTCCAGTGGATTAAGATGAAAAAAAGACTGATTAAAGGAATAAAAGAAGCTAATTGGTAAGAAAAATACTCAAGAATTGGTAATTACTATCTGTGAAACAGGGAATTCAATGAATGTAACTGAAGATGAATGAGAACATATAATATTAACACAAGAAAAGGTTCCTGGGAAAAAACCAAAACCTTAATCCACAGATTGAAAGTATTAACTATAATACCATGTACCAGGGAAATTTTGATATAGATTCCTTGATACCACATCATAGCCTTACTAGGTGTTAAACTTTGAGAGATTCCACCAGAAAACAAATTTTAAGCTGCCTTCAGACTTCTTTACATCAACTTTTAGTGTTAAAAGATAATGAAGCAATATTTATTTAGTTCTGTGGGAGAAAGAATATTATATTCAGAATATAATATTCAAGAATATTATATTCAGAATATAATATTCAAGAATATTATATTCAGCCAATATAGTATTTGAAATTATCAAATATAAAGACAATGCTGGGAATGCAGCATTCGTAAATTTTCTTGGATAAAAAACTTAAAAACCTAACTACATGATAATAAAATATGACTAATAAAGAGAGGAACTGTACATACAAAATGTACATGAAAAAACAGAATTCAGTAATGATGATGGCAAAAGGATCATGTAAAAGGTACTACCATCTATGCATTTAGATACTGGAATAATCTTAAAACTATGAGAATTATATTTATAGATTCAAATGTAAATGTTAAGCCTAGACAATGTAAAACATATAATATTAACCCCATATATATACACATATATATATGTATATAAACCCTATATGTGTGTGTGTGTGTGTGTGTGTGTGTGTGTGTATGTGTGTATATACACACACACCTAATGTTGGGAAGAGTGAAATGGGAGGAGACCTGAGTATTGATGACTATATCATCTTTTACAGTATGTAGTCAGTTGATACTATAAAATTGAAATACCTAGGTTATAAAAAACAGTGATTCCAATCCTTTACTGTATTTATAATTTCTTGACTTAAGAGAGACCTTTTATCTCTTGTGATGATTAGAATATATTTTGTGGTATAGAAGCATTTTTTGATATTTAATAATTATTTCTCTTCCATTTTAGCTTTTCTCAAGACAAATTCAAATAAATTGAAATTAAATTTTGTATATTATAGAAACTATAATATGGTCACATATTTAAAACATTTATAAGTAGGCATCTAATCATATTTAGTATGTCCAGAAAGACAAAATGACATAGATATACATAAAGTAGGAATGATTTGTTAACTAAACCTTTATATGTAATGACTTACTTGCTCTTTCCAGTGTTCTCCATTAATTTTCATAGAATTAGATTTCTCTCCTATCATTTCCCTTTCCCTTCAATCTGTGTAACTTCTTTTTAGCATTTCTTGACGCTCAGATTTTTTGGAAATAAATTCCTTCAGCTTTTGCCTGAAAGTGTTTTCATTGTACCTTCCTATTAGAGGGATATTGTCACTGGATATAGATTTGTAGGTTAACAGTTTTGTGTGTTTTGTTTGTTATAGGACTTTAAAGAGGTCATTCCATTGTCTTCTGGTTTCCAGTTTCTGATGAGAATAGTATTAACTTCTATAATGATTTTCTTGAATACAATGTTCCCTTCACTTCCCCAAGCTGCCCTCACGATCTGCTATTTAGATTCTCAAGAGTTTGACTGTGATATGCCTAGGGATACTTTTCTTTGCTTGGGATTCTCGAGGCAATTTGGATCTGTGGTTTGCGCTAATAAACTTGGAAAATTCCTGGGCATCATAATAGTCACTTATTATTTATGAAGATTACTTATGGATGAAATTTGAAGTGACTTTAAAAGTTTTTAATCTTTATATTTTTATTATTTATATTCCTATAATAAATCTTTATCATTTTTCTAAAAACAATGATTAAAAAATAGCCTAAGCAAATTTGTCAATATATTAGTAGTGATCAAGTCTACATAAAGGGTACATAGACACAGGACCATTTATTAATACTGCTTTTTTTTTTTCTGTTTTTAAAACTTTGGAGCACAACAATATTAAAATAATAGGAATAATGGTTTTGGAGACCTAAGGGAAATGTGCAATTTCAAAATCTCCAGGTATATGTTAATTCTGTTATTTAAAATAGTTAAGAAACAGGCAGTGCAGTCCTACAAGGGGCCTAATCAAAACCACCTATCTTTTGGCTAGCCTAAGAAAGAACATAGAACAATGCAGGATAAGAACTTAGAAGTATTAAATCTGCACTAAAATCAGGCTATATTTTTTCAACTCAAAAGCTACAAATTTGGGATTACAAAAAAAGAGTTATCTTTGATTCAATGGTAACCTCCTAGAAAGCAAGACATTATATCCAGTTAGTTCACTGATGTATGTTTTAGTTCACAGTAAGGTCCTTGGCACCCAGAAGGAGCTTAAGAAATATTTGTTAACTAAGAGATTCTGGCTTTTAATCTTCATTAGTGGCAGAGAGTAGGCTGGGGTGGGGACGGGCAGGTGTTGGTTCTAGTCCTCTAATTTTCTCACTACAGTTAGGTAATTTGGGAGTTGCTCAATGAAAATCTGCTTTGGCCCAGTCTTTTGTGTTTCTCCCATTACATGTGCCAAGACCCTCTCCCGGGAGAATGAACACCACTGATGGCCGGTCTCTGCTCTCTGGGCCTGTGCCCCTCTGGCGGTGGGCTGGCTTGGCGCTGACCCTCCGGGTGACTTCCTGACTCTGGCTTCTCTGCTGGGCCTGAGTTTGCATATTGCTGCTGCTTTTCCTTGTGACTACTTCTCCTTAAAGGGCTTCAGAGCTTCTGCTTTTGCTCTCCCCTTGGCAGACACGCCTGTGAAGTCTCCGTGAGTTCTTGCTTCTGGCGTCACAGGAGCTGCTGACCTACTGCTGTTTTGTATCACCAAGTGACTTAGCGGCAGAGACAATGGATTTGGAACCAATGACAGAAGTGAAAGACCAATACTGTATTTATGCATCTGTACATTTTCTTCAGGCGTGAGAAAACGAGGAATTTCATCTTTCTTGATTCACAGTTTTTCAACAGCTCTTTTTCGCAATTTAACTTGCTTTTGTTAATGTTCTTATTTACAATAAGATTCTTCAATCTAACGTGTGCATTCAATATACAGAGAAAAGGAAAATAAGGGAATCATTTTGATGGCCACTGACTCTTAGTGCAATTGAAACATTTAGAATGCTTTGGGAACAATTATCACCCAAACGCTCCTAAAAATATTTGGATGGGATCAGTAATTACCTAGTGTTCACCATGGGTTATGTCAAGTTCTTCTAAAATGCCTTACTAATTTAAGGGCCACTATTCAGAACAAAGAGAGTCAATGCAAGTTCAGTTAGCTTAGTCTGCTGGCTTCAGAGATGTCTGTAACTAAAATATCTGGGTAGCATGACTTCATTTTCAGGGCTGAGGCTTAGACTGATGTCTATTCTAAATTTTGTAAATCCTAGGAGCAATAATTCTATTTTTTTTTTAACCAGAAATATCCAGATTATAGACAAGATACCTTTTGTTTTACACAACTAAAGTTTCTATCTGCAATATAAGAACCTTTTTCTCTGTGTCACTTATGGGCAGGAGAAACATTTGGTCAGTCTTTTTTGAGATGGATGCTCATGAATCAAAACACAATTATTTGGCTATGCCTCAGCAATTTCATCTCCAGATGGCATGGGCCCCGTTCCTTCAGTTTTTCCTCTTGAACCTTGTCCTACAGGACTTTATCGCAGAGACTCTCAATGTTCTTTCTGCTTCTGTTAAGTTTCAAAGCATGGCATGCTAATCAGTTGTGATACTACTTATCAGGAGCCAGACTATTTCTGACAAGATAGAAGGAACTGAAAATTAAAGTTGTTTTTTTCTGTAAAGTTAGAACAAGACAAACCCCTGACCCCACCAGCGCCCTGCTGTGAGAGTTCCCAGATAAGAACATGTTGAGAAGCACATACTGAGTTGGGTGGTATGATGAGGACAGACAAGGCTGAAAGTGGTCATAAGAGAACTGAGGTGGGACTAGAGAGTGGAGGAGAGGTTTGAAATCGGAGGGTAATTTTTAAAGGTTTTCATAGAAAGTGGAGAAGAGATTCAAATTGGATTAAGTTTTGAATATGAAAAATAGTTTTAACTGAAAGTACAAAAATTGCCAAACTGTACCATGACTATTTAAACATCGTTATATTTATAAGAACTTTAAAACACAGTTCGAAATAGTTTTTGGTTTACTTTGAGAAATCTCTGTAATAGGAACTGGAAATACTCAGAATCTGTAGACTAAAATACTATTATTATTATTAATAATAATAACAATGACAGTAATAAAATAGTTAAAGTGAATTGTTTCCTTGTCTCAGGGGTGGTTTTTCTATGCAGAACAGATTATGCAAAAGTTTACTATTATTAATAGTCTTGTCTAACAGTGAAATCAGTAGAGTGTCCAGCAAAATCGGCCCATTTGTACACTTACAGCAAATCACATACATGGCAAATCACCAAGATTAACACTTTAAATATCTTACAATTTTATTTGCCAATTATACCTAAACAAAGCTGAAAAAAGCCTATAATAATGAATAGGACAAATCACTGATGCATGTAACATGAATGAATCTCAAAATCAGCATGCTGGGTAAAAAAGTCAGTCATAAAGAAGTGCCCACTGTATGATTCTATTTATACAAAATTCTAGAAACCACAGATTATCATATAGTGACAGAAAGCATATCAGTGGCTCCCTGGCTATGGGAGCAAAGGGAAGGATGGTCTACAGGGCGGCCTGGGGAATCTTTGGGGGGAGATGGAAATATTCTCTGTCTTGACTGTGGTTTCACGAGTGTGTAACCACGTGGTTTTCTAAAGGCTGAAGAACAAAATAGGGTTTTGAATTTGCTGTTTCAATAAAGTGAACACTAATCTTTTAAGCCAAGGGGTCAGCAAACTTTTCCTGAAGGCAGTCACATAGTAAATATTTTAGATTCAGGAGGGCACATGGATTCTGTCGAAACTACACTGAAATTTGTCTCATACAATTTCTCCCATGTCATAAAATATTATTTTCCTTTCTATTTTTCCTAACATTTGTAAATGAAAAAGCCATCCTTAACACTATAAGAGGACTTCCCTGGTGGCACAGTGGATAAGAATTTGCCTGCCAATGCAGGGGATATGAATTCAATCCCTGATCTGGGGAGATTTCACATGCCATGGAGCAATTAAGCCTGTGTGCTACAACTACTGAGCCAGCGCTGGAGCCCGGAAGCTGAACTACTGAAGCCTGAACGTCCTAGAGCCTGTGCTCCGCAACAAAAGAAGCCACTGCAATGAGAAGCCCGAGCACTGCAATGAAGAGTAATCCCTATTTGCTGCAGTTATGACCAACCCAGACAGCATATTAAAAAGCAGAGACATTACTTTGCCAACAAAGGTCCGTCTAGTCAAAGCTATGGTTTTTCCAGTGGTCATGTATGGATGTGAGAGCTGGACTATAAAGAAAGCTGAGCACCAAAGAACTGATGCTAAAAGAACTGAGGTGTTGGAGAAGACTCTTGAGAGTCCCTTGGACTGCAAGGAGATCCAACCAGTCCATCTTAAAGGAAATCAGTCCTGAATATTCATTGGGAAGGACTGATGCTGAAGCTGAAACTTCAATACTTTGGCCACCTGATGCAAAGAGCTGACTCATTTGAAAAGACCCTGATGCTGGGAAAGGCGGGAGAAGAAGGGGACGACAGAGGATGAGATGGTTGGATGGCATCACCAACTCAATGGACATGAGTTTGGGTAGACTCCAGGAGTTGGTAATGGACAGGGAGGCCTGGCATGCTGCAGTCCATGGGGTGAAAAGAGTCGGACATGACTGAGCGACTGAACTGAACTGAGAGAAAGCCCACGCAGCAACGGACACCTAGTGTGGCCAAAAATTAAAAAACAAACAAAAAAACACGGTAAGAACTTTTCAACACAGTTTCTGGTCAGAATCCTTTAAATCGCCTTTTCAGCAGTCCTCCAAAATTTAGCATTCAGGTATTTGTTACCAACTCTGTGGATTCATTTTAATTGTTTGGATAGTGATAGGTGACCAAAGAACAGGGTTGATGACGATGAAAAGGGAAAACTGACTTAGAGCCCATAAAAGTAAGAGAAGATAGAGAAGGGATCATTCTGCTGTGGAAACTAAACGAAATCATCCACCTTGATGTGAAAATAAGTACAATCATTGTAAGTACTTGACAGGAGGTCAGGAAAGAAGACAAAGTTAGAGACTGAAGTGCAGAAATAGCTGCGCAGTGGTAAAGGCTGAAGCCATGATGGGCATATGATTTATTTTTTAAGGAAGACACTGAATGTAGAGGAAATGCTGAGTCTCAGGACTCGGCACAGCTGCAGGACACGAACAGGAAGAATCACTTTAGTAAACAAAGGTCAGATGAGAGGACAGCCACAACTGACTACACTCGGGATCCCAGGAGAAGACTCAGCTCCCGGAGGGTGAGGGGGTCCACATCACTCTAAACACATGTTAAGAAGACGTGAAAAGAGCCATTTTTTCACTGCAGATGCAACCATTATCTGGGGAAAACACAAGCAGATCATTCCCTATCCTAAGAGGACTTGTCCCTTGATAGCACTATATATTATATATTTCAGTCTACTGTCATCCCATCCAGAGAGCAGTAAGAAGAGATTTAAATACCTAATACACAGAGTTGTCAAGAAAAAGGGTACCCTGAGGTTAGGGAATGATCTGACTCATGACATGAGATCAGCCAGTTTGATAACTACGTGCTGACACTGGATGGGAGTACTTCATTCATTATTATTCTCATTCAGAGCAAAAGACTGCAGAGAACAGAGTTTAATACCTTTAAACTGTGAATTTCAGGCGTTCCATCTGAAGATACTGAATGAACGTTGACAATTTCACATTTGCTACAATGGGTGTTTCTCCCTGCCAATTTTAAGTCACCTCTGATACCGAGGTCCCTTTAGGAGATGCCCAATTTTTGTACTTTTGACTTATTCCTGTCCCACAGGTTGCTGAAGGCAGCCAGCCAGCCAATGACTCATAACTACTGGGCTTCTACATCTTTTATGCTGCTTTTGAAAGGAAAAAAAAAAATCTAGTAAGCTTTGAAGAAATGCATTTCATCATAACATGGTTAGTCAAATATCAAAGATGATCTAAACGGCTTTGTTTTAGAAATATTTTTGCATGAGTCAATTCCAAAATAAGGACACAGTCCACGTAGACTTTTACAGAAATGTGGAACTCAACACCTTATGATCCACTGCACTGGAAACAGGTATAAATTTTGCACTGAGGAGACAGAGAGATTTGTCACAATTGCCAAGACTGGCAAATTCTGAGATATCTCATCAGCAGACAAAAACTCCGAGTTACTACACTTCTGGGAATCTTTACATTTACAGATCTGAGATAATACAGCATGTAAACAGAAATTAATAATTCCAGACATTAAGAACCATCTAACATATTGTTGTTGTTTTTGTTATTCAGTTGCTAGGTTGTGTCTGACTCTTTGCGACCCTATGTACTGTATGTAGCCTGCCTGGCTCCTCTGTCCATGGGATTTTCTAGGCAAGAATACTGGAGTGGGTTGCCATTTCCTTCTCCAGGGGATCTTCCTGGACCAGGGATTGAACTCAAGTCCTCTGCATTGGCAGACAGATTCTCTACCACTGAGCCGCCAGCGAAGCCCATATTACATATTATCAAAATATTGTTACTATTTTCAAATACTCTTTTCTGATGATTACTGAGCTACTTAGTAGGGAGAAATCATTTTGTACCTTTTTGTTGCAATTCTCTAGAAACAAGGATACTAAGATATCTCCAGTAATGCTCTATAGAAAAGCTAATCTACTAACAAACCTCTAAAATGTATGAATATTTTAATTTTAAAGAACAATAATTTAAAGCAGCCCATTCATTGTTAATATTTATTGCAGAAGGGGGAAAAGGAAATAAAATACAGAGAAGCCACTCCTCATCCCCAAATCTTAACACTCAGAAATCACCACTCTATCTTGGATATAAACTTTCTTAAAACTACAATTTCTAGAGAGGGTTTATTTTCCCCAACCCGCTAATTATGTAAGGACATGTTTCCATATGTAAGCATTTTGTTGGGAAAAAGAGCTGAAGGTTGGATTTACAGTTGGGCAATAGCTGAAGAAACCTTAGATCTTGGTTTGCCTGGGACAGCCCTGGTTTGTTAGAAATTCCTGGTTTTGCCTGTTGTCTCAGCATTTTTATCAACATCACCCCCCCTTTCGTTAGGGCTCATGAAGGATCCAGGCTTCCCTGGTGGCTCAGTGACAAGGAATTTGCCTCCAATGTGAGAGATCCCAGTTCGATCCCTGGGTCAGGAAGATCCCCTGGAGAAGGGAATGGCAACCCACTCCAGTATTCTTGCTTGGAGAATCCCATGGACAGAGGAGCCTGGTGGGCTACATACAGTCCATGGGGTCACAAAGAGTCAGACACAACTGAGTGACTAGCACACACAAGAAGGATCTAGCACTGAGGAATAAATCCTGATGGAATCAGCAGAGCTATTGAGCGTATCTTAAATCTTAATAAAAATCCAGACTCTAACCAGCCCTCTTTATGTAAGGATGGTCTGCAATTTAAATTCTCTCCTAACTATCTTTGATTCATTCATTAAGTTCATAGGTAATAGCTGAATGCCCACCAAGAAGTGCACTTAGGTTCCACTCAGGCAGTGGACAGATAGGCTTGAGTGCTTTCTCCAGCATTTCAGCCCAGTCTTGTGGGTCAACGCTTGGAGCTCCACCAGGAGTTCCTCTGCATCCTAAATCTCAGAACGTTGCCTGAAGGGGAAATAAGTGAAGTGAAAGATGGGTCCAGTGACCGGCTTTACCTAAGTTGGGATATTCTTCCAAATATTTTACCTTTCTTCAACAAAATAAGGTTGTATACTATTCTTTGAAAAGTTTTTGAGTGTCTAGTACATGGAAAATTCTGTGAGTCATAAAATAATATAAAAGGTGGGGTATCTACTTCAAAGATCTTACCCTAGAGTGAAAAATATGAGGCATCTAAATAAAATTAAGTCTTGTGGCTTAAAGTACCTCCTAAGATGCAGGTCCACACTCCCAAAATCTTTCACAACAGAAATTTCCAACTCTGCAATAGTTGGTATGTTTCACATATGGGCATATATTATCTCTTGTGATGAAAGTCAAAGGAAAGAAAAAGATTAAATTTCACATGTTGATTCCATAATCGAAATTTCAGAACACAATTATATATATTATACTGGTAGTAACATGTAAATTTCTCTTTGAATAACCATATCATCAAGTCAATTAATTATTTTCCTTTTATTTTTTAAAAGAACACTTTAAATAGAGCATTTCTTTTCCTTAGACCAAAACAAATATAAAAATCAGCAAAATGGGTATTATATTGTTTTATATTTGGAGCCTAAAAACACTTAAAAAGCAGAGATATTACTTTGCTGACAAAGGTCCGTCTAGTCAAAGTTATGGCTTTTCCAGTAGTCATGTATGGATATGAGAGTTGGACCATAAAGAAAGCTGGGCACTGAAGAATTGATATTTTTGAACTGTGGTGTTGGAGAAGACTCTTGAGAGTCCCTTGGACTGCAAGGAGATCCAACCAGTCCATCCTAAAGGAAATCAGCCCTGAGTATTTATTGAAAGAACTGATGTTGAAGCTGAAACTGCAATACTTTGGCTGCCTGATGCGAAGAACTGACTGATTGGAAAAGACCCTGATGCTGGGAAAGATTGAAGGCAGGAGGAGAAGTGGATGACAGAGGAGATGGTTGGATGCCATCACTGACTTGATGGACATGAGTTTGAGTAAACTCTGGGAGTTGTTGATAGACAGGGAAGCCTGGTGTGCTGCAGTCCATGGGGTCACAGAGTTGGAAATGACTGAGCGACTGAGCTGAAGAACACCATTTATTATCTTCTGTTCTTTTAGGAACTGCTCAATTCTTAAGATTGATAATTTAACAAAAAATCTAAATAAGGATTTCATTCTATCCCTAAACTTAATTTTCTTGACTGGCTATAACCATTCTCTTGTAGAGAATGAAATTTACAGTCATATATCTTGGAATTGAATATGCAACTGGTAGTATTAGTATAATAAGTACATACTAATTAGTATAGTTAGTATGATAAAGTGCTTTGCTACTTGCTAAATACTGTTATATTGAGCTATATTTATATGCACCTCAGTTGCTTCATCTATAAAATGGGAACCAGTACCTGTCACCTCAATGGATTACAAGGCTCTGATAAAACAAAGGCAAGGTGCTTTTGCAAACTGTAAATGTGCTTCATAAATATAACGAGGTACTGTTTTTAAGCTAAAAGGGTTTGCAGAAAGCTAGTCTCATCCTTAACCTGGTTGGCTTCTTTCTTTGCACAGCACATTCCTACCAGTTGAGGTAGCCTGCCACAAAGTCGTGTTCCGAGAAATAATGTAACACTATGAAGCCAAGCAGGATCTTGGTGGTTGAATATTTACCATGGCTAAGAACCACTTCTTTCCCAGAACTGGTAAAGAACACAAACCAAGGTGCTGTTCTGCCTTGGTGTGATTACAAACACAAGTCTTAACCATTTCTCTTAAGACCTGGGCATCAGTTTTTTGTGCTTTTTTTTTTACTGATACGGTTTATTCTGCATTTGAGTCATTTCACAAAAGGGAGATGTCACTTCAGTGGTTCCCAGTACCTTCAGAAGACAGAATACAACTTGTAACTTGGCTAATTAATAAAGCCTTTCGTGGATTGGTCCTGAATGTCACCACTCCCTGACTCAGACTCCACACTCCAGGCAAAATGAACCACCAGGCACTTTCAGTTCCTCCAAACGAGCTGTGCTTTTTCTCAGGTTTGACCTGTGGAGTTGCTGTTCCTCCTCCCCTAGGCTGGCTGGGCCTTCTCGTTAAGTCTAAGCTTCCTCCAGGGCACTGAGATGTTTCTGCAGCTACCCTCCCACTTCATCCTGGGTTAGGTAACCCAACACCTTGTCCCTGCGCCCTAGACTCCCCCCTTTTGTAGCATTTATTATGCTCTATGCTCACGGCCAGTTTTCTAGTTGGTGTCCTACATCACACTGCAGATAGTAAACGTCTCAAAAGCAAGACAACTGGATTTTTACACTGCCATAAGCCCAGCACAATGCCCTGTGAAGACCCAAGTCCTTCATAGGTATCTGTTGAGTGGATGAAGGAATATATAAAGCTTCCTCAAATCTGTATCACCTGGGGCCTTGAAAAATAAGGGCAAGAAGAATCAGGATCCCACTATGAATGGCACTGATGCCTTAAGGACCTACTCTTAACTAAGAAATGGGTATAGCTGTACCATCTGTGCCATTGTTTTTACTATGCCTTACCAGAAATCTAGAAGACAAATTGGGGCGCTCTCTTTGGCAGCTGCTCCTGTGAGTCAGATCCCAAGTAAGTAAGGGTAGGAGGGAATGTAATCACAAATTTTTATAGGTTATTAAGTTGCAATAAAAACCACCTATAGTGGGAGGGGATGAAATGCTTGTTATGGGAAAGGCAATAAAAACTGAACCCTTTGTGTGCAAGTTTAAAGCCCTTGGCTGCATATGTGAAAGCATGATACATTTTTACTATCCTATTGGTTTAAAACATTTTAATTTAAGTATATGAGGCAATAGCTATGTCTAAGAAGAAAATTTGCTAATATTAAGGAATAAACTCCAAACACCAAATTTTGTACATTTGCAAATCTTTCAATGCAGAAAGTAGTTTGTACTTTAATTTCTCCATCAAATCAGAATGAGAGTCGTTTTGGGTAGAGTATTCTTGGTTGTAGATTCTTCCCTTTCATCACTTTAAATATATCATGCCACTCCCTTCTGGCTTGCAGAATTTCTGTTGAAAAATCAGCTGATAGCCTGATGAGAGGTCCCTTGTATGTTATTTGTCATTTTTCCCTTGTTGCTTTAAATATTTTATCTTTGTCATTAATTTTTGTCAGTTTGATTACTATGTATCTTGGTGTGTTCCTCCTTAGGTTTATCCTGCCTGGGACTATGCACTTCCTGGATTTGGTTGACTATTTCCTTTCCCATGTAAGGGAAGTTTTTAGCTATTATTTCTTCAAATATTTTCTCTATTCCTTTCTCTCTCTCTTCTCCTTTTGGGACCCCTATAACGTGAATGTTGGTGTGTTTAATGTTGTCCCAGAGATCTCTTAGGCTGTCTTCATTTTTTCTCCCCCCATCTTTTTTCTATATTCTGTTTTGCAGCAGTGAGTTCCATCATTCTGTTTTCCAGGTCACTTATCTGTTCTTCTGCCTCAGTTATTTTGCTCTTCATTCCTTCTAGTGTACTGTTCATCTGTTTCTTTGTTCTTTAGTTCTTCTAGGTCTTTGGTAAACATTTCTTGCCTCTTCTCCATTCTTTTTCTGAGATCCTGGGTCATCTTCACTATCATTATTTTGAATTCTATTTTTTCTGGAAAGTTGCCTACCTCCACTTCATTTAGTTGTTTTTCTGAGGTTTTATCTTGTCCCTTCATCTGGGACATAACCCTCTGCCTTTTCATCTTGATTAACTTGCTGTGATGTGGTTTTCCTTCTGCCTGCAGGATTTTAGTTCTTCTTGCTTCTTCTGTCTGCCCTCTGGTGGATGAGGCTAAGAGGCTTGTGTAAGCTTGCTGAAGGGAGGGATTGGTGGTGGGAAAAAACTGGGTCTTGCTCTGATGGGCAGGGCCAGGCTCAGTAAAACTTTAACTCAATTGTTGGCTGATGGGTGGGGCTGTGCTCCTTCCCTGTTAATTGTTTGGCCGGAGGCAACCCAGCCCTGGAGGCTACAGGCTCTATGGTGGGGCTCATGGTGACCTCCAAGAGGGATCACATGAAGCGGGCACCTCCCAGGACTTCTGCTGCCAGTGTCCCCATCTCTACAGTGGGCCACTGCCGATCTAGGCTTCCACGGGAGACCCTCCCGCACTAGCAAGGAGGTCTTGTTCCATCTCCTGTGGGGTCACTGCTCCTTTCCCCTGTGTCCTGGTGCGTGCAAGATTTTGTTTGTGCCTTCCGAGTCTGTTTCTCCCAGTCCTGTGAAAGTCCTGTAATCAAATCTCGCTGGTCTTCAAAGTCAGATTCCCTGGGGATTCCTAGTCCTTTTGCTGGATTCCCAGGCTGGGAAGCCTGACATGGGACTCAGAACCTTCACAACAGTGGGAGAACTTCTTTGGTATTCTTGTTCCCCAGTTTGTGGGCTGCCTACCCGGCAGTTATGGGATTTGACTTTATCATGGTCGCGTCCCTCCTACTGTCTCATTGCGGCTCCTCCTTTGTCTTTGGATGTGGGGTATCTTTCTTTGGTGGGTTCCAGCATCCTCCTGTTGGTGGCTGTTCAACAACTACTTGCAGTTTTGGTGCTCTCACCAAAGGAGATGAGCACATGGCCTTCTACTCTGCCAGTCTGTACCTTGACTTTAAATTTTACCACCCTTATAAGAGAAGGCATATTTTACATTATTCTAACCTAGCCTATAATTTTCAGAACAGATGAATATGTGGGGAATTCCCTGGTAGTCCAGTGGTTAGGACTCAAGAGATTTCACTGCAGTGGGCCCAGGTTCAATCCCTGTTGGGGAACTAAGATCTCACAAGCCATGTGGCATGGCCAAAAAAAGAGATCTTATAAACAAATGAAAATGTGTGATTTATAAGACAAAGACATGAAATCTCACATTCTCTGAAAAAAATAATCTAAAAAATATTAGAGAAAATTGTTTGTATAAGGAAATGTTTGCACAGTTAATAAAAACAATCTAGAAATATTTATTTACATGGTATTGGTGAAAAATAGTGAATTTCTGTATTCTATCACATGGCAAAAGGATGACTGAGATCCTTTGCTTCATTTGTCAATAATAACAAAATCTGGACCCCAAGAAACATCAGACCATTAGTTGCACATTACATGGGGTAAAACAGATTGCTTTATGCTTGCCTATTTTTTTTCCCCTCAGGAATTTTGGACACATATCTCTGTAGGGTACATATTATTTCCTTGTTCCTACATACTTTTTGCACAGATGTGAAATACTAGTGAATCCAATCATAGCAAGTGATGATAGAATTCACAGGAAGGGAACAGCTATTGATGGTCTTTTCCACTTTATTAAAACTTCAATATAGAAAGCTGAAGCAGTGGCTTCCTGAGCATTTATCTTTTGTTTTTAAAAAAGTAGTAGCTACATTTTAAGGACCTTCCTGGTGCTGCAAGCATAGTTACTGCCTATGATAGTATGATTTATATTAAGAAATAAATATTCGGTCTTCACTCCCATTCTGGCACAGAGTTCTTAGAACTCTTGGAGATTTGTTTTGTGAGGAAAGGAATAAAAGTAAAGGTATTTGTGGTTAGGTAAATGAGGTGACCTTTGGAAAGTACCAGGATGGGGGTGAGATAACAGTGGCGCCACTTTTGGTCCCACCTCCTGACTTCCAGGGAGGAGAGAGAAGCTGGTGGCTGAATCAATTGCTAATGACCAGTGATTTCAACAACCATGCCTATGTAGCGAAGTTTCCCTAAAAACCCAAAAGGACCTGGCTGGGAGACTTTCTAGGTTGGTGAACACACTGAAATTCAAGAAGAGTGATAGATCTGGAAGAGGGGTGAACCTTCTGCCCCTTTCCCATACCTTGCTCTTGCATCTCTTCCATCTGGCTATCCCTGATATCCTTTTATAATAAACCAATCATCTTGTAAGTAAATGCATCTTTGAGTTTTGCTGTAGTCAATTAATTAAACTGAGGAGGGGGTCTTGGGAATCCCGGATTTGTAGTCAGTTAGAAGCGCAGGTAACAACCTGGGCTTGCAACTGACATCTGAAGTTGGAGGCAGGTGCTGAGATGGGCAGTCTTATAAGATTGAACATTTAACCTGAGGAATCTCATATAATCTCCAGATAGATAGTGTCAGAATTGCGGTAAACGGCAGGATATCCAGCTGGTGTCCTGAGAATTGCTAGTTGGTGGTAAGTGGAAAACACTATCCCCCCACCCCCACACACATTGGAATCTGGCCTCAGAAGACCCATTACTGCCTAACTCACAAGTATGTGTCTTTAATAAGCTGTATGGTGGAGCTGATCTCTGCACAAGAACCTGATAAAATAAGTGCTGGATTAGAAAAGTGCTTATTTACTATAGTAGCAAATCAGACAAGGTTAGTGGGATTCCCTGAAGTGTAAATATAAGAATCAGCACACAAAAGAGGAAAGGCAATTTCTACCTCACTGCATTTCTGAATGTGCCATGACTGTATTAGGAACTTTGCAAACACTGTCATTGAAATCTTTGAACGACTCTATGACGCCTTCCTTCAGAGGGATTGAGGCGTCTCTTCAAGCACCCAGTTTTCCTAGCAGGCTCAGAAACCTAGGTGTGAAGTGGCTGGAAGCACAACAGTTTGTACTTCCCTTACCTTGGGGCAGTGGATTAACTGGACGTGATGGTAAAGTCCAGGTGACATCAGGTGGGCCGGAGAGCACCAAGAGCTGCCTAGGATGGATCATCTACGCACACAGAGGTCCCCAGGAGGGGGACCACCTTGGATGACCCTTCTCTCTCCTCCTCCCCATCCCCAGTCCAATCCATTACCAAATCCAGTCAATTTTACCTCCAAAATATTTCTTGAACCTTGGACGTCTTTCCAAATCCATTGCTCACACACTAGCCAAAGTTACCACAATTTCACACCTTCGTCATGGCAGGAAACTCTGTATCACCCTGCCCCTACTCTCGTCCCCTCCTGTCCTACAATAATTAATTCTCTATAATACGAAGTGTCACTTCACTCCCTACAACCCTTTAAGGCTTACCAGTATTTTTTAAGACAAAGGGCCCAATCCTGCCATGATTTATAAGTATGACGTGGACTATCCACTTTTCCAAGCTCATTTGTCACCACTCAGCTTACACTCTTCAAATTCAGCTATCCTGGTTTTGATTCCTGGGTTGGGAAGATCCCCTTGAGAAGGAAACAGCAACCCACTCCAGTATTTTTGCCTTGAGAATCCCATGGACAGAGGAGCCTGGAGGGCTATGGTCCATGGGGTCGCAAGAGTCGGACACAACTTAGCGACTAAACCAACGATGAATGTATATCATAAGGGTATGATGGCCAGGCACAATTCTAAGAGCTGCTTCCTTAAACACTGCTGCTCCCTCCAGAAAACGCTTCCAAAATGCATAATCCCTTCTGGGCTTATTGGTACCACTTAGGCCAACATCTGACCTCTCTTCCTCAGGAATCCCCCAAATTTAGATAACTTTCTTCTGTTTGTGCTTTTTTATATAATAGCACCCTGCAGTATCCTCTTGTAGAACTTCTGCAATTTTTAACAAGGTCTGTGTTACTGTCTTATTAAAATGTGCCTCCCACAGTAGCAGCAGCCTCTGTGATTTTTCACGTTCGGTTTGGGACCATTTCTGTCGTGCTCAGAACCGGGCACAGTGACCTACATAATAAATATCTCTGAGTGAATAAATGATGAGGGAGGGTGCCTGTTGAAATCTTTTCACTTATAACCTAAAATATGACTTGGAAATGTGTTACTTATGAAGGTAACAAACAGACTGAAATTTATTAGAAACTGGAGAGAATCTTTTAATTAAAGACACACTGATCTACAACGTAGTTAAAATAAATTTAACAGTTTGTTCTATGAAGACAGAACATCTGGAAAACCAATGACAAAGGATCATTTAGGTAGTCAGAGAGAGACAAGAATCTGTCAGGGATTCTCCATTATTAACCAGTGACCCAAGTACTTTATTTCTTGATGTCCTCTTCCATCTTTAAATTTAGAAATTTATTGGTCCCCCCAACCCAAAGTGGAGACAAGGTGCTTTATCAGATGATTTCAGCTTAATGGAAATACCATTTTTGAGTATTTTTTTCCAGCTTAATTTATAGTCACTAAAGAATCTGAACCATCTCTTGATCCAACTGCTGACTATCCATTTCACTCTAAAATCAGGGAGACATCAGGGGCTGTGAAAAGTACATAGATCTCTACCCAGGAGACCTGGATTCTAGTCTCAGCTCCGTCACTATGTAGCGCTGAAAAACTAGGGTCCTACTTTCTCATGTGCAAAATCAAGGTGTGCTGTAGACTGGCTTTTATATGAATTTTTCTAGAATTAAAGTTTGAATTTTTTTCTATAGTTGCAGAACATAACATAGCTGCAGATATTTTGTGTTCTCTTAAAGCCTATCACAAAGAAGGTTAACTTTACAAATTTACTTTCTGTAGACAACTGGTCTATTTCCCAGCCACACACAAATCTCATTGTAAATTAACACATCATGAATACCTAAGCAGTGAATTAGCTTTCTGGAGCTTTGTTGTTTTTTTTTTTCATTTATTTTTATTAGTTGGAGGCTAATTACTTTACAATATTGAAGTGGGTTTTGTCATACATTGACATGAATCAGCCATGGAGTTACATGTATTCCCCATCCCGATCCCCCTCCCACCTCCCTCTCCACCCGATTCCTCTGGGTCTTCCCAGTGCACCAGGCCCAAGCACTTGTCTCATTGGAGCTTTGTTAAGTGTGAGTTTTTGAGCCTGCGAAGTTAAGTATCAAACTCTGATCTGTGGTGCCCCCAAAGATAAAAGCAGTTTCTACAATACATTCAATAGAGAAGGGCATGACAACCCATTCTAGTATTCTTGCCTGGAGAATCCCATGGACAGAGGAGCCTGGCAGGCTATAGTCCAGAGGGTTGCAAAGAGTCAGACATGACTGAAGTGACTGAGCACAATATATTTAATAGTTGAGAAAAATCATATAGTTCCACCTTCTCCTACACATCATAAAGATACTACTGAATCCAACCACAGCAAGTGATGACAGAATTCACAGGAAGGGAAGAATTATACCTTCTTTCTGAAGTGCTTTCTCATTTAGGCTGGCTCATGGCCTACATGTGAGAGTGGTAACAGGGGAGAATTAAGAAATAGATCTTTAATAGTGATTTTTGTTCTTCTTGTTACAGAGAGCTGAATTTTATGTGTTAGAGAAGATAGAACATCTCTAGTAAATGTTAACTGTATTTGTTTATAAATAAAGGAGATGAATTTTAGGGTTAGTTCTAACTCATAAATTAAATAGGAAAACATTCTATACATACATCCATCTGTCCAAATAATTGGGATCTTAAAATACCCACAACAGCCTGCATCAATTTCTTAGTCCAGAGAAAATTAAATATTTTAAACTCAGGCTTTTTCTATTTTAGGCTGATTACTGTTTTTCTTCATCTATACTATAACTTTTGGTTTTCATTACAGAAGCCTCATTTTATTTTTTTTTAACATTAAAGAATCCTTGCCTCCTTGTTTTCATTATAATCCTCTAGGAACTGAAACAGAAATTTTATTTTCCAATAAATCCTCTCAGATTTGCCCAAAGTTGATTATTCAGTTTCTAAGTACTGGGAACACAGGACAGACCATTCTGACATCAGTGGGGTCCTTATCAATTCACTTCAAGAACAGCAGACTGGATCTCTCTGTCTTTACTAGCTTTTTCCCCAGTGTGTGTATGTGTGGGGGTTGAGGGGGGCATGTAGAGAGTCGTTTAAATTTAGGATACACCAGTATAAGTCAACATGTTGGAAAGGTACAGTAAACCTTTCATTATTCTTAGCATTCATTCACGTAGTCATTCATTCATGGATCCAATCATTTATTCAGTATTTACTGGGCATAGGCATTGTTAAGAGTTTGGAACAGAGAGAGAAAACACATAACACTTATTTTCAAGTGGCCACCAGGTGAGTGAGAGAAAAACAAAAGTAAATGATATTATAGCAGATGAATCAGGAAAATAATCATATTGCAGGAAAGGCATCAAAAAGCGGTTGGGGGTAAGAAGAGAAGATCCCTTGTAAGAGCTGACTTCTAAGTGAGTTTTTTAAAAACAACTCGGAAGCCACATGGTAGGCAGGAGGAAGGAGGAAAGGGCAGCACAAGAAGGTACCCAAGAGGACCAGACAACACGCCCGTGCTCTGACAGCCCACTGGAGAAGGGGAGCGATGCTTTGGATATCAGACTGAACCGAATCTTCATGCAACACATCATTTTCACTGTACAACTAAAGGGAATCACAGATGGTTACTAAATGGACCTTACTGTTCCCAATGAGAACCTCAGAAGCCCCAAATGACTCCTGTCGATTGTTCAAAATTGTAGTACCAAGAAGTGTGATTAGATTTCACATTCTTGGATTGGCCAAAAGGTTTGTTCATGGTTTTCCCATAAGATGGTACAGGAAAATCCCACCAAACTTCCTGACCAACCCAAAACATTGTAGAGCGCTGCTTTAGGGGGTGGGGCTGAGGAATTCTGAACACTTTTAAAGCTAATACACTTCCAGTGAGTGCAAGAATCAGAGTGACTTTAGTGAAGTGAAAGTCGCTCAGTCGTCTCCAACTTTTTGCAACCCCATGGACTATATAGTCCATGGAATTCTACAGGCCAGAATACTGGAATGGGTAGCCTTTCCCTTCTCCAGGGGATCTTTCCAACCCAGGGATCGAACCCAGGTCTCCCACACTGCAGGTGGATTTTTTACCAGCTGAGCCACAAGGGAAGCCCCTTAAAGAGTGACTTTAAGAAAGGCTTAATAAAGTTGTTTAGGTGGTGAATCAACAACAAGACAGTCTGCTGATTTTGAAAACAATCCAAATTTGTATTACGAAAACAGAAAAAAAACTTGAAATGGTTCAGGCAAGGGCTGGAGTCAACCTATAAAGTTAGTTTTCTAATTTCTTACCCAGGATTCAAGCTGTTAGTAAGTCTTGCTTTGGTTTTGTCTACTGGGCGACTATATGAACTATTTATCCAGCTGAGGAGAGACTTTTCTAAGCTATAAACTGTTTAGCAGTCCCTTTTGTAATAAATCAAATGTCTAATAAGATTATTGTTAGTTAACAAGCAAAGTCTCAAATGCTTTATAGGAGGCCTACAGAGTAAGTTCAAAGGGTAATAATAGCCCTGATTGAGGATGGGCTTCCCTACTGATGATGGCTGGCTCGTCTCTGGCCTGAGGGAATTTAGAAAAACAGTCAAACCATAGTAGCTACAGGAAAGTGCAAAAGGGTATTCTGTCCAGGTCATTGGGAAGTCTAAGGAGGTGAACCCATGTATTACTCGGTTACTATAATTTTGGAAATAAGTGACAATAATCTACAAGATGGACACGTGACTCTTCTGTAAGGTTGGAAGACTCCTCATATGTTGGAAAATCAAAATCTTGGTAATATGAAAAAAGATATAGTAATATTAGTATATTTCTTGTTGCCCTCATGAGAGACACAACTGTTCAAATACCAGGCATTTCCCCTGTTGTTTCCACGCATCTTCCCTATAAAAGTGGCCCATAAACGACAGAGCCAAGTCCCATAACAAATCCTGTTTCCAGTTCAATGCTGCAAACATAGATTAAGTCACATCTTGGAATTCTTCCACTGAGAAAACTTACAAGAAGCGAAGCAACTTTTCAAAGCCTAGCAAAATAAACATTTGCTCCATGACTTACTGAATTTGGCACTTGGAAAATATGCACTTCCAGTAAACTGAGTGAGTTATCCGAGGCACCGACTTCACCTTCCTGGTTGCTTAAGGCCACCCGACTACCCTGGAAAGCTATCCTTCCTTTTTCCCCTGACCCCGCCACGAAGTCGATGATTTGCGGCAAAGCATGTAACCTTCAGCTATTAGAATAGCTCTTAAGTGGAACAATGCTGCCGGCTATCACACACGTCTTAGCGCCAATGCATGATAATTAAATATGTTCTTTTTAATATAAATGGTTTGGTAGTACATGCTGGAAAACTATGAAGCATGTAAATAATTTGAAAAGGTCAGCTTGGGATGAGGTGTTGAAAGTTGTGAGTCATTTCAAGAGACTCCCCTAAATTGAGGAGGTCTGTGGGAGAGAAGTGGAGACATTGGGAATTTCAAATAGATTTAGTTCGACAAGAATTTACCGAGGACCTTCTGCCAGCCTTGTAATTAAGCATTCCAGCAGTACAAAAGAAGTGGAAGAGTGGGTCTTCAGGGAACTGGTTGGGAAAGAGCCCCAGGTGGTGTAGGATATGCCAAGAGAGTGAAAATACAGAACACAATGTGGGGGTTGGCACCAGGAGATTACAGTAAACTATAGAGGTACAGAAGGTTTCAGGGAAGTGGGACATTTAATGCTGGATCCTTAAGGGAGGTAAGATTTGGGGAAAAAATTTAAAGGGGAACACGCTTACACATGAACATAGCAGTGTGGTGGGAGGCAAGGAGATGGGAATGAAAGAAAACCCCTCTGTATTGTAAACACCGTAATGGCTGTATTTGTTCCTTCTAGCCAATATGCCCAAGCAATAGTGCTTTCCATGTTTCGGTGACCTGGTTACCAGGAAAAGCTTTAGCACAAAATACATTTACTCAAAATAAATCTGGAGACTTATTTAAGGCCATGCAACCCTTCTCTTCCTCTCTCTCTCTTTTTTTTTAATAGTAAAACTACCCTTTATTGAGTGTCCACTTATGTGCCAAATGCTGGGCTAAGCACTTTATATGTGCTATTTCGTTTACTGGGACTTTGGGATGGCATTGAAACCTGGAATTCAAACTTGGGCCTGATTCCAAATCCCCAGCTCTTCGCTGTAATTTATCAAGACTAGTGTTGCTTGACGTGGAACCCTGCTCAATGTCACGTGGCAGCCTGGATGGGAGGGGAGTTTGGGGGCGAATGGATACATGTATATGTAGGGCTGAGTCCCTCTGCTGTTCACGGAAACTAACACCACATTGTAAATTGGCTATACACCAATACAAAATAAAAAGGGTTTGAAAAAACTGTTTTGAAAAAATAGTTGCCTGACTCTCTCTGGACCTTGAGGCTTTTCAATGCCTTCAGGTTTCCCCATCTACTAATGCTGTGTTGTGATGCTCCAAAATTACAGCTTCCACTGTATCTCCTAAATACACTCCTGATCCATGCAGAGAGCATGGTAAAGCCTGCTCTGGGGGCCAACAGTGTTACATAACAGGACTTACTCAGAGTGAATGATAGGCACGTTTAAAGGCCAGTGTTTACATATCATGACAGCAGCCTGTAGTTTAAAATGCCTGGGAAGTAACACACTTGGGGAGCATCAAAGTTCGCTCCTCTCTCCTCGCAGAGATTCAGGGGAGGTATATCTTGAGAGTTAACACCTGAACAGGAAGTACAGAGAAAAGCAGTGTTGTGACGCTCTTTTCTCTCCTCTGTTGGTTTTATCTACAAAGTTTTGTTCACTCTGAGGTCTGCTCTGCCCACAACAAGGAGGCTGAAACTCCACATCTCTGAGGGACTGTCCCAGCTGCAGACACTTGCAAACTTCCCATTCGAAGAGAAAGGTAATTTTAATACAAAACAATGAAAACATCCCTTTTGATGTTTATCATCCAAACTCATACAAACTCAAATATAAGAGAGTATTATGGAAAACTGTGGAGTCAAATATTTTTATGTACTTCCCCTGACCTAAAACCAGTCCATCTAAAATTTTTCTTCCTCACTGAATGTCAGGAATGCTGAAGTTTGTTATGAACAGATTTTTTTTTGGGGGGGAGGAAAACTCCATTTTGCTTTTGTTCCTCTGTCATCTTTTCTATCCTTGAGTTAACCTCAGGAGTCTGCACTAGAGGAGAAAATGTTTTCTAAACAGCTATGGTAAAGTCACCCCTGGAGCTTCCTCAATCTCCAGATCTAGTTATTTTTGTCCTAGTTTGGCTCACAGTGCACCTATCTTGGTAAGTGATATGAAGCAAATAAGTTTAAATTTTCTTTTGATGCAGAAGTACTAGACTGGCCTAAAGTGAAATTGAAACTTTACACTGTGAACCTAATATGAACCCCACTTACCTGGGAGAGAAAACCAAGGCACACATCTTAAAAAATTAATTTTGTGGTGCTTTTGGATGGATGAACTCAAAATAAATGCACCAGAAAATAAATGCGATGGGAAATCTCAGGATGAAGGCCAAAAAAATACATCAAAAGAGCTAGTCTAAGAGACATTCAGTTTGCAATGCCAATGATATAATGGAACTCACTGATGGCTACTCAAACAATACAGCTAAAATCTTCTATTTTTTAAATTTTTAAAAATAAATAGACAAGGAAGTAAAAGCAAATGAAGCTGGAGCTTCCTTTGTTTCCTTTTAGATGTGGTCATCACTTATCTTCTCAATGAGCTTCCATGACCACTTACTTTTCATTCTCGTGAACTTGGCATTTATCACTTTCTTATGTGCTACATAATTTTCTTATTATGTTTATTTGTAATATGTACCACCACCACCCCCAAAGCCCTATACCCAACCAAATGCAAGTTTCTCAGGGGCAGGTATTTTGGTCTGTTGTGTTCATTGATTTATCTTAAGTACATATAACAGTTCCTGAAACAGAGCGAATTAGTTAATCAATTAACATTAAGCATCTGCTAGTGCTAACTAGAGGAAGTTCATAGCTCAGGAACAGAGAAGCAATTATAGACCAATTCACAAATGAAATAAAATTTGTAAAATGGGAGTGAATAACAGTAATAACAAAAGATAAGCATTTACTGAATGCTTACTAGGTACTACCACTCTGAAATGCTTTAGCTACATCGCCTCATGCAATCCTCACGACAGCACTGTGAGATCTGTACCATTATCACGCTCACTTTACAGATGAGGAAACTGAGGCCCGGGGGTATGTTGGGTGCTCAGCTGCTTCAGTCCTATCCAACTCTGCAACCCCTTGGACTGTAGTCCGCCAGGCTCCTCTGTCCATGGGATTGCCCAGGCAAGAATACTGGAGCAGGTTGCCATTTCCTCCTTCAGGGGATTTTCCCAACCCAGGGATCTAACCACGTCTCCTGCGGCTCCTGCATTGGCAGGCGGATTCTTTAACATTGAGCCACTTGGGGAGCTTGGTATGTTAAGTAACTTGTCTTAAATCATAGAACTAGCAAATGGCAAGCCAGGATTAGAACCCCAGAAGTGTGCTGAAGAGCTTGTGCTTGCTATTCGCATACCCTGGAAGGTGGATAACAGAAGCGAATGGATTTTACTATATTCACTTTCTCTCCAGCAGTAGGAGAAATGGAGGGCGGTCTGGAGGGTCCCTTTTTAAGATGTCAATATCCTGGCAAGAGCCACACCCGAGACTAGCACCTTGAGACCATCCTGGGGGATTAAGTGACACTGAGCCCCACTCAAAAACAAAGCATAGTTAAGGGGTGGGGTAAGTGAGTCAAGAGAAGGAAAAAGACATAGGAAGCTGAGTGGGGAGCCACTAAAGATACACTTTTACATACAAGCTGGAACCAAGATTGCCGGGAGAAATAGCAATAACCTCAGATATGCACATGATACCATTCTAATGGTATAAAGTGAAGAGAAACTAAAGAGCCTCTTGATGAGGGTGAAAGAGGAGATTGAAAAAGGTGGCTTAAAACTCAACATTCAAAAAACTCAGATCATGGCATCTGGTCCCATCACTTTATGGCAAATAGGAGAAAAAGTGGAAGCAGTGACAGATTTTATTTTCTTGGGCTCCAAAATCACTGCAGTCGGTGACTACAGCCACAAAATTAAAAGATGCTTGCTCCCTGGAAGGAAAGCTGTGACAAACCTAGACAGCATATTAAAAAGCAGAGATATCACTTTGCCAACAAAGGTCTGTATACTCAAAGTTATCAGTTTTCCTGTACTCATGTGATGTCTTCATGGATGTAAGAGTTGGACCATAAAGAAAACTGAGTGCTGAAGAATTCATGCCTTCGAATTGTGGTGCTGGAGAAGTCTCTTGAGAGACCCTTGGGCTGCAAGGAGATCAAACCAGTCAATCCTGAATGTTCAACTCTGAACATTCATTGGAAGGATTGATGCTGAAGCTGAGGCTCCAATTCTTTGGCCACCTGATGCGAAGAACTGACTCACTGGAAAAGACCCTGATGCTGAGAAAGATTGAGGGCAAGAGAAGGGGGCGACAGAGGACGGGATGGTTGGATGGCATCACTGATTCAATGGACATGAGTTTGAGCAAAGTCCTGGAGACAGTGAAGGACAGGCAAGCCTGGCATGCTGCAGCCCCTGGGGTCGCGAAGAGTCGGACGTGACTTAGCAGCTGAACAACAACAATCTTGAAAATGTTACTAGCCGGTTCTGTCACTAACAGCAATGATCATTTCCTGACCTGCATTTTGCCAGACTACTTTCAGCCATTAGAATAAGATTAGAAGAGGTAATTCAATGGAAATTCATGGTTTCTCACTGTTAAATAATGCTATTTTATTATTTTCACTTTTTTTTCTCCCCACAAAGAGGTATGAGGTGGTAATGCACCATGACCAGATCAAACAGTGCTAATAAATAACAATAGTTATTTGGAACTAACCTAGAACAAACAGTGCTTTCTCTCTTTCTGGCCCTGTGTGTGTATGCTAAGTTGTACATCATCAGTTATAAACAGGAGACGGCTTCTCTGCTTGAGGAGCAAGGCCCTGGTTAGCATTTGGAAAATGCCTATGAAATATTTCAGTAACAGACTTTTATTTCCACAACTATATTCTGTCCAGGAACATCAAAGCATAGAAAAGCATAAGGGAACAATTATGACACCTGACCTATGCAACATAATATATATTCCACATATATGTGCAACACAAGTAATCATCAACAACTTTCCCTGTCAAACCCGTTTTCTCCTCGCTTTTTTTACTGAAAGGCCCAGAAAGAAGAGAAAAGTCACACAAAGTCATTGACTTTATTGCAATCTAGTCTCTCTTGTTTCAGAGCCAGGAAAACATTTCTTGATTTAATTTTACTGGTAAATAAAACACTTCTGAAGTTCAATAACAAGTGAATGGTCCAAGTTTCATTCTTTCCCCCCTCTTTAAGCCATACTGACCTTTATAGAAGCAAAAGAACAACATCTGACATTTCGTGGAAAATAAAGAAACATAATTTAGCAATTTCTAACCAATGGCCGCACGCTACAGCTTTGGAGTTGCTCAACTCTTTCCAGACACAAATGTCTCACAAGCATGCTTCATATTCTTCTTCAAATAACAAGTAAATAAACACAGTTTTAATTAGATGAGCCTGTCTCACATACTTGGCTGATGTCATCCTTGCCTCTCTAGGGGGGAAAAAATCAATTAAAAAAAAAAAGAAAGGAAAAACACAAGATACAGACATTGTCTCAAACGCTGAGCTGCATTTTTTGCAGTGCAACTCCATAAAGCTGAAACTGCAGGTCCTGACTCGGTTAATCAGATTGCTTGCCCAACTCACACACCATAAAGAAGAAATACAACCGTGAACCCGGGGGCGGGGTGTGGGGGTGGGGGCTGACATGTCTTTTGCCTTGCTCCATGTCATCTGCTCACACGCCCTATTTCTCCACATGGAACAAAAATCTCCTCTTGTCTCCATCTCAGCCACGGGACCAACTGGCACTGCTTCTATTTTTGGTGAAAATTTCCGAGAGCCTGGCGAATGGATGGGCATACTCAACAAATTCGGAGAGAAGGTGCACAGAGCATTTCCCATGGGGACTGAACTTCTCTTTTGATTTTTCATGGCTTGTTTTTAGTTCCAGTTGGGGAACAGGGATAAGCACCGTTCCCCACGCTCCCTATCTGCCAACTGCTTTATCTCTCCTGTCTCTGGCAGCATCTCATTTGCTTCTGCACGGCCACATTGCACGCAGGTTGCCAAGCGCAGCTGAGGAGGTTCTGACCTGACTTGCCAGCATGTGCTTTCCCCCATCGAGCACGGCTAACTGGATTTCTGCCTGCTCTCAGGCTGTCGATCTGAGCAAGGCTGAAGCCTGTTTTGGAGTCATCCAGATCATCCCGAAGGGCCAGCCTCTCCCCCTCCTCCCTTCTTGGACATGCTGCAGACTGGAGGTCACTTGAGGGGATGGCTCTTCCTTGAGGCCACCCTGGGAGTTGGGGTTTGTTCCAGACTATGTTCAGAAAAGGGGTCCAAGAACTCTTAAAACGGCTCTGCTTTTTTTTTTTTTTAATGTTTGGTATTAAAAAAAAAAAGTCAGTGACAGCAAAGCTGGAAAAGAGTTTCTTGCGCCCAATCCACATGTACGATGACAGAGGGCCCCCTTCGGTGAGGGCCCGCCTGCTGGGTAAGCCGGGGGCCATGGGGGTGCCCACACTGGCAGCTTGAACACCGCCTGCCAACAGGTTGTGATTGGCCTGCATGCTATTTAAAAGTTGTCTTTTAATGGTTGCCAACATTAACACATCAGGAGCTTTCACATAAAAATCTGGTTTCAGGCTTCTCTAGAAAAATCAGAAGACCTGGCTGACACCAGCTCTGCTTCCCGTCTAGCAAACGCTGACTGGAGCCACACAGCTGCTGCCCCTTTAGACAAGGGCCTCCTGACCCACAGCCTGTGCTCGTAGCCCCTGGCACTCGGGGGGAGTCTGCAGCTGCTGGTGAGGGCACCCCAAGCATCGAGAAGAGAGCCTGGTAGAAGCACTAGGTGGCTGTCAGTAGATACCTGGCAATCTGCCTGATGCCTCCTCTAACCATTTCCATCTCCGTTTTTTCCTGCCCCCAGAGCTGCCCTGAAACATCACGAACACTTACTAGTAAGAATCATCTTCCTTTGCCCCAGGGGCAGAAGTTCAAGAAAGGCCCAGGTACCACTGCTTGCTGATGGCCTTCTGTCTCTGAATCCAATGGCTTGGGTAGGGAGAGAACTTGGTGAGAGAAAGAGAGAACTCATAATTGAGCCAACTAATTATTGCTAAAAAGTTGTAACGTCACGCCAAGGGAGAGAGTCCTAGCGGGGTGTGTGTGTGTGGCTTTATGCCTTCACGTGGGCCCCAAATTGGAATGTAAAGTTGATCAATATAAGGCGTGATGTCTAAAGTCAAGCTCAGAGCAACTCAAATATTTTCTTTGCTTCAACCTGAAACTATGGAGATTACACGGAGACTCTGTATTCAGGACACTTGCCAACTCTCCGCCTTAGGAAACAGCAGAGGCTGGCTTCTGGTGACACGCAGCATGAAACCCGCTGCAGGCTAGGTGAAAAGTTGGTAGCACAGAGGCAGGAGACCATTCGGGGTGATTTTCAAAGTGCTTCGGGGCTCGCAGCTGCGAGACGCCGTAGACGTCACAGCAGTGGGGCAGCTACATTTCTCTTTCACGCGGCTCTAAAAACATAAGCAATCAGCTCTTGGCTGGCTTCAGGAATCCAGTTCCTGCCTCGGATTCCTCACAGCACCTGCCTTTATAAACTGCTCCTAGGAATGTGCCCTGGCTCCCTAAAAATCGCACCGATCTGGAGGTTTTCATCTTTCATTTTACCCTTTCTGAACTGGGAAATTCACTGTGTCTCCTAAAACAAACCAAAAAAACACCCCGCAGGCCATGGCCGGGTGGGTTTCTCCAGGCAGAGGGGGGTCCTTGCGAGCAGCAGTCTTGCTGTCTCAGACCATAGCACACATAGTTATCTTGAGGACTACTGACGGAACCCTGAAGGTGTGAGAATTATCAAGACAGGCAAAAAAACAACGGGGTGCAATTGACAACAGATGTTGAGAGGGAAAGAAAAACGATAACAGATTCCAGCTGATGGAACAGAGACAGAGCTAGGAAGAGGAAAAAAAGAATGGCCAGGGGTCTCAGATGGATACAAACAGTGTCAGGTTCCAGGGAACCCCTCCATCAGATTCCAGGTGACCATTCTCTGCCTTAAGGATGGGACAAAATTCTTTCACCGCAGGGCCCCTTCGTGCAGTGTCCAACACCGCGAATGCTTTCTGGAGTCCATTCAGCAGGTTCTCAGCACTGTAGCAGGGGCTATGATCATCAGATGCACGAAGGATTCATAAATCACGGCCCCTGCTCTCAAACTTACACTCTGGGTCACAATTTTATTTGCTGCATTTACGATGCATTCTTTATTTATAGTAAATTCCTTTCACGCTGCTCAGAGCCCACTCCGAATCAGTGACAATGGGAAGAACAAGAACACGCGTGATGACGGTTCTGCATTCCGGCAAAATAAACACCCCGGTGACTGTCCCTGAATCTGTCTTTACAGATGGAATGCAAAAGAACTGAATTAAATATTTACAGTGGTTAAGGTATTTAACAATACCTTAAATATTGGACTTTTTTAGAAGTTTTTTTTTTTATGTTCTTGAAACTGTTCTAGGATCTCATAACAATGCGGTGAAAAGACTTGGCTCATGTCACCTCCCCATCCCCACCTCAGGGCCTTTTCCACGCTATTTCTTTTTCCCCTCCTACATAAGTGCCAGACAGATGAAGATGACCATGCTCTTTCCCCGTCTTGTGCCTTCGTCCCTCCCTTTCTTCCTTCTGAAGAACTAGAAGAGACTTTCTCCTCTTCCAAACTCATTCGAATCTGGAATCTTCTGCAGCTCAGCTGTAGGCGACAGTTGTCATGAAGCCATCTATGCCTTCTCTAGGCCTTTCAATGAATTTCTCTAATTATTACTATTGTTGCTAAGAGTATCTACAAATAGGGTTAGATCACAACCATCACCATCACAGTAACTAATATTTCTGAGCTTCTTCCAGCTCCACAAATTTGGTCATGCTTCATATTTATTATTCATATTACTCAATCCCAAGGTGGGTATATTATCATCCCCATTTTTCAGAGAGAGGGGGAGAAATTGGGACTTAGAGAAGTAGAGTATATTTCCCAATGATACATAGTAAGTGATAACAGTATTCTGGTCAGTATCATCAATTTACATTTAACTATGAACATCTTTGTCTCTTGAGTTGCTTTTAACTACACAGTCATCAAGCTATTTTAAATGTACTGTTTGGGGAAGGGGCTTTAGTGAGAAGCCAAAGTGAGGTTTCAAATACAAAAGATACTCTTGTTAGTTCTGTGGCTGCTCCTCAGGGTCCTGGGAGATATATGAATCTCAGGTATCTGAGATTCAGTGAGGAAGAGTGTGGAGGGCACCCACGAGTGAAGAAAGAACAGTGACAGCCCACAAGAGCACTGGGATGCCATCTGGGACCAGTGGTCGTTTGCTGAAAATCCAGGCTCACATCCCAGACCACGCCCTCATTAGTCTATTACTCTAGAGCTCATCTTACTCTCTGAGGTCCCCATTTTCCAACTTGAAACAAAAGAATAGCAGAAAACACGTGTACTCGCACAAGTCATAGAAAGGATAAATGGCAAAAGCAATTATCTCCAACTTTTCTGGTTCCTCACACAGAGCAGTATTCGTGTTTATAAAGTTTTGGAAAAGAATCATAAAGTTTTAGAGCTAGGCAAGATTTTGTCTGATTTTGTTTTCTAGATGAAGAAATTCCAGCCTCATGACTTGGTCAAAGTCTTACAGTTAGTCACATATCTGTGCTTCCTCCTTCTTAGTTCAAAGCTCTTCTTGTGGGTCATCATGACCCGCAAGTACAACCTATTTGATTCGCAATTCCATACATATCTATTTGTATTTGGGGTATATAGTCACAAATTTGCAATTGATTTCTTTCTATGATGCAAATCATAGAAATCATTTCTTTCTTAGAAATGATTTCTTTCTTTCTATGATTTCTTTCTATGGTGTTCTTTAAAGACTATTTTGGCCCCACGTGAAAATACAGAGGAAAAGGAGAAATTTTAGAAAGTTTAGCAACTTAGCAAGTCAACCTCTCCAGCCCTGGCTTCTTCATCCATGAGGTGAAGTAGTTGGCTCAAGATTTCCTAAAGTCAATGAGATTCTGGTAGAATGAGAAGTCTACTTTTGGCGCCCAAGCTGTCACAAGGAGCAAACAAAAGGCAACATAAATGATGGGAGATAATAATGCAGAGAAGCAGAAAACAAAAGGGCAAGTCACCGCCATAAATAGAAGGGAATTATAAATAATGTGGATACAGTAGAGAGAAGTGCAGAATCTGTCAAAATTCTGGTTGTACAGAATGAGAGGGCGAGGTCTGCAGAAGAAGAGCAATGAGTAAAAGGAAGAACAAGCTAGAATGAATCCTAGAGATGTGATGGGCAGCCATGGAGAATACTTGGAATGTTCACAGGGGCAGGCAGCAGGGGGACACAGCTACACCTCCATCAGGGCAGAACTAGCCTTTCCCCCTCAGGTCAGCAAACCGAGGCAGGAGAAAAGAGCAGGGACACTGAGCATCCAGGCCAGGCTTGCACAGGACTTTGTTAGTTCACACCGATTTTAATCCGTTTGGTGATTCAAAGTCAGATAAAGTGTTTGACATCTCTCATCGTTTGGTGATTCAAACAAAGCCAGATTTCAAACAGATTTTATATTTGGTTTCTATTCACTTTTGAGTTAAAAATGTGTGTTTCAGGCTTGACAGAGAAGAGCACATGATGAAATTACGTATCAAGGACTAGCAAAATGTGGTTTTGTTTTGGTAGAGATGACCTTTTTGTTTCTCTGACTCTACTTTTCCTAATAAAATGTTTGATTTATATGGTTTAGAGGCATTAAAAAAACACGGTGGACTCCATCCAAAGACGAAAAGTACTAAATTATAGTGTACTAAGAGAAACCTACCAGTTGCAAAACACTGTGGCTTTTATCATTTATACATAAATAACATACTGAAGCATAGAAGAAGAAGATGAAATAAGAATCTTTCATCTTATTAAAGCTACAAGAATCGGGGTGGTAAACACAGCAAGTACAGAAAATGCAGCAATGACTCAAAGGTACCCACCCATTCTTTAAGACAACTCTTGCACCGGGAGTTCACATCTATGTTATTCTGGTCTAGCATTTTTCTGATAATTTAATTTTGAAGTTGAGTTCATGGGTATGCAACAGAATGGAGAAGGGGTTCTAGCATAGACTCTGCAGTCAGCTGCTGCAGTCAATAGGGACTTGCAGTCTTTGTTTGCTTGTAGAGTATTATTCCATACTGAAGAATGTACACATATAAGGTCACATTGGCACTGCTGAGAGATGTCAAACACTTTATTGAAACCAGTATGTATTTAGAAACAAAAAATATATACTTGGACATTTCCTTAAAATGCTGAGACTAGTTTTGTTGTTGTTCAGTCGCTAAGTCGTGTCTGACTCTTTGTGACCCCATGGACTGCAACATGCCAGGCTTCCCTGTCCTTCACTATCTCCCGGAGTTTGCTCAAACTCACGTCCATTGAGTTGGTGATGCTAGCTAACCATCTCATCCTCTGATGTCCTCTTCTCCTTTTGCCTTCAATCTTTCCCAGCATCAGGGTCTTTTCCAATGAGTCAGCTCTTGGCATCAGGTGGCCAAAGTATTGGAGCTTCAGTTTTAGCATCAGTCCTTCCAATGAATATTCAGGGTTGATTTCCTTCAGGATTGACTGGTGTGATCTCCTTGGAGTCCAAGGGACTCTCAGTTTGGAAGCAACCAAATTTGCAAATGGACAAAATTCAAGTAGATGTGAAAAAATTTTGCAGAGTTTTTCCCTACAATGCCTACTTAGTTGTCTTCTTTGGAAGAAAGAAACCTTAAAATACAATGAATGAGGTTGTCTAAATAACAGTAAAGCAAAAGGCTAAGACAAAGTTAAGCTTCTCAAAAGTATCTCATAGGAATGTGATATTGAAAAGCATCTACAGGGATGACTTCTTTTCTTAAATTTGTTTCAAGCATGAATATTTCTAAAAGGTCCTGGGAAATAGAAAATGATTATTAATAGGAAAATTATTATGAACAAACTTTTTACTAATACATATTATTATAAGAAAATTAAAAAGAAGCAGATTCCTCACAGACTCAGAGACACTTAACTTTCACACTTGGGATGAGCAGTGTAAAGGGAGGCATCTCAGTAATATAGTGATTCTTCATGAAAAGTGGATACCTTAAAGGCATATCACCTATACTTCAGTAATATTTACAACTGTGATAAAATTCATTTAATAAGACTGTACCCCCTCCAACTCATTGTAATAACTCTGATTACCCTGTGAATTGTTAATTCTGCTAGATTTTAAAAGGGAAAATATCTGAGGGTTTTCTAATTTAAAAACTTGGTAAATTTATTCAATTTTATTTTGCCTATCACTCATTAAAAAAGAAAAAAAAATTCCTTTGAAACTCCCTTTTAGTAAATGATCAGGTCACTAATACAGCTCTAGTAATTAGGTTATACAGATTCAGTAATTTTTTTTCCTGCATTCTTCTATTTAAGATTCTCCAACTCTTGCTAGTGCTGGGGACAAAGGTGGGCATTCAGTGATGAAACAAGAAATCTGCAGTACAAAGTGCTGTGACCACATCAGCAGACCAGAGGCTGCCCTTACCCTCAAAGAGGAGAGAAAGCAAAGAAGCAAAAGAGAGACAATGATTTCTCAAGCACCGAATCCCTGACTTCGTTTTAAGAGGCCCAAAAGCACATCTGTGAGAACTGCTCCTCAGACTGAATACAGCCAGTGAATCCAAAGTGTCCCCTCCTTTCCATCACTTCAGATGGGCTGTCTATCCCTAGCTAGTGCTAAATTTTCTATGTCTTTGTCTTCACAGCAAATATCACGTAAGGGGAGAAAAACAAAGCCAGAGACTTCCCACGTTTTCCTAGAAAAATGGTAACTGTATAGTGCTTTTGCTGCCATGTTTAAACTTCATTAATATTCACTGAAGAGTAATTGCGTTAGGGATTTCAGAAAATGGTGGAGTTCATGGATGAGAATGTTACCAGAGGTTTGGGACGTCCACCACATCTGTCCTGTTTAGTTCTTGGGTCTCCTTTAATAGGCACCCTCCTAGATGGTTGAACCCTGGGCAACGCAATCCAATACTTGATTTCTTCTAGCCCTGTCTTCGTCTCTAACTGTGTCTCATGTGTAAGTTTTTCCTACCCAGTGAGGTCTATATGGGCTTTCCTGATGGCTCAAGTGGTAAAGAATCTGCCTTGCAATGCAGAAGATGCAGCTTTGACCCCTGGGTTGGGAAGATCCCCTAGAGGAGGAAGTGGCAACCCACTCCAGTATTCTTGCCTGGAAAATCCGGTGGACGGAGGAGCCTGGTGGACTACAGTTCATGGGTCTCAGAGAGTCAGACACGGCTGAGTGACGGAGCGCAGCACACTGCTCCCAAGGTCTATATGACATTTAAAATACAGACCAGGCGACTGGTCCAGGTGGAAGGCAGTTAAACTGCAGCAGTAGTTAAGAGCAGGGGCTTTAGAGAGTGGGGGAGACAATGAGATAGGAAAAGAAAGCTGGGGATCTGTAAGGGAGCCACAGACATGCCACCAACTTCACATGTTATTTTAGAGCTTTTTCTGCCTTTGAGGGCTGGAATCATGTGTTTTATTTCTGTTTCAATTTTCTCAGTGCTTACAAATGTCTTAAGCAAGCCAGAGAAACTTGACTTGCCAACTTGACTTGATACTCAAGGTCACTTTTATTTAGACTGGCTAAATTACACAACTAGGGGAATGAAGGATGGCAGATAACTTGTGGGCAGCATATTCACTGTGGAACCCTCCGTCTGATCTGGAGTCTACTGTATGTTACTGCAGCCCTACTGACCCCAGTGAAGATCTTCAATTAAGCCAGAAAGAGACTGTTATTTGGGAGATGGTGACTTTATGGTGAATGCCAACGTTACAATAGATGAACATTTGTGGAAATGCATTAAGTTTTATAAGTGAAGGATAACAAAACAATAATTCATGTGTTAATTATGCTTACCGATTCATTTTAATTCATGCTGCTTCTTTCTGCATTTTAATTTAGCAACATTTTTAATTCAACAAGCATTTGTTGAATAGCTGCTATAACCACAGTCTTCTGCTAAGGTGCCGTGGAATAAGGAAATAATAAGAGGTTCCACAGTCATCCAGCATCACATGGACTAGTGGGGGAACTGATAAGCTACTAGGTGTGTGACCTTTCCTAAGTTACTTAACTTCTCTAAGCCTCTGTTTCTCTGTATTTAGAATGAAAAATATAATAGCCTACCTTGTAGGGCTGTTGTAAGAATGAACTGAAATAAATACAATTCCATATAATAAGCATTTAATATTAGTTATATTGTTATGATTTTCATTATAAAATATATATTGAGCCCAGAGGCATGGAGACATGCGGTCTAACACATACATACACAAACACATTCTAGAGAGACTGTTTTTTAAATTTCAGTGTTAATGTTGTAAGGCTGAATCAGTGTAACAGGTCAGTGTTCAGTTGTAACTGGCTCAAACAATAAGGTAAAATACACGTAATCCACCACATCACCACTTTATGAGGAGAGTTCCTAAGACTGACAGAGTCTGAAGTGTTGTCCTAAAATGTTGGTTATGCTCAAGAGGGAGGGGATGTATATACACTTACGGCTGATTCACGTTGTACAGCACAAACCAACACAACATTGGAAAGCAATTCCCCTCCAATTAGAAATTTTAAAAAATGTTGGTTATGGAACAAATGATACATTCTAATTAATAGACTGCATGTTTACATCAGACTTATAGTGTATCTATATACTAGGGTCTTGTAGCCGATAAGATCATTGGGATGATAACTTAGGGAATGTGGCCTGTGACAACATCAGGGTTCTGAAGACTGAATAACCAGCAATTACAGAAACACTGCTCACTGATTTCAGTGATATACCATGAAGATCTGAAGCTCAGGGTTTGCCTTTGTATGAAAATAATCTTAAATTCATATGCAGTCATGGTGTCACATGAGGGAAAGGAGAAAGGCAGTTAATGTTACCAAACAACTATTATGTACTAAAAATTACTAAAAATTGTAAAATATATTGTTTTAGGTTGACATTCACAGATATCTTATAAAGTAAATCAGAGTATTCCCACTTTGGAAAAATTAAATAACCTGTCTAAGCTAAAAATTTGTAGGATAGTATCTGTATTTCAAAATATTTTCAGCTCACTATTTCATGGTATCTCTTAAGCTAAAGAGAACGTTATTTAAAATATCTGCAGAGGAAAACAGCAACACAGAATTGATTTATTCTGAAGGATAAAGAAAGGAGGACTTCCTGGATCCATCTAAAATATTTTTTTTAAATTTCAGTTTATATTTGAATTCATGCCATTAAAACGTTTTGTCAGTAGGATTTTTGCAGGTGCTTTTTTAAAATCCCCATTCTGAGAAGGCAGACCTGTTTCCGAGAGCAGGAACCTTTTGGAACTTGAATCTTTAGTTGCTCCTCTGTATTTCTGTGTTGATTTCCTGTTTGTCCTATTGGCTTAATTTTGTGAAATAGGTATAAGGTGATTCCATAGCCAGAATATCATCCTTGAATCTGTTTTCAATTGATGGATTATAAATTCTAAGACCTTACTCAGTTTTTATTTTTTTAAAATACTATATATATGTGTGTGTTTGTGTGTGTGTACATATACTGGTGATATACAAGACATAAAACACATCTCATCAGTTGACCTTAATGCTTATTCAGGCTTCCTCATTGATGTTCTCAGGAGCACCAGCCCAGTGGATATGTTTTAAGAGGTATCCATTAGATATGTGATGAACTGCAGTGACTTTAAACATTTTCATTTATTAATATGAATTCTGTTTATGTTAAACATTTATTAGAAATTTGGTGAAATGAATTTAAGACTTGTTCCTGGCTGTAGTAGAGTTTATTTATTTATTTTATATATCTGATGAACTCTCTTTGAGCACAGTTCTATGAGCTGGAGAACGCACTTTCAGATCCACAAACAATAACAAAACAACAAATGCAGTATCAAAACAGCAGGAGGAGGGCATCCAAACGGCTAGTATCTGAGGGACCAAGATCCTAGAGAGAAGCAAAACCAATTCAGCGGGGAGTCCTATATTCACTGCTGTTTATTTCTTTTTTTTCCTTCAGGGAATTTTCCAATTCAAAATGAGATGCCCAGAGGCCAAACAGAACGTTGTAGCCTGGGACTTGCCGCCGTCTGACTAGGTTGGGGAGACAAAAAATAGAGTTCAAATCTACTAAAGCACCCAGGACTTGAGGGGCCAAGACTCCAGAGAAAAACGGAATAATAAAGGCCGAAGCTGCCTGCATGTTGGCTGAAAGGCTAAGAAACTAAGCAGAAAGGAGCTGCTCAGATGCTCAAAAACCAAGCAGAGAATCCAGCAGTTTCATAGGACCAGGGAATGAAAAAATGGTGTCCCGAGACTGCCTAGGAGTTCCAGGAAATATGATCGGCTTTCAGCTGAGTCACTTTGGTACCCTGAACAAACTTTTAGCTTGCCTCAAGAGAGGGTGAAGACCATAAGTGGATTAACCATCGCAATGCCTGAAACCCACAATGCCTGGACCAAAGAGGTGATTGGCCTATATTCCACTTGGCTTCCAAAAGAAAAATTAAACCCTCTTTAGAGAAGGAAATTGAATTTTGTATACAGGAGTTGCACATGACTGCCACCGATGAGAGTTTACCTGCCAAAACTTTTGTTTGGCCCACGCAATATTTGCTTTTCTCATCTGCATGCTTTGGGGAGGAGGCTGTACTGTTTGATTCTTCTACAGTCCCCACCAATCCTTGGAGGCTCACAATAAACCTGTCTGCCCACATAAGTTACTTACTTGAAACCCGAGGCATGTCCTACACATTTAAAAACAGACGAGTGATGACAACAGATCTATGTTGTAAGCCAAGCACTGAGTGTAATCACAAAGGACTGCAGGACGGGAATACCTATGAGGGGATGAGCCCTTTCGTGGGGCGAACCACTGGCTGAAGAGGGGATTGAAAGACTGAGCTGTGATAGACATAGAGAACAGGCTTGGGAGAGTGGGAGGTGAGGGAGGAATTGAGAAGGAGTTGGGGATTAGCAGACACAAACTAGCGTAAATACAAAGGATAAACAACAACAGTCTAGCACTGACAGCTGCATCAATTTTCTATGATAAACCATGATGGAACAGAAGATGTAAAAAGAATACAACTGAACCACTTTGCTGTGGTTCAGCAGAAATTAACACAACACTGTAAATCAACTAAGCCTCAATGAACAAAAAAGACTGCGTTTACAAAACTTCCTCTCTTTGGCCTCTCATTGATTTCATACAGCTTCTGAGACAAACATTTCTTTTTGTCCATTTATTCACTTACAGGACTTTGTAAAACATCATGTAGCTTACAAATTTTACATATATATATATATATATATATTTATATAACATGTAGGACGAAACTGAGGGTGAAAATTAGCATCTCCCTTTGGAAAGTATTAGCTAACTAAAGCTCAGAGACGCCAAGTCGTTTGGCAGACACTTAATCGTATTCGCCTTCTACTACACCTAACAGCTTAATATGAAAGAATGTTATCATAAAATATGCATATATATATATATAAATATATATATATATAAAATGCATTCTCCCCACCCCAATATCTGAGTAACACATGAGATAAAAACAAAATTTTAGACCCTGGAAAAATGATAAATTAACACCAAGGCAAAGAGTCTAAATGATTGGGGAAAAACTGGCTCAAATGTTCATTGCTTGCTCCGCTCTCCCCAAACTCTTTTAACATGGGGTGGTATGTGTCTTGCTTACCTTAATTCTTGTAGGTTTGATATTTTGGAATCAGAGCATGCTAGGTCTTCTTGCAGGGAAAGTAAAGGCCCACAAAGCTCAAGAAACCATGGTTAAAAATGCAAAAAATGTGGTCACAGAGGGCACAGGAAAAACTTTGAAATGAAAAAACCACCAAGTTAAAAACTCAGATAGGACTGGGGCAGGAGAAATGGGGGTACCTGCTTTGCAAGGATGGAACCAGGTATCAAAAGGTAGTCTATTCAATCCCATCATGTCTAAACGTGTATTTGTAGAAGACATTCACCAGCAGATCAGATCCTGACACTTTTTATTTAGAGAACCTAGCACAAACAAAAGTAAAAATCCTGCAGTCTGTCATAAGGGCCCTGCTTGGCCAATCACCAAGTTAATGAAAAGGTAATGCTGTCGTTCACTGTCAAATGGAGTAAGAAGTTTATTGCATGAAAGCCCAAGGATATTAATATTTCGCCAGCCCAGATGCTACTGAGCATTGAACAGAGTGGCACGACCTAATCGGGACAATTTAAATGTATCTCCTTGTCTTAGCTTCTGTATATTTATTTGTAAAGTTATAGAAATGTTCTGGGATGTTCTGAAGAGCACACGAGGCATTCATTAGTTTCTGAATTTCACTCTCCAAAACAAGTGTAGTTAATTTTTTTCCACTGAACTTGACATGGTTCTGGGACAAATCAGTGATACAGTCCCAACCTCCCCTGGCTTCTACATGTTTATTCCAGGGTTTTCTGGGAAGACTGCTTTTCCACTCTTCATGAATAGTTCATGTGCTAGTCTCCAATGGAAACATGGTGACATTTCTTATTACTGCTGGCTGTTGGAAAGCAATCGCAAAGGGAGTGCCTTGAAACAATTAGTCCTCTGTAACTGATTATTTAACAATGTGCATTTCCCAAGAGCTGTTTATCCTCAAAAGGAAGCAGCCAAGACTAAATATGTACTGGATCTAAGCAGACACCTGCACTGAAGCTCTCTGGATGCTAAACAGGAATTCTGAGAAGAAAATTAACAGAGGATTATTAATGTTCTTCTCTATTCCATTTGCAAAGAACTCTGTACCTTTTCGTGTGCAAGGAAACATATTCCATTTCTTGTGATACCTCAAGGACTACTTTTATTGGGAAAATCTCCTTGTGAAAGATGGCTTTAATTTTAAAGCTGAAATTCAACATAAAACAACAAGCGGTAGATAGAAAGCAAGGAAGGAAGGGGTTTCCCTGGTGGCTCAGATGGTAAAGAATCTGCCTGCAATGCAGGAGACCTGGGTTCAATTCCTGGGTCGGGAAGATCCCCTGGAGAAGGGAATGGCAACCCACTCCAGCATTCTTGCCTAGAGAATCCCATGGACAGAGGAGCCAGGCAGGCTGCAGTCCATGGGGTTTCAAAGAGTCAGACACAACTGAGCAATTAACACAGGGACACACCAGAAAAGAATAGAGGAAAGAAGGCAGAAAGAGAGGGAAGGAATGAAGGAGGGAGGGAAAGAAATGGGAGAAAAAGAAACACTATTTTTTAGTAGAAGGAAAATGTTTTATGTGTTCAAGGCACCCGAGTGGCCACTAAAGAACAATTATCTTTGCTAAAATGTATGAGAAACGGTTCCCACCTCTGAGAACTAGGCACTTATTTCCCTAGCCATTTAGCTGTTTAAGATGTGGGACTAGGAATGAAAATGATTTTAACCAGCTGACCTTAAATTTGAATACAGGCTATATATTTTTAGCTACAAATTCCATGTTGTAACTCCCTTCTCTGAAATAGGGAATGACTCAAAAACTGCCAGGGAACATCTCGAGACCAGATGCTCGCATAAAAGAACAAGTTTAAGTCAGTTACAGAGAGACAGTCAAGTAAGACTCTGAAGAATGTGATCTCATAACTCACATACTGAGAAGTGTCATATCCCCATACTATGTAAAGTTCTGCTCCTTTGCCAACTTATGCATTCCAAGAAGAATGCATTTTCAGCTTTTGGAAAGGTTCTTCTCCGTATAGCTCCGAATCAGCTCCAAAAACTTATTTTTCGCCATCTCCAAGAAGCTCATGCCTCTTTACTGCTGGCTACCCTCATTATCTTACACAGGATTCCCTGATAAGAAGATTATCAGTCGGTGAAATTTTGACTGAGTAAATGGGACAGCCCTAGAGAAGCCTGGAATATACGCTGTGTTTAAGTTTGAAGCTGAGTGGTTCAGGTTAAAAATAGAAATGTATTTTAGAACACAGTTAGTCTAGGTGTGATGCCCACAATGTTGAGAGTGTGGCATAGGTACCAACCCATCAGATTGTGGGACTAGCGCTGGAGCAGTTGCTGGAGGCTCTCTGTCTAGCCAAGCATTAGCTGAAAGCTGGCAGGCCCTCTGGAACACTTGCAGGGGGTTCAGACAGTAGCTGTTTCAACAGTATAATGATTGATAGGGTTCTACTAGTGATACAGCGGAGTATCAAACTTAGTCATTACTTCCTGTAATGGTTTACACAAACGCAGATATACCTTGGACTAAACATTTTAAGAAAGTTGTCACCTATAACTTTTAGCACAATTCTACTTAGAAATGATAAGCTCTACCAGAAAAACTTCTCTGATAGCTCAGCTGGTTAAGAATCTGCCTACAGTGCAGGAGACCCTGGTTCAATTCCTGGGTTGGGAAGATCTGCTGGAGAAGGGATAAGCTACCCACTCCAGTATTCTTGGGCTCTCCTTGTGGCTCAGCTGGTAAAGAGTCTGCCTGCAAAGCGGGAGACCTGGGTTCGATCCCTGGGTTGGGAAGATCCCCTGGAGAAGGGAAAGGCTACCCACTCCAGTATTCTGGTCTGGAGAATTCCATGGGCTGTATAGTCCAGGGGGTCGCAAAGAGTCGGACACGACTGAGCAACTGAATGCAAATCAAAACTACAATGAAGTATCACCTCACACTGGTTTGAATGGCCACCATCAAGCAATCCACAAACAACAAGTGCTGGAGAGGGTTTGGAGCAAAGGTCACCCTCTTGCACTGCTAGTGGGAATATAAATTGATACAGCCACTATGGAAGATGGTATGGAGATTCCTTAAAAAACTAAGAATAAAACTACCATACGACCCAGGAATACCACTTCTAGGCATATACCCTGAGGAAACCAAAATGGATAAAGATATATGTACTCCAATGTTCACTGCGTCAGTATTTACAATAGCTAGGACATGGAAGCAACCTAGATGCCCATTGACAGATGTATAAAGAAGCTATGGTACATATATACAATGAAATACTACTCATCCATAAAAAGGAACACATCTGAGTTGGTTCTAATGAGGTGGATGAACCTAGAGCATATTATACAGAGTGAAGTAAGCCAGAAAGAGAAAAAGAAATATCGTATATTAATGCATATATATGGGATCTAGAAAGATGGTACTGATGAACCTATTTGCAGGGCAGCACTGGAGAAGGAAACGGCAACCCACTCCAGCGTTCTTGCCTGGAGAATCCCAGGGACGGGGACGCCTGGTGGGCTGCCGTCTATGGGGTCGCAGAGTCGGACACGACTGAAGCGACTCAGCAGCAGCGGCAGCAGTGGGGACGGAGACTAGAGAACAGACTGATGGACGAGGGCTGGGGAGAGGAAGGAGAGGCTGAGATATATGGAGAGAGCGGCATGGAAGCATACACACTAACATACGTAAAAGAGCCAGTGGGAACTTTTGTATGACTCAGGGAACTCAACTGGGGCTCTGTAACAACCCGGAGGGGTGGGAAAGGGAGGGAGGTGGGAGGGACGTTCAAGAGGGTGGGGGCATATGTATACCTACGGCTAATTCAAGTTGATATATGACAGAAAGCATACCAATGTCATAAAGCAATCATCAATCAACTAAGAATAAATATAATTATATAAAAAGAAATCATAAGCTCAACTTTTAGCTTTTAAAAATAGAAATTATCAAATTAACGGATAAGAGGATTAAGAAAAATATTAAACACAGTCCTTTGTGACTTTCTGTGGACAATGTAGACACATTTGGTTTACAATGGATCCTAAGGATATTTGTAATATACCAGTGTCACACTGATTAAGTTTTCTAATAGTTTGACAGCAGCTGTACTTGGCCTTGTCTGAACTTACATCAGTGAACAAGAAAATTTAGAAATATGCTTAGTGGACATGTGTTACTTTGGTCTGCCTAGCCCTGTTACCATTCTATTGACAAGAGACTCTTCTTTTGGTGGGAATTCCATTTCATGTGATTTTTGTGAGAGCAACACATCTTTCCACTGTTAGCATCTGCTCATGACCCAGGCATGGCCAGAGGACCTGTCACCCTATGATTGGTTTTTGGATAATCAGTGACCTAGGGGGTGAGCGTAATTTAAGTCTTTCATAGTGTATTCCCTGCTTTATTCCCTGAAAATCAGGATGTGTTCACCTCACATTCATACATCAAGCACATCATAGGGAACTGGAGAATAAAACAGATACCATAAACATGCTGACATGTTAGCAAGCAACTCCTAGAATTAAAAAAAAAAAAAATCCTAGGGAATAAACTTAGAGGACATTTCCCCCTTCATTCTCTATGTTCTGCTCACTCTTGATACTCAACAGTTTAATTTTTTTTTTTATCAAGAAGATGTAAATAACACACACACATAAAATTTAAAAATGAATTAAAGTTAAGCTCTTGGGGAAAAAATGTCTTAGAGTTCAAGGAAAAACAAAAAAATAACAGTTGACATATTTAGAATAACTTTTTAAATATCACTTTTGCATTGGCATCCATCACTCTTTAAAGTATTTCCTATATTTTCTTAAAATGCTCAAACAGAAGTTTGCAAGTTCAACCCCAAATCTTGAGAAAATGATTGACAAATTTCTGATAATATTTCAAGTAATCAGGTTTTCTTTTTAAAATTGTATCCAATAATATATATCAAAATATAAGAATATTATAAAAATATACCTCCATCTGTCAGTTTCAGAGCACCTACGACATAATAATCTGGATTAAAAAGTGAGGCAGTAATAACCTCTGAGCAAAATATAAAAGCCAAGTGTAAGATACATAATACACTTCTGTGGTGACAGGTGTTGACAAAAGCCAATAAGAAAATACAAAGTTCAGTTAAAAAAAAACTGTTAAGTTTTCATGGAATATATTTACTACTATATAGCCATGTACCGTGGAAATGCCCAAGGTGAAGACATGAGATAGTTACTACATTAAATGAACCCTAATAAACCCTAGAGGAACCATATTTTCCAAGTGTTTCTTCACAGGTGCTCATTTTAGCTCTGACTCAGCAATGGTACTTAGGAGTGGGCCAAAGTCCAGATACCAGGCACCAGGGATACAAACAGTCATGGCCTCCCTGGTGCCACAGAGATGGAAGGAAGCTCATTAAACAGGCGTTTGAAATATTTTCAGTTATAGCTTATACTTAGCTTGTTCTCAGTTCCTCAAAGAAAGAAACCATAACAATTCCTTTTATATCTTCTCATGAAACACAGTTCAATGCTCAACAATCCTCCTTTACTACCAAACCTCCCACCTGCAGAGCAGCTCAATAAACCTTTTCCTTGTGTGAGTGGCTGGAGAGGTTACAATGGCTACCACTTTCATCTCAGGGCTTAATTTATGTAATTAACTGCTGAATTACAACCAGCAACCTGAATCCCACTAATTTCTAGACAGTCATGCCTTTACAGTCATGCCTATGGTGAGTCTTCCAACTCACCATAGTCTGCTGTTTACATCCTGCCTAGAACCTGCTCCTTACCTTTTACTATTTTTACCTTAAGCTTTTAACCCATTCCTCTCAACAAAAGTCCTTGCTTTTTGCCTTTCAGAGATAAGAGAGAGCAGTGGATACAAACACCAGCTTTCCACAATTTCAGCTCCAGAATAGTTTCTAGGGTACTCTCGTCCTTCCTTCTCTCGGAGAAAGAAACATGTCTACGCCTCCCTCAGACAGACCGCGCATCTCTTCTGCTCTCCCTGCCCTGTCCGTGATCTTGCCAAGGCGATGAGTCTTTCCTCTGGTTTTCAGTGCCTTCTACGTTAGTTCTTTTCACAAGGAAACCAAACCCCCAAGTGTCCTTGGCACCAGCCAACCCTCCTTCCTAAGCTATTGCTTTCTCCATTAAACGTCTTGAATAAAACACACAAACAAAAACCTGTTCCTTATGTATGAGGTACTGTATGCTTTACACACAGTAAATCATTAAATCTTGTATGGTCTTTATTCTCGTTACACACTGTAATCTTGAATGGTCTTTATTCTCGTTTCATAGATGAAGAAAGTAGAACTGAGTAAATACCTGTGACTCAGCTGAAGTCAACCAGATAGCAGGCTGGTGGAGTTGCAGTCACACTGACTTTATCCAGCGGTTCTCAAACTGATTTCCAGAGTAGCTGAGTCAGCTGTGTCAGTCAGAACTGTCAGAAATGCAGATTCTCAGACCCCACCCTGATCTACTGAATCAGAAACGCTGGGTGTGGGGCCTACCGTCTGTGTTTTAACAAGTCCTTCATGTGCTTCTGTGGACACTCCACTTCGGGGACTAGGGCAGTAGGCCACACTGCATTCTTCTTATCCTATTTAACTTCTCAGCTACACTGGACAGAGTTAGGGGTCTTCTTCTGAAGCTTTCTTTTCTTCCAAACATCCCCAACTACCATATCTTGATTCTCTTTCATTAGCCTTCTTATTAAACCATTGGTTAGTTTTACCAAAGTCTCCCAAATCTTACCAACTCCACTGCATATTCCCTAGGACTCTCTCCTGATGTAATTTCCATGTTGACCAAAGGAGTCCGTCCCCAGCCATGGACCTGAGCCAGGATCTTTAGGTGACTCTCTAATACACAGTGCATGCTAAGTCACTCAGTCGTGTCCGGCTCTTTGTGACTCTGTGGACTGTAGCCCACAGGCTCCCTTCTCCATGGGGTTCTCCAGGCATGAATATTGGAGTGGGTTGCCATGCCCTCAGAGGATCTCCCCAACCCAAGGGTCGAACTTGGGTCTTTTACGTTTCCGGCATTGGCAGGTGGGTTCTTTATCACTAGCACCACCTGGGAAGCTCCCAACTCTTACATTTAATTGGCTAAACCAAATTTCATCAATATTTATCTCTATAATATTCTCAAAGCTGTCACCTACCTCTCTTCTCAGGTGCCCTCCCAAACATTATAGGCTGGAAGATGACAACAGCCTTCCCGCCTGGAGCAGCTCTTTTCAACACCCTCCTAAACATTTCCAGCTATCCTTCTAAAAAGTAGGTATGAACATCTCATTCCTATTCAAAACTTTTTAAAATGCCAAAAATTTAAAAAACAAAAAACTCAACTTTGATGGTTTCCCTTTACCTAAAGGCTGAAGTTTATCATCCCCTTCTGAGCATGGAAACACAGCGATTAAGACAACCCAGCCTTCCGTTTCCTCTCCCACCACAACTTTTCTAACTGTATAACCTTCCCCAGTGTAGGCAAGACTAACCACGTTTCCATTTTGCAGCCTGGTCTAACACTGTATTCTCTGCCTGAAATACCCAACTCTGTCTACTTGTCACTTATTGGACTTCCCTATAGCTCAGATGGTAAAGAATCTGCCTGCAATGCAGGAGACCCAGGTTCGACCCCTGGGTCGGGAAGATCCCCTGGAGAAGGAAATGGCAACCCACTCCAGTATTCTTGCCTGGAGAATCCCATGGACAGAGGAGCCTGGCGGGCTACAGTCCAAGGGGTCTCAAAGAGTCAGACACAACTAAGCGACTGACACACAGAAGTGACACAAAGTAGGAGCAGGTAAAATGAATGAAATATATCGAGTATAATTAGGTCACAGGCCTCATCTAAAGAGGGCAACGTCCACTCAGGACTTGAAATTTGCTGCCATGCAAATACTGCCACTGAAGAAAAGTCAGACCTTCAGGGTTTGATGTGAAATTTTTAAATTGAGCAAATAGTAAAAAAAAAAAAAAAGAAAAAATTTTAAACCCTGCTCTGTGTACCATTGTGTGTTCACCAAACAAAATACATCTGTCGGCTGTCAGTGTAGACTTTGGTATTAGTTCTGCTAGGCCCAGGGATTCAAAGGTGACCAAGACAGGGCCTCTGACCTGAGTGGCTCACCTCTGGGGCGCAGCTCAAACACTAGCCCGGCAGGAGTAAACAAGCCCTCCACTCTGCTCTCATAACACGGTGTTTACACGGCACCTGCCACAATATATCCTTACAGCGAATTGTTTGCTTACTCCCTGAATCATCAGGTCCTCGAGGAGCCGGGCTGTCATCCTCGTCCTCGTAATGGCATCACTGAGCTGGTACTGGGTACTCAATTATAACTCTATTGAGAGATGTCTATATGTCAACTTGTATCAACCTGATTCCAAATGTTTAAGCGACTTTGTATTTTTCCCCTCCCTAAATTGATATTCTGATTTGATTAGGCACCACCTTGTTAAATATGATTTCATTAATGAACCTGTCTGAGAAAAAGCAAACTCAAACATGGTTTGAGTCATATTTCAGTTGTGTGCTATAATCCTAATACTTTTTCTACAGAGTTGTTTTTTTTATAAGATGGTGATCTGTTTAGAGAAATCCTTGATAAATTCAAGAGACTTGTTTTAGTCTACAGACAGATCTTTTCACTTTGGAAAATAAGAAAAAAAAAATGAGTTCATTTGTTCCATTTGCTAATTTCAGGGTGCAACTTTTTTTCCATTTAACAAAAGCACAAAAAAGTCAGCTTTAATTTTTGTTAGTTATATAATTCCTAGTTATGCTATCCAAACATGCTCACAAAGCTAACTTAAGCTAGGCATTGCCAGACTCGGAGGACGTCAATCATTTTCAGTGAACCAAAACACCAAGTACCAGACTTAATAGGGAACTGCTTGACCATCATTGTTATTTCACTCTCAGCTGATCTAATTTTTAGACACAAACCCAGTCCAAATATATGCATGTGCCCTAGATAGCTGCCATCTGTAAACTTTATAAACATCAATCTCGCTGAAAAAGAAACATGTTTTTGTAGTTACTTAGGTGTTGTCAAAATGAAGAAGGGTAAAGATTTTATGTCTTTCTATTTGTATAACCAGCAAGTTAGAAGCCCAGCCATATTTAAGGTGTTAAGAAAGTTTAACACAATCTTTATCACTTTGATCTAACACTTGGCGTGATATTTTGTGCATCTGAATTCACCTCTGTGTGGATGCTTGATTCCTTTATGTTGAAACTCCACACTTGGTGTTCACTAGGACACGTGTGTGCTGTAACCCAACCGTGAGGCTTACCTGCAGGCTGTTGAAAATGACGAACAGAACCAACATCCAGAAGTGTCTGTAAGCCATGTGCAGGCCTCCCCAAAGCCATGTCATCGAAATCAGGGCAAAGAGATACAAAACCAGTGGGATTTCTAGACACCATAAAAGAAAAAGAGTTTTTGAACTTGAGAATACTCCATAATCATACACGTACACAAAATTATTTTTAGCTCCTTCCTGGAGATACCCTTTGTGCCCAAGTCCCCATTTTGAAAGAACAACCTTGGAAACCCCATTCTTAGGGATTCCAGAGAAGAGGAGGGAACATTGCTGAGTCTACACTCCTTCTGTTCTCTCTCTGCCCTCCAAGGCTGGAGAAGGAGGAGACCTGTTCCTCTCCTAGACTACCACCTGCTGGCCGGTCCAGGAAGCGCCAAAGATGCAGTCACTCTTCGATCCCGGGAAAGACCCGGTATGTAAACCTGCTCACAAGTGCTCTCCATCAGAAAATGGCAGGCAGCAGTGTGCTTCCAAAATTACAGCAGCCTCGTCTAACATTTTGAAACATTAATGAACTTGTTTGTATGTAAACATATGTATTCATATCTTTTTTTCTGAGTGGACACCAAGCTTCATAGCTGTGGTTAAGAGCAAAGATCAAGTGACTGATTCACTACTGTCAACAGTAAGCTTAGTCTACCATTATTTTATCATGAGATTTGTTTTGACAGTTCCCAGAAGAGATTTCTTCCAGGCCAAAGGACTTCATTACCCTTTCTACTTTATCTCTGATATTTGGGATTTAGAATAATAATCTTAAAAGAGGAGATAATAATATTTAAAGCCATATAAGATTTGGAAAGTGAATCAGATCTTCTTGTTGTCGTTTAGTAGCTAAGTCATGTCCAACTGCTCTGCGACCCTATGGACCACAGCCCACCAGGCTCCTCTGTCCATGGGATTTTCCAGGCAAGAACACTGGAGTGGGTTGCCACTTCCTTCTCCAGGGGATCTTCCTGACCCAGGGGTCGAAAGTACATCTCCTGCTTGGCAGGCAGATTCTTTACCACTGAGCTACCTGGGAAGTTTGTCTCGTAGAGAATCCTTAAACTTGAGTTTGGTATTTTCTCATGATTTAGATGATAAACTTTGCCAGAAATCACAGAAGTGATGCTGGGTTCTTTTTACAGCATTCTATTGGTTTCCACAAGAATTCAACTTGTCTCATTATTTAGGGCTGTTCGTTTTGGTCACTTGATAAGGCATGAATTCTCTACTGTAATCTTTTTTCCTTTGTAACTAGTATATCTTGTATGGCATGACTTAGGAACAAGGTAAGTATTCTTTCACTTATCAAATATTTGATTTATTCATTTGTTTTTATAATATAGATTCATAGATTCTCAATGCAATGGGTTATTACATACTATGTTGTTGTTCAGTTGCTAAGCCGTGTCTGACTCTTTGAGACCCCATGGACTTTAGCCCTTCTACCACTACCTGTTTATTCTGATGTTCAAATTGTCCTAAGTCTGATTAATGGGCGCCCCTTCAAGATGATTTCTGTGACTCCTGTCAGGTCATTGTTCTGGGAGCATTTCCTTGCTTTCTGGCCAAACAAGACGTTTCAAGTTCATCTCATACTTCTCCTGCCACAGTCCTATTTCTTTTAGGGTAGAAGGGTGTTTAGAAACCAAGGTCTGGGGCTGCGTATAGTCTTTGGTTTTGGATTACTGCTGTTCCTAAGTCCTCGCAGGGCTAGAGCATACATGTTTGTGCGTATACGTGCACGCGTGCATGCACACACACACACATCCCTATTTCTATATCTATCTCTGTATAATGAAAATCATCCTTTTATACCAATACTTCCAATTCCAATACATTGCCACAAGGTTAATTGTAATTTTCTCTTTCTCTGTATTTTAATTTCCTTCTCTGTTGGTAAGCAATGTATTTCTCACCATTCCTAAAATATTTACCTATTTGATTGTAACCAATTTCCCACTGCTGTTGTCCGTCCCTGGCACAGATGGGACCCCCCAAACCTACCCAAGGCTCAGGTTCTCATGAGCCTTGTCAGTTCACCCCACCCTTCACACGGATGCCCCCTCACAATGATGGGGCTGGGATCCTGGACACCTTCCAGTGGATGCATACCTTGCTCTGTACAGACTAATGGCATTAGGACAGAATAGTTCCGGAAAAGGGAAGAAAAAGCAGGGAAGAAGGAACATGAGCATTTTTTTTTTGAGAAGGAAACCATGAGGACATCTTGTGAGATATTCTTTTCACAGAAAAAAAATGTCAATTGTCTGAGTTATTACCACTACGCAGAGCAAATAAGAATAATATGATGCAACATAATTTACAGATGAATAGTCCTTTTGTCATTAATGCCTTACCATAGGACAGGAGTGAATATATTAAGGTTTATTTAGCCTTTTTTTTAAAAATTCATTTTTGCTTAATGAAGTCATACAATTTGATAAAGGCCAGAAGACTCATTGGTACTTCTGACAAGATACCCTAATATTTAGGAAACTGCCTGAGCTATGCTTATGAAAGTTTTCAAAGATTAGGTATTAGTCTGGCAATTGCCTTCTTCGCTCTCATGTGCAAGTACAGATTCTATTTATGGCTCCACGCACAGTACAAAAGGACGTGCATATTTTGCATGAACAGCGACAAACCAAATTTTCAAAATCTGGCCTGCATGTTCGTGTGAGTGCCGAGAGCCAGATGAGCACTGTGTGCTGACAGAGCTCAGTGCGCAAGCCAAAAGAGCATACCAGGGCTAGCGAGAAACACCCAGAGCTCAGGTTTTTCTGGAACTCTGCAGAAAAGTGTGGTAGCTTGGCACCCCAGACGAGAAATGGCACGGAAAGAAAGCCAGTTGTAAATAACTCAGCATACCGAAGACCCCTGCCTGCTTTTCCGGCCGTGCAACAATGATTCAGACCTGATTTCAGATGGAGGAAACACATCCAGAGGGAAATCTGGATTTGGTGGGCCTGAAGTTTATAAAACTTTGAAAAGTTTCTTTAAAAAATAAAAATTTCCAAAGCATAGTTAGATAGAAGATCTTGGAAGGGGCCAATGCAAGTTAAGAGGCCCTAAAATGTATGCTTCATCGGCTTTATGGTCAACCTAAAGGAGGTACCTTTCATCTTTCTGGGGTCGAGAGGAGTGTGTTGTGTTAGTCGTTCAGATGTGTCTGACTCTTTGGGATCCCATGGACCATAGCCCGCCAGGTTCCTCTGTCCATGGGATTCTCCAGGCAAGAATACTGGAGTGGATTGCCATTTCCTTCTCTAAGGGATCTTCCTGACCAGGAATCGAACCTGTGTCTCCTGCATTGGTAGGCGGGTTCTTTACCACGAGCGCCACCTGGGAAGCCCATGGGGTCAAGAGTAACAGTGATCAAAGGAAGGGGTGTGAGAGTGGGAGATGGTAATGAAAGTGGAGGGGACACACTTCTGTTTAAAAGCTACTATGAAATCCACCTGGCAAACTGGAAATGAGTTCTCTTCTAATGAACAGCGTTCAGTTACACATTTCCTAAGCTGGTACTTCACATTTGGTGAAAGGCTAGTAACTTTTCTGTTGGCTGTGTAAGCACTGCTTACAATGCAGGCATTTATAAGAGGCAATGCTAACAAGTTACATTTAGGAGTAAATTACTTAATAGAAAACAGAATCATTCCAATGTTCTCAATAAAAGGAAACCCTTAAAACACAGTACGGGGCCCATGGAATAATGGTATCTGGATTAAGTCTGTTGAGACTTCCCTGGTAGTCCAGTGGCTAAGACTCCATGCTCCCAATGCGGGGGGCCAAGGTTCGATCCCTGCTCAGGGATCTAGCTCCCACATGCTGCAACTAGGAGTATGCACGCCACAGTTGAAGATCCTGCATGCTGCAACTAAAGATCCTACAAGCCGCAGCAAAGACAGAAGATCCCACATGGCACTACCAAGACCTGGCACAGCCAATAATAGACAAACAAACATTTTTTGTAGAAAGACTGTGCTACCCAAAATATATCAGGAACCCCTACAACTCAACAGAAACCAAAGAACAGAACTAAAAAATGGACTTAAAGAGATATTTCTCCCCGAAAGATAGACAGATGGCCACCGAGCATAGGCAAAGATGACCAACATCACTAGTCACTAAGAAAAAGCAAGTTAAACCCACAATAAGATACTATGTATACCCGCTAAGATGGCCCTTGTCGAAAATCAGAATACTACAAGTGTTGGCAAAGATGTGGAGAAATTGGAACCCTAGTGCCTTGGTGGTAAGAATGAAATATGGTGCAGCGGCTGCGGAAAACGGTTTGGTGGTACTTCAAAAAGTTAAAAAGACAATTACTGTATAGTCTAGAAATTTCACTCCTAGGTATATGCTCAGAATAACTGAAAATAAGGACTCAGAGACTTGTACATCAGTATTCATGGCAGCACCGAAAGGAGGTGCTATCTGAAAGGAGGCAACAACCCAAAAGTCCCTCAACAGATGAACAGATAAGCAAAATGTGATTATGTACATGCAATGAAATACTGCTCAGCCTCACAAAGGGGTGAAATTCTAACATATGCTACAATGTGAAGGAACCTTGAAAACATGTTAAGTAAAATAAGTCAGACACAAAAGGACAAATATTATTTGATTCCACTTACATGAAGTGCCTAGAATAGGCAAATTCAGAGACAAAGCATAGAATAGAGGTTACCTGGAGCTGGGGCGGGGTGGGGGTGGGGGGATGAAGGTGTTATTGCTTAATGGGTACAGAGTTTACGTTTGGGATGATGAAAAAGTTCTGAAAATAGATGGTGGATGCATTTATTGCTACTGAACTGTACACTTAGAAACAGAATGGTAAATTTTAAGTTATGCATATTTTAGTACTATTTTTTGAAAGCCATACTATTAATAAAAAAGACAAGCTTGTGTCAAGATAAAGTTCCACAATGAGGGAGAAAAAAAATAAATCCTTGAAATACTTAAAATACTTACACCAGCCAGAATCACTAATGTAAAAAACAAAGCGATCTGAAAAGGTTTTAGTGAAAGAAGTTACTTGTGGCAAGTAAAAAACAAACAAAAAAATTAGCCAGTGCATTTGTCATTTGGTACTACTCTCATTGGAAAAGTCTACTTACGGGAGTTAGTAGATTCCACTGAGAATATACAAAATCTCTTTATTTTTTAGTGTAAAATATGACTTCAATGAATTTCATTGCCATTTTTAAAGAAAGTATGGGGCTGAATTATCTCTTTTCTTTGTAATTGCAGCCTTGGCTTTACTGCTATGCACCAGTGACAATTATGGCTTTATTATGGAAATCACACCTCATTTACATGAAGCTGAAATTTATTCTGTGTTTACAATCTTCTAAAGTACTTGCTTTAATTTTACCTCACTGACCTTCTGATTCTAACAATTTGGATGTGCTACTAAAACAAACTCATCAATGTAAAACAAGGAAGACAAGTGTGAAATAATGTGGATTTAAGATATTTATGGGTCTATTTCCAACAATAAACATGCATCGTGTTTAAATTAGAAAAAAAGGTAATTGAAAAGAAGGCATCAAAAGGTCTTATTTCTAAAATATGGGCCTTTATTCTGAAATGAACAGATACTTGAAGGCCAAGAAGTTTCACTGATCTGATCCATTCCCTGGTGAGAAAATATTAAATCCACTCTTGGGCTTTCTTAACGAGGGTTAAGACACGATGCACAGTCACCCAGCGGTGTGTTCGGCAAATAAACCTATTGTCATAGGCGATAACAGGGCACATTCTTCACAAAGCTGCCAAGTCAGCACTAGGGTACTGCGGCTGGAGCAGACAACAAACTTAGAGATGGGATTTGTAAATTGTTCAAAGAAATGCTCCCTACTTCATTTGGGTAGTTGGAATTCCTAATCTTTGGTCACTAGTCCTATACTTGGTTCTATTTTAGAATTTCCTTCTTGCCTCAGTACTTCGACACATTCCCGGAAGAGCTCTTGAGAACCCACCTGGACAACAGGGAATCCACACTAAGTCCCCTGGCTCCAGTCTCCAGACACAGTTGGACATGTTTGTCGCAGCAGGCTAGACTCTGTGTATGTCAACTCAATGATGTGCCAGGTTCTTCACGTTAGCCATCCTGACCAAATTCATAATCTCCAGTGAAACATGAAGATCACACAGAGTGGTGGGTTGCTTTTAATGTGCACACTCACATCCAACTATCATTGAAAAGTTCCTGATGAACCTTTATTTAAAATAAACCTCTCCATGTCTTCTATTCCCCTGTCCCCTTTGACATTTCCTATTCTCTCCTACCCTATTCTACTCCATTCCAATCCATCCCATCTCATCCCACTTCACTCTAAAATGCTGCAATGAGACTCACCAGTGTATTGTGACTCACATGTGTAAATCTTTGATCTAAAAGATAGTTTAAGAAGCTAGTAGGCGATCTTAGACATAAAGTAGGCAGAGTAAACATAACTATCACGGGATGCCTACAGCCATCATGTTCTGATATGGATTTACCCTGACCTTTCCTGGGATGTGAAGGAGGCAAGCCTAATTTGGAGGGACCTGCACAGGTAATATATTGACTCTGCAGGCAGAAAGTCAATACTGGCCTACAGCATATTTTCCAGGTATAAGAGAAATGTGAGAAAATTCTCAAAGGAGTCTCAAGTCTGCTGGGAACCTAAATAGCAGTGCTTTGTCAATGGGTGACTTCGGGCTCTCCTGGACGTTAGAAGACAGTTGAGTGTCAGGCCTACTTTGAGGGTGATTTATTGGGATTGAAAAAAAATGGTACAAGCCTAGAATTATGGTCTCGCCTTGCAAAAGCTATATATAATTTTCAATTTGCAGGCTATAATTTTGAATCTAAGGAGAATAATCAAGTTAGATGAGACATACCCACATGGACCTTGCATGCACTGTTATTAGAGTAATTCCATTTGAACCATGTACTTCAAAGTTGCCAGATAATATCCTACTGGGGAGGGGGGTCAAATAGGTCTGTGATTCTTAAGGAAAAGGTGAAATTACCTGTTTTTTTTTCCCTTGTGAGAAAAAATATCTTGCAACTATGGGAAGGAGAATTATCATTTGGTTTCACAGCCAACATAGAAATTTTCTACACACTTCATAAATGTTTCATAAAATGACATTATGATCAACGTTTTTAGAAGATCAGAGTTCTAAAACAAACATGAAGTCAGCCAACCAACAATCGAAGACTGGCTTAACCTAGTTTTCTAACTACATTACCAGTTACTTAGCCGTGAAGGAGCTCAAAACAGTCATCTCCAGGCATGCTCAGGCACCTAAGAGCAATTCCACTTGGCTTTCATAATACAATGAAAATGTACAATGCATCTTTCAACCTGCTACATCTATATTTTAAATCTTACTAGATGGTCTCATAATTTGAGGAATTAGGCTACTGTGTATTTGGCCATGACTAGCCAGTTATGTTTAAAGATAATTTGATAGTACATCACAGAGCCGTCATTACAATTTAATAGGCTCTAATTCAACACTGAAGTCTTGAGTCAATTCTGACACAATGTCTAGAAAAATTAACACTAAAAATAAACTCTATGTGCTCAAGAAAATATTTTTACAGTGTGTTAAATATGTCAGTTCTCAGAACTGTTTCCTGGTAGAGACCCCTGATCTGAATAATTGCCAACTGACCTCAATGCTTATATTTCCTTTCTTTAATTTGGGTCTCTAGCTCTCACATTACAAAACTGTAACATTGAGTAAAATGTTTATTTTATTTCCTTTGCCACGTCACTATTCTAAAAAGTCCACTTGAATGAAATCTTCTGGTTCCTGTCAATGTGATTCACTGACTTTCTTCTTCCAACAGATATTCTGGTATCAGATTATCAGGGCATAGTCTGATCTTAAAAATACAGCTATGTATTTCTCAAAAGCTTTGGGGATATTGTTTACTGTCTATTGTTAAATAATTATGCCTGTAAATATAGAAAACTAATACCAAACCCACAAAGAGAGCTGTTTTCAAGAATATATAACAACAGACCACAAAGTGGTGTAATACTTGTGTTATATAAAAGCTTATCATTGTCTATTTAAACAATGGCCCAGTACCCACAGGTGTGCCAGGAATGTCTATGCCAATGGAAATGAGCTAATATTTTATTGCTCATTCTAACTAACAACCTTGGATCAAGCCCTTACAGGAAAAAGAAAGAGAAACCATTGTGCTAAGAAAGAAAGGCAATCAGCTGGGTGAATGGCCATGTGTATGATCTAGGGAGAAGGAGACCGTCCCAAAAAACCATCTACATTGACAATATTTATATGTTGGTGGCCAAAGTAATCTTATCAACATGGCTTGGATCTAATGACAAACTTTAAAATTTTCTTTCTGTATTTGTTTGTCAATGTTATATGTAGATCTAAAAATGTGTAAGATTTTCATTCTAACTCTTTCTCCTCTTTCATGTGGAAATTAACATTGTTAATGGTTAGACCCTTTCAGCTACTAGTATTTCAGATGTCAGCTATTAGTAGTAAATAGAGGGTAGATATTAGAGTTTATTTTCACCTCAGGCTCAAAACTATGTTCCCACTTTTTTCTTCCCTTTTTCTTTCCTTCTTTCCTCCCTCCCTCCTTCCCTCCCTTCCTTCCCAAGCCTCCAACATGGAGCTACTCACTCACTATTACTATTAGTATTACTCTTACTATTCAATTCCATCTTTAATAGGTTGGACAGATCCTTCCACATTTTTCATTTGTTTCTCTCTTTTTTTAAAAATTCAAGTGAAGTTTATTCTGTTACAAAGTTTGTGAGCCACATTTGAAAAAAAAATTTTTTTTCATGGTGGCATTTAACCATAGACTGTGATTACGTGCAAAGACTCTGGCATTAGTGGGGAGAATGCTGGAGAGAGGAAAATCACCCTACTTCTTGGAAATCATATAATTAAATGTGTAAGTATCAACAATTGTTCATTTCAATTACTTGTTGATTTATAACCACATCGATTTACACTCTTATAAAACTACAATAGAGCTTCAAATTGCTCTTCAACATTTTTAGTGTTTCCTATGACCCAATTTCTACTTCTTTCTTGAAGCTGATGCATCCTAATTATAAATCATATCATTTTGCTTTCCTGAATGTAATTTATACTAAATTTTATAATTTCCTTCTGTCAAATTCAATTAAAAGAAAAGATATGTTTTGAACAAGGGCCCTGAGCCAAATAAAATTTTTTAAAAAGCATGCACTGAAGTTGACTGAATGGGATTTATTCTAAAAGAGGCAGAATAGTAGAGTGGTTATGAGCATGGACTCTGGGGCCAGATTACTTGAGGTCCATTTACTAGCTGTGTGACCTTGGTGAGTTACTTGACTGCTCTGATACACAATTTCCTCATCTGTACAATAAAGACAACATTAGTACCTCCTAAGTATGCTTTATTGAATTCAGTGAGGATTTAATGATTGAAATGCAAAATACTTAGAATAGTTTTATATAAACTTTGGCGGTTGCTTATTATTAAAAAAATATAGGTATAAATATACATATATATTTAAGATTCAAAAGTGTATTAGATAAAATGTGACAGGTAAAAGGATGAATTACATATGGATCTTCTTTCAAATATTATATATATACATACATATATAACATATATATATACATATATATATATATATATATATATATATATATATATGGGCTTCCCTGGTGGTTCAGATGGTTAAGAATCCACCTGCAATGCAGGAGACCTGGATTTGATCACTGGGTTGGGAAGATATACTGGAGAAGCAAATAGCTACCCACTCCAGTATTCTTGTCAGGAGAATTCCATGGCAGGGGTGGGGGGGTGGCGGGAATACACACACACACACACTATAATAAAAAGTAGAAGATAAATATTAGAAGAGAGGGATCAAGTTACATAAAAATTCAGGGAAAGCCACATAGATGGTATCAGAAAGGCTTTTGTGAGGAAGATGGAATTTCAACTGGAATTTAAAGATGAGCTATGTCTGAACATGTGGATTTTGAGCTTAAGGCAGGAAAGAAAGGCAAAGAGGCAAGTGCATTAATTAGTGTAAAATATCCCTTTCTGACAGGTCCAGGAAGGTTAATAGTGAAAAGAATGAGTTCATGAAGGGATCTTTAGGACCAGGTTAAGCAACCCAGAATGATTTTACAGGAAATGGAGAGGCATTTAAAATTTCTGAGAAGATGAGTTCCCAATCAGAAGAGAAATTTCCTTAATCTCACAGGAAAGTAAACAGATTGGTGGATAGAAAGCTGGAGGCAGGGATACCGGTCAGGAAATCACGGCCGTGGTCCCAGTGAGACAATGAAGACCTGGGGAGAGAACGTGGTGGAGGAGTGGCCCCCACCATAGAAACACGGGGATGGACACAAAAATGTGGTAAAGAATCTAAAGGTGAAGTGCCCCCGAATCAGAAAACAAGGAGGAACTTCACAATCATACAGATGTTGGAACTTAATCCCTGGAGACCCCAATTCATTGAGGCAGTAAAGAGACTCATCAAACCATCATTCGTGAAAGAGCGATTTTGATGATCAGTTTTGACAACTACTGACCTGAAAGTCTACGGCTATCAAGTAAAAAAAATATTACACTGGCTTCAAAATTAGGAAAACAAGAAAAGGATTAAGAGGAAGAATAGAAGGAACCGGGAGAAACAATAACAGAGAGATCAGAGAAATTGGGGCAGGCAAGTCATGGACAAGTTTTGTACTTCTGAGAACAATCTATTATTCCCGGGAAGAGGACAGAAAAGAAGGTGAGAAAACAAGTTGAACTCAAGTGGATAGATTTGAAAATTACCACTGTGGTGTGAAAAGGCAAAGGCAATCCCTGGAAAACACATCTATTGCAGAATTGTGAGTCACATGAAGAATGAGTCATGGCCTGGGATTTACAGGAAAATAAAAAAGAAGAGAGTATTATGAAAACCAAGGGAGGCAGACTATTCAAGGAAGGGAAGTTACCAGTACAACTTATGCACAAGAGTTTTTAAGGACAAGGACACGAGAGGTCAGCTGATTTGGTGTTCCGGGTTATGGGTGATGGATGGAAGAGAACAGCAAGGCTTAGCAGGGAACAGAAGGTGATGAGTACGGAGAGCTTATATGGACTCCTTCAAGAAGTCTGCTGGTCAGAGAGGCAGGGAGGTAACTTGATAAACCAGCAGGATAACGAGTAAGTTCTTTTAAGCACTGAAAAGTGATGCAGGTTTTTAGATGGAGAGGAAAGACCTAGAATAGGGAGCTATTTAAGATGCAAGGCAACTGTGGAAAATTTAATGAAACAAGTTCCAAAAGAAGAAAATTACATGGCAATTTTTTTGCATGGCAATAATTCATTCTTTGGTAAGAATGAATTATTTACTTCCTTACCTAAATGGGAGGAAAAGTGGCAAAGAGGGGAGAAAACAAAAAGCAGGGTTCAGATAAAGTGAGTGAGAGAACATCAGGTTGTTTTCATATCTTACATAAGAGAGTGAGAATAGACGGTATTAAACACAAGACTTACGGGCAATCTGTTTCCTAAGATTACCTAGGAATCAAGTAAAGATAATCCAAAGGCTCACGGAGAAGCAGCGATGGCTCAGTTAAGGTTACTTAGAATAAATTAGTATCTATTGCAGAGTAGCACTAATTGGCTGGCAAAGAGAGAAGTATGTGACATAGACTAGAACGGTGAATGTTAAAATTGCTTAAGGAGAGAGTCATGTTGGTGAGGAAATCAAGGGAGCTGTTGAAAATATCCTAAAGGGAGGTCACAGTGAGGAGTGAGAAACTAGGAGAGGAGGGCAGAGGGGGATGTGAAGAGGGAGATGGGGACCCAGGAAGGGAGGACAGCGTGAGAAATCGTCATCACAGTAATATGAATAGGACGAGGACGATGCAAGCAAAAGAACACAAATTTAAAAATAGGAAAAATTATTAGGCAGGGACATAATGACTTTGAAGTTCAAGATGGACCACAAATGCTTTTGATATCCTACTAGGTGGAAGGAGTAGCCTCTTGCTACTGGTTGTAGGAAAGTAATTTGTTTATGAGAGTGCCATTTTGGTTATGATAAGACAACTCAAAGAGTAATTTTATAAAAGGTTCAGATCAAGTTTGTTACCGCCGTCTGGCCCAATGAAATTCAAACTTTACCTTTGATATGGTGAAGAAAGCAACTTTTATAAAAATGTCCTTTTTCTCCATTCAACGTTTGAGTTTTATAATGCATTAACTGTTAAACATAGTGCCAAGATCACAGATATTGTGCCAGCTATACACTTCTAAAGAAATTTATGATACAACTGTAAATTCCCCAGATTACTTGTCTCCACTCCCTATTTCCCTAGTCCCAACAACTCTATTTTCCTTTATTTCTGGATGTCCTCTTTAATACTGTACCAGTTGATTAAAGTGTGATCAAACAACTATTTAGTGACTATGTATTTTTTAAAGAATTGCATAGACACCAAATCATAAATTGAAAGTAGCCCAAGAATACTGGAGTGGGTAGCCTATCCCATCCCCAGAGGATCTTCCCAATCTAGGAATCGAACCGAGGTCTCCTGCCTTGCAGGTGGATTCTTTACCAACTGAGCTATCAGGGAAGCCCTCTCTAAATAACAAGACTGGCAAAAATGAATAAATGAAAAAAGTTGCAAATAATGCACGGAATTTACAAGTTAGATGTAGATTAATAAATGTAATGTACACCTTACATGGAGTTTCCCTGATTAGAGAGAACCACGGAGTATCACAAGATTTCCGTGTTGATACCAACTGAGGTGCCTCACAGACTAGGTTAGAGGGGAATAGTGTTTTCAATGCCATAGATTTTCTAAGATAAAATAGCCTTGAAAAATTCATTGTTTTTACTCTTCAGTAGAGTTTTAACATATTCTTTGGCAATTGTCTGAATACAAATTTGAGAGAGATATTTAAAAAATCAGAAATTGTATTTTCATCAGCCAAAAGTTGAATGAAAGATTTCAGTCACCCATTAAAGAAATGAATGTGCTCTTAGATCAAAGCAATAAACATGAATAACTATTTCATGTAGCTTTCAAAAGAGTAGAAAGTAATGCTTCACTGGTAATTTTCCCAAGATAACTAAAGAAGGATTTGGGGGTGGGGGGAAGTCCTTTGAAAGAGTGGAGTATGCCAGGAAAATTAAAATGTAAACTTTTAATTAACTTGGGAAAAAACTGCCAAGGAAATATATGGAAAAACTCATCCTATATATAAAAATTACAAACAATTGGGAAAATTTCACTGACCCTCTGGGTCAAGCTGAGGCATGGCAATGGTATGCCTATGTTAATAACAAATGAAGGGCAAAGAATGTGCAATGCATATGAGCAGCAATGCCACTGTGATGCTCTTAGATAACGGCTTTAAATGTGTACCATGATCATATCTTCCACTAACACTCTGCTGAAGCCTATTCATGATGGGTATCAAGAAATTATTTTCAATTGCATTCCTTCTCCTGCCCAATCACCATGAATGATGAACTCAGCAAGTGAGACTGAATTCAGTTCCACTATTTAAGTCCAGACTTAGCAGACATCATGTCCGTTTTAGACTATAGCACTAATTCAAAATGGCTGTGCCTATGGAGACTTTATGCATGAAAGCAGTAGAATTTTCCTTTTATCCTACAGCCTCAGGACTGCTATTGAATGAATGAATGATGCCATCAATTTAACCTTTTAAAGGTTCCATGTGGAAAGGGGACAGACAAGAACCAAGAAATATCAGTCTTAAGAGAGCTGTGAGTTGATGATATAAGCTATGTGCTACGAACTGAATTGAGTCTCTGTAAAATTCATATGTTGAAACCCCAACCCTCAATATGATGGTATTTGTAAATAGGGACATAAGGAGTTAATTAAGTCATGAGAGTAGAGTCCTCACAATGGGATTCATGCCCTTACAAGGAGAGACATGAGTGAACTCTCTCCCTTTCTCTTTCCTTCTCTCCCCCAGGTAAGAACAAAGCAAGAGGATGGTCATCTGCAGGCCAGGAAGAGGGCTCTCGTTAGGAACCAAATTGGCCAGCACCCAGACTGTGGGACTTCTCAACCTCTATAACCGTGAGGTATAAATATCTACTGTTTAAACCACCCAGTCTATGGCATTTTGTTATGACAACCTGAGTCAATTAATATACACCAGGCATAATGATGAAGAAAGGAAGAGAGGGGCATATTTGAAAGATATATAGGAATGATCCAGGACAAAATATTCTGCATCAGTTACATACTGAAAGAGCTGTTACGCTGATAAAAATACCAATGCATACTGCATGCTTACTATGTTTCAGAGTATACTAAAGACTTAATATGAATTAACATTTAATCCTTGAAACAGTTCTATAGAGTTAAATATTATTATTATGCCTGCACTATACATGCGAATAGTGAGGAAAACTAGGCACATTTCAGTACCATAATGGGACAAGGCTGTCTTTCTTGGAAATTAGAAGATGAAGAAACAATTTGCTAGCCTGAATCACTTCAAATTCTTTCTGGGGCATGGAGCCTAACAATTCCTTTTATGGAATTAGAGCTCTCTAGGTTTAACATTTACATGTCATTTTTCTCAATGAAAGATTTGAGGACAAAATGGCAAATGGTGAAGCACTGGTGATGGCGGTAAAGAGAGTTCTGGAGAATTTAGGGTCACTTGTGGTTCTAACCCCAACTGCACAATTCAACAGCTCTGCAAATCTGGACACCTTCCTAAGCCTCTCATTTCCTTCACTTTCTTGTCTCACTATAGGACTAGATATATATGCTTCACAAGATTCTTGTGAAAATTGAGATAATATACACAAAATGCTTAACACAGTATGCTGGTATACCGGCAGTTATAGCTGTTACAAGGATAATGATTATGCCACCAGGGCTAAAGTCCACCCATAGCTGCCACTTAGAAGCAGTCCAGCCTTTTATTCTCTCCCAGTCCTACTACATCCACGCTCTATGCCCACTACCCACCTTGAAAACAAACTGAAATTGAAGCTTTAGTACTGAAATAGCCTAAACAGAGAACCACCCTTGTCCTCATCAGTTTTCAACAGAGACTAGGTAAAAGACAGTCCCTGAGGTATAAACATTTGGGAAACTTGAGTTTTGGAAAGACCCAGCTCTGCCACAAATTACTAGTCCCTTTTCTTCTTTGGTTACATGTGGAAATCAGGAGTCCAAACAGAAATGTAAGCTTTCTCTTGACTCTGATTTTATTTTTTATTTTTTATCTCAGTGTTCTAAGCCTTAGGAAACTAATTCCTGATGTTAAAGTTCTAAGAGATTTTAATGAGCAATATCAAATCCCCAGTATTTTTTTTTTTCAAAAACAATAATGAAAAAAAGCAAAAAAAGCAATACACATTGAACGACTACACATCATCTTTCAGGTTCAAAGATTCTGATTTGAATCTTTGAAGACTGAGGTCACAGATATAAATCTAAGCAGAGAATGAGTGTCCAAAATGTCTCTTTAAATATTTTAGATTTTCCCCAGCACTACTGACAAAACGTGGGGAGACGAAACGGTGCTCACAAAGATTTTTTTTTTAAGCTCAAGTAGAAGAGATTGTTTATTGTGCAGCGAGGAGTTCTGGGGTTTTCCTTTGTCCCTAGGCATTGTTTTTTATTTTCTTTTTAGCAATGGAACTGGGAGTAGACTGCAAACAAGCAGTTTTCTGCCAAGGACATGTGAAACCTGTTATATTGGTCATTCTGGATCTGATTTAAGTATGTACTATTACTAGGTAAGATTACTTTTACTTTGCTTCAGTGGAAACCTCAATTTTGGTTTAGGAAAAAAAGGATATTGTGTTTTTCATTTGTATTTATAAACCATGTAAAATTTAAAATGACAATGATACACTTAGAATTTTGCAGTATGTGTTTGAAATGACAAGCAATAAAAATTAAAATAAAACAATGCCATAAAATAAAAATGACAATAAAATTTAAAATGACAATGACATACTTAGAATTCTGTGCAAAAAAATCAGGACACCAGAACCACAGTGTTTCGACTATTGACTGCTACATAACAAACTTGGTGGCTTAAAGTATTTTACAATCTGGGCTGGGTAGTTTTCTCTTCCGTGTGGTGTCTACTTGGGCTGGATCTGACAAGAAGGCTTCTTCACTCCTATGTCTGGAATCAGAGCTGGGATGCTTGAAACAACTGGAGGCGGGCTGACGTGTTGGTCGCTCAGTCATGTCCGACTCTTTGAGACCCCATGGACTGTATCCCGTCAGGCTGCTCTGTCTATGGGGATTCTCCAGGCCAGAATAATGGGGTGGGTTGCCATGCCCTCCTCCAGGGGATCGTCCCCACTCAGGGATTAAATCCAGGTCTCCCGCATTGCAGGTGGATTCTTTACTGTTTGAGCTCCCCGGGAAGCCGGGAGATGGACTAAATATGCCTATTCATGTCTATTCACTCCACACAATTAGCTTGGAGATGCTAACATCATGCTTGTCTCAGAGTAATCAGACTTCTTACATTGTGGCTGGCTTCCAAGAGAAAGGAAGCAAAAACTGCCTGTCTTCTTAAAGGCTTGACCCATTATGGGGCAGTATCACTTCCATCAGATTATCTGGACTTCCCTTGTGGCTCAGACGGTAAAGCGTCTGCCTGCAATGCGGGAGACGTGGGTTCGATCCCTGGGTTGGGAAGATCCTTTGGAGAAGGAAATGGCAACCCACTCCAGTACTCTTGCCTGGAAAATCCCATGGACGGAGGAGCATGGTAGGCTACAGTCCATGGGGTTGCAAAGAGTCGGACACGACTGAGCGACTTCACTTCACTTCACTTAAGCAAGTCTGAGACCCAGGTTTGATCCCTGGGGTGGGGAAGATCCCCAGAGAAGGAAATGGCAACACACTCCAGTATTCTTGCCTGGAAGATTCCACAGACAGAAGTGCCTGGTGGGCTATAGTCCATGGGGTCGCAAAGAGTCAGGCACAACTTATCACCTGACACTTTCACTTTCTAAACAAGTCCAAAAAGTTAAAGGGAGGGGAAAGAGACTCCACCGCTTTATGTGGGGAGTAGGACACACATCAAGGGAGGGAAATAACTGATGGTGGCCATTTCTGGAGAACACAGCACAGTGTGGATTGCATTTATTAGGAGCTATTTGGTTCCAAATAGGAAAAGGAGTACGTCAAGGCTGTACATTGCCACTGTGCTTATTTAACTTATATGCAGAGTGCATAATGAGAAACACTGGGGTGGATGAAGCACAAGCTGGAATCAAGATTGCTGGGAGAAATATCAATAACCTCAGATATGCAGATGACACCACCCTTATGGCAGAAAGTGAAGAAGAACTATAGAGCCTCTTAATGAAAAGTGAAAGAGGAGAGTGAAAAAGTTGGCTTAAAGCTCAACATTCAGAAAACTAAGATCATGGCATCCAGTCCCATCACTTCATGGCAAATAGATGGGGAAACAGTGGAAACAGTGGCTGACTTTATTTTTGGGGGCTCCAAAATCACTGCAGATGGTGACTGCAGCCATGAAATTAAAAGACACTTACTCCTTGGAATGAAAGTTATGACCAACCTAGACAGCAATATTAAAAAGCAGAGACATTACTTTGTCAACAAAGGTCCGTCTAGTCAAGGCTATGGTTTTTCCAGTAGTCATGTATGGATGTGAGAGTTGGACTATAAAGAAAGCTGAGCGCCAAAGAATTGATGCTTTTGAACTGTGGTGTTGGAGAAGACTCTTGAGACTCCCTTGGACTGCAAGGAGATTCAACCAATCCATCCTAAAGGAGATCAGTCCTGAATGTTCCTTGGAAGAACTGATGTTGAAGCTGAAACTCCAATACTTTAGCAACCTGATGCAAAGAGCTGACTCATTTGAAAAGACCCTGATGCTGGGAAAGATTGAAGGCAGGAGGAGAAGGGGACGACAGAGGATGAGATGGTTGTATGGCATCACCAACTCAATGGACATGAGTTTGGGTAAGCTCCGGGAGTTGGTGATGGACAGGGAGGCCTGGCATATTGCGGTCCACGGGGTCGGAAAGAGTCGGACACGACTAAGTGACTGAAATGAACTGAACTGATTTCCTCTTCTTCTTTTTCCTTTGGCTTTTAATGAGTTTCCTTTGCTCTTTTTGAAATATCTTAAGATGCCAGGAGAAGACAAGTCACTCATTCTCAGGATATAAGGGATGATACTTCATAATAAATTATAATCGACTTTCAGTGATTTTTGAAATAGCAATGGAATCTTGATTTACATCAGTATTAGTAAATATAAAGAAATGAAACCTGAGAAGAAATGGAAGCATTCATTCTCAAATATATTACCAAGCAGAGAAGTAGCCATTATTGCACCAGGAGATTCCAGTTACCTCAGATTCATGTTATACATAGCTCGCTGGATCAAGCTATCTTTACATTTTTACATATCATACTGAAACACATGTGTGGGATTTTTATAAGAAAGGGATTTGTAATCATCTACTTCCTCTTTTCATTCAAATTAATTTTCCTTCCCTGATCCATGAATCATAAGAACTGGCTGATGAAACAGAAAAAGTCAGTAAATTCTAATGAGCCTAAAAGGAGAGACAAGCTTATCATTGCCAGAGATCAAAACCAAACCCCAAAATTACAGGCTTTGTTTAAAAGACTGTTTGAGACACTGAAATTGAGTTCAGGGAACATACCTTTATCCTGACTCATTCTCACTGTGCACTCACTTCACTGAAGGAGGAGGCGGCCAGTGAATTTCATTAGGAGCCACTGACTTTTGAAAATCTGTTACTTAGCAGTTGAGCAACCAAAGGGGCACAGAAGGAAGACAGACCAACATCCCTGTTCCAGCCACGCTCAGAAAGGGAGGGACTGACAGAGGCCATCTCTGGAGACTACAGCAGAGAGTGTATTTTATTTATCAGCAGCTCTTCCTCTGTGCTCCATTTCCTCTAGATTTTAGTGAAAATTTGAGGTCTGAAATTAAGGGATGTCAGGAGCAAAAAAGTCACTAAAAAAAAAAAAAGAAAAAAGAGTATAGTGGGGTTGATACTGGGCAGACATATCAACACACAAGTGTTGCTGAAAAATTGCTCCTACTGTCAGGCACACCAATCTGCACAAGAGTACTTAGTTGGGAAAAGAGTTCCATGGAAATATGGAAGAGGCCAGGTCCAACAAAATAACTGATGTAAGCTCTTAAGTTATTCAAACAGGCCTGATGCTGGTGTTAACTCACCACATTTGTTTACCAAACCTGAATCTCTAAGGTAAATACATAATCATAATTATTCCAGTTATGAAAAAATGAAAAACAGTTTAGCTATAGGGAAACTATAAATTGACCTTTCCTTCTCACAAATGCATTTCACTCATTGCTAAAAGTAATTTGTAAATAAACAACAAAAAAAACATCTCTACAAGGTTTGATCAAAAATACTTAAAACCTAGCAGTTTGAAACATCAGGAAATTGTGCTTCTGTAAGAAAAGGGGATTTACTTTCAACTCTTTTTTTTACTGTTGTTTTGGCCACACCATGCAGCATATGTGATCTTGATTTCCCAACCAGGGAGAGAACCCGCTCTCCTGCAGTGGGAGTGTGGAGTCTTAAACACTGAACTGCCAGAGAAGTCCTGACTTTCAACTCTTGATTTAATATTTGAGAATGTATTTCTCATAATACTATCTCATACAGTTGACACTTGAACAATGCAACGCCACACCCTTCGGAGTCAAAAATTCCCATATTGCTTTATAGTTATATACATAATAATATGTATATTTTCTGCTTCTGAGGATTCAACCAACAGCAGGTGGTATAGTACTGTGAAAAGTAAAAGTGAAAGTCGCTCCGTGGTGTCGAACTCTTTAGGTTTCCCTGGTGGCTCAGGTGGTAAAGAATTTGTCTGCAATGTGGGAGACCCAGTTTCAATCCCTGGGTCTAGACGATCCCCTGGAGAAGGGCATAGCAACCCACTCCAGTATTCTTGCCTGGAGAATCCTATGAGATTGCCAAGAGGTTGCCATGCCCTTCTCCAGGGAACCTTCTGGACTCAGGGACTGAACCTGGGTCTCTTGCATTGCAGGCAGATTCTTTATCATCTGAACCACCAGGGAAGCCTATAGTACTGTAGTACATAGCTACTGGAAAAATCTGCATGTAAGTGGATCTGAACAGTTCAGTGCTGTTCAAGGGTTAACTGCAATATCTGAAAATGCTCATCCACTTTAAAAATGCAGGGCAAAATAAAACTAAACCATAAACCATCTCAGCTGCATTAGAAAAAAGGGTCACTTTTGCATGCTTGGAATTGTAGAGAAATAGGCTGGACCTGCTTGAGACTACAATCTTCCCTCTATCCATGGGGGATTAGTTCTAGAACTCTGTAGGAAATTAAAATTCAAGGATGCTCAAGTCCCTTATATAAAATGGTGTAGTATTTGCATATAACCTACGCACACCCTCTGGAATACTTAAAACAATCTCTAGATTACTTATAATACAATGTAAATATTAATAGTTGTAAACACAATGTAAATGCTATGTAAATAGTTGCCAGCGTGTGACAAACTCAAGTTTTGCTTTTTGGAACTTTCTGAAATTTTATTTTCCCAAATATTTTCTGATCCATAGTTGGTTAAATCTTCAAATACAGAACCCAGTGATATACAGAGGGATGACTATAATCAGAACCGCCCCCCTTCTCGGGTATAAAGTGTACACAGGGTATGCACGAATCTCATAGGAAAGAAGAGAAGAGGCTTGGGACCAGTCTATGCTGCTTTCAAGCTTAGGTTTTTAGAGAACTTGGCAGCATCTGTATCCACTGTGGACTCTAAACTCCTGAATGGGGTTTGTGCCAATTATTCTAACAGTAAAGAATATGAGAAGCAAAGAAAGGTATTTACCATCCAGGTTTTCAAAAATACAGACATGGGAACTTTACTAATATACTAGGCTTTTTAGCATTCTTCCACCTCCCCCTGCTTTTTTTAAACAATGGATATTTATGTGTATTATGTCAATTTTTTATTCTAGAAAATTCTCAACAATTACCTCTTCAAATCTTTACTTTTCTCCATTCTCTGTATTCTTTTCTTCTGGCAATGTATTCTCATACTTCTTAGCTGTTTTCCTATTTTTTCTTTTTTTGCATTTTTCACTGATGAATTTCTCAATCTTAGTTTCAGATTCTAATTAATTCCCTCTTCTCTGTGTCTCATCTGTATCTTATCTCAAGTATTAAGATATTTAAAATTTTCAACTACTAGTATTTTCATTGCCAAGATTTTTGAAATTTTTTTCATTTTCATATTGGTCTGTGTTTTTATTTTGTTTATATCTATTTTTGCTTTTTATGTTTAAGGGCTTTGAGTGGATATATCTGCCTTTATGTCATGGGTTGATGGTCAAACATTTTCTATACAGGGCCAGATATTAAATATGCTAGATTTTTCAGGCCACATGGCTTTTATTCAACTACATAAATTCAACTCTGTACTATGAAAGCAGTCGCAGAATATATGTAAAAAAATGGGTGTGGATAGGTGTCAAAAAAACCCTTTACTTACAAAACAGCTCACTGGAGCTATTTTGGAAAACAGTTTTGTAGTTCCTCAAAATGTTAAACATACAGTTACCATATGATGCAGAGATTCCAATTCTACGTATATACCCAAGAGAAATGAAAACATATATTAATAAAAAGACTTGTACATGAATGTCCACAAGAAGCTTCTTCATAACATCCAAAAGGTGAAAACAACCCAAATGTCCATCAACTGATAAACAGATAAGCAAAAGTGTAGTATGTTCATACAGTGCAATATTATTTGGTAATAAAAAGAACTAAGTACTGATACATGCTATAACGCAGATAAACTAGGAAACCACCGTGCTAAGTGAAAGAAGTCAGGTTTGAAAGACCACCTATATTCTATGATCCCCTTCTGTGACATGTGCAGAACAGACAAATCTCCAGAGACAGAAAGCTGCCTAATGGTTACCTAGGGCCTAGGAAAGTGGAGAATGGGGAGTGACTGCTAATGAGTATGGGGTTTTTTGAGGGCTGATGAAAATACTCTAAAATTAGATTATGGTGATAGTTACACAACTATATAAATATAATAAATACCAATGAACTCTATAGTTTAAATAGATGAACTTTATGACATGTACACTATATCTCAATGAAGCTGTGAATAAAGAAATAGATAAAATGAGAAAAATAGGTGAGTGGCTGGTAGGGTCATATTTTGCTAATTCCTGCTTTATCTTTTTGAAGAGTCGAACATAATTACCAAAGTTATTTATAGTTTATTTATTTTTCTGGATTATATTTATCTTTTTGATTGGTGATTTGAATGGCTGTCTTCACCAGTTTTCCTCCAGTGTTTGGATCTTTGGTATTGCAGCCAATCTTGAGTAGAAAGCATGTGCTTCTTTGCTCGCGCTCTCTTCCCCCTCATCTCTGTCTTCCTCTCTGGCTGCTTCTTTCTGTCTAATGGTTTTATGGTTGCCTCCATTTAACCTTCCTGTCCAAAGAAGGCTAATTTGATATCCTGGGTCTTCTACCCCCATAGTTAAGTTGCTCAGTCGTGTCCGACTCTTTGCGACCTCATTGACTGTAGCCCACCAGGCTCCTCCGTCCATGGGGTTCTCCAGGCAAGAGTACTGGAGTGGGTTGCCATTTCCTTCTCCAGGGGATCTTCCCAACCTAGGGATCGAACTCAGGTCTCCCGCATTGCAGGCAGACGCTTTAACCTCTGAGCCACCAGGGAAGCCCTAACGACATACAAATATGGTAGATAAAACTGTGAACTCTAGAGAGTCTGGTCCAGGAACTTGACAAGATTCTTCCTCTGCTTTCTCCTTGGGCTCCCGGACCCCTAAGCCAAAGCCCACACTACAGTGGCGGTCCTTCCACAGATTCCTTTCCTGCAGCACTGCTGCTCCAGTCCACCTGCCCTGGGGGAGACCTTTAATTCCCAGCTTACCGCCACAGCAGCTGAGACACTTCTGCATTCACAGGCTTGTGGACCCAGAAAACATCAGGCCCTTGGCTGCAGCCCAGCTTATATTCCACTTTGTGTTTCTGATCCCCATTTCATCGTCTTCTTAATATTCTCTTGTTATATCTTGTCATTAACTGTGATGCATTTGGAGCAGCAAAATGGGCAAAACATGAATTTTACAGCCCCATCTTGACAATATTTTTCAGGTCAAGGCAACGGAATTTTAGCAGACAGATTCAAAGAGACTATCAAATGGCCCTGAGTAGACAGACATTTTTTCTCTTGACATTTTTGAATTTGAGCTAAGTGGAACATACTCAAGTGGAGGAGAGTTACAGGAGGCTTCAAATAAAATCTAAAGTATCAAGTCAGAGGTCAAGGCTGAACACACAGTTTTGGGAATCATAGAAGGAAAAAATAATAGTCCTAATAATAAATTTCAAAGGGGTAGCTACAAACAGATCAATGAGATAAATTCCATAATTTCTACTTTGGATGATATGACAGATTCCTCTTCTTCTTAATGCTATATTTAACTTGCGGGTGCATTCCTATAATTATAAGATTTTATGGTGCATTGATGATTATTAGTTTATTCAGTCAACAAATATTAATTATGCTCCTGCTATCCAGTAAGCACTCTACAAGGCTCTGGTGATGCAGAGATGAATAATAAATGGTCCTTGCCCTTGAGGAATCCATAATTTATTAAGGAAATCAGCCACACACACCAAAACAAGTCACCATTCCATTCTGAAGTAAGTGTTAAGTGCTCTAATGGCCGTGGGGGCAAAGTGCTTTAAAATCATAGAAGAAGGATGAGTAATTCTTATTTGGTGCAGTAAAGACGTTGATTTCAAAGTCTTCATGGAAGAAGTAGCATACTGGGAGCTTCCACAATTTCCATAAAAAAGTGAGCAGTATCTTGTTGGAAGGAGTCAACTTGGGATTGTTCAGCACACATTTTTTACTTAGATTATGCATTTATTGAGGATGGCTTTGGGGAGCTAAGATAGATTAAGGGAGCATAGTAAGTCCCTTACATCTCTCTTTCATCTACATTTTCTCTCGTTACTTACTTAATACATGAGTTTTTTTTTTTTTATCAACTAATGATGAGGAGTTCATAGAGGGCATCTTACATGAGCAAAGATGACAGATCAGGTAATTTCAAAAATGAGTAAGATTAAATCAATGACATGATCAGAACATAGGCTGAGTGGTAACTAACTTGGGGGTGACAAGATGGCCCAGGGGTGATGGAAAGAGACTCTAGTGTTATAAAGAGCCTGGACTTTCTTTTGGGCAATAAAGCTGAATGATTGTAAAGCTAGAGAGTGAGGGGAGCCCCTTGACATTGTTGAAATACAGACATCTGAGAAAACGAAACGGACAAGAACTGGAACTAGTGACTAATTAGGAAAACACTGTTTAAGAGTCCAAGTGAGATAATGACTGTTACGTTGACTGGGAACAGGAAAATCAGAACTGCCATAATTGTTTTATTAATTGAAAAGCTATAATAAGAGCAATGCTTCTATTAATATATTTCATTGTAAGAGAGGTTTTGCTAGTTGAGATACAAGTGTTCTAGGGATTTTATGTTCAATACTTGAGAGCTGCTTTTCAGATAATTGGAGCATTGTTTATCTACTGTATCCATGGATCACAGCCAAAAGGCACAGGGGTGATTCAGGAATGAAAAAGACTAACTCACTAGGTTAGGCCTTTATGATGTTATCACTACTGAAACATGCGAACACTGGCACTTCTATATAGTATACAGAATAAAATAAATCTTGCTATTTGGGAGAAACAAACTTTGCCTTCAAAACAGAATATGTATTTTAATAGAATGAATCTCAAGTTGAATAAAGGCACAGATTCTGGATAGATTCTATGTCCCATGAAAAAGTACAATTTCTACATTGAATATTGCTTTTCTTTTCTTTTTTGCTGCCATGAATATTTTATTTATTTATTTTTTCATTTATTTTTATTAGTTGGAGGCTAATTACTTTACAATATTGTAGTGGTTTTTGCCATACACTGACATGAATCAGCCATGGATTTACATGTGTTCCCCATCCTGATCCCCCCTCCCACCTCCCTCCCCATCCCATCCCTCTGGGTCCTCCCAGTGCACCAGCCCTGAGCACTTGTCTCATGCATCCAACCTGGGCTGGTGATCTGTTTCACACTTGATAGTATACTTGTTTCAATGCTATTCTCTTAGAACATCCCACCCTCGCCTTTTCCCACAGAGTCTAAAAGTTTGTTCTGTATATCTGTGTCTCTTTTTCTGTTTTGCATATTGGGTTATCGTTACCATCTTTCTAAATTCCATATATATGCGTTAGTATACTGTATTGGTCTTTATCTTTCTGGCTTACTTCACTCTGTATAATGGGCTCCAGTTTCATCCATCTCATTAGAACTGATTCAAATGAATTGTTTTTAATGGCTGAGTAATATTCCATTGTGTATATGTACCATAGCTTCCTTATCCATTCATCTGCTGATGGGCATCTAGGTTGCTTCCATGAATATTGCTTTTCTAATGGAAGCATCTAAGTTTAGTCATAACCTTGAGTGCTGTTTTTGCCCACATAATAATTGCACGCTAAATCAGAGAGAAGAGGGAAGAGTTGGCTAGATACAGCTATTGTACAAACTACCCCATAAGTTAATATAGAAGAGCCCTTTCTCTTTAAACTACAAGGAGAATCTTTTTGCATCTTCCCTAACACAGTTTAGGAACTAGAAGCTTTTATTATGTTAGAACGAATCTTTTTATTATCATATAAGAGACAGTATCTATTGATATATTAGACACTAATTATGTATTAGACATAATGTATTAGACACTATTCTAAGTGACTTCATAGATGGTATGCTGCTTAAACTCTGGACCACACTTAACATGTGAAGAACTTCTCTCATTCCTTTGGCTTTAGATTTGCAAAAGCTTAGAAAAGACTTGGGCTTCCCTGGTGGCTCAGATGGTAAAGAGTTTGCCTGCAATGCTGGAGGCCTGGGTTCAATCCCTGGTCAGGAAGATCCCTTGGAGAAGGAAATGGCAACCCTCTCCAGTATTCTTGCCTGGAAAATTCCATGGACGGAGGAGCCTGGTGGGCTACAGTCCATGGGGTCGCAAAGAGTCGGACATGACTGAGCAACTAAGTTATCTTTAACTGATCTTATAGAAAAGACTAGTCTTCCTCTTGGCCCAAGAGAGATTCCTCTACTCCCCAACTCATTAGATTCTCAATATTCCAATCACTCAAACCATTTTAGACTGAGTTTTCTGTATGTAGGTATTTGGTATTGTTCCTTAAAAACATTCCTAAGAGACTCTAATCTAACAACAGAAAAAGAATCAGATCATAAAACCCGGTGTTAAGTATGATTCAAAGGGAAAAAATGAGCTGGTAGTGAAAGCCAATTTGAACTGGAAAGACTTGCACTCTTAAGTAACCAGACATGTGCAGCCACTTATGAAGCTGTTTGGTCACATATGTTTTTAAACATCTGTCTGCACAATCAGAACTCCACATGCAAAACTACAGCACTCACAAGCACTAGGAAGGTTTGTTTGTGATAAAGTCTCAGAGTCTGCAAGACACGAACAGATTTCACAGGTTGAACCCAGGTTGTTACTGCTTGAGTTGAAAAACGCTTGGGGAAGCAGCTCCCAAAGGCTCTGAGTCATTTACTTGAATATTAATATCTTCGGGACAAAACTGGCACCAGCAATGAAACCTGCAGAGCCCTGAAGAGAGAGAGAGATTGCAAGGAAGGCCCAAGGAGCAGGAGAAATCAGAGGACTGTAACTTTTGGCTTCAGAACTGAAAGCTGAGTCTAACCTCCTTCCCGTTCTTGATAAAGACCATTCAGTGACCTTTCCCCACCATTAAAAGCGCCCAGCTCCAAAGTGTGAATATGGTTTCTTACAAACCTGCACCATTTGTCCTTCCCCTGAAGACATCATCGTAGGCTTTCCACTGTGGCTTCACCTGGTAGGCATGGATGAACACCACGAACACCACCACGAGGCACATTAAAGGGACAAGGGCTGCAGTGAAGAGAGCGGCATAGATGTTTGGGATGAAGCACCTGCAAGAGAGCAGAGCGGAGATAACTCGGCTGCAGCACCCGCATTTCTAAGTGCGCTGTGCGCCACGCCACCTAATACTGGCTCTCTGTAGCTCAGGGCTGGCAACAGCAGCTTTTTGGTTCGCCACATTGGAGTTCTGTCTGAGTAGCGGCTACATGACTAAATCTAGCCCACTGCTTCACAAAGTGGGTTCCACGGAACATGTGTATCCTGACGTGCTCAGAAAACCTCAAAAAAGGTTACGGCCAAATAAGTTTGAGAAATTGGGGGAGTGGAGGGGAAGATTCACGAGGGCGGGGGTATATGGATCCATACAGCTGACTCATGTTGTTCTGCAGCAGAAATGAAAACAGCACTGTAAAGCAATATATTCCAGTAATAAAATAAAAAACCATCCAAAAGGTTATACTCCATTTATAGTTGTTATAAAATATTGGCTCTGTTCCCTGTGTTGCATAATATATCCTTGTAGCTTATTTTATGCCTAAGAGTTCCTACTTTAGACCCCTATCCCTATATTGCCTTTCCCCCCTTCTTCTCCCCACTGGTAACCACTAGTTTGAAGAAGGCATTGTTTAAAGGCAAATTTGAGCATTCCCAGGGCTCAACTCTGTCATTTCCACAATTCTGTTTTCTGAGTGAATGACAGCTTTGTCATTCCTAAGCTGTACATTTCCCCAGAGCCATTCATTCTCTTGAAAATGATGACAGTTTTCTAGAAACTATACTACATAACTGTATCTATTATTCATGGAGTTTACTTAGCTCAATGAGGTTTAAGGTAAACAACATTACATATTTTGGTAACACTGAAATTCCATAGAAAATGGTTTTAAAGATGTAATTGGAAGTTTTTACCCATGCACCATAAAAATTCTGTTTATATGAAATATGTCACCAAAAAAAAAAAAAACACCTCAAAATGGAGAATGGTTAGAAAGGTTCTCAATATCTAAAATTGTGCTTCTGAGGTATTATAGAGGACACACCTCCTACAACTTATATGACAATAATACTTTACAAGGAATTTCAAGAGTAGGCAATGTTTCTTTTCAAAAATTTCCCCCAACTTCTCCATTTCTTAATACATAATATCTGCAAACTTAGATTATTATATAGTAAAAACAAAATGGATGCTGAAAACTCAATCAGTGCTGTAAAAACTCAAGGATGCTGTACACTTTTAGTTACAAGAAAACCTCAAAATCCAAAATACAGATAATGAGGGGGAACATCCATTCTCGCAACTTGGGAAATTAGCCCCTTGATTTTTATGTTTAAAAAGAGATACATTATGAAAGACTTTACTCAGATATTATTTCTAATTAACATGATCTGCTAAATGCATTCCTTAAGTAAACAAGACACATTTCAAGAGATATTTCAACACACATTCTGCATCTGCAAAGAGATGTCAAAATGATGAATTTTCTGGCTTTTTAGAATTTAATTTGGACAGCATAAAGCCCGAAACCTTCCCTGTACACTCATTTGTATGCTATAAGACCTGCATCTTCCAGGTAAAAGGCACATGATTAAATAAAATAGGTGAACATTAATGGCTTTGATCTTGAATATATTTCTGCACTAAAAATAGTAGTCATGTGGGCTACTCACTTTCATGTACACTGGCTTTGAATGATTTCTTATTGTTTTCATCTGAATTATGGCTTCACTGCTACAGACTGGCTTAAAGCAGCTTAGACAAATGCAGACATTGACAAAAGAAGTCACACAGGCTTCAGTTCTGTATTTTCATCTTGAGAAATGTCATCACAATTCACTTTCAGGCTGTAAAATGGGCATAATTGCTGAATCTACTGTGAGCTGCTTTGGGATGATCAACATCTTGTACAGAGTGCTACGGTATACAGGTTTGGCTCTCCAACACCTACCCTTTCTGGTGGCGGGCCATGTTGGTGCCTCAACCTGTCGGTGTGAAGGGCGTTCCTGAAAACTTTCCTTCACCTTAGAGGAAAACCTTGGAAAGAAGAACTCCAGTGAAGCACGTTACCACCCTGATCCAAAAGTAAATTGAGCCAAGTGAACCTCTGAGAGGTCAGCAGGGAGCAGACATGCCTGTGGCGTCTTTGGGGAGAGAGGGGGAACTTTCCACACGTCCTAGCTCATCACAGTCCTCTGGACAATTCCTGCTTGCACAGTGACGTGGCCATGCTGGACCATTCTCTCAGAGAAAGGGGCAGGAAAAGGACCCAGTCCTGAAGCGGCCCTTTCCCCCTCTGTTTCTTCAGAGCCCCACAAGTCGTGGCCTCTCGTTAGTATCAGGCTCCTGAGAGGGCCCTAAGTCTGCCCTCCACACGGGCAGCATGCGGCCAGGTCATGAACAAGGAGGGCTTTGGGCCCCGGCGTCTCTCAGCTGGCAGCCTCTCCTGCCTGCCTCTTCGTCTCAGGCCCTACAGTCCTGCAGGCGTCTCCCTCACCCACTCCTGTCCGCTCCCGTGACTCCAATCCCCGTCTCCCTCCAACAAAAAGTCTCTGCCTTATGCGCTCTCTCTCTGAGGGATGAGGGGCTCAGACAACCCTCCTGAAACACGAACACTGGAGACAGGGCTGAAGGGATGACCCACGGGCAGAGACAGCAGTCAGGGTACCCACTCAGGTGACTGGGGCCACGGAATGCAGGGGGAGCTGGCTATGTCATTCTACATTCTCTCTCATATACTTAACGCTTTCTTGTTTTAAATTCTCCCTCAACTTTTCCTTGAAGGCTAATATGTATTTTCATTTTCTGATCAATCTTGTCTGACTGGATTTTCAACCGATGTAGAATAAAACTTGCGACAGACACTTAAAGTGAGTGAGTGAAAGTCGCTCAGTTGTGTCTGACTCTTTGAGACCCCATGGACTCTACAGTTCATGGGATTCTCCAGGCCAGAGTACTGGAGCAGGTAGCCTTTCCCTTCTCCAGGGAATCTTCCTGACCCAGGGATGGAACCCAGGTACCCCGCACTGCAGGCAGATTCTTTACCAGCTGGGCCACGAGGAAAGCCCATACACTTAAAAGTTCCCAAGATAAATGAACTATTAAAAGAAAAGTGAAAGTTAGTTGTTCGGTCATGTTTGATTCTTAGCGACCCCATGGACTGTAGCCCGCCGGGCTCCTCTGTCCATAGGATTCTCCAGGCAAGAATACTGGACTGGGTAGCTATTTCCTCCTCCAGGGGATCTTCCCAACCCAGAGACGTAACCCTGGTCTCCTGCATTGCAGGCAGATTCTTTAGGCACCAGGGAAGCCTAAGTGAACTATATCCTACTCTTCAAAGAAAAAAAAAAAATAAAGCCTCATTGATCAGAATTTTCTTTAGTCCAACTGAAGAAGATATACAGTCCATCCAGGTAGTCTGAAGATTTGATCACATGAAAGTGATGTGGGGAGTTGGGAAACTGTGACTATCACGTTCTAAATAGTTTCTGAAGTAAGGCTGGGAACAAATTCTTGGAGAAACAAGCAGGCTGAACGCTATGCATACACAGGGCTGTGGACGTAGCTGATTAATGTGCTGGCAACTTAGTGCTTCAAGGACAGCTCTGGCAGTTACCAGAAAATGAGACAAAGGCCATGTGGATTTGCTTTCTTAAAAAGGATGAGGAAAGTTGTTCCTTCTAATTACCAGCTCAACCAGCTTCAAAGCATTCTGGTGACCCTGCTCTCTTCTGGTGTTAAATATTTCTTTTGGGTTCTGGTAATCCCATGACTAACTTTTTTTGTTGTTGTTCCCTTTTAAAGTTTCATGGGTAAATTTTTTTCTTATTATAACCCACAGACAATCCGACTTTATTTCAAAATCCTGCCAGGACTTCATCCTTTTCTCTATTTTCAGCCAGATGAAATGAGTGGATATTGTTTCATTACCTTCAGATTTTCCTCTTCAAGTCTACCCTGGAGCATTCACAATGCCTTATGTCACTTTCTCATTTAGTTAAGATTATTACCTCCCCTAGGTAGCTCTTTATACTTATTGAAGTGTTTCCACTTGCATTACTCAACTTGATTTAAATAAATTATGTGGGCGGCACAGGGTATTTCAGGGTTTGTTTTTTTTTTTAAATTCTTGTGTGAAATCAGCATAAGGAGGAGCTCAGAAGCCAAGAGTCCAGGAGAGACAAAGGCTTCACTTACAACTGCTGTAAATATTGGAAGGAATGCTGGGAACTCCCTGGACATGAGTCTGTGATTTGAGTCCATTTTAATTATATTTTAGAGAACAAGCTGACCTTGGCACACTGGAGGACTTGAAGCGATCCAGGCAGCTGACACGTGGGTTACATCTGGGTTACATAGGTAATGAAAAAGGAACTAGGTAATGAAAGAATAATAAATGTATGTTCCCAGGTCTTCTTTGTAAGTGCTTCTCCTCAACAAGACAACAATAATAGTTACGATTCACAGGCTCATGTACCAACCTCCCCCGGAGGGGAGATTTCTTCAATGGTGGCCCCCAAGTCACAGTTACATATGCCGCTCCAACCAGCCTTTCCTTTTCCACATGGACAATCGTGGTGATGCCCTTCTTTATATGCGAAAAAAAAAGAGATGGTCTGCAGTTTTATTCTAGAAATTTAAAAATGTATGACGAATTAAGAATTGTACCTTTATCGCCAACTGTTTTCTGCTTTGTGCAGAAAGTACAATATCGGTTTACTGGCCCTATTAGTTGAAGAATACAGATGTGATTCATTACGTAGATGTTTATCATTTATAACTAATATCTAAGCCAATACTTATGTGTTCAATAGTCCTTTCCTCGCCTGCTCAATTTACTTCCTTTCCAAAGATGATATTATCAAACATACTCTTGTAATTCACCTGTGAATTTATGTATGTATATATGTATGTATGCATATATTTTTGTGTATGTGTGTGTATTTTCTGTCCCATCCAAAATGGCTGGAGAGGTTTAGGGAGACCCCATTAAGCACATTTATTTTCTCTCATGAGTAAATTTATGAAGACATTGGAGTGAAAAGAGCAATTTAACTAACTGCAAGGTACAAAAATAAAGTCTTCTTTCTGTCCTTCTGCTATAGTGCATACAGTTGAGTTCTAAAATTCACTTTCCTTTAACTTTAAACTCCAAACAAGGTTGATATTAAGACTAAATTGTAGGTGAGCCCTACAAAGTGAAATCTCTTATTAGGATAATGTATGGACTTAGACAAGAGGAAGAACAAAGTATTTTTCTAAACTGATTTAGCAGGATAAAACAATCTTAAATACTACTACAACTGTTTCTACTTCTACTACCACTACTAACAGTATTAGCAGTGATCATTTACTCTGTTCCAGGCATGAAACTCAATCCTTACATGCCTCATTACACACTAACACCACAACAGTCACATTAGCCTCATTGTACACACGGAAAATGACATAAAAAATATTTGAGGTCAAATGCTAGTAGCATAAATAGGCTCATTCTGCTACCCCCGATTTTCTAAAATTATTTCGCATTTCCAGCAAAGACATATTAAAGTTAGCAGAAAAGATGCCAGTGTTTTCCTTGAAGACTGGGATTGTAACTTAAAAAATATTTTTCCTAGTCCTTTGCATAATCAGACCCTTAAGAAATTTTCACTGATTTCACTGATTTTTTTTAGCAGTGTTTGAAAACCCCCACTTAAAAGAAAAGTAGGCATAGAAAGGCCTATATTTCCTGTGTGTTCAGTTTAATCATAATCCAAGCAACTTCTGAATATCTCTCACATTCCAGGTACAGTGCTGGCCATGGAAAGACAGATAAAGATGCCTAAAGCATGGTCTGTTCCATCAAGAAGATCATAGTTGAATAAATGATTCTAGTCTTTTGCTCAAAGTACTGTTATTTCATTAGCATCATCCATACTACTTGGGAGTTTGTTAAAGATGCAGATTCTCACACCCCACAACATAGCTCCTAAAACTACATTTTGACACGATCCCCAGGTGTTTCATGTGCACGCTGAAAGCCAGAGAAGCACTCTTCTGCGCACTCCTGGGGCATAAAGTAGCTTAATGTAATTAATGAATTTACTGATCTTTACTTCTCTTTGGCAGTGAAGCCAAGGGACTATGTAACCCCAAGGAGAATCAGGCCCAGAGATTTTGCTGCACTTGGTGGTCATAGCAGCCTGAAGAACCAGAGAGAGAAAAACAGTAGGAAGCAAAAGGGATAGAGAGCTCACTCAAATGCACTCCTTTTTATGGCTGAGTAGTATTCCATTGTCTATATGTACCATAGCTCCTTTATCCATTCATCTGTCAATGGACATCTAGGTTGCCTCCATGTTCCAGCTATCGTAAATTGTTCTGCAATGAACATGATGCATACATATGGAATCTAGAAAGATGGTTCTGATGAATTTACGTTCAGGGCAGCAATGGAGAAACAGACATAGAGAACAGACCTATGGACATGGGGGGAGGAGGGAGGGAGTGGGTGAGATGAATGGAGAGAATAACATGGAAATTTACAATACCATATGTAAAATAGACAGCCAATGGGAATTCGCTGCGTGACTTGGGAACTCAATCAGGAGCTCTGTGACAATCCAGAAGGGCAGGGTGGGGGGGAAGGGGGGAGGGACATTCAGGGGGGAGGGGACATGGGTGCACCTACGGCTGATACTTGTTGATGTCTGACAGAAAACCACAAAATTCTGTAAAGCAATTATCTTTCAATTACAAAAAAATAAAGTGGCCAAAAAAAAAAAAGGGATAGAGAAGCAGAGATCTGTCATATTTAGAAGCCTGGGAATTAGCTTCTGCCATATTTAGGAAGCTGGGAGTAGCAACCCAAGCATTCTCATTACAGGAAAAGAGAGACAGACAGTATATGAAGTGAGAGAAACATAACAGATCTGCTGACGGTGGAAAGAAACAAGAAGGGGAGTGCTGGGTTGTGATAGGTGTGGGGGGAGATAAATACTCAATCCTGCTGCCTCCAAACACCCTTGAAGGAATAAGAATCTGGAGCTGTAAGAGCAATAGGCATGCTCCGCAACTGCCCACACTGCTCTCGGGTTCTGAAGGAGGTGCTCCCGTGTGCCCTATGCCTCCATCCTCACACCACAGCCACAGATCACTCAAGTACAAGTGACTAGCTCTGAGACGGATACCTGGCCCAAAGACAGCCATTCTTCTGGTGTGCCCACGATTTATGACCTGGTGACTCTGCTGTAAATACTCTGCTAAGCCAATCAGCTTTCTGCTCTTGAGCATGTGATATGGACAACTGCCAGGTAGTAGTGGGTGCTAGGGAGAAGGAAATGGCAACCCAGTCCAGTGTTCCTTCCTGGAGAATCCCAGGGAGAGGAGCCTGGTGGGCTGCCGTCTACGGGGTCGCACAGAGTCAGACATGACTGACTCGACTTAGCATGCATGCATGCATTGGAGAAGGAGATGGCAACCCAGTCCAGTGTTCTTGCCTGGAGAATCCCAGGGACAGAGGAGCCTGGTGGGCTGCCGTCTATGGGGTTGCACAGAGTCAGACATGACTGACGCGACTTAGCAGCAGCAGCAGCAGTGGGTGCTAGAGTCACTATAAATTCCTGGCAAACAGCCAAGCTGGAGTAAACACACACTGTACATACAGAATAAGGGATACAGAAATGGAGGGGCGGTGGTTGGGAGGAGCATCGAGATGCTCACCACAACAAGAACTGAGGGACTCCGCGGTCCCTGAGAGATGAAGAGTGCGGTCTGGTTTTTAGCATTCTGATTCCAGGTCCTCTGAGGTCCACCTGCTCCTCATGTCCTGCTTCTGAATGTCTGTGAGAATGCCTGTGGGGTACACACACTTCTATAACCCCACTTCTTTTATTTAAAGTAGTTTTAGTGGGTTTTTACATGCAACTGTACTGGCCATAGTTAAAAAAAAAAAAGAGCTAGTGAGTGATAATGAGAGAAAGAAGTGAATGCACAGCTATTCTTTAAAACAATGTTGCTCTTGAAGATGCACTCGGTATCACTGCCATGTCTACCAGCTTTAGAGCTCAAACCTACCTCACTGCTAGCACTGCCATCGAATTCTATGCATTGACAAGAGACCAAAGATTAAGAATCAGTCTCGCCTTTCAGCACCTAAAACTTGTCCATATGCTTGTATTACTGGAAAAGACTGAGCAAAGAAAAATGAGGACATATAGGAGCACTCCTATCTCATTTACTTCAAAAGGAACAGATATCTTGATTCACTGAGTATTAAACTGCCTTAAATTTTGAAGCAGTCAGACATATTATAAATGCAGCCTTGTACTGTACGTAATTAGCTTCTGATGAATGAGACACCTGCCCCCACCCCAGCTCATTTAAAACTCAAAATATTAACAAGTTAGATTTGATGAAAAACATCATGATACCCCCAAATGACCTTTTTTTTTCACCACCCCAAGAAACTCAGATCTGAGCAGTCTGTTCCCTGAACAACGTGGTGAAACTGTTGAAATATGTCTAGTGGTCAGTGCTTGCCAAGTGTAGTCCAGGTAGGTTCCAGTGAATCAAGCCCTTTCAGAATTTAATCAGAATAAGGTCAGGCTGACTTGTTCTTTTTTGCATGTACTAATAATGCTCTATGTTCTCATAAAACAAAATTGTTTGGTACTGGAAACATCATTGTCCTAGAGCCTTCAAAGATGTCCCGTCTTTATTCCTTGTTAACCAAGCCTCTGAATGAATGGCTAAAAAAAGTTTTTTTCCCCTTAACTAATCCTGTCACTTTCCTGTATCTTAAAATAGAAAAATCATAAAGTTTTTTAAGTTCATCAAAAAATAAATTTACAGAGGTGACCATGGGAATACAAGATTAAAGCCCCCCAAATATTTATCTTTTTGCACCACCCCCATCTTCATTCAGGGCTTCCCAGGTGGCACCAGTGGTGAAGAACCTGCTTGCCAATAAAAGAGACATAAGAGATGCAGGTTTCATTCCTGGGTCAGGAAGATCCCCTGGAAGAGGGCATGATAACCCACTGTAGTATTCTTGTCTGGAGAATCCCATGGACAGAGGAGCCTTGGCGGGCTACAAACCATGGGATCGCAAAGGGTTGGACATGACTAAAGCAACCGAACACACAGACATACTACTGAACAATGGCCAAATTACACTGTCCTGAAGATTAGGTCCACAGATTTTTTGCCTTTATGTAAAAGTCGCAAATACTCCAAGAAAAAAGTGTCCAGCACATTCCCTATAGGAGTGCATGCTCAGTTAAAGCCCATCTTTTATTATCTATACTCTTGTTAATATTCACAGCACATTTCAATCAGTAATGTTCCTAAATGCTGACTTAAAATCACTAAGAAATTGTTAATCAGTTAGTCAGACCCTGTTTAAAACACACTATACACTTCCTTGTGCTTTCTGTAAAAAGTTAATTCTGAAAACAACAGTGGTAACATTTAACTATTGAGTAAACAAAGATAATGTAAATAGATGAGGTGATACGTCAATTATTTCAAGGTCATGTCAAGTTGTAGATAACAGAGTTCTCTCTCAACTCCAATACTCACTCTGTTGCTGAGTCCAATTCAATCTGATGTGCTGAATTTTTATTCAAGAAATTTTTAAGGATGTTGGTCTTCAGAGTATTGTGTTAGCACATCAAATAAGCCTTTTAAGATTTGGTTCAGTCGCTAAGTCGTGTCCGATTCTTTGTGACCCCATGAACTGCGGCACACCAGGCTTTCCTGTCCTTCACTATCTCCCTGAGTTTGCTCAAACTCATGTCCACTGAGTCGGTGATGCGATCCAACTATCTCATCCTCTGTCACCCACTTCTCTTGCCCTCAATCTTTCCCAGCATCAAGGTCTTTTCCAATGAGTTGGCTATTTACATCAGGTGGCCAAAGTACTGGGGCTTCAGCTTTAGCATCAGTCCTTCTGATGAATATTCAGGACTGATTTCCTTTATGATGGACTGGTTTGATCTCCTTGCAGTCCAAGGGACTCTCAAGAGTCTTCTCCAACACCGCAGTTTGAAAGCATCAATTCTTTAGCCCTCAGCCTTCTTCATGGCCCAACTCTCACATTCATACATGACTACTGGAAAAACCATAGCTTTAACTATACAGACCGTTGTCAGTAAAGTGATATCTCTGCCTTTTAATATGCTGTCTAGGTTTGCAATAGTTTCCTTCCAAGGAGCAAGCATCTTTTAATTTCATGGCTGCAGTCACTGCCTGCAGTGATTTTGGAGATCAAGAAAAGAAAATCTGTCACTGTGTCCATTTTTTCCCCTTTTCTTTGCCATGAAGTGATGGGACCAGACGCCATGATCTTCATTTTTTCAATGCTGAGTTTTCAGTCAACTATTTTGCTCTTCTCTTTCACCTTCAAGAGGCTCTTTATTTCTTCTTCGCTTTCTGCCATAAGGGTGGTGTTATCTGCATATCTGAGGTTGAGATTTCTCCCAGCAATCTTTACTCCAGCTCGTGATTCATCCAGTCTGGCATTTCACATGATATACTCTGCATATAAGTTAAATAAGCAGGGTGACAACATACAGCTTTGATGTTTTCCTGTCTCAATTTCCTGTTGTTTTCCATGTCTGGTTCTAACTGTTACTTCTTGTCCTGCTTACAGGTTTCTCAGGAGGCAGGTCAGATGGTCTAGTATCCCCATCTCTTGAAGAATTTTGAGTATTACCTTGCTGGTATGTGAAATAAGTGCAATTGTGCAGCAGTTTGAACATTCTTTGGCAATGCCCTTCTTTGGGATTGGAATGAAAGTGACCTTCTCCAGTCCTGTGGCCATTGCTGAGCTTTCCAAGTTTGCTGGTATATTGAGTGTAGTAGCACTTTCATAGCATCATCTTTTAGAATATGAAATAGCTCAGCTGGAATTCCATCACCTCCCTTAGCTTTGATAGTAGTTATGCTTCAAAGTCCACTTGACTTTGCACTCCAGGATGTCTGGCTCCAGGTGACTGACTACAGCATTGAGGTTATCTGGGTGTTTAAGACCTTTTTTGTACAGTTCTTCTGTATATTCTTGCCACCTCTTCTTAATCTCTTCTGCTTCTGTTAGGTCCTTGCCGCTGCTATCCTTTATTGAGCCCATCTTTGCACAAAATTGGAGAAGGCAATGGCAACCCATTCCAGTACTCTTGCCTGGAAAATCCCATGGACGGAGGAGCCTGGTAGGCCACAGTCCATGAGGCTGCAGAGAGTCAGACACGACTGAGCAACTTCATTTCACTTTGCACAAAATGCTCCCTTGGTATTGCTAATGTTCTTAAAGAGATCCCTAGTCCTTCCTATTCTATCATTTTCCTCTATTTCTTTGCATTTATCACTGAAGAAGGCTTTCTCATCTCTCCTTTCTATTCTTTGAAACTCTGCATTCAGTTGGATATAAGATATCTAAATAACCTTAATATGTTCAACTAGGCAGTTGTTAAAGCTCGCCTATGAAACTACAATTAATAAGTATTTATTGAGTATTTTTATATGTTCTGCAATACTACAGTTTCACCTGGAAACTCAGCAAATGTAAAAAGGCATAACTTCTTCCCGGAAGAGTCTTGGAGCAAGAAAATACAATATAACAATGAGTGAATGTGATAAAATCCCATAATATACTGCCAACATGTGAGAGATATCTAATAAATGCTTAAATGGTTAAGAAATGCGGGACAAAATACCTGGAGAAAACAAGACAGAGTTCATGGATCAATTTCAGAAAAGGAAAGTAAAACTGGAAGCAAATGGAGGCCAAAGTTCTATCCACGCTATGGGGAATCCCCAGCTTTGATGGGAAATGACACATTTCACTTGCTTTGAAGTTTTGAAATCTTCGGGATTAACTCATACGGATGTAGAAGCAACATCTGAAAGCCCCAAGTAGGAAAGTCCTAACCTAGATACCAGATATATAGATATAAAATGATTTCCTTTATGATTTATGTAAATAATTTTCTCAGAAGAAATTGATCTTGCTACTGACAATTTACATGTAGGGACATGGACAGAGTGGGTAAAAGTCTCTTTATTGGAACAGGATAATACTGCTTACACACACACACACAAAGACTGTACTGTTAAGAATGAAGGCATGAAGGCTGTGGAACCAGACTGAGTCAATCCTTGGTATACCTTTTACTAACTCTGTGACCTGGGCCAGTATTGAGCTTCTTCATACCTCAGTTTCCTAAAAAAATAAAATGGAGTGAACAATTGCAACTGCTTCGTAAGAGTGGAATTAGAACTGAATGTAAATCTCTTGGATCAGAGCCTGGCACACTCTAGGTACTCAATAAAGATATCTATGACGATTATCATCATCTATTACTAAGCCCCAAATCCTCTTATGTCTATACAAGACTTAACCTGTGTCTGAGTAAAAAAATACAGGCTAGAAGGAAGGATGAACATCTAGCACCATTTTTATCTGTTAGGGAAAAGTCGAATAGTATGAATTTAAAGATAGAAAAGTCTTTAAATTGGGATAGTGAGGGAAGACTTCGTGGAAGAGGTGGGGTTTGATAGCAGCTTTTTTCCCTCCGGAATTCCTTGCCAATCAGCAGATACTGAGTGTGATTTAGTCACGCAAAGAAGATGATCTGCCTGTGTCCACAGAGGCTCTGCAAGAGGGGGGAGGAGGAATTTCCCTTTGCAGCTTTCTCCCATGACTCATCTGTTTTTCTGCAAAACCAGTTGAGGAAACTTGGTTCCAACTTGAAAAGCCAAGGTAATTAAGGGTCATTCAAAAAGAGGCAGGTAATCCTCAAGGAAGTCCAACAGAACATTATGGCACCTCACGGGCTGATGAGCAGGCCTGGCCTGGAAGTAGCAGCAGGGGAAGAGTTGGGTTCATGGCTTCTCCAGGCATTTGAACAGATGGTTTCTTACCTGCTGTCCGCCTGTACTTCCTGTCCCTCCAACTGCCAAGGAGAAGGCACAAGGTGCTCGAGTGAAAAGGCCAATTAGCTGATGGGTGTTCTAGAAGAGGGAGACTTTCAAGCCTCTGCAAAGTCCACACTCTGGATGGGCTGACTGCTGGAAGGCTCCCAATATTGATTATCAGAAAGCAAGGCATTGTGAATGTTCCATCAACCCGACCTGCCCACCAGAAAGAGAAGTGTACCTCCTCCTTTCACGAAGACATTTTTTCTTCGTAGAATCTTCAAACTAGAAAGAATAGTAAAGGTCATTCTGCCCTCCCTCTAGCTTTGGGAGTGAAGAACCCAGGACCCAAAGGCTTCTGAGGCCTGCCCAGAACCTGACTGTCTGAGTTCCTAAGTCAAGTGTTCCAAATGAGGGTCTGAAGCATAAGTCAGACTTAAGAAAATAACCCAGGGACTTCCCTGGTGGTCCAGTAATTAAGAGTTCAACTTCCAATGTGCAGGTTCGATCCCTGGTTGGGGAGCTAAGACCCCACAGGTCTCATGGCCAAAAAACCAAAACACAAAGCAGAAGCAAGATTTTGACAAATTCAATAAAGACTTCAAAAAAATGATCCACATAAAAAAAAAAAAAAAAAAAAACCCGAAAGTTTTCAGGGGCATACTTGGCTAATAATCTAAAAATTCCTTTCATGGAAAGGTTCCCAGTGTTTTATTTTACTTGGATATGAATTCCTAGGGGCTAAGGGACTACTAAATAAATCACAGAATGAAACAATAAACATGCATATTTATGAATATAATACTCAATAGTAATGACCCAAGAACATTAGATCTTACTTAGCTCTTCCATGAAACTTTTTAAGGATACCACATATTAAATTTTTGCAAAACATAACAATTCACACAAAAGAATAAATTTCATTTAGTCAGATAGACAGCAAAGATATATAAAGAAAGGGCAGTGGATCCAAGACGGCACACTGTCATTCATAAACTCCCCTCCCACTGAGGTCCTTCTCACCCTCTAAAAAAAATTGGCTTCAGTTGAATTAATACCTTATCTGAAGGAATTTATTTTTGACAACAGGATGTTCCTGTTATTTTCTAGCCCTGTAATTTCAACAACAGGATTTCAGGGCAGTGAAATGAAATGGGAACAGCAGAGCAATATTCATCTCTGAGCACAGTCATGATGTATGAGAAAAGCACAAATAGTCCAAAATCCTGTCTCAAAACAATTAAAGCTATCTTCTTCATGAATTTTCTGAGTTTCTTTTAATTAAAAAAAAACATGATCTAACATGCAGTAAATTTTTCTTTTTTTTGGCCAAAATTCTTAACATTTTAATTGTAGCCAAACTTCTTAAATGTAGAACTGAGCCAGCCAAGTCTTCAAAAACTTCCCTTTCTGATGATACACTAGTGTGCTCTTTATTTTGCTTTCTTCAAATGAAAGTTCCATGTGCTACAAAATGGAAATAATTTTTAAAACTTGCTGAAAATGCAAGCGTGTGATATGCTTGATGACTGGGAGGGTATCATTGTACTTCTGTGATAAAATTTTACCAAGCAAGAGTCAAGACTGTTTTCATAACTCATTTGAAAGCCTATTACTCAGGTGTGTCGAGAGGAGTCAGGAGATATCATCTCCTCTAAATCAAACACTTGCTTGAAGATTCTGCTGCCTGTTATCACCAAGAACAGAGACTAATCCAACTGGGTTTGATTTGGGGTGAAAATGCATCAACAAACACTTCTGTCTAGGACATTCTAAATGGAAGACAGGAAGAGTATGATGCTTTCACAACAGGGAGTAAGAAAGTGAAGTGCTTACAGATGTGGACTCTGAATCAGATGGGCCTGGCTTTGAACCTTGACACTGCTACTTCATGGCTATGTGACTATGGGCAAGTGAAGTTACCTATCTGAGCTTCAGTATCCTTGTTTATAAAATATGAATAAAAATCTTTTATTTTTCATAAAAGTGTAGTGAGAATTAGATTAACATGATTAAAGTGTTTAGCACAATGCCTAGTATGTGGTAAAGACTCAAAGGACAGTCGTTATTTACTTTTGCATGTGAATTGGTTTAATTACTTTGCTGAAACACTGTAATATAAACTCGTGAATAGAAATTATATGTGGCATTTAACTATATGCAGATTCTATTTCATATACTTGGCTGATATCATTGATTTTTTGTAACATCAAGCTTATCCACAAAGTCATCACCACCTCTAACCTAGTGTCCAATATCATTTCTCAGAAGAGCAAGCATTTCCTTTAACACCCACAGCAGTGACTTGAATCAAAATATTAAAAAATAGTGCTACCATGTAACCCATCAACAATTCCACTTCTGGGTATTTATCCTAAGAAAATGAAAACAGCAATTCAAAAAGATATATGCACCCCAATGTTCACCACAGCATTATCTACAGTAGATAAGACAAGGAAGCAACCTAAGTGTCCATTGACAGATGAATGGATAAAGAAGATATGGGGTGTGTGTTTGTGTGTGTATAAGGATTTCCCTGGTGTCTCAGACAGTAAAGAATCTACCGACAATGCATAAGACCTGGGTTTGATCCCTGAGGGGGGAAGATCCCTTGGAGAAGGGAGCGGCTACTCACTCCAGTATTCTTGCCTGGAGAATTCCATGGACAGAGGAGCCTGGCGGGTTACAGTCTGTGGGGTTTAAAGAGTTGGACATAAAGGAGCGACTAACACTCTCACTTTACATATACACACAAACACACACACATATTCACAAAGAAATATTACTCAGCTATAAAAAAGAAAGAAATCTTGCCATTTATGACAACATGAATGGACCTAGAGGGCATTATGTTAAGAGAAATAAGACAGAGAAAGACAAACACCATATGATTTCACTCATACAGAGAATCTAAAAAACAAAAATGAACAATCATAATAAAACAGAAACAGATTCATGGATATGAAGAACAAACTCATAGCTGGCAGGAAGAGGGAATGTGTGTGTGAAATAAGGGAAGGGAATTAAGAGGTTAAAAACTCCAGTTGTAAAATAAATAAGTCAAGGATAGGAAATGTACAGCATAGGAAATATAATCAATAGTACCATAATAATTTTGTATGGTGGCAGATGGTTATCAGAGTTACTGTGATGATCATTTTGTAATGTATAAAAATACCAAGTCACTATGCAGTATTCCTGAAACTAACATAATAATGTATGTCGATTATACTTCAATAAAAAATGGTAAGGCTCTGGGTCAACATTAGCCATTGAAAGCTAAGAAAGACATATAATCTTTAAAAATATATGTTAAAATCTTCATTAGGTTTTGCCAAGGTAACCTAAAAGTGTGTACACTAAATCCTAGATTTAAAGCCACAAAAAGGTGTGCTGTGATGAAGTCTTCATGTTGAGATGCCCACTGCCTACTGGCTCTGGGATGTTCCCTATGATTGCTGTGTTTGAAGGGTAGAGGGGCACACGGCATCATAGTGGTCTCCTTCACCATGACTAAGCCATTATTTTCACAGCGATGTTACTTGTCCTTGGAAGACATTTTCTCTGGCAGTTGACGCAGCATTGTTAAAGGTTCCATCATATTATTTCAATCCCAGGGTAATAGTAAACAGCATCCTTGGGGTGCGTTTTCCCCTACTTTCCTCTTCAGCAAACAGATACTGGACCCTATTTATGCTTCTTTATTATTTCTATAAAATACTAAAGCTTAACTCATGTTCCTAAAAGGGTTTTAAGTAGTTTATGTAATCTACGTAAGATAAAATAACAATGAGAGAAATGAGGTAAATAAAAAAATAAATGAAGACTGAATCAGGAGTGGGGTAGCAAAGTGCTCATTGCTAAAAATAGGCTATGCATTCATTCCAGTGTGCTTTCTCTAGCAGGTGTTTCAGAGGCAGGCACACACACCTACACACACATATACAGTAGTTCAAGAGAAGTACAACTCTTTCTAATACAAGAGCAACACAGTTACTGTGTCATACAATGGACAATGTTCTGGATCTTACTTCATGGGAAATTCAGTTTGACTTTTACACGGCCACTATTCATTCATTCAACACACATCTACCAAGTAAGAACTACGTGCGTGCTATTGGCCATTCATCAGTGATGAATAATACATGCCTCTTGACCTGGAGAAGATCACAGTGCACAGAGGGGGTGAGGCTCGTGCCAAATCTTAGTGCAATGTGTTAAGTGTGATAGCACGGCCACCTGGCGTGTGGGGAGAGCTCAAAGGAAGCCGTGGGTTACTGTGTGCAGGGGAGCTGGAGGGTGAAACCGTATTTGCCAAGAAAGAGACGAGGTGAGACTCGAGAAGGACCTTTGTTACTTAAGTGGCCCGATAGGAAAATGATTTGCACAGTCTTGGGTGGGCCATACTCTCTTTCCTGGAAAACGGCAAAGAAAAGGCAACGCTCAAAAAATTTCTCAGCTCTGTTTCCTGTTGCTTCAGGAATCATCTGTGCTCTTAAAAAGGAAGTGTGGTCTGAGATTTTCAGGAAGGTAACAGAATTATGATTAATCTTTGTTCCTCTGGGGCTATAAAGCTTTCAAGGCCAAGGATTTGTGTATATATCCTGATTCTGGGTACATGACTTCAGGTAAGGACCATAACCAATAACTACGTAGAATTAAAATCCAGGTTTGATTGGTCCAAAGACACACAGATTATGTATTTTACTAATTTTAGAAAGAAGGCCCAGAGTAAAAGAGAGACTTGTCATTTTAAAATTCCTCTAATATAGTCTGCACGATGGATAACTTTGGAGGAAGTTTCAAGAGAGATGCCATATAAGAATTAAAAAAAATAACAATCAGACAATCCAGTTACCATGGATGTCTTCAGAAAGGAAAGTTACTAAACCAGTGCTCTCTTCCCAGGACCCTTCAACCCAATGAACATGACCAGATGTGATCTATAAGATCAAAACCGAGTGAAGGGAGCTTGGGAAGTGGATTAAAAGTATAATTAACCACTCCTTGAAAAGTCTACTTTCTTTAGTTAGCTAAAGTAGCAAACTGAAGAACACTGAAGAAGCAAGACTTCTGGAAGAAGAGCCTTTGATGCTGTTTTCTGCTCATATCTTTTCAATGTGAATTTATCCTTTCTTGAGAATTAAAAATTCTTCCTAAACTATAATTGGAATCTGACATAGACATTTTTAACAAGACACAAGGTATTTACAACACTAGGTCTAAAAGCTAGATTGTCTTGATAATCCAAGAGCAGGGTCGCTAACAGCATGTAGCTATCTTATAAAGAAACAGCAGAGCTTCTCCTATTTCAATGCTTTCCACAAAAACAGAGAACAAAACACTACAATCCATCTAATAAGTGCTATTACAATGCCATTTTGGAAAGTTAGATTCTAAGATGAATCTTCCTGAGGAGAATGGATCATGAAAATAAAGAGGCTATCAGGCTATCAAACACACTAATATCAGATATCTTCTTCTTTGTAACTCCCTTTCTTTAATCTTTGCAAAATCTCACTGCAGACTGCCTGATGTTAATATTTGTATTTGCTTAGAGTTCCAAGTGGAGCACTTTGATACTAATTTAAAAAGAAGGAAAAGCAAAGTCAGAACGTTCCTTTTATAGTTTAGGTGTAATCTTTATCAAATGATCAGTGCCAAGATACCAATAGTTCTCAGTCTATGGTTTGGTAAAATGTTTAGGCTATCATTACATCTTCTATATAAGAAACTTTATAAGCCAAATAGCCAATTGCTAATGGAAATTACAATGAGCTTCTCAACATATATTCATTATAAAAATAAGGATGCTGAATATAATTTTCAGAAGTCAAATTTATTTAAAAAATGCATTTAGTCAGTATCTCCCAGTTAAAGGGTTGATACTCTTATATCTAAGTCAGGCTTGGCATTTATGGGTGCTATACGGGTCCTTTCAGGGCTTTTAGATTCCATTTCCTAGGTGTTGTATTAGGTACTTTTGCACACAATTTTTAGTTTAATCCTCAAGACAAATCCATAAGACACTGTTTTCTCCATTCTTTCACTTAAAGAATATTTACCAAACACCTGTTAAATTCAAGAGACTGTTTAAGGCTCCAAGGCTAGAGCAGTGAAAACCTACCACCACAAAAAGGTCCTGCCCTCCTGGGGCTTGCTTTCTAGTGAATACTGCTTTTTCTTAATTCTTTGTAATCTAAACTTGTCCTAAACTAAGTTATTAGGAATTAAAAAGTAAAAACTTCCTCTTAGACCACGATTGGAATCTGACATGGAGGCCTGAGAGAAAAGAAAATATTTAAAAAACCCACATTCAAATAAATAGATATTACATCTGATGGTGATAATTGCCATGATGAAAAATAAAATAGGATAAAGTCATTGTGAAGTTCTGGGAATTGCTAATGTTATATCAAAGAGTCAGAGAGATATATTTTAACTGAGATATGAGATTTTTTGATAAACAAATCAATGAACTAGACTAGTGATCAGTGAACTAGAACTAGTCTCTTTCAAACAACAGGAAAAGATGGTAACATGCCAGTATTCTTACCAACAACACCTTGTTGTCCTATCATATTAATGCTAAGTCTTGAAATGGCAGACTATCACCCAATGAATACCTTACTCTACTGGAAAAAAGTCCTATCACTTTATTTCTAAAACATAAAGATTCTCATTGTCATAAATGTACCCAAATAGGTCTGGTTAATTATTTTTCTAATTCTTTATCAGCAGGATCTAGAGGAGGACACCTAGAATTCTTCCTGGAAGGCCAGAAAATGACCCAAGTTAGTAAAATAATTGTACTGAGTATCTGATAAGTCTATGGATTTATATGAAGCATTTCTAGACCTCACACACTGTATTGTTTTTCTTACAGTTTCTTTCTTTTGCCTAAAGCATTCTCCCTTCAAAAATGATCAAAGGACACTGGTGATTCAAACCTTAAATTTGTCTGAGGGTGACATTTTTTTTCTGTCCTGTAAGAATTCAATTCATTTGATCATGGTCATCCCTTAAGTCCAAGTATTTGCCTAAACACAAGTTATCCAGTAAATACACTGAATAATAATATTTATTACCAGTGTGCATTAATATGTAAGGTAACAAGTGTCCATGTGTGGCCATTTGATGTAGTATGCATGTATTTACTTAATTATTTAATTTACTTCATTTTAGAATACTTGTGATTATTTTGTGCTTTTGGGAGTTTTGATAGAAAGATCCACATATCTACAGAAATGAACTCTAATATAAATGTCCTTTCATTACAATGTCTTCATTCACTCAGTTACCAAATAGTTGCTGAGTACCTACTATATATTATACACCAGATCCATTCTAGGCTCAAGCAATATAGCATTACACAAAATCCTTACTAAGAAACAAAGAGTTAGAAGGATGAAATAAATATAAAATATAATATTGGGTGGTGATCGGGGCTCTAATAAAATGAAGCAGCAAATAGAGAGTGAAAAAGATGGTCAGGAAAGGCTTCTCTGAAGTGTGATATTTGAAGTCAAAGAGCATGCCATGTGAACATCTGAAAGAAGCACATTCCAGACAGAAGGAACATCAAGCAAAGGTTTTGAGACAGGAACAGTTGTAAAAATATGTAACACATACAGTGTTATTTACTAAATGCTAGGTGCTCGTCTCAGTAAGAGAAGGGTAGAATGAGTGGAATATCATTTAATCCCCACAACAGTCTTAAGAGTAGTGCTAGTATTATCATCTCCATTCTACAGATGGAAGAATCAAGGCATAGAGAAGTTAAATAACTTGTTCCAGGTTAAACACCAGGAGGAGGCAGATTCAGTGTTTAAACCCAAACAGTTGCTTTGGCTCCAGCGGCCCTTCTCTAACCACTGCACAACACTCCCTCCCCGAACAATGGGGCTGTGGGGGATGCGTACTGAGTGAGGCCTCCTTAAACAGTTGTAGCAAGAATATCTAGAGCTTCAAAGAGTATTGCCATCAAGATGTAAGATATTGGTTTTAATTTATAAAATTAAGATTTGTCAGCTTGAACCAACATAATACTTAATGTAATTATATCTGGAAAAGAAATGCCTCGAAGAAGAATAACACAGATGGAATTTTGTCCAGGCTATGGACAACTCTACTGTATTAAGAATCGACAACACTCCACAGGTTTGCTTCTTTGATTACATCTGAAATAATGAAGCAGAGATGGGACTTCAGTGCTTCCCCTCAAAAGAGTTACATCTGGTTTTCCCAGATGGTGAACAGGAAATTGCAGATAAACACTGGACTGTGGATAGAATAACCAAAGAAGGCCCCAGACGGCTGCTGAATACAAATTAATAAAAATGCCTGGGGGTTACTATTGGTTCAAACTATAGCTTGTTTGTTCTCTTGGGAAGGAAAAAAAAAACCCAGAAATCAAGTTTTAAGGATCTCAATAAAGAGTTGGAGCAAAACAGTGAATGCTTTCAGCACTAGGAACTCCATGTAAAAAGAAAGAAACACACGCAGGCTTCCAGGGTGCTTCCCATTTATGGGTCTAGAAGCAGAAATTTAACATCCTGACATACGTAACTTTAGAAATGCATAAAGGAAATAGGACAGAGATTGTTTGCTCATGTGTAGGGTCTTATTTTTAAAAGTCTGCTGTATTTTCTAATACTAACATTTTATTCATATTAAATTATCCCGATTTAACAGATAGTTCTCGACAGTGTGATTGGCAAAAACCCAAAATGTATCATGCTGAAGTAGTGTAACATTTGTTTTAATGTCCAAGGTGGTAGACATGTCTTATGATGTCCAAAGGCACAGCTCTGGCCCAACTGTGGATGAAATAGAACAGTTTACTTTGTGGCTGTTAAGAAAGGTGTTAATTTTTTTTTACATACCAATTGGACTGTGATGCTTGTTATAATCCATTATCATTTATGGTGACTCCCAACACCATGATTACTGAATTGCATATTATTCAAAATAAAAGTGATTGTCTATAGCAGAAGCATGATCTTTTCATGATGCATCAACTACTCAATTGATTTTAGAAAACTTTAGGTAAGAGCTTAAGGAGATCTTTGAACTGAATGAGCAAGTCTTCCCGGGTGAATGGTATTTGGACTGGAGAAATCAGATTGAAGGTAAACCAGTAAAACTGATGAAGAACCTCAAGACTAAATGCATTTAAATAACTTCCTCATTCTCTATCCTTAAAACTACCTCCTAATGGATACTTAATTTTTTAAATACACAATTCTCAAATCTAAGATGTACCCTATACATAAAGAAAAAGGAAAACATACTGAACCTGTATTTATCTGCCTATATGGAATTTGTTTTCAGAACATTGTGAAAAAAGGAAATTATAAATCAATGAAATCTCATGATGGTATAAAGGCAGAGATTAACCAATTGAAACAATATTTCAGTTAAGGTATAGCCTGTGAAAACTTTTTTCTGACAGTGAAAACAATCTTCTCAGCAGGTTCTAGTCCAAGTTCAACTACACTGGGAAGGTCATTTAACATAGGCTTTGATCTCATTATCATGTAAATAATGAAATGACCAGAGAACTTACTTCAGTTTCTTTTCAGAACCCAAATTCTATCATTCAATTTCATTTTAACCTGGGTTCAATATACAGTCTATTTATAAAGGTGCTATGAACATTTGCTTTTAATTAGTATAATTCATGATGTTAACAGACTCCATCTTTCATAATTATTGTTACAAGGAACTCTTAGTTGATGACACTAATAGAAGGAGACAATGGACCAGATGATCCAAGACTGCAGATAACTGGAAATCATATCAGTTTCACATTGTCATTAATCTTTTACTTGGATTAATAGCATACCCTGCCTCTATTCATTGAGAACACAGTAGCTAGAAAATTGGCAGGCTAGAAGTCTGCTGTGTATGATGACAACACCAGCATAAATAAAATATTTTTTTGGTGTATCCACAAAACAGATTTCATACACAGATAATTAAGAATTAAGTTTATTATACAACTGGCATCAACACACATTTATGCAGCAAATATTTTAGGGTCTAGTATGTTCCAGCCCCTATGATGCAAACTTGCATAACGTGATTCTTGCCCTCATGAAGCGTATACTCATTTACCTCTTCACTCTGATTCTGAGCAGCACAGGGGCCCCAGCGGTCAAACATATAAGAAGGAACTCTATTTTAAAAGATTTCAGACAGGCTTCTAATGCATTCCAATGCTTATTAACTACCAGCTGAAAATTTCTCTATCTCAAATCCAAATGTTTCATGCTTCTTCTTAAACTTCTTTTATTTGGTTTTATCTTGAGTATAGATGCAGAAAGAGTAATTTTTTTCTCAATTAGAACCCCAGATATATAAAAGTATCCCATTTCTCTTTTACTATTGCAATAATTTTATATCTTTTATCTATCTCAAAAGGTTTTATTTGGCATAGACAAAGCCATACTTATTTAAATTTCATTTTCTACCCATCACGCATCTTTGTAGAACTCTTCTGAATCTTTTTCAATTTGTTTTCAGTCTATTTTTTTAGTTGAAGAGTACCAGCTTGGATACAAACATCTCGTTTAAGGATAGTAAAATGGTAAGACTAAATCACTATTCCTGTATTCTACACATAGTTTTTATTCATCCTTCTATTTTCTTAATTTTAAAACTTTGGCAATTACTGATTCACAAGCAACACAGTATAGTCTTTTCAACCTTTTACTTATATTAAGAAGAGGTGGCAAGAAAACACAGAAGAACTATACACAAAAGACCCTCATAACTCGGATAATCACCTAAATTCCAGACATCCTGGAATGCGAAGTCAGGTGGGCCTCAGGAAGCATCACTACGAACAAAGCTAGTGGAGGTGATGGAATTCCAGCTGAGCTATTTCAAATCCTGAAAGATGATGCTGTGAAAGTGCTGCACTCAATATGCCAACAAATTTGGAAAACTCAGCAGTGGCCGCAGGACTGGAAAACGTCAATCCCAGAGAAAGGCAGTGTCAAAGAATGCTCAAACTACCGTACAATTGCACTCATCTCACACACTAGCAAAGTGATGCTCAAAATTCTCCAAGCCAGGATTCAACAATACATAAACCATCAACTTCCAGATGTTCAAGATGGATGTAGAAAAGGCAGAGGAACCAAAGATCAAATTGCCAACATCTGTTGTGTCACCAAAAAAGCAAGAGAGTTCCAGAAAAGCATCTACTTCTGTTTTATTGACTATGCCAAAGTCTTTGACTGTATGGATCACAATAAACTGTGGAAAATCCTTAAGAGATAGGAATACCAGACCACCTGACCTGTCTCTTGAAAAATCTGTATGCAGGTCAGGAAGCAACAGTTAGAACTGGACATGGAACAACAGACTGGTTCCAAATAGGAAAAGGAGTACGTTAAGGATGTATATTGGCACCCTGCTTATTTAACTTCTATGCAGAATACATCATGAGAAACGCTGGGCTGGAGGAAGCACAAGCTGGAATCAAGACTGCTGGGAGAAATGTCAATAACCTCAGATATGCAGATGACACCACCCTTATGGCAGAAAGTGAAGAAGAACTAAATAGCCTCTTGATGAAAGTGAAAGAGGAGAGTGAAAAAGTTGGCTTAAAAATCAACATTCAGAAAACTAAGATCATGGCATCTGGTCCCATCACTTCATGGCAAATAGATGGGAAACAGTGGAAACAGTGTCAGACTCTATTTTTTTGGCCTCCAAAATCACTGCAGATGGTGACTGAAGCCATTGAAATAAAGACGCTACTCCTTGGAAGAAGAATGTTATGGACCAACCTAACAGCATATTAAAAAGCAGAGACATTACTTTGCCAACAAAGGTCCACATCTAGTCAAGGCTTGGTCCAGTAGTCATGTTATGGATGTGAGAGTTGGACGTGAAGAAAGCTGAGTGCCGAAGAATTGATGCTTTTGAACTGTGGTGTTGGAGAAGACTCTTGAGAGTCCCTTGGACTGCAAGGAGATCCAACCAGTCCATCCTGAAGGAGATCAGTCCTGGGTGTTCATTGGTAGGACTGATGTTGAAGCTGAAATTCTAATACTTTGGCCACCTGATGCGAAGAGCTGACTCATTTGAAAAGACCCTGATGCTAGGAAAGATTGAGGGCAGGAGGAGAAGGGGACGACAGAGGATGAGATGGTTGGATGGGATCACCAACTCGATGGACATGGGTTTGGGTGGACTCTGGGAGTTGGTGATGGACAGGGAGGCCTGGTGTGCTGTGGTTCATGGGGTTGCAAAGATTCGGATATGACTGAGCAACTGAACTGAACTGAACTCCTTGGAAGAAAAGTTATGACCCACCTAGACAACATATTAAAAAGCAGAGACATTACTTTGCCAACAAAGGTCTGTGTAGCCAAGGCTATGGTTTTTCCAGTAGTCATGTATGGATGTGAGAGTTGGACTACAAAGAAAGCTGAGCACTGAAGAATTGATGCTTTTGAACTGTGGTGTTGTAGAAGACTCTTGAGAGTCCCCTGGACTGCAACGAGATCCAGCTAGTCCATCCTAAAGGAAATCAGACCTGAATGTTCATCCGAAGGACTGATGCTGAAGCTGAAACTCCAATACTCTGGCCATTTGATGTGAAGAACTGACTCACTGGAAAAGACCCTGATGCTGGGAAAGATTGGAAGTGGGAGGAAAAGGGTACAACAGAGGATGAGATGGTTGGATGGCATTGCTGACTCAATGGACATGAATTTGAGTGAACGCCAGGAGTTGGTGATGGACAGGGAGGCCTGGTGTGCTGCAGTTCATGGGGTCGGAAAGAGTCGGACATGACTGAGCGACTGAACTGAACTGATTTACATTATTGCATAATTATCTCTTCATCTTACATCTATTGCCTTGTTTTAATCTTTCAGGTCTGTAATTCTGCTTTGTCCTTGTTGAAGTCTCTCAGTGATGTTTCTGCACTTTCCTAATTTTCCTTCCTGAAATGATACCTATTGCTTGTTAATTTGCATGCCCATCCATCACCCCTATCCTGGTGTTCTGGGATCACATTCCCCTTTTCTTGTGGAGAGGAGATTACCTAAAATTCTGGTTAAACTGATTAAGGCAAACAGGTGACCTGAGTTGGACAGTCAATACTTCATTCTCTGGCCAGAAAGAATGGTTCAGAAACAGAGAATCTTCCCTGTCTTCACGGTGGGAAAACAATACACTTTTCTGTTGGGAAACCAGAAGGACCACATAGGCTAGGAAGTGCCAGTGGCCTCTCTTCCTGTCTCATGGAGAAAGACTGCCGATAATGAAAGCAACAAAGGAATCCAGAGATGAGTCAGGGAGTAAGACAGAATCCTGATGATATCTGTATTCAGAGCTGCCTGAAGCCTGCTCTGCTCCAAAGGATGTTACATACATGAGGTATATATTTTCTTATGCAAGCGTGAGTTGGGGTCCTAGATCCTAAAAAATTATTTACACATTATGAACATCAGGCTCATTACATATTTGATGTAATTGCATATCAATTATATATTCAGACAGTCTGTGAGCTGTAAGACAGTATGAGAAAAGGACATAAGCCTCAGAATTAACAAACTTGGAAATCAGGGAGCATTAATGGTGGCATTATACCCTAATTTAAATTGTAGAAGTTTGGGAGGGATCAGTCATACTGGTAGGAAAATGTGAGGCATAATTTTACACCAACTGATAGCATAAGAATATTCATTCTTCAATGAATCTAAGCAAAAAACCCCACAAAAAACAAAAAAAACTAACACTATATATTGAGGTTAGGAGGTATATGTAACATCTCAATTCCCTACAGCTCATCTTTCATCTGCACCAAAGTCAGTTCTTAGAGCCCTGGAGAGAATCAGGTTCCTTATGTATATATATCTAAAATGCTTGCTGTCATTGAAATAGAAGTGAATTTATGAGATAAATCCTCAAGAGACTAGTTAATTCTTTCTAGGCACTCTGCCTGTGCAGTTGCCCATGCCAGAAATCTGAGAATCATCCATGACTTTATTTTTCTCTTTCTAAATCAAATCAATCACTTGGGTCTCACAACTGTACTTTGTCTTAAGTATTTCTTGAATCCATTCATTTCTTTTCATCTACATTGCCACTGTCTGCAAACCAGATCACTATCGCCTCCTGCCTGGCTTACAGAAATAAGCCTTCAACTCCACTGTCTGCAGTCATCTAGACCCCTACATGTTCCTCACACAACAAGGTAGTGAAGGGGAGGCTTTTCAAAAATGCAAATAATGGCACTCTCTCTTAACCCTTCAGTGACTGACTTAGTGTTACTTGGATCAGGTCCAAACTCCAATCTAGCCCTTGCTTATTTCACTCTGATTTAATAACCCTGGACTTCTTGTGGCTCATCAAATAACCTAGGCCTCCCTCATCCAGCATGATCTTCCTTCCATCCAGAAGACTGTATTGCCTACTCTTTAACCTATGACTCTTACTATTCTGCTAGGCCTTGTTTTCAACTGCTACTTCCTCAGGGACACATTCTTTGACATCACGAACTAGACCATGTTCCCCCCTAGTGTATAATTTCACAATTTAATTTTCTTGGGTGGAATCTACCCAAATTGCACTGAGTCAATTTAAGGCCTATCTGTGTAAAACCTGGAAGCTTCCTGAAGGCAAATGCTCTAGGTATCTTGTTCCCTTCAAACTCCTCCTATTACAGTGAAGAGATCATTGATTAACTATCCATATAACTAACTTTATTCCTCTTCCCCCAGTGAAGAGATGACAATACTTTCCCCCGCTGACTTGATGGGACAAATACTGGGAGATAGTTCTCCACGGGTCTCTTTCTGGATGGCTTGCAAAAAGAGGCACTGTCAGCTTTTGTCCTGGACTATCTTTTCAAGAATGTATGGACAGCTTTGGAAAGTAAAGATAGTGCTTCCCTCAGGAGCAGAAGGCGGATTTAGTTACTGTCTCTATAATAAATATTTGTCCTTCCTGTGCAAAGATCAGACAGGTTTGCCTGCAGCCTGTTACAAAACGATTGGGGTTTCCTAACCTTGTGGATCTTCGGCTGGGATGCAAATCCATTCCAGGCACAGCATCCAGCTAGGCTGTCCTGCATTGCCCCGGGCACCTCAGGGTAGCAGGCAGGGCAAGGGGCCCTGATGGTATAGAGAGCTGAGCTGCCGGCTGTGTCGGAGTATTAAAGCTGTATGTCTTGACCCAGAATTCTCATATCTGCCAGTACCCATGAACTGTGGCAGGCTATAATTTACCAGCAAGCGAGGAGGGCAAACTTTTAGATCCTGACTTTCTGACCACAGGAGATCATCTATTTTTTGTAATCCTTAACATTAAAAACAATTTAAAAACTTTTCAGGGCATCTGATTATACTACAAACTCTTTAAGCCATAATTTTTTTTTTTTTTACTGAGGTATAGCTGATTTAGAATACATGCTGATTTCAGGTATACAGCATAGTGATTCAGTATTTTTGAAGATTATTCTCCACTATAGGCTATTACAAGATAATGGGTATAATTTCCTGTGCTATACAATATATCCTGTTCTTGTTGCTTATTTTACGTATAGTAGTTTACTAAGCCCATACCAACCCCTAATTTGTCCTTCCCTCCCCCATGTCTGTTTCTATGTCTATGAATCTGTTTCTGTTTTGCATACAAATTTATGTGTACTGTTCTTTAGATTCCACTTATAAGTAATATCATATAGTATTCGTTTTTCTCTGCCTGACTTATTTCACTAAGCATAATATTATCTAGGTCCATCCACATTCTGCAAATGGCCGTATTTCATTCTTCTTTATGCCTGAGTAACATCTGTGGTAAACGTATATAGCACATTTTCTTAATCCAATCATCCGGTGACAGGTGCTTGGGTTGCTTTCATGTCTTGGCTATTGTAAATAGTGATGCTGTGAACACTGGGGTGTATGTATCTTTTTGAATTAGTGTTTCTGTTTTTTTCTAGATAGCTACCTAGGAGTTGGGGATACCCAGGAGTCAGTGATGGCATCACCAACTCAATGGACATGAGTTTGAGTAAACTCCAGGAGTTGGTGATGGACAGGGAGGCCTGGCGTGCTGCAGTCCATGGGGTCGCAGAGTCAAACACGACTGAGCGACTGAACTGAACTGATATCCAGGAGTAGAATTGCTGGATCATACAGTAGTTCTATTTGTAGTTTTTAAAGGCGCTGCCATACTGCTTTCCATAGCGATTGGACCAAATTACATTTTTACCAACAGTGTAGGAGGGTTACCTTTTCTCTCCGTCCTCTCCAACATCTGCTATTTATAGACTTTTTGATAATAGCCATTCTGTGAGGTGATACCTTGATGTGGTTTTAATTTGCATTCTCTAATAATTAGTAAAGTTGAACATCTTTTCATGTGCTTGTTAGCCATCTGTATGCTGTTTTTGGAGAGATGTCTACTTAGAACTGCCCATTTTTCCACTGGGTTGCTTGTTTTCTTGTTGTTGAGCTGTATGGCTATCTATATATTTTGGAAACTAAACCCGTGTCAGTTGCATCATTTGCAGATATCTTCTCCCGTTCCATAGGCTGTCTTCTCATTTTCTTGATGGTTTCCTTTGCTGTGCAAAAGCTTTTAAGTTTAATTAGATCCCATTTGTTTTTGCTTTTTATTTTATTTTTTTGCCTTAGGAGACTGATCTAAGAAAATATTTAAGCCATGAATTCTTAGCTGAGGTACCAGGATCGGCTTCATGAGGACAGTGAATCCAATATATCAGGATTACTGTTTTAACATAGCTCTTGAAAAGAATAAATTGCTTTTGTCATATTTTCCAAAAGGCCAGAAAAATATAAAGAATCACTTAAGGGTGTATGTCTTACCTCTTTATGAATATTTTAGATTTATTTAAGACATATTAAGGACTTCCCATGTAGCGCTAGTGGTAAAGAACCTGCTTGCCCATGTAGGAGGCTTAAGAGATGTGAGTTTGATCCCCAGATGGGGAAGATCCTCTGGAGAAGGAAATGGCAACCCACTCCAGTATTCTTTCCTGGAGAAGCCCACGGACAGAGGAGCCTGGTGGGCTACAGTCCATGGATCACAGAGTCAGACACGACTGAAGCCACTTAGCATGCATGCATGATATATTAAAATAAGGTGAAAAAACAGCAATCTACTCATGAAGTATATGTATACATTTATTTTTATTTATTTCCTTTTGGCTGCGCTGGGTCTTCGTGCTTTGTGTGGACTTTCTCTAGCTGAGACGAGTGGGGACTGCTCTCCGCGGCGGTGCGTGGGCTGCCCATTGTGGTGGCTTCTCTTGCAGGGGAGCTCACGCTCTAGGAGTGGCAGCATGGGAGCTCACAGGTTGTGACATGCGGGCTCCAGGGTGCGCGGCGTCAGGAGTTGGGAATGTGGGCTAGGTAGCTGCTGCTTGCGGGCCAAAGAGTGCAGGCTCAGTAGTGGTGCACAAGCCCAGCTGCTCCAGTGCATGTGGAATCTTCCCGGACCAGGGATCAAACCTGCGTCTCCTGACCGGCAGGCAGGCTCTTATTCTCTAAGCCAACAGGGAAGTCCTATTACGTATATTTTAAATGTCAGATACCTGGGATACTTAATCTAAATCCCAATTGGTCAACCTCTTTCTTTACATCATATTTTTGTTTTGTTTTATTTCATTTTATTTCGTTAAGACTTGAAATAAAGGATGTGGTGTGAATGTGTGAATCTTAGCTAATATGGTTCCTGGCATTGTCCTAAGAGCTTTATGTGTATTAACTTGTCTGTTACAGCATCCATATGAAGCGGGTACTATTATTATTAGATGTTACAGATGAGAAAATTGAAGAGCAAGGAAGTTAAATCCCTTATCCAAAGTCCCATAGCTAGAAAGTGATTGAAGATTTGAAACCAGACTGGGAAATATATGAATTAGAGACACAGACGTAAAGAAAGACTTTTGGACTCTGGGGGAGAAGGCGAGGGTGGGATAATTTGAGGGAATAGCATTGAAACATGTATATTACCATATGTGAAATAGATCAGCAGTCTAGGTTCGATGCCTGAGACAGGGCACGCAGGGCTGGTGCACTGGGATGACCCTGAGGTGTGGGATGGGGAGGGAGGTGAAGAGGGGGGATCAGGATGAGGGACACATGTACACCCATGGCCGATTCTTGCCAACGTATGGTAAAAACCACTACAATATTGTAAAGTAATTAGCCTCCAATTAAAATAAATAGATTAATTTACAAAAAAGAACCCCCCCCCCAAATAAATAAATAAATAAATAAATATGACCTTACACATAAGCTATGTTGACTTTTCAATTTGATTAAAAATTCGGGATCTTTTTGGATTCTTCTTGCTGTTATGTATTGGCCTATGTGTGCTACTTGATTTAGTTAAGTTGGGCTAGGTAATAATATAACTAAAAAGATAATAGCTAACCAGTCACATTCTTGAAAAATACATTCTTATAAATTTTATTACTTGACAAAATCAAAGTAAATTGAAGCATTTCGGAAAACTGAGGTTAAACAAAAATGATTCTAAAACAAATGTTGGGGAAGAAAAAAATCTGATATTAAAATGTGATAAACAGAATTTTTCTTATGGGTCTAATTTGGTGAGCAAAACTTAATAGGCCACTGGGAGGTAAATGCATGGGCTTCAAGAGAAAGAAAAGGTGAGACCAAGAGAAGGTTGATTTGCTCTTCAAAGAAAGTGAGAAAAAATTGGTTCCTTTCCAGGAGAAGCCAAAGAGGGAGGTAGTAAAAGCTTAGGACACAAAAGAGGGTGCATGAAAGAGAAGAAATGACAAGCTAGATGATGGAAGAACCAAGCTGGAAGATAGAGCCACTGAGAAAGTCTCTACGTTAGAGAAGACAGGAGAAGAACTAAAAACAGGGATGTCAAGCAAGATGTTCATTACACTGGTTTGTCCCTTTACCCTCACTTATGCTTGTAGAATTTGACAGGGTACAAAAAAGTAAGAAGTCTATGTTTCCTCTGTCTTTATTGATAAGAGAATGGGAGAAGAAAATTCATGAAAAATGCTAGATGCAGAGTAGAGTCGGGGAATACAAGAAATCCAGGAATCCAAACCAAGCATTCATGGAGATACAGGTGAGAACACTGGACTCCCCACATTTCCTGTGACGGGGAATCAGATCAAGCTCTCAAAACCATAAAATGGAAGGTGATCCCAAGAGGATGGAGTACTTGATAAATAAAAATTCTAAAAGGATGTTTTTTCTAAAACAAAACAGATTAATTGATGTTAATAATGGCGCCCCTCCTGAATCTTTCTTCAGATGTTCAGAAAACCGTGCTGCAGAGCTGTCATCTATGAGTTTTATGTTATTCTTCCATGAGTTTCGTGTTAGATTTTAACCTGCTTAAAGTCTGCATCCAGGTCTTACTGGATTGAAATGTAACGTGTTTTGTATTTATTTATTTTAAGGGTTATTACTTTATTATTTATTTATTTTTTTGGCCATGAGGTATGTGGTGATCTTAGTTCCGTGACTTGGGATCGAATCCTCACCTCCTACGGCAGAAGTACAGACTCTTAACCACTAGACCACCAGGGAAACCCCTGTGTTTTGCATTTAGACTGGCCTTGACTCACTTTCACAAGTCTCAGAAAACTGTGTGGGTAACCCCCTAACCTACCCTGGTCTCAGTCTTTCAGCTACAGTTTGGAAGATTTAGAAAAAGCAATCATTGTTCCCACATTCTTATAAGTACTCAACCACACATTAACTTAAAAGTTAAAAAATTTTATATCCACATATAAGATCAAGTTATCAAAAATAGCAGTTGGTTGAGAATTTCTATGGAGTGAATTTCATTTCTCATACATAAATATTAAAATACTTGGTGACTCGAAAGAAGAAAAAAATAAACTTTAAATGAACGATGTATTTGAATAAGGCAACAGAAATATGAAACAATGTCACTAATATTCTGAATATCAATTTAAAGCAATAATGTGGAGGTGGGCCTCAGATCAATACAGTTGAGTATACTGAATTCCCCTTTGCTCAAAATAAACTACTTAAAAAACAAACAAGAATAATAAAAATGTAAATGTACAGTCTAACTCAACATATAAAACAACAAATCCTTAAATGCCAAAAAGAAAGTCACACATTGGCCAATGGAGGCTGCAGTCTTGTGACTCAGAGCAATTAGAACCAGGCAGATCTGGGTTTAATGCCTGTCTAGAGGTGGCAGGGCTGTGCCTGCAAGTTATAGAACTGAGTTCTATGAAGAAATCTAGGAGCCATGAATGGCTGCCAAGATCATGAAAGGGAATCAGAGAAATCATCGCTCACTGCCCTGAAGAAGTGAAAAATAGGTGCTAATCGGAAATCTGAACTCTAACCTCTACCTTATGTAGATGTGACATCCAAATTCAAACATTTGGATAATCAGGAACCTCAAGCTGAAAAATTAAGATAAAACTGGTTTGGAACCTGTTAACTGTATAGGACTCAATAAAGAGCACAAAAAATTCCTACAGAAAACAAATCATGTCTAGTCAAACTTTAAAAAAAAAAATCATAGACCACACAAGGAATGTTAAAGATTTATTAACTTCAAAAAATGTGCTGAGTAGATATATAAAAACTACACAAACTTGGAGGCAAAAAATTGAACTGCTTAATTAAACCAATGAAAGAATAGCAAAAAGAAAAGCTAAACAGAAACCTCAGATTCATAGAAAATGCAAAATTGTAGAAATAACTCAAAGTTTACCAACAAATTGGGAAAGAAGAATGTCAAGGCTATATGTTGTCACCCAGCTTATTTAACTTATATGCAGAGTACATCATGCAGAATGCCAGACTGGATGAAGCACAAGCTGGAATCAAGATTGCCAGAAATATCAACAACCTCAGACATGTAGATACCACCTTAATGGCAGAAAGCAAAGAGGAACTAAAGAGCCTCTTGATGAAGGTGAAAGAAGAGAGAAAAAGCTGGCTTAAAACTCAACAGTCAAAAAACTAAGATCACAGCATCCAGTCCCATCACTTCATGACAAATAGAAAGGGGGAGGGGAAAGTAGAAACAGTGGCAGATTTTATTTTCTTGGGCTCCAAAATCACTGTGGACGGTGACTGCAGCCATGAAATTAAAAGACTCTTGCTCCTTGGAAAAAAAATTATGACATACCTAGACAGCATATTAAAAAGCAGAGACATTACTTTGCCAACAAAGGTCCAGTAGTCATGTATGGATATGATAGCTGGACCATAAAGAAGGCTGAGCATCGAAGAATGATGCTTTCAAACTGTGGTACTAGAGAAGATTCTTGAGAGTCCCTTGGACAGCAAGGAGATCAAACCTGAAATCCTAAAGGAAATCAACCCTGAATATTCACTGGAAGGACTGATGCTGAAGCTGAAGCTCCAATACTTTGGCCACATGATGCGAAGAGCTGACTCATTGGAAAAGACCCTGATGTTGGGAAAGACTGAGGGCAGGAGGAGAAGGAGGCAACAGAGGATGAGATGGCATCACCGACTCAATGGACATGAGTTTGAGCAAACTCAGGGAGACTGTGAAGGACAGGGAAGGCTGGTGTGCTGCAGTTCATGGGGTCGCAAAGAGTCAGGCATGTCTTAGTGACTGAGCAACAACAACAGTAAATGTATTAAACCCACTAGCCAATAAAGCTTAGATTTGACTTAAGCAAATCCATATAATACCCATAAAGCTAAAAAAAGAGGTCAGGAAATGCCACAGCAAAACAAAAAGCTAGGATAGTAATACTAATACAAAACCCAATAGAAGAGAAATCTTATAAGCACTGATAGAAACAAAAAGATATCCTATTTAATGATAAAAGAACAATTATCCCTAGAAGAGATAATCATTTGAAATCTATATGCACCTAGCAAGACAGTCTTGAAATAACATATTGCAAACACTGATATAAAGTCAACAAATCTACAATCTAATTGGGAAATTTCATTTTTTTTTTCAGAAACTGATAGATCAAATTGACAAAAACAGAAAGTTAGAAAAACAGTGAAAGAATAAACTATATAATTAAGGGATTTGTTCAAATACAATGTTTAATTATAACTAGTAGGGCAAAATAGTTAAGAAAAGGTGGCTAGCTACTCAACTCAAGAAAGTAGAAGACTATAATAAAGATACCAGCCAAAACTGCTGAAAAAGAAATGAATAACCAAAATAGCAGAGAGATGATTCACCTCTGCATTCCCACTGCTCTGCTACCACCTTGGGCTAAGTGGCCATTACCTCTTGCCTCTATTATGGCAATAACCTCTTAACTTCACCCTGCTTCCTTCACATTTGTAATCAGATCCTGCCATTCCCTCCTTGGCTGTCTCAATGTAAACCCAGAGTGATTACACTTCCCTATTTCCCTAATTCCTTTTCTCTTTTTCTCAATCACTCTACTTGGGCCACATGGGTCTCTTCGCAATCTCTTCATACTGGGGATGCTCTTGCCTTAGAGCTTTTGCCCTGGCTGTTCCTTCTGCCAGGAATTTCTCCTCAGATACTCACATGGCTAACTTCCTCACCCCTTTTTAAAGGGGGTGTTGAATTTTCTTCTTCTCAATGACATCTCCCCTATTCACCTTCTTTAAAAGTGCAACCCCCAGAATATTGGAAATAAAAGCAAAAATAAACAAATGGGACCTAATGAAACTTAAAAGCTTTTGCACAACAAAGGAAACTATAAGCAAGGTGAAAAGACAGCCTTCAGAATGGGAGAAAATAATAGCAAATGAAGAAACAGACAAAGGATTAATCTCAAAAATATACAAGCAACTCCTGCAGCTCAATTCCAGAAAAATAAATGACCCAATCAAAAAATGGGCCAAAGATCTAAACAGACATTTCTCCAAAGAAGACATACAGATGGCTAACAAACACATGAAAAGATGCTCAACATCACTCATTATCAGAGACATGCAAATCAAAACCTCAATGAGGTACCATTACACGCCAGTCAGAATGACTGCTATCCAAAAGTCTACAAGCAATAAATGTTGGAGAGCGTGTGGAAAAAAGGGAACCCTCTTACACTGTTGGTGGGAATGCAAACTAGTACAGCCGCTATGGAGAACAGTGTGGAGATTCCTTAAAAAACTGGAAATAGAACTGCCATATGACCCAGCAATCCCACTTCTGGGCATACACACTGAGGAAACCAGATCTGAAAGAGACACGTGCACCCCAGTGTTCATCGCAGCACTGTTTATAATAGCCAGGGCATGGAAGCAACCTAGATGCCCATCAGCAGACGAATGGATAAGAAAGCTATGGTACATATACACAATGGAATATTACTCAGCCATTAAAAAGAATACATTTGAATCAGTTCTAATGAGATGGATAAAACTGGAGCCCATTATACAGAGTGAAGTAAGCCAGAAAGGAAAACACCAAGACAGTATACTAACGCATATATATGGAATTTAGAAATATGGTAACGATAACCCTATATGCAAAACAGAGAAAGAGACACAGATGTATAGAACAGACTTTTGGACTCTGTGGGAGAAGGCGAGGGTGGGATGATCTGAGAGAACAGCATTGAAACAAGTATATTATCAAATGTGAAACAGATCACCAGCCCAGGTTGGATGCATGAGACAAGTGCTCGGGGCTGGTGCACTGGGAAGACCCAGAGGGATGGGATGGAGCAGGAGGTGGGAAGGGGATTCAGGATGGGGAACACATGTAAATCCATGGCTGATTCATGTCAATGTATGAAAAAAAACCACTACAATATTGTAAAGTAATTAGCCTCCAACTAATAAAAATAATTGGGGAAAAAATAAATAAATAAAAGTGCAACCCACATGCCCCCTCAAACCCTATAGTACTTCTGATCCTGCTTAACCTGCTCCATCTTCTCTCATAGCTTTTCTTAGGATGTATTATATAATTAAATATATTTTATATTTATTTTTTGTCTCTGCCTCATACACCATAAGAGCTTGGATCTAGAATCTGTTTATTTTTCACTGTTCTCTTTTGTTCCCCATGTCAATCACTTAGAAAAGAGTCTGGCATATAGCAGTCATTCAGTAGAGTTTGCTGGTTACTTTACTGAAGTATAATCATTTAAAAAGCTACTTCTTTGAAAAGATACTAACAATATTGGCATTATTGGTCATTAAAAAGAAAGATGGCCCCAAAACAGTGTTAAAAATGAAAAGGAGGATATTACTTTAGATATTAGAAAATAACATGAAGTGCTTTATGCCAACAAATTAAATACTTGGGTGAAATAAAACTTTTCTAGAAAAAAACTCTAAAGTGACTCAATAAAAATGGAAGACGGGAAAAGGCTAAAAACTATTAAAGAAATTATTGTCAAAACTTACCCAATATTTTCAAGTCATTATAGTTTTACAGCTGAGTGTTAAGTAAACTTTTATGAAATGGTTAACTCCATCTTATATAAATAATATTACAAAATAGAAACTTCTCTACCTCATCTCTTGATACTACTATAACTTGGATATCAAAAGGTCAGAAATATATGAAAAGAATCATAATAAACCAGTCCTGCTCATGGAGATGAATGCAAAAAATCTAAATTAAATATTAGTAATTTGAATCCAAGAGTGGACCAAAACAAAGTAGGGTTTATCCAAGGATTTCAAAGACAGCTTCATAAAAAGATATCTATAAATATAATCTTATCACTCACAGATTATAGGAGAAATACTATACAGCAATAAAAAAAGCATGGTCTTAGGATAAGCAAAAGGAACAGAAGAAAGGGTCTACTCACAAGTGCTAGGGAATTTCAGTATAAAAGAAATAAATGGGGGAAAAATAAATTGCCTAATAGATGGTATTGAGACAATTGGTGGTTATTTTTTTCTAAAAACCCTACCTGACACCACTCACAAAAATACATTCCTGTTAAATATAAAAAATAAAACTTCAAATATCTTAGAAGACAATATAAGAGATTATTCATGGTATCAGAATAAATTTTTTCTTAAGTAAAGTAAAAAATATAAGTGTTAAAGGAAAACAATGTTTAAAAAAAAATAAAAGGAAAACAATGTTTAATAGACTACACCAACTTGAATATTCATTAGCTACACGGAATTAAAAAGACAAGGGACAGAAGAGAAGCAGATATTTGCAACATATTTATTGGACAAGTTGCTGCTATCATGAAAAACATCATTAAATGCCTACAAATCAATAACTAAAGGGCAACTACTGGAAGAATGGGTAATTATTTGAAAGGATCAGTTACCAAGCATCGGTGGAGCTGTGGGAATATGCTCCTAGATATCTGGTGGGGTATAAATGGCTACAGTCAACTTTAAGAGCAACTTGTCACTTTTCATTAATATTTGAGATGTGCCTCCATGTATTTATAGTTCTAAATCCTAGAGAAACATTTGTTTATTTTCTGCACATGTGTATTTTGCATACGCATTAGATTCACTGAACTACTATTTATAACAACAAAAAATCAGGGAAAATCCACATGTCTATCTATTGATAGCTATCAAGTTGGAAAGATAAATCACATTCTATTCACATCATGGCATATAAGAGAACAGTTTAAATAGGTGAACTAAAGGTGTATGGACCATGTTGGAAAAGCCTCTAAAACATTACATTGATTAAACAAGCAAATGGCAGAAGGATAGGTTCCTTTAAATAAATTAATATTCTATATAGTTCATGAAGAATATAAAAACATGGGTAGAAAGGGTATACGGTAACCATAATACAGAGTATAGAAAGAGAAGTTGCACTGTACCTGTGGAGTATGTCTTTTTAAAAGAAAACTAAGAAAAAAAGTCTAACATTTTCACTTGTTGGATTTTGGTTCAGTCATGTTCAATGAGTCTGGTAAGTTTGGGACAGGCTGTATTCAAACGGGCCAGTCCTTGATGGTAGATATGCCTTAACACTGGGGCAGTGCAAGGCATCACCAGAAGACTAGGGTATTTCTAGTGTGTTAGGTAAGTCCAGTCATGTTTAAAAGGGCCTTATTGCTGGGAGAATCGGTTTGGGGGCAGGATGCAAGCTGGATCAGACAAAGTACAAAATAAAAAGGATACCAAAATCAATCTTAAGAATATCAAAGTCAGCTTAAATTCTCTTGAAAATAAAGCCGAAAGTAAATAAGCAAGCAATCAAAAAGGAATGGTAAAGCAGGCCTCAGTAAGTATAATTTTCTGGCACAAACCAGGCCTGTCACCCAGGCCAGCCTTGTCTCTGTTTAGAAACTCTAGGTTCTTTGAGGTCAGGTCTATCTAGGTTTATATAGATAACTGGGTTTGAGGGTGAAGAGGAGGTATTTTGGTAGGCATCCTTCCCCACATCATGATCCAGACAGCTTCAAAACAGATTCAGAAGCAGGATATATAATTCTACTCTTTGTTCATAAATCTGTCTTTCTAGTCTTTTTATAAGAAATAAAAGCAGAGAAAAGTTGAAATCCAGCCATCCATTGGTTTAAAGAATTCAAAACAAAACAAAACAAACCATGGACCTGAATAACAAGTGGTCTCCAGTGTCTTCTAGTACCCAAAGCCTGTTATTTAACAAATCCTGATTTAGAAAACAAATTCCACGAACAACAAAACAAAGTCTGCTCGCCTGGTAAGGCTTAGAAACCAGCAGGCTCTTTAAAAAGTTCACTGTAAGATTCAGTATTTACACCACCACCAACATTGTCAATAAATTAGACTCACTATTGTACAACACAGGAAAAGAGCAATGTTCCTTGTTTATCTTTGGCTGCTGTTTACTTTTAGCTCTGCTGTGGGAAAGAGAACTCAAACAATGCTAGGCTTTTCCTTAATGAGATCCTGATTAGACAGTCTGGACCAAGGTATAAAGCACAGTATAGACCAAAGCAGGAGAAGGAAATGAAAATCTTTGTCACCCCCCTCCCCTGCCAGCACCACCATCAAGTCACTCCAGTTTATCCTCAGCGCAGAGCCTTTTAACTTCAGTGACCTCCCTCTTTAGCTTGTCCCAACTGACCCAATAATGGGCTTGATGTCCTTTCTCACGCTGTTCCTGTGTCTTTCCATATGCGAGGCTGGCCTTGCCCTGTTGCCAAACAAGGAATCACACCCACTGTATCTCAACTTCTCAGCACCATGCCAACGCAGGCAATGTAAAGAATGAGAGTTCATCTATATGTTTTTAACCTGGGACCTGAGATGAGATTTAGGAGCCCAAGGATACCACTGAATTTATACCTGCACGTTTCTCAAGAGAGAAGAGTTCTGAGTTTTCACTAGATTACCAGGAGGTTAGGAACCATGACTTAGTCCATTAATTATTTTATGGATTGGATAATGAATAACAGAGATTGTTCTTTTCCTCCAGTTAGGCAGCTCGTTAATGGCAGAGAGGACTGGTTTAGAGTCCTGTGGACTTTTGGCCCTATCTTCATTACACTAGAAGAACTGAGGTTAAATTGTCTGTATGAAAGAAAACATTCATTCTTACTGATAGATGAGGCATCTGACCGAGGCTTTCGGTATTCCCACCTCTCACCTGCCAGGTTGTTTTGGCATGCCTCAAAAACCCACTCACAGCACAGATGGCTATATCACCTATGAGTTCAGGAATGTTCATGTTCAAAGTGCTATTAAATCTCCCTAAAAGCTTCAACACTGAACAAATTCCTTCTATTCACTGAAATCCAAGGAGGCACCACTCCAAAGTCATCCCTAGCTAATAGCATAAACGTATTTTCCTACTACTCCTCAATAGAGATTGAATCTTGACATTTTCCATTTTTCAAAACTTGTGTTCCAACCTAGAGAAAGGGAATAGCACCAAGGTAGAAAAAATATATATTATGTAATAGTTAAATTTCAGGATTCTTAAATAGTTTGGTTAATGTTTCCCAAGTGACATATCGGTTGTCAAGTGATCTTTGACTGCTTTATTTTTAAATGGCATTGTTCTATGCCCTGCTCCAATGAAACAGCTTATATTTCATTTGCTAATATCACACCAATTCCACTGTAAGGCATCAGCAAACATTTAATCCTGTCTGGGAGAAGTTTATACATGAAATGGGGAAAGGTGACAAGGAAGAGGTCTTAACCATGGAGGATGTCACAGAAGCCGCAGTGAAACTGTGAATTCCAGGTATCTCCATACCTGGGGCTTTCTAGAAGTTGTTGCATTTTTCAAAAAAATTTTTTTAATTTTCTTAAATGTTTTCTTTACTGCTTTGAATGTAGCTTTTTTAAATTGTTGTATTTTTATAGCATTCTTTTTTTTTTTTTTTTATCTGGGCTTCCCTGATGGCTCAGTGGTAAAGAACCCACCTGCCAATGCAGGAGACCCAGGTTCAGCCTCTGCCTCAGGAAGACCCCCCTGGAGAAGGAAATGGCAACCCACTCCAGTCTTCCTGCCTGGGAAATCCCATGGATGGAGGAGCCTGGCAGGCTACAGTCCATGGGGTTGCAAAGAATCGGACACGACTTAGCAACCAAATGACAACAATCTTGTCTGTAAGTCACAGAAGTTTCCTAAAGGCTAACACAACGGTAGGCTCGGGGTCTAAAGCGCTGACCTCAGAGCAAGTCTGCATCCCAGCTAACCCACTTGAGAGCTAGGTGACTTGTACAAGTTTTACATCATTACTTTGTGCCTCAGTTTTCTCATTTCTAAAATGGAAATGATAATATTAGAACATACTTCATAGCAGCACTTTATCTTAAGTATTCAGAAAGTATTATTATTAATATTATTATTATTAGGTGGTCCTTTCTGGGTAATCATCTCATCAATATAATGTGCCCAGTTCTTCAAACTTGTCGCCTCTGTCTCGTTGAGAATTGAGGTGCTTTCATGTGTCGAAGCTTACCCACTGAGCTTTTCTACGTACTAGGCCTTATTTTTTTTTTTTTTACCAGTATATCCAGAGTTCCTGGGCCAACCACAGTGGAATTAAAGCACTAAAACAGTGTTGTTTGCATTCCCTGTTTGGGCTGCCAGTGGAGGTACTGGCATAAATGCAATGGCCACTCATGGAAACGAAATTTAAGGGTTTGTGTGGTCTCTTTTCACTGCTGCTGATTGGCGATGGCCGTGGTTGACAGGCCAAACGTTGTGGCAGAAGGGAGGGGGAACAGTACACCACCGGCTTTGTCTTTTGCCCGTGGCAGTCAATTGAGAGATGAGTGGAAATAAACCATCTTATCTGAGAGCCTGTCTTTTCTCAAGGCCTTTTCTCAAGGGTCTCTCACAACTGAAAAGATCCTACATATTCAAAAGTAATTATATCCATTGTTCCAGCTCAGTCCACAATCAATCCCAGGTTCTTTTAAAGGCATTTATGCATCCATTTTGATAACTGGTATTAAAATGTTTAATCTTCAGGCTTAGGGAAGATGTGGCCTCAAAATCTTCCTTCTGCCCCTTGGGCAACTTTATTGTTTTTGCAATATACTAGCTCCTGATCTAGTCGCTGACTACTTGTGGGATTTTTACGTAAATTAGCTAAGTTCTACACAGGGGAAGAGGAGGGGAACTGTGAATGGGAGAAGGAGTGAAAGCAAAAACAGAACAGAAAAGCAAGGGGATGTTACAGAGAAGTGAGGGAGAATTATGTAGAACAGGGATTCATTACTCAGCGTGTAATAGGCTTCCTACTTCAATGGATCAGAATGGTCTCAAGGTTGACAGGGCTGGTCAGAGAAGGTTGTTATAGGCATTCAACTTCCCAAGTCTAATGAGGGTTCAAGAAGCTGCAGTTTATAACTCAGAAGTAGCAATGGGAACTTTAAAGCCTTTTATTTTGGCACAATTCCCAGGGAGGTCTACGTGGAGACCCACTGGCTACAAACGCCATTCTGTGCAACTTGACACTTTTCATTTGGTAGAATTCTGTTGCCAAGGCTATTGCATCAAATTACTGAAATCTTAGTGGATGTAAATTGTCTCATCTGTCTCTTAGCCTGGAAAGAAATTTAAAGGGCATGGTTTCTCCTTCAATGAAAGATTTAACCTCCTTAGCCCATTATGCAATAAGCAGGTTCTAAACCCCTACAGAAATGCTCATGCTTTTCTTTCTGTCTATGAGAACATACCGACTTTCTTTTTTAACCAGAAAGGAAAAGCTTTAGTAGAACCAAGCTCCCCTCATTATGAAGCATTCGGAGGCATATTTGAGGGATTAGGAACTTACTTTTGTATCTTTTAATCATTTTATATAGTTATTCAATTTTTAAAAATTTGTCTGTAACTGTGACTGAGCAACAGAACTGAACTGAGCACTGCTTTTAGTTTAATCCCAGGAGACAAACAAATCAGTGCTGACTTACAGAAGATGTAAACAAACGTTTAATGTTTTCAAATCCTAAATGGGAGCAGAGCAAAAAGGGTAGATGATAAAGCATTAACTTAAAGTTTACTGATCAAAGAGTCCACCTGCAATATAGGAGTTGCGGGTTTAATCCCAGATCTGGGAAGATCCCCTGGAGAAGGAAATGGCAAGCCACTCTAGCACTCTTGCCTGGAGAACTGCAGGCTACAGTCTATGGGATCACAAAGAGTCAGATACAACTTAGCGACTGAATAACAGCAACAATAAAATCATTCAGAGCATACAGACATTGCTTCCCATTCCAAAGTAGGATATTATCAACATGAATTTCCTTTCTTCATCGAGAGTGAAAATGCTCAAGCCTTTCAATTTCACTGCCCTTCTTTTCTGTCTCAAAATCGTCACAGAGTAGACAAGGCTAGTGACACAATGAGGGAAATAACTAAGATCATCAAGAGAATAACAGCTGAGACAAAGTGATGCTACGTGGTTGGGCATCCAGAGATGAGGAATTCAACTCTGGCTGTACATTCAGATCAGCAGGGGAGTCTTTAGAACCTACTTATGCCTGGGCCCTACACCTTAGGTACAGAAACTGGTTTAACTCTAGGTTCAAAAAGCTTTCATGTGATTCTAACGTACAGTCAAACGTACATGGATCTATAGGATGAAAAACATGAAGGGATAAACTTTAATGTGTGAAGTTCAAGTGTGGGCAGTTGCTAGTTGTGTGTGCGCTCAGCTGTGCCCAACTCTTTGAGATCCCCTGGTCAGTAGCCTAACAGGCTGCTCTGTCCATGGGATTCTCCCGGCAAGAATACTGGAGTGGGTTGCCATTCCCTTTTCCAGCGGATCTTCCTGACCCAGGGATATAACCCACATCTCCTGTATTGGCAAGTGGATTCTTTACCACAGAGCCACCTGGGAAGCCCAGTTTACTAGTTTCTATATATTATTAAATTTAGGTTCTAAAAATAAAAACAGCATTTTAAAAGCATTTAAGTAACATTCTGTGTTTTCCGCCCTGTCTCTGTCATATAAACACTTGCATTTTCTAAAAAGGAAATGTAGTTCCAACAGCCTTGCTCAGGGCTTCAGGGGAAAGCTTTGCTAGGACTCTCTGGGTCCCCTGTCCCACCCCTGGGGGTTGGGGGTGACCCAGGATCCTTTTGAAATTATGAGATAGAAACCACGGGTGGGGATATGATTTGCATTTTCGAATCAGATACTGGAAAGCATTTCCAAATATCTTTCATCCACTATTCTTGGGCAACTAAACCTGAAACAGTTCAGGAAAATTAACTAACTCAAAAACAAAACAAGACAGGGAGAGGAAACAAACACCTTTTAATCTGAATGCATGCATGTGTGCTAAGTCGCTTTAGTCCTATCTGACTTTTTGAGACACTATGGACTGTAACTTGCCAGGCTCTTCTGTCCATGGGATTCTCCAGGTAAGAATACTGGAGTGGGTTGCCATGCCCTTCTCCAGGGGATCTTCCTGACCCAGGGATCGAACCTATGTTTCTTAAGTCTCCTGCATTGGTAGGAAGGTTCTTTACCACTAGCGCCACCTGGGAAGCTCTTAATTTGAATATACAGCAGCGATTGTATTTCTGTTGTCAGGTCCTTATTCTCCATTCCATTCCCACTGAGTCTCTAAGTAAGATCTCCATCACCTCACCTTTACCACTTCTTTAGACAATCACACGTTCCCCTTGAGCTCTGATTACGCACCCTTAATTCAGCCTGTGAATATCTGCATATTAACTTTAATACTCTGAGTACCTAGTGCTTATAGTAAAGTCAAAGTCTAACTACATGTTACAGTCATAAAACTGTTATTAATTAAACACTGGCCTTATTAACTGTAAAACTGTAACATGGAAATCTGCTTGTACAGTTTCTGTTTAAGCATCAACCCCCCTTTAAAATCATTAGATCTTAAGTTTATCTGCAGGATCTTCAATGGGGAAAAAGAAATCACTTCTAATTTAACTCGCACAAATGGAAGTAAGGCCTGAGACAACAGGGAGCTTAAAAATATCAGAAATAATCCTAGGATCCCAAGTTTCCTCTCAAACATCCCAAGCTTTCACACCTAAATATAGTTATGTTGGTTCCTTTGTCTTTAAATGTAACATCTTAAAACAGCAATACTGAAAGCTGTAGGCTAAAACTATGACTTGCAAACATGTTGGAACAAATCTAGTCCTCATATGAAGGGAAACTAAATCACTGTATTCATCTACCCCAAACTGTATCTCCACCAGTAATCAAGCTTATCTGTGACCCAGTTCCAGTTGCTCATAAACGGGGGCAGGGTTCCACAAACCCCACAATGGAAACACTTGAAGGATTTATGAGCCTTTAAATGGATGTTAGCCATTTCAAGAAAACACAGGCCAAGCCAAACCCTTAGCTGTCTGTATTTAGCTTTGATTACAAGGGTTATACAAATAAGGACCCGAATATATCCAGAACTTAGAAAATTGCTTAGAGGCTTTCCTTTTCATAAATCTTAAAAGTACAGGGGGTCCTCTATGTTGAACATCTGAATCAAATCTTTCACTCAGATTTTTTTTTCCTCCTGCTGCCTATTTTCATGGCAGGGGGAAATAAAAGTTCTCAGAAGCCATAGAAAATGTTCGTATTTTGTATTTTCAACTATTCAACTCTCCTTGATGGTAATTTTAGTGGTTCTTCCCACCTGAGCTCCATGGACATTCTAAAGCAGTTGGATGTGTCTAAGCTGAAGTCTAGCTTCAGCAGAAATATGTTTATTTGCTTATAAATTCTACTCTTAAAGATCTGTTATCCAAGCTGAGGGTGCGTTGATACACACTGTAGATAGTTGAATCAGACACACAAGGTTAGAAGAAAGATAATGATTATGCTATTTTAACTAGTTCAAAATGCAATTGTTTTGAAGGTGGTGGGTGATTACTCTATGGGCTGTTCTGTGTTTATTTTTATTTCAAAATGTTTTACATTGCATGCGGTACAACTGCTGGCCTAATTTTGGAATCTGTCACCATATTCGCCTCCTCAGTCGCCATTGTGCTGACTAAAGCGGGCACTAATACCAGAGCTGCCCGGTCCTCACGGGTAGTTGTTGATGCTGTTGTTGTTCAGTCACGATATCGTGTCCGACTCTTCGTGACCCCACGGACCGCAGCACGCCAGGCCTCCCTGTCCATCACCAACTCCCAGAACTTGCTCAAACCCATGTCCAGTGAGTCGGTGATGCCATCCAACCGTCTCATCCTCTGTCGTCCCCTTCTCCTCCTGCCTTCAATCTTTCCCAGCATCAGGGTCTTTTCTAAGGAGTCAGCTCTTCGCATCAGGCGGCCAGTGTTGGAGCTTCAGCTTCCCCATCATTCCTTCCAGTGAGTGTTCATGTTGATTTCCTCTAGGACTGGCTGGTTTGATCTCCTAGCCATCCAAGCCCTCTCAAGAGTCTTCGAGGAGTACAAGCTCACCAAACCTACCTGCGGCCAGCCTTTGTCAAGTGCCAATGTGATTTACGCTCACCTCGGTTTTGCACTTCATTGGTAAATATTCATATAAAAGCTGATGAGAAAATATAGGGTTATGCCACACAGGAAGGGTGGAAGCTAAGCAGTCTCTAACGTGGCTCTCTGTGTAGGCTTAATTAGGTCTCTGATTATTTTGTGGGCACAGAAATTATCAAACTCAGCTTTGATTTCTCCACACAATAGAAATAAAGCTGAATTCATCAAACCATTTATCTTCTCCCAGCCACTGAAATTGGCTGGGAGAAGTACTTAACTTTGTAAATACAACATTGTGAAGAAATTGAGAGAAAAATAATACCACCTAAGGAAAGAAAGTAGCCCTCAGTTAGAATTCAAGTCAGATTTTACTTACTGATGAATGAAACTGACAACCTTATGCCATTCTGCATTATAGCCCTTCAAAAAAATCATTTGTGACAGAGGTAACTGACATTCCTCAAACAAGACAGAAATGATTAGAGAAAATATTTTCTTTTTGCAATTCACTCTCCCAACAATAAATTAACTGACATAAAATAATTGCCCTTAGGGATCCAAATCATTGATGTGTGTCTCTTTCTGATATGGGAATATTTGCTTTAAATTCACATTAAAAATTGAAAATATTAAAAAGGACTTAAAGAAAAAGTTTGCATTGTTTTTTTTTTCTGTTGTATATCAGTAAATGGAATAAGTTTGAAAGAATTCCAAGTTAAACATTACTTATTACAAAACTAGTGATGTTCAATAAAAGTATTTCTTTTATTTGAATTGTGATATAAGCAGTGTAAGAACTGGCTTATACCCAAAGTCAGTATCTCTTAATATTTCAGAAATTTAGATGGCAAAGAAATGGCATTCAGTAGGTTTCATGTTATTTACAGGGTCTCCTATTGGTTCATTCTCTTCTCAACTGACAGTCTCAATTTCTGTCATGGTTTCCATGTTATGGTTCCAGCTGAAATCCCTCAGCCTTGCAGCCTTTCTGATGGACATGCACAATGGCAGAGAGTCTTCTGCACATGCTTCGCTGTCACACAGTCTGTAGATGCCAGAAGGGATTCCTGGCAACGGTGTGATATAAAGAATACATATTCAATCCAGAGGTAAAGCCCTGACTCTGTCATTTCCTACTGATATAAACTTGGCATGAGTTACAAAACATCCTCAAGCTCCAGGCTACCTGAAAACTTAGGATAATGATGCCTCATGTATTGTGAGACTCACGTGGGACAATGTTCATGAAAACAGTTTCTAAAATGGAAAGTCACATAACAGATAGAAGCAGCCTGGAAAGTTCTTTTTTCTGTAATCCACTGATAAGGTAAATGCAGTGCCAATGTCAGTACTAAGAAAGTTAGGGGGCTGAGAGCAGAACTGGATGCATGTAGGATTTCCAGTCCCACTCCTTAGGATGAAAGTCGGCCTCCAGAAGCACATACCCATGGCAGCCTGATAAGAATGATTACTGGGACGTGCCCAGAAATAATATAAACCAGGAGACATTACACAGATATGTAATGTCTCATATGCAATCTATGGGGAGGAAACCATGGTCATTCTGCTGTAACTATAAACCATGATGAAATGAGAGTTAAAAACACTATCACATTTTCTTAAAATTTTTTTCAAACATGACCTATTTTGATCACCAAGGCTTAGACAAGGCCAATTATTTTATGAGAATTTTCAAGTTCCAGATGCTCAAATGATAATTATATGGGGAGAAAGTATGGGAAATCTGGGAGTGGGAGAGATGCAGAGAGTAGGACACAGCTAGACAAATGCATCAGGAAATTCTCTGAGAAAGAACCGTATTTCTCTCCATATGTATTTAAATAGTCATGCAAATCTAAAGAGTTAAAATGTGAAGAACATTACAAAAAAATATGCTTGGATGACAGTTTTTTCACTAACAACCATTTTATTTGGATGGCATCTACCACAAAGAGTCTAGGTATTTTATATTATTTAAAAAAAAAAAAAAAGCAGTTTCCTAATCATCAGACTCCTGTGAAAAAAGCAAAAATTTAATAGCATCATTTCCAGTGTTTCCCCAGAAAATGAGAAAAAAACTAAGTACATTAATGAGACATAGCAATGGTCAAGCTATTACCATCTATTACCATTAGACAAGAGTACAAAGAGCAATCTTAAGGAGCTTTCAATTTACACTAGAGAGCAACATGCCTATTCAATAGTTTAAGGGAAGAAGAGATAATTAAAAGTATTCTAGCTAAGAAAGGTCATCTACACCAGATCAAAGTAAACAGCAATCCAATCAGAAGAGTGGATGTCAAAAAGCACACTGCTACTTCTCTTACATTTCCTAGCCCTAGGACTAATTTCCTAAAGATTTTTACATACTATTATTTATGATGTATCGATACCTATGTAATAGACACAGTTGCTAGTTGCCTGCTCAGCATTTATTTCTTCTTCTACTGGTAACAGCATTTCAGTATCTCCTTTGAGATCCATGTGATTTGTTCATAGCTGACCTCATCTTCCTTCTCTAACAATGGGCCTATGACCTGGCCAATGAATGTCACCTGTTCCCCTATCCACAGCGATAAGTTCAGAGATGGACACTGACTCCATGAAGCCAGTAAGCCTCATATTCAGGACTTCTGGTAGAACTCTTGAAAAGTAAAAACCTTTTTCATCTAGTCTGAAGCCACCAGCTATCACTTTGAGAGAAGGACCTTGCAGAGATAAAATGACTGAAAGCCTGATTGCTGTTGACACGGTTTCAATCCCTGGATGGTGAAAGTCACAGTGCTTTGACACCTTAAACCCCTGGATTCAGCAATGCCTGAAGCCATTCAAAAACAGCACATCGATTAACATATATAATCTTCAAGGTTTATGTCCTGCTAGTTAGCACTGAGTTTCTGCCTTTTTTATTAGCATGAATTCTGAGTACTATAATCGTGCTTCATAAAATGTTGGGACTTTTATTGAATCAGCATCAGTGTACTTTAGAACACAGCTTTTGGACAAGAGTATTGATGGGAATATTGCATAAAAGGACATCAGACTGATTTCTTAATTTATTTGCATGAATGTACAGTACATTTTTTTCTATTAGCTGATTTAAAGCAAACATGAGATGCAAGACTTAGCATGTCTGTTACTTTTTATAAGGGCAAAAGTTGACTTTCACACCTCAAAACCCAAAGCAAACACTGTTTGAGGTCAAGATGTTGAGTAACATGAATCTCAACTTTTCTAACACCTCCTCTCTCGAAGAGGCTCTGTCAAAAACTCTGTCCCACAGACTACGTAAATCTCCCATATCAAGTTTACTGATGGCATCTCGCATGGAATCTCTGTTTAGGCCCTGGGAGAGCAGAGGGAACTGTCTGAGAAGCCCAGCTGGCTACCAGAGCTGTCTGGAGCTTCAGTTAACTCCAAGCATCCTAGTTAAGGGCAGGGAGAGCGGGCAGAGTATGACTCCGCAACCCAGGGAACCCACCGGGACTTCCTGCAGGACACCGGCTCCTCAAACAGACAAGGTCAGTAGGGGCTGGTGATGTTCAGAGGCTTACAGAAAACGTTTTCCTTCCTCTTTCAGGACCAGATCCTTTACTGGGTCTCTGGCTGTTGCTTTCTTTTTGTAAATAAATATGGGAAAACCTAGCAAGTGCTTGGGAAAAACTTCTGGGGAGGGCTGATGATGAATACTTTCAGTGAAACAAATTTGCTTTACACTGTCATTCAGTGTTTGATTAGCCTCTTCTTTTATATTTTTGTTTCTATCAACAATTTCGTTATATTGAGTGACAGGAAAAGATTCATTTTCTTCTGGGTTCCTAGCTTTCAGATTTCAAATTACATCAGAATCCTTTGAGGACTCCTTAAAAGGGCAACCCCCTAGGGCCTACCCACCAGCCCCGAGAAACCTCAATGACTGTGGGTATAGCCGAGAAATCTGAATTTTCAGGTGAGGCAAGTCTCCAGAGAACCACACACTGAGAAGCATTATCCTGGGGGCGAATTCACGTTCAAGGGCACACAGTCATTTGTGCCCTGTATTCATCTGTCTCTGTAACCCTAACAGCAATTCAGGTCACTGCTACCATGTCTTCAACTTGATGGTTTTAGCATAAAATCTTACTTATCAAGAGCCACAGAGTTAAAATTTTGAGTGCAATATTGCTCTGACTGGTTTTTCTGTCTGCAATCACCTCCTATATTCATGCCATGGGAGGATAAAGTGTTCCTGACTCGTGGTGCAAGTTCCATATAAACAAACAACTTCAGTTCTCCGTCAGGTGACAAAGCAAAAGACATTTCATAGACTCCTGTGGACCCACTGATACATTTTAATTTGAAGAGCTAACATTATGAGGGGGGCTTATTTTTTACTCCAATTTTTAACACAGAATTCTAGGAAAGCGCCTGGTGTTTTATATTTCACTCCAGAACACATTCTGCCAGTTGTGGTCTAAATGTGGTTTACATGGCTTGGTAGCTGGTCAATCACCATGGCAAGAGAGAATATCCCATAGTGAGAAAAAAATATATATGTAAAATTGAATCTAAACAGCATATAGAACAAGGCTCTTCATGAATTGTATATATTCATTCTGAAAGACACACCTAAAGTAAGGCATGTTTGAAATGTATTGATTATGTATTAATTAATTAATTCTTGGAGGCTGCTGGTGCCACTGAATGCAACAGAGCAACAGTTTCATAAATGGTTTTCCCATCGGAACTCTTCAAACGACAGCCTAAACATCCCTAGGTTTTACAGCCATGTGATAGTCTTGAGTAATATCAAAGTCTTCTTCCCTGCTTTCTTTATCTTCCCCCTTTCAACCCCTTTCAACCTCCAATATCTACTAGACTGTTTGGTACATAAAAATACCTAATAAATACCTCTTGAATGAATGAACAAAGGAATGAATAAATTAATTAAATGGTTCTTCCCCCTCTGGTCACATTATCTTTTATTCCATCTTAACTTGACTCAATCATCTACTCAAAGTGAAGTGAGAGTAATTTCTTATCCTTAATATCACTTGCCACAGAATACCTAAAATCCGTTAACCTTGCCCTTGGCAAGCTGATGTCTACTTCTCAACTACAGAAGTCAAAGGAAGAGAATAGTTTTTAGAGAATACTGGCCAGCATTTCCCCTTCCTTCAAAGTCCCAAGGCTTCCTTTCCTTTAATCAGCAGTCAGTTTAAGGAAATTCAGATAGAGTTCACGAAAGAGACCTGGGTCACAAGTCTGGATCTGTCTGCATTTCTGTGTGAAACTTGTAAAACTGTGTAAAGCCCTTCAGGTTTTAATAATTTCTGAAGAAATCCCCACCACATAATGTCTGGGTCCAAATAGATAATCAGTAAATCTTTGCTGAATGAATATATTTTGAATATATTGGTGTTATAAAGGCAAAAGATGGCCCAAATCAGTCAATAAAAGACTGACTAAAATTTACAAATAGATGTATATTTGGGCCATTTCAATTTTAAACATATTTTCATCATCTGTGAATATACTTTATCACTAACATTCGTTAGGCAAGGAGTAATGGTTATTTGTCTTTCATGGAAAACATCCACATCAGCTCACTACTTGACACATAGTAGGTGAGTAAATTAGTAAGGAGAGAAAAAGTTACATAAATGATACAAGAAGATATGTGATAAGTGCCATAAAGAGTATCTAAATAAATAGGGAGCTATTCACAACAGAGAGTCTGCCTATGATGAAAATGAAGCAAGGCTTCGAGCAAGCCATGGAATTTAACCCCAAAGCATGTATTCTAACAGAGAAGTAGGCAAAGAAGACCGAAGGCGATTTATTAAAACAAAGGGTATAAGCAAAGCGGTGGAGAAAGGAAAGAGTCATTTATTCGAAGGGGGATAACAAGGATTGCAACTAGAGTGGAACAAATGGAATGTCTAACAGTTACAGACCAAGCTGAAACGGTGTCCCAGGACACTGAAAGTTGGGCAAAGGGAAATCAGATTTTATTTAAGCCTAAGAAGGAAACCAGTCACGAGAAGGATGGCAGACAGGCCGACCTGACCCCCATTAAAGAGAGATTGAGGGCTACCAGTAAGCTATTGAGGTTGCTTTTATTTCAGTACTTGAGATCATGGATTTAAGTGGTAGTAGTGGGTTGGAGAAGGAAATGGCAACCCACTCCAGTGCTCCTGCCTGGAGAATCCCAGGGACGGGGAGCCTGGTGGGCTGCCGTCTATACGGTCGTACAGAGTCGGACACAACTGAAGTGATTTAGCAGCAGCAGCAGCAGCAGTGGGATGGAAGGCTTCCCTGGTGGTTCAGACAGTAAAGAATTTGCCTGTAATGTGGGAGACCTGGGTTCGATCCCTGGGTTGGGAAGATCCCCTGGAGGAGGGCATGGCAACCCACTCCAGTATTCTAGCTGGAGAATCCCCATGGACAGAGGAGCCTGGCGGGCTACAGTCCATGGGGTCACAGAGTCACGACTGAACGACTAAGCACAGTGGGGATGGGAAGAAAGATCAGATGTGAGATGTTCTGTGAAGGAAGGATGGAAAAGAAGGGGAGATTTTGTTTGCTGTGAAGAATGGAGGTGGGGGTGGGAGGGGGGATCGGGATGGGGAATACGTGTAAATCTATGGCTGATTCATATCAATGTATGACAAAACCCACTGGAAAAATAAATAAATAAATAAAGGGCGGGGGGAAAGAATGGAGGTGGGGAATGGAGTCAAGGTAAGTTCAGATATCTGGGAGAAGTCTCAGAATTGAAGGAAATCATGGCTCATTTCCCAAGAAGGAAAGTGCGTTAGTTTAAATGGATAGATCAGCTAATTGCTACTATTATCAACGGAATGCCATTTGAAGCTAATAAAGTAGCTTTTATTAGGTGTGAAACAATGTCTTTCTAGCACCACATTTTTTTCTTGCCTTACTAAATGTAATTAATAAAAGCCTTTGTAAAAGGAAAACATAAACCATGTTATTAAAAGATAAATTGACAATGATGAGGGGATAGTAAGGAAGAATAGAGAAATTTAAAATTCATCGTATTCTGCTTTTATAGATGGGTAATGCTATGCGTGTATGTGTGCTCAAACACTTCAATTGTGTCCAACTCTTTGCGACCCCATGGACTGTAGCCCACGAGGCTCCTCTGTCCATGGGATTCTCCAGGCAAGAATACTGGAGTGGGTTGCCATTTCCTTCTCCAGGGGATCTTCCCAAGCCAGGGATCAAAGCTGAGTCTCTTATGTCTCCTGCATTGGCAGGTAGGTTCTTTACCACTAGCACCATCTGGGAAGCCCTGAGTAATGCTATATATCACACAATATGCTAATATACTAATACATATAAAGAGTCCATAAAAGTAAATATTTTGAAGTTAATAGTGTTCGGAGTCCATAAAAGTAAATATTTTGAAGTTAATAGTGTTCTAAAAGAGTGAGGGAAAATGTAGAATGAAATCTCCTAGGATTTAGGCTAGTGTTTTTTTTTGCCACATGCTAATGTGATGATGACTAAATGAGGAAACTGGAAGAAAAGGAAGAGGATACAGATCTATGAAAATAAGCTGAATCCAAGAAATCAGAAAGGAACTAGAACAGACATGTTCATAATCACAAAAAAGTTCAAATAAAAATTTTCTTCCTTTGGAAACAAAATAAATAGTAACAGAAGTTTGTGAAGACGCCAATATAAACATAGGAGAGAGTAGTTAGTTGAGAAGTTTTCCCTTCTACAAATCTTTTAGGTGCCATATATTCTTGGTCTTAAACGTTAAGATCAATATGAAAACAGTAGAGCAAGTCTGTGATAAACACAATCAGAATAATCCAAAGCAGAAAGTCAAGGCCTCCTGACCATTTCCCCATTTCCTTCCCTAGAGAAAACAAATGTTAGTGGTTTGCTGTACACTCTACAGACTTGTTCTATGCACACTAACATTTGCAATATAAACTGAATTCAGTGTGTTGCTCTCTCCAAGAAATTATTCATTTATCAAATAGTAATTCTGCCTTATGCTGAGAATCTAAAGTCAAGTAATGTCTGGATTTTATTTGCAGGGACTTTACTATCTATCGGGAAACAGAGAGAAGTCAATTATTATGACACAGAACTTAGTAATCTGAGAATCATTACTTTGTCTAATGCATACTGAATATTTCAAAACTTTCAGAAAAATTTCTAGAAATTAAAATTGATATATTCCAGTTGAATAAAAAGTGATTTCTAGGAGAAAAATCTAGATTTTCAGGTTTCTAATGCAAGTATTACCAAAGTTATTTAGCCAGGCATTTTCAGATAAGTTAGGCAAAGCTTCTTTATGTTATGGAGTGTCTATCACTTAAGGTGTTCATTCTCCAGTGGTTTTAATAACTAAAAATATCTTTGACCTAAAGTTTTTCAGTTTATTTTTGCCCCATCAAAAATCCATCTGAACAACTGTGAACACTGATTTTCCTATATCCAAATATTTTAGAACTCAGAGGCAAAAAAAATGACTTACTATTCATGACTATGTCTGTACAAGGGCAAACAAGTCAATGAAAAGTGTCTCAGAGATCATCTGATCTCTGAGAACAAGATCGGTGTTTTAACACAGTCTTTGTGTTCAGTCAAGCATTTCCTCCTCTTTTAGAAGATGGACAGATGTGCTCGTATTTAGGTGTTTCTTTGATCCACCCTAGGAACTTCGTATGAAACTACCGCTTCTCAGAAACACTGAATGAGGTCATTATTCATTACTTAGGAAGCCCGTGTGTCATGCTGAATTTAGCTTTTAAACACTCCCATTCATTTGGTTCCCCTAAACATCTATGTCCCACCCCAGCCAGCTTTCACTAACTTGCATTTAAAGACTGTTTTGTTTATGACCTACCATAGACAAGTTTTTGTGAACGAGATGCTAAGATGATGGCAGGATTGCTAGGGTAGCCCTGATCCAGTCACTGTCCTTTGTTTCTGTAACACCTTAATGGAAGTCAGAAATAAAAGCAACTGTCAGTGTTTTAGAGACACATGAAATATATACTTATAATTCATATATCCTTAAATTACTGAGACATAATTTAAATATATGGCCTTAATTTTCTGATGCTTTTAGTCTCTCTTCCTCCTTCACTCCAAATACCTGACGAGCTATGACAGAGTGTTTTGAAATCCACTGAATTTAGTGCCATAGGCATTACAGCACAACTTAATACATATTAAATAACTTTAGTTTATGACAACTGATTTGCCTCTCACCATTACAAAATGGAAAAAGAAAACTTAAGTGGGATTCTTTTTATTAAAATCATACTCAAAGGAAGCTTTAGCAAAAGAAAATTCGTAATTATTTTTCATTATTTGGTTCTAATTATCTGTCACAGACAGATATTTATTACATAACAAAACAAACATCTGGCAATCCACTCCAGTATTCTTGCCTGGAAAATTCCATGGACTGAGGAGCCTGGCAGGCTACAGTCCATGGGGTCTCAAAGAGTCGGACACCACTGAGGCTGAGCAAAACAAACATCAGAGGTGTGACCATCTGGACGTAAAAAAAAAAATCATTCTGACATCTTCCAGGAATATCTTATTTCACGTCAAGGGAAATCAGCAGTAAGTCATTCTTGGAAGCTGCCAGGACTGTGAGTCTCCTTGTCTTGCTTCAGTTCTGTCCAACAGAACCAAGAGGTACAACCTGAGGACATGTGGCAGGATTACAATGCTGGGCCAGTAAAACCTTATCAGGGGAAACACCGACAGTTCTGGATTCCACATCTACTCTCCCCATCATTTCCTTGATGAAAGATCATTTTGCAGAGATTCTGAGAGTGGAAGGTCATAGATACCTCCATTTATCTCATCTCTACACAAGGGGAAAAGTTACACTTGGAGGAAACTTAGGAAATGTTAAGTCTTTACATTACTTACTCGGTGATCAACGCCTCCGGACTACACATTTGGAAAACTCTTATGAATTGAAGAAATAGCAAGTCACATACAAATGCAATAGATTATGAGGGTAAAAGGTCTATACAGTCAAAGCTACAGCTTTTCCAGTAGTCATGTATGGATGTGAAAATTGGACCATAAAGAAAGTTGAGCACTGAAAAATTATGCTTTCAAACTGTGATGCTAGAGAAGACTCTTGAGAGTCCCGTGGACAGCAAGGAGATCAAACCAGTCAATCCTAAAGGAAATCAACCCTGAATATTCTTTGTTAGGATTGGTGCTGAAGCTGAAACTCCAATACTTCGGCCACCTGATGCAAAAAGCTGACTCATTGGAAAAGACCCTGATCTGGGGAAAGATTGAAGGCAGGAGAAGGGGTCAACAGAGGATGAGATGGTTGGATGGCATCACCGTCTCAATGGACATGAGTTTGAGCAGGCTCCGGGAGATAATGAAGGACAGGGAAGCCTGGTGTGCTGCAGTTCATGGGGTCGCAGAGAGTCAGACATGACTTAGTGACAGAACAACAACATCATTAATTACTTGGGGGAAATATTAGTGTCCCTATTCCACTTTCAACATGATTTTTTTTTACCAGAATCCTCTGAAAATGATCATTATGATTCATCAACATTTGCTTCTAAGGAGCTACAAACAGTGCTCTGTTGGTGCTGGCTTGTACGAGCTCATGAGAACAGACTGTTACATTTTTAAGAATTTTTGTGAACCAGTTGTCAGAGCCAATATTAAAAATGAGATTATATAGGCTTACAGTTAACTATATTAAAAGCAAAAGCAATAAATACTAAAAACTTCAGTTCAGTTCAGGTGCTCAGTCGTGTCCGACTCTTTGCAACCCCATGGACTGCAGCATGCCAGCCCTCCCTGTCCATCACCAATTCAGAACTTATCATCTTCTAATTAGTGGGTTGGACAAAAAGTACATTTGGGTTTTTCTGTAACATCGTACAGAAAAACCCGAACGGACTTTTGGGTCAACCCAGTATTTGACTACATTTTATTATTATTCATATACCTATTACATATGAGCAGGTAGAAATATCATATAATGGTATGCTGTTATGCATCTCTCTCCACCTCTCCTTTCAGGGCAGTCACGCTGGTAGCTTGAACCTAACCATGGTAGGAGCATTTACAACCTGGAAACTAAGGCTGCAGATCAGTTGTGTCCTGCTCCCACGAGGCACTTTAAACATTAACCAGCACGATCCTGGCAGGGTGGGTTCCAGGATTACAAAGAATAATAAGGCCTTGTCTTCATAAAAATTATGACCTAATTGGGAGACAGGTAAATACTTAACTGTGACTTGTCTTGTAAGTGAGAAAACAGGAGTTAAAGACGTGACAGGAAAAGAAAGCAACACAATGAATTGTGTTTGAGGTGTTCTTAGAGGGTCTGACAGAGTAAGCAACCTTTGACTAGACCTTAATCATTGAGCGAAAGTTCACTAGCAGAGAAGAAGGGAAATGTGCTTCCAAAAAAGAACAAAGGGTAAAGCATGAAATGCCTTGGCATGCTTTGGAAAGGGCAAATAATTGAATATGTCAAGGGCAGTGCTTCTTAGACTTCACCACGTATAATCATTAATGGCAAAGAATGAATGGGTTATTCTGGTGATCTGAAGTTGCAGCTTGAAAAGACTCACTGCCTAGAGAAAGTTCTTTATCTATTTGGTTGCAAAAATTTATCAGAACTTTCTATTGTCTGTATGTATTTTCACTTTCACTTATCTTCTTTATCGTCTTTGTTCCATCTCAAATTCTCGAGGGAGGGAAAGTTCTTTCAGTATATCAAGTATTTAAAGGCATGAAGGAAAATCAGTATTACCAAGAGAAGCAATTTTATTTCTTGTACATGCTATGCTCTGAGGGTGCAAGGGGTAACTAATCTCTCAGGATGGAGAGAGAGACGGGAAAAGATGTAGCAGCAAGATGGAGCAGGGTCAAGGAGACAAAAGGAAGTAGAGAGATCAAGGAGAGAAAGTTTCTGGGAATGATCCTAACCTACACTGGAGGGACATGCTTTCAAATCATCCCCTAGATTCCCAACATATATATGACAAGTATCAGCAGACTGTGGTCTTTCTTAAAATGAACTAGAGGTGGATGTACCCGGTGAAAGAAGTTTAAGCTTCAGGGCCACTCACTTGAATACACCCTTTTCAGGGGTTTGGGAGTGGCCCCAGAAATATGTTCACCAGGGCATGAGTTTTTGCAAAATCTATAAAACTAAGATATTTTCATTGAAATCAGTTAAGACTGCTGTCTTTTCAATCCCAACTTCTCTTCTGTCACACTGCCTCGTGCGTTAGGTGATGGTGAAATGACTGGCAGTGTGGCTAAGGGGAAATTCAGAGGGGATCAATTCTGCTGGCATCTGTGAGATAAATTCGCGTGGCTTAGAATCACTTCCATTTATCATGACGTATTGTTAGACATCACTAAAATCACTGCAGATGGTGACTGCAGCCATGAAATTAAAAGACGCTTACTCCTTGGAAGGAAATTTATGACCAACCTGCTGCTGCTGCTGCTAAGTCACTTCAGTCGTGTCCGACTCTGTGTGACCCCATAGACAGCAGCCCACCAGGCTCCCCCGTCCCTGGGATTCTCCAGGCAAGAACACTGGAGTGGGTTGCCATTTCCTTCTCCAGTGCATGAAAGTGAAAAGTGAAAGTGAAGTAGCTTAGTCATGTCTGACTCTTCACGACCCCACAGACTGCAGCCTACCAGGCTCCTCCGTCCATGGGATTTTCCAGGCAAGAGTACTGGAGTGGGTTACCATTGCCTTCTCCGTATGACCAACATAGACAGCATATTAAAAAGCAGAGACATTACTTTGCCAACAAAGGTCCGTCTAGTCAAGATTATGGTTTTTCCAATAGTCATGTGTGGATGTGAGAGTTGGACTATAAAGAACGCTGAGCACAGAAGAATGGATGCTTTTGAACTGTGGTGTTGGAGAAGACTCCTGAGAGTCCCTTGGGCTGCAAGGAGATCCCACCAGTGCATCCTAACGGAGATCAGTCCTGGGTGTTCATGGGAAGGACTGATGTTGAAGCCAAAACCCCAATCCTTTGTCCATCTGATGCAAAAAGCTGACTCATTTGAAAAGACCCTGATGCTGGGAAAGATTGAGGGCAGGAAGAGAAGGGGACGACAGAGGATGAGATGGTTGGATGGCATCACCGACTCAATGGACATCAGTTTGGGTAGGCTCTGGGAGTTGGTGATGGACAGGGAGGCCTGGCTTGCTGCGGTTCATGGGGTCGCAAAGAGTCGGACATGACTGAGTGACTGAACTGAACTGATTGTTCAACATCACCCATTGTACCACCTCGCTGTGCATCAATGACAAAGATGTGCAGAAGTTATACTGAAATATGAAAATGTGCAATTGAGTCCAGACTTAGAAGAGCATGGAGGAGAAACAAGGTTTAGAGTGTACATACTCAAAAGTTGGCCTGTGGAAAATGCTTCAGATTATTATCAGACCCCTATTTCTCTTATGTCAGAAATATATTCAATGAATAAGATGATGCTCTATATACTTACATATATATATATATAGTTTTTTTTTTTTTTTTTACTAAGACTTCATAGTTTTTATAGCAGTTTTAGATTCACAGCAAAACTGAGGGGAAGGTCTGGAGACCTTCCACATCTCCTGCCCTTATGCACACATAGCCTCCCCCATAGGAGTGGCCCATGGATTATAACTGATAAACCTACGTTGACACATCATAATCACCTAAAGTCCACAGTTTACATTACAACTCATTCTTGGTGTTGTGCATTTTACGGGTTTGGACAAATGTACAATGAAATCTCCATCACTGTAGTATAATACAGAATATTTCACTACGCTGAACAGATCCTCTCTGCCCCCTCGATGCTCCTCCCTTTCCCAGGCCCTGGCAACCACCAGTGATCTTTTCAGTCTCTCCCTAGTTGGCCTGAAATCTGGATCTGCCCCATAAGGCCATGTGCCTGTATTCCCACTCAAATATCACAGGGCATAATATTATATTTAGTATAAAACTAGTATTTTATTTATCAACTAAGCTATTGTATCTTTTTAAAAAATTAAACTTCAGGAAGATAAACCACGTCTACCCTGAGGCTCTGTCTACAACTCTGGGGCATTTTATTAATATTTTAGTTTGAAAACTATAGATCCAGGGCTTAGCATACATAAGTGGATATGAATGGCTGAAAAAAATTATAGGTTGGGGCCAATGCATTAATGGTGCTGCCTGCTGTTTATAGGAGTTTGAATTTTATTTCCAGAGAGTTGTTGAAAGGTTTTAAGCAGATCTTGTTTTAGAATGAACTCTGTGATAGTACAAGGAAAGGATTAAACTGGGGAGTAAATAATATGATAACTGACTGCAAAGCTATTGCAATAGGCTTTGTTCAAGACTACAGGGACTTGAATTAGATCTATGAAATAGAAAAGGACAGGAGGGAACAGGTCTCAAGTGTTATCAGAAGGATCGATAGCCCTGTGACTAAGAGGATGTGAAAAGTAGGTGAAAGGAAGCTGCCAAATGTTCTTGCCTGAGCACCTAGAGAAATCATATGGCTGATAATTAGTTGGAGAATGCAGCATAAGCAGATTTTCACAACATAAATGGTAGTGGCAAACGAATTGGAACTGTTGCCTTAAAAAAGTTTTGTATACGTTCATGTGTATGTATGGCTGAGTCCTTTCACTGTTCACCTAAAACTGTCACAACATTGTTAACTGGCTATTCCCCAATAAAAAATAAGAAGATTCAATAAAAGAAAGTTCTGAATGCTTTCAAAACAGATTTTTTAAAAAATTACTGCTAAATTTCTCTTTTATGAGTATCTTGGCATGTCTTTTTCCCCATAGGAAATGTTCATTTTGGGGTTGTGAATTATATCCTAAGTGATATTTTAGCAACAAGTACAATCTTAAAGTAAATCAGCCAGCCAAATTTATTCACTGAGTATTAACTGAGCATTTACTCTAAAACTAGCACATAAATAAGCTTTAAGTTTAAAATGAATTCTGAAAAAGCATACAAAGTCTGCTTTTTAGTGTAGGGTTGAATGCAGTGTGTTATATTTAAAAGAAATTAAAGAAACCACATCAGTATTTCAGATTTATGAAAAAGAATCAAATTAGAAACCACTGAGAGTAGAAGAACTTTAGAGGTCATTTAATTAGCTTTCCATCAAAGCTTGACTCTCCCGGTCTCCCTTTTTGTTATGTCAGTTCTTCACACATTTGAAGAAAGCTCTATTGTGTCCCCTAAGACTATTCTTTCATAACAAGGCCCTGCTTCTACTCATAAACCCCTACATAATGTCACTTGACATCCTCCTAACCATCATGGCCATTCTTTTCCTGACAGGCTGTGTTTTGCATTTCACTTTAACTTCAGAATTCAAAACAAATTATTAAATCAATACCCTTCAGATACATTTATTTAAGCAGGCAAGGAGATCCAACCAGTCCATCCTAAAGGAGATCAGCCCTGGGTGTTCACTGGAAGGACTGATGCTGAAGCTGAAACTCTAATACTTTGGCCACCTGATGTGAAGAGCTGACTCACTGGAAAAGACACTGATGCTGGGAAAGATTGAAGGCGGGAGGAGAAGGGGGTGACAGAGAATAAGATGGCTGGATGGCAGCACGGACTCAATGGACATGAGTTTGGGTGGACTCCGGGAGTTGGTGACGGACAGGGAGGCCTGGCGTGCTGCAGTTCATGGGGTCGCAAAGAGGCGGACACGACTGAGCGACTGAACTGAACTGAAAACAACTTAACCATATCCAGTCCATATTTTACTATCATGTCCTTAACAAAATAATAGGAACATATGTCATAGTTTACAATATTTATAGCATTCTCCTGATATATAGACACATCCTTTATAAAGGAAATTGATATAAAAGTATACATAGTTTATCATCACTTTCTGTTTTCTAAGTGCTCCTAAGGAATCAATTTAAGAAGATGTTTTGAAGAGATACTTATCTGAAGGTAAGAAATTCCCCTAGTTTTCTTTCTGTCAAAAAGAAAAAAAATAGGACACTGGGAAGGAGAAATCCCCTGAATTTTAGCTATGAATCCAGTTAAAATTTTAGTGCATACTAAGTAAAGTCGAACATTCCAGTCTGATAAAGGAATGTGTATATATATGTCTGAGTGTTTTCATCCATGTACCACTGAGAAGCAATTATGCTTAATGATGAAAATCTAGTCATAGTCTCATTAAAGTGAAGAACGTACAATTACTGATTATTGGCAATACAGTGCTTAAACCCTTTTCCTGAAAAGTATGATGACTGTAATCAGATAAAAATCAATTAGCTATATAGATTTTTAAAACAGGAAGCAAAATATAAGTATCTGAGGTTGATTTGTCTAACTAGATTTAAGAAATTTTATCTGTGTAAAGTAATAAAAAAAGTAATTTAAAATGAAAGAAAAAGAAAAGATATTTTGGTAACTTTTTTCACGACCAGGAAGAAGGAGAGTCCAATTTATGAAACTGGGGGAAATATCTGCATATTCTCCATTTGTTTTCTGTTACCTAACTGCCCTGTATCACTTAGTGTCCATTCAGCAAATTCTCTCATATTTGAATATCATCATCAAAGCAGGAAGAGAAATGTGAAGTTTTTTAGACACTTTGGTGCTCCTACAATCAGTTCACTTCTTTGGGATTTCAAGTCTTTTACCAGTAGTCTTTTTTCTCCCTCTAGAGATTCCTTCTACTTGACAGAGAAAGTTAAAACCAAACTACCTTAATCATGTTTTCTTTTTCTAATATTAAATGCTTTCCTATAGTAGATGTTTTCCCCACTGTTGAGTGTATCTTTAACCAGAACAATAACTTTAAATGGCCCCTCTCTCCCTCCAGTTGTCATTTTATCATTTTTTTCTCAAGTCTCATGTCATTCGAGGTCTAAGCTTCCCTTTTTCTTGCACTGGCCATTCTTTTTCTATTAATGATGCTTTCCTACTCTCCTTCACCATGCCTGTCCTTGTTCATCTGAGTCTACCAGAAAGAATACACATACCCCATAGACTTTGATGACTCTCTTTCCCTTTTTCCCCTTTAAAATTATTGCAACCATTCCATTTAATTTTTAAAACTTTAATTCCTCTAACACTGTATTTCCGTTCAGAGTCTCTGGTCATGAAATATTATCTAATTTTTGTCGGAGTGTTTCCAAACTGAGCTTCCTAAATTTTAGTGTGCACACATATCTAATTATGTTCAGGCTTTCCTTCTCTGTTTATCAAGGGATCCATCTGGTAAAGGTTGATATCTGCTGGATCTTATTGTTTCTATTTCTCAAATTGAACAGAATTATGTCACGCTTGCTTACTGCTTCCTCTACCTTCTGAAAAATTATCAGGTACTCAATATAAAATATCCTCAGTTACTCTCTTTTAAGCAGAACAGAATTTACAGTATGATAGAGCTGCTATGGAGTTATGGATAAGTAGACCCACTGGGTTTAATCCCAGCTGCATTATCCATAATTTTTTCAAGCTTTGCACCTTAATTTCTCTGTAACTTGAAGAAACAAGTTACCCATGCCATGAGCTACATGGCATTCATTTAGCTAATAAGAGCCAGGGTCTCCATCACTAGTAAGCTAAGCATCTCACAGAATTTCCTTGTAAGATAGCCAGAGTTCTCTTCCTCCTGCCATTAGTCCACCAATCCAGTTGATACTAATGACCTTCAGCCATTATTTCCAAGCCTGCAGTTCACCAAATCTACAGCAACAATGGAAATAAAGGGGACTGTATTGGGTGTAGTAGTCTGAGAAGTATTATTTCCTAGGAAAGATATATTTCACAGGTATAGAGACAGGAACAACCTTGACAGCAATGCCTACTGGGGGCTGACATTTTTCATGTATTCTATTTGCTTAAAGTGGCAGACAACCAGGCTATGTAGGTAGATGAAAATGCCATGCTATCCCATAGACCTGCAATGGATAAATGCTACACATTATCATTAATCGGGCTGTTAGTATGTACATGGACCTTAAATCAGCTTCTATACTTAAAAAGAAGATTCTAACTAAGAACAAAGCAACCAGAGCAAACCTTCACAGATTTGTGTATTGGACCACGCAAGGCTCCAGGGAAATCTCATTCCAGGATGAGTAAATAATTTTTGAAGCATCAACACAGGATACATAAGAAGAAGTAGTGAAACCTCTTTAAAAAGATACTGATATTGAAAACTGCTAAGAGTCCAGAAAAAAAATTTTTTTAACTGCTTAGAACTTAAATAGAATTAAGAAGGAAGGCAAAGCCTAAGGAAAAGAAGTAAAATAAGGCCCAGATGAATGCTGTCTGAAGGAACTGTCAAAGAAGCAAAAGAAATGGGGGAGAATATGTAACAACTGAAATCTGCCTTGGAAGCCAGGATGAGCAGAATGACAATGCTGAAACTCAACTGACTGACAGGGCCTTCAAACATGAGAAGCTGTGGCAGAATGCATGGGGAAAGTCAAAGAACTGAAAACAATTAAAAAAGGGTGATTCTTGTGATCACAGAAGACAAGGCACAGTGATCCGTACTCACAATACTTTGGTATCTCTGATTCTAGAAGAATGGGAAAAGAGCAAAGAAAATACATATGATTGGAAAAGTCAGAGGAGCAGAGCACACACTATGTCTGTGGAGCTAAGAATCCAAGTAACACATTTAAAGGCAAAAAAAAGCTACAACCATATACATTCAGCCCCAATTTTTACATTACGGAAATAAAATGTTAAAGATCTACAAGCATCCAAGGTGAAGAATACATTTACCTGAATGGAAAAATCTAATGGCTAATCTCTGTAATAAAAAATGTTAGATAATAATAATAAATTATTTCCAGAGTTCTGATGTGAAAAATAACATCTGGAAAAAATATTAAATTAGTTAAGAGCATAAGAAATAAAAAATATAGCAAGCAACTAAATTATCAAAAAGTAGAAAATATTTGAGATGAAAAAACACAAAGGGAAAAGAAATTAGGGAGAATATAATGCATTTATGGGAGATATGAGGATCCTATGAGTTAGGTGGTATTTAGGAAATAAAGAACCTCCCTAAATGGAAAGAAACAGAAAGGATAAGGATGCAACTGAAGAAAAATTTTCTGAAATTTAGGAAGAAATAAGTATTCATGTTGAAAGAACACAAAACTTTTCTAAGCATACAAGATGCATATTTCAGGAAAAGACAGACAGGTTTTACTACAAATTAAAAATGTAAATCACATGAAGTTGTGACAAATATTTCATCAAATACTATAGAGGATAATTATCTTTAATAGGAACAAAGCTCTCAAATCTAAGGGAAAAAAAACAGAAAAACAAAGAACATGAACAATTTATGAGAGAAGTAAGAATGGCCAAGTATATAAAAATGTACTCAAACTCTGGTTTCATTAAGGAACCAGCAACAGAAACAATAATACATCACTGCATGTGATGGCTAATTTTATTTGTCAACTTGACTGGGCCATGGGATGCCCAGATATTTGGTCAAATATTATTCTGCCTATGTTTATGAGGGTGTTTCTTGATAAGATTAGTATTTAAATTGGTAGATAAACAGAGTAAAGTAGACTGTTTTTCCTTATGAGAATTCTTCCTACCTGATGGTCTTTGAACTGGGACACTGGCTTTTTTCCTGCCTTCAGACACCAACTGAAACATCACCTCTTCTGAGGTCTCAAGCCTGCCAGCCTCTGAACTGGAATCACACGATTAGCTCTCCTAGGTCTCCAACTTGCTGACTTTGCCTGCAGATCTTGGTAACTGCTATCCTCTGTAATGTCATGAGTCAATCACTAACAGTAAATTTCTTTCTTTCTTTATCTATCGCCTGTCTATACCCTATTGGTTCTGTATCTCTGGAAAAGTTTAATGAACTACATTTACCTATCAAAACCATAAAGCTCACAATCAAGACCAGCACTGTTGTTGGGAGACTGGGACTCTCCAGAAATATCATTAAGAATTTTCAACCTTTCTGGATGACGGTTTGGCAATACTTCTAAATATTTCATATTTTTAATCCAATAATTTCAAGAAATCTGTGATGTAGAAATGTGACACAGCACACTTACTGCAGACCTTTTAAATATTAAAAATGAAGTAAGGAAAGAACTTAAATGTTCAATACTGGAGAATGGTAAATACACTATGATAAAGTCTATCTTGAGACAGATATTGTGTGATGCCATTAAAACATGGAGGTATACCAATGGCTGGAAAAGGAAACGGCAATCCACTCCAGTATTCTTGCCTGGAGAATCCCACGGACAGGGGAGCCTGATGGGCTACAGTCCATGGGATCACAAAGAGCTGGACACGACTGAGCGACTAACACACTATACCAATGGCATGGGAAAATCTAATGATGCAATATTAAGGGAAATAAGGAGATAAAACTGTGTGACCTCAATTTTACATTATAAAATAAAAAATCTATAAATTAGATAGAAACACACATACAACTAGAAGTGCTAATATTTGAATGATAGGAATAATCTGACTTTTAAAATTACATTTTCTAAGTTTTCCATAATTTCTAAAATGATTAATTTTACAATAAAAAAGATTATTTTAAGGGAAAAAAATAACAAGCAGATTCCTTGCTCTTGAAAAGCTAAAAGCTAGAAAATACCACCCCCAAATCAACTGTCAAAATATTCTCTTGAGCCAGGAATAGTTTCCTTTAGTCACTAAATATCCTGTTGGACAAATTGTTTGTATTTGTGGGCATTTCCTTTTTCATTAGAGACGTCAACAAAACTTCCTCTATAAATAATTGATTTGTTTCCTGAACTAATACAGGCTTGACCATTTGTGGTTGTATGAGCTTTCTTAGTTTTCCAAATGAGAGTTTTTGATACATTATAAGATACCTTGTAACACAGAGCATCTGAAAATGAAAGCTGATCAACTCTTCCATTTTATATGTAAAAGTTTTAAAGGAAATAAGCAAAATGAAATGCAATTCACAAGCATCTCTCATTACAACTCCATCTCCTGCAGTTTTACAACCACCTCTTTTCTTTCCTAACGCTTTATTCAGTTTGATATTTCAGATGCCTAAATTTCTAGCACTCCTGTATTAAAAAGTAATCATTATTCTTCCTGATTCTGCCTCTAGTTAATAAATTAGGAGGAACACAGACTGAGAGCCTTGTGGCAACACATTTTCACCATCGTGACCCCGAGTAAATCACTTTAAATGTCCCACCATGTTAACTGTACTATTATTGTACTTGGAAATTTAATTAGCACACAAAACACTTAAAATAATTCTCTGAAATAGTCTGATATCTCACAAAGTCTTATCTCACACATTAAAATGGAAATTTTCCTTACAAACAGACAGATGTGTTAATAGAGAAATAAAAATTCAAGGAAGACAAAAGCTAATAGGCCTAATCTAGTGCACCTCACTTCCAAAACAACTGAAAAGGAAAACAAGTCCAAAAAAAAAAAAAAATCTCTTCAAATTATTGGAAAAGATGAACAATCAGAAAAATTAACAGAGAAAGATGAACAAGCAAGTCACAAAAGAAATAAAATGGTAAATAAATATATAAATGATATAGAAATGTACACATGTACTTAGTATAATGTCTGATACAAAATAAATGAAGCTATTAAAGTATATGTGTGAGTGGCTCACTTGGTAACAAATCCGTGTGCAATACAGGAGACCCAGGTTCAATCCCTGGGTTGGGAAGATCCCCTGGAGAAGGAAATGGCAACCCATTCCAGTATTCTTGTCTGAAAAATCCCATGGAGAGAGGAGCCTGAAACTCAATGAGTTGCAACAAGCCAGACACAACCAAGTGACTAAGCCAAAGCACCAGAGGCTGTTGAGTGGTGAATAGATAGATAAAAACACCTATGTGTATAAACCTATAAAACATATCTATCCTTACATGTATATATAAACATATATATCTCATGTTGGCAAGTACTGAAAAATATTTTATAATGCCCAGAGTTGTCAAGAACGTGCTGTAACAGGCTCTGTCACATTTTGTGTGTGTCATTTTTGGAAAACACTTTAGTACTATCTTTTAAAGTACAAAATTTTATGTCTTCCTTGAATGAGTCATCCCACTGCTCAAAATGCATCCTATGGCAAACAATAACACAAGTATACAAAGATACCTATATAGGGAAGTTCATTACAACTATGTTACAAAGAAAAAATGGAAAAGTCTACCAATAGAAGGTTGGCGAAATAAATATAATATTGTAGTACAAAATGTGATTGATATATACTGATATACAAAATTGTCCCATATATAAAAATGAGACTGCATGGAACTTCCCTGCTGGTCCAGATGTTAAGGTTGTGCTTCCAATACAGAGGGTACAGGTTTGATCCCTGGTTGGGAAACTAAGATTCCACACGCCAGGCAGCAGGAGCAGAAGATAAAAATAAATAAAATAACAGTAAGAATAATAAAATACTTTTAAAAAAAGAAATACTTGAAAAAAGTAGATTGCAAAATAGAACATTCCTGTTTTTGTTCCAAGTGTGCATGTATGTGTGTATGACCAAGTGCATATATAAGTATTAGAATACACACAGAAAAAAGGCAGAAAAATATGTACCAATATCTTTCATATGAAGTTATAGGTGAGGTTATCTATCATTATATTGTTATTATAATGAGCATGGAGACTTGGAAAAGATATTATTGATACCCCTGAAATAATCATAAATAAGAATATTTATTTGACACTACTCTGAGAATGGAGAAACAGTGGAAACAGTGGCAGACTTTATTTTTCTGGGCTCCAAAATCACTGCAGATGGTGACTGCAGCCATGAAACAAAAAGACGCTTACTCCTTGGAAGAAAAGTTACGACTAAGCTAGACAGCATATTAAAAAGCAGAGACATTACTTTACCAACAAAGGTCCGTCTAGTCAAGGCTATGGTTTTTCCAATAGTCATGTATGGATGTGAGAGTTGGACTATAAAGAAAGCTGAGTGCAGAATTGATGCTTTTGAACTGTGGTGTTGGAGAAGACTCTTGAGAGTCCCTTGGACTGCAAGGAGATCCAACCAGTCCATCCTGAAGGAGATCAGTCCTGGGTGTTCATTGGAGGGACTGATGTTGAAGCTGAAACTCCAATACTTTGGCCACCTGATGTGAAGAGATGACTCATTTGAAAAGACCCTGATGCTGGGAAAGATTGAAGGCGGGAAGGAGAAGGGGACGACAGAGGATGAGATGGTTGGATGGCATCACCGACTCAATGGACACGAGTTTGAGTAAACTCCAGGAGTTGGTGATGGACAGGGAGGCCTGGCATGCTACAGTCCATGGGGTCACAAAGAGTCGGACATGACTGAGCGACTGGACTGACCTGAACTGAACTCTGAGAATAATATTAGAATAAATCTAATTGCTTCTGAATATAGAAGAAAACATTTCTTCATCTTTCAACATAGATGAAGTTAATGTTCTATTATTTTTCACAGCTTGTGATCTTCCCTAAAAGGATTTCCAGGAACTAAATAGATACTTAGATAAACTATAAAAAGACCAGCTTTAGACTGAATGCCTGTGTCTTTCCTTCCCCCAAATTCATATGTTGAAACTGTATCTCCCAATGTGATGTATTTGGAAGTGGCACCTTTGGGAAATAATTACTGTTAGATTAGGCCACAGAGTGGTGCTTTGTGATGGGATTAATGTGCTTATAAAGATAAGGAGGAAACACAGAATTTCTCTCCACATGCACTAAGGAAGGCCATGTGAGGGCAAGACCAGTTGAGATGGCCCTCACCAAGAACCTGACCCTGCTGGCATTCTGATTGGGAATTGCAGCCTCCAGAACTGTGAGAAATAAATGTCTTGCTTAAGTCACCTGTGTGTGCTAAGTCGCTTCAGTCATGTCCGACTCTTTGTGACCCCATGGACTTTAGCCCACCAGGCTTCTCTGTCCATGGGATTCTCTAGGCAAGAATACTGGAATGGGTTGTCATTTCCTTCTCCAAGTCACCAGTAGTCAATGGTATTCTGTTACATCAGCCTAAACTAAATGAGAGAGTATCATACATAGAAAACTGCAAGCTTTAGAGGCATTTTTTTTCTCATTTATGACAAAAAAAGAAAGCAAAACAAACCTAATTCTACCTTAGGTTGATAAAAGTTAAATTTCATAAATATTAGAGAATGTATTACTTGCAATTCTAATGTCAAAGATGCAAAACAAAAGGACAGGAATAATTGAAATAATAGTTTCAGAATAACTGGAGGTAGTAAAATGATAAGCCGCCCTTCAGGAATTCATGAGGTCAATAATATTTAGCCAGGCTTGGCTAATAATTACATGTAATTATTACCTTACGTGTGACACATATTCACAGACACTGTTACCTAAACCAAATAAAGGCAGTGCAAAGGGGAAAAGAACAATAGATCAGCATCACTCATGAACAGTGATAAAATAATACTAAATGAAAAATAAATAAAGAGAATCCAACTCCACATTAATGACCAAGATGGATGTCTTCCATGCATGGTAGGTATGCGCCATCTAATAAATATCATAGATCATGTTAGTATATTGAGATACACTAATAAAACCACACGCTTGTCTCCAAAGATGCCGAAAACTGGTAAAATCTGAAGAATGTTTGCAATATTGTTAAGGGCGTTTTCTCATAGTTAATTTCCTGGTTTTGAACATTGTACTATGGTTATATAAGTAGGTATACATATGTCCTTGAGTGAAGGATATATGTGAACTTATTTTTTTCAACTTGTCTGTGTTTAAAATTCTTTCAAAAATAAAATGTAGAAGACGACTGATACAGATAGATAGAACAAGTACAGAGGAGAGCTACTAAGATAATGAAAAGACACACAGAAGCATGCTTTATGTGGAAATATTTGAACAAATAGGAAATGTTTAGCTTAGAAGCAAAAGAATAGGGACAAAATGGAAGATCATTAATATGAAATGTTTAGGGTTTTTTTGGTGTGAGTCCGGCAAATAGATTTTTGAGCCAGAATCTAAAAGATTTCTACTCTGTGTGAAAAGCCCTGAGAGGAAATACTTGCCTTCTCACAGAGCAGTTCAAATATAAAGTGAATGAACATTTGTCAGTGATGCGGTAAAGATTACTCAAGGATTGAATGGACACCGGAAGCAATGCTTTATCAAGTTCCCTTTTCAGCTACATTCCCCTTTCTCTGTGAAGAAGAGAATCCAGGAACTTAAGAGAAGCCATGAGGAATGTAAGACAAAGCACCAGTTGGAATTTTTCTCATAGAGATACAGCAATAGTCAGAAAAGCTGAAGCTGGTGTTAGGGGAGCTAAAGCTAACATGAGCTAAGAGAATGAGGTAACGGTGGTAGAATGAGTTGTATAATCAGCAGCTGTGAAAGGTCAGATAAACTGAGTGTGTTTAGAATAAGAAGTTCAAGAAGCTAATGAGTCTTTGAACAGGAGCCTGAATCATGATATGCTTTTGAGGACATGACTGGAAGTTTATTAAGGCAAGCTGGAGATTTTCCAACCCCTTGGTTCCATGATTCCAAGACCTTGTGGGGAAGCATACACTCAATATTTCTTTATTTTGGAGTTCTGAATAAATGAAAAATGCTAGTAGAATGCTGCTATTTCTATTCATGCATTTCTCTCTGTGTGTGTACACACACACCCATGTGCAATAATATACCACCACCTGAGAAAATCCATGAAGAGATCCTGACAACATCTCTCTTCCATAGACTTACACCAATTTTCTCTAATCCTCAGATGATTTTCTCTAAGATGATTTTCTCTAACTTTCTCTAAGATGACAGGTAAATAGGCTTCCCACATTCACAAATTTTTTTTTATGATTCTCTTTTTAAGAACTTCAATAAAAATAAAGACTCTCACATAATATCATATGCCCCATACAGCACCATTACTTCTATTTAGTTCTAATTTAGAGTATACAGATTTGTCCTCCCTGTTAACAAGATTTCTCCTAATATAGCTAGCAAAATTAGATTGTTTTCAGAGGACTGTGTTATTTATAAAACAGGTAATTCAGTTCAGGAGCAGGATAATCAGAATAGGTTATAATTAAGATTTGCTAAGAATATTGAAAATAAAACATGATACCAAACATACTAAGAAACTAAAATACTGAAAAACTAAAAAAAAAAAAAAGCAATCGATTTTTAAATTGTTAGGTATTTTTTTTTAATCACAAGCAAACACTTAGCTTAAATAGAAGAGAATTCAGTTACACTTTAGCACATAATATTAATAGCTACTCAATAAGTAATTTGCTGATTTTTCTTTAGGTTTGAATTAATACAACTTAGCAAGAAAGAGAAAAATGCAAGTGATTGGGAAGTACAAAACAACCTATTACCGTTAAATCACTTTTACTGTTATTGACATTTATTAATCTGTCAGGGTCTTAGAGCTCAGAGGTAGGAATATTGGAATATTGAGATAAGTAAGTATTTAGATAAATAAGTCCTCCCCTCTGGCAACTCATTCTCAGTCATTTTACCCTTCCACAATCACATAACTTTGGCCCCAGATTAATAGCAAATATGTCTTTAGGGACAATTTCTCAGGCCCATATTCCCTTGACTTCCATCCTGGCTCCTGACTCAGGGCTAGACTCTCTTTCCTCTGCCCTTGGTATGATAAAGCTAGAGATTCTTCTTCAGATTTTTTCCTTTCCCTAAAGCAGCTGAGAAGCCAATTTAAGAAAAATAGGTGGCTACTTCCAAAGACACTAAATATAAACCACTCAATAGGGACTATCTCTGGGTATTCTCAATAGCCTTATATCTGGTAACTAATGGAAATCAATCAAGGATAGATTTCATTTATCAGTGTTAAGCACTATTCAATTTTAAGATTAAAAAACAATTAGAGGAGTTTCTAGCACAATTTTCAAAAAGTTATGAAAATATCTTTTAAAAAAACATCTTTAAAGTATAGAAGTCTTCTTTTGTTAACTTTGAGTATAGTATAACTTTTCATAGATTCATAGGATTACCTGACTCAGTGACAAAGAAGCAGTAACAAGTCTATACTGGGTGCTCTATTTCATAGACAAAAGTAAATTTAATATTTTATAGGCTCTTTAAAATCTTTCTCCAAATCATGTTGTGCAATTTAGGTCTAGATTCAAAAATCCAATGGTATTGATGAATTATAATTTTATCTATCATACATGTATAAGAAAACTTTTTCCTTATAAGATACAACAAGTCTCACACAGTATTTAAGATGTTGAGACATCAGTATCATTTGGTGACTTCCAGGTATTTTAGAACAGGGATTCCCAGGTGGCTCAGATGGTAAAGAATCTTCCAGCAATGTAGGAGACCTGGGTTCGATCCATTGGTCAGGAAGATCCCTTGGAGAAGGGCATGGCAACGCACTCCAGCATTTTTACCTGGAGTATTCCATGGACAGAGAAGCCCAGGGGTCTAGAGTCTATGGGGTCGCAAAGAGTCAGACATGACTGAGAGACTAACACACATACAAGTATTTTAGATACATTTTGCTAATAATTTTACTGTGTAAAATTTTATTATACATATATTATTGCACAGAGAAAGCATGAAAGTTTTCTCTAAACCCACATTTGTATACACTTACCTTGGTTGTTAAGGCTTTTCTTTTTTCTGGTTCAGTTACTTCCATCAAGGGAAAAGTTAAACCCTACATTCTTCATAAATTTATTGTTTTTATCATATATTCTGGAAGTAATCACTGACCTCCAGGTTGAATTTCAATTTGCATAGATAACACTTCATCAAATATTCATAACATAGTATGATTGGTACAATCACAGGATTTAGAAAAGTTCTGAGTCTACCAAGAGTATATATGAGGTAGTGCTTTTAATCTGAAAATAGATACTTCAAACAGCTGATATTTAAGCTGGTGTTTAGAGGGAAAAGCAGGTATTTGGGGGGCAGACATAAGGAAAGCATTTGAGATATAGAAGACATAGTTAAAGGTACAGGCATAAATCTGCCTGCAATGTGGGAGACCTGGGTTCAATCCCTGAGTTTGGAAGATCCTCTGGAGAAGGAAAAGGCTACCCACTTCAGTATACTGGCCTGGAGAATTCCAAGACTGTATAGTCCATGGGGTTGCAAAGAGTCAGACACAACTGAGCAACTTTCACTTCACAGGCATAAAAGACCACGGGAAATATCAAGTAACTTAGTTACAAAGGGTAACCAGAACGGATGGATGGGAAGGGTGCTAAAAAAAGCTGGTTTAATAGTTTAGAGTCAACTGTGGATAACCTAACATCCATGACCTTGAGGTGATGAAAAATAACTTTAATTTTAAGCATCAGAGTTATATAATCATTTCCATATTTCAAAATTTAGTGGATGGGTTATAAAAGGAAGAAATTGAGATAAGAACACAAGTTAAAAGGTAATCCAACAGACTAGACAAAGATGACACAGATGAACTGAAGAGACGATGATGAAATAAGAAATGAAAATGATGAAGTAGATTAGGAAAACATTTAGGAGTTGGGCTAGGAAACAATTTGTGATTAACAGGATGTGAAATGTGGGGAAAAAAGTAGAAAAACTCTCAAGTTCACAGCTTGAGAACCCTGGAAGACAGTGGACTTTTCATAGAGACTGTAGGTCAAAGCACATACTTAAGAGATTAATTTTAACCTTGCTGAATATAAGTTAGTCACGTGTCATCTGGTAAAGATGTTTATTGGACTTCTGAGTAAATAATAGATGGGGACAATATTATTTGGGGACAAATAATAGATGTCCCCAAACTACACTTATAGAGACTTCTCCAAAAAAACACAGAATAAAACTATCAAAAATCAAAGACAAAGAAAGAATCTTAAAAGCAGCAAGAGAGAAAAAAGCTTGTAACCTACAAGGGAATCTCCATAATGCCATCTGTGGATTTCTCAGCAGAGACCTAAGAGATATCCCAGGAGAGAGTGGAATGATATATTCACAGTGCTGAAAGAGAAACCTACCAACCAACAATACCCTACTTGGCAAAGCTGTCAGTTAGAAAAGACAGACCAAAGGAATTCATCATTACCAGGCTCACCTTACAAGAAAAGCTGAAAGGAGTTCTTTAAGCTGAAAAGAAAGGACACTAATTACTCACATGAAAACATATGAAAATATACAACATACTGGTAAAGGTAAGCATACAGTCAAATTCAGAATGTTCTGATATAGTAATTAGGCAATGTGTTGACCATGTAACTCTATTTAAAAGGTTAAAGGACAGAAGTATTAAAAATAACTATACTGCATTAATTTGTTAATAAATACACAATATAAAAAGATGTAAAGTGTGACCCCAAAAAGTAAAAGGAAGAAGTAAAAGCAGTTGTTATATGTAAATGAAGTTGTTATTAGTATAAAATTTAACATTATATCAGTAAGATATTTTATGTAAGCTTCATGGTAACCATGAGGCAAAATCTACAGTAGACTCATAAAGGATAAAGAGAAGGAAATAGAACATTCTCCAGGATAGATCATATGTTAGACCACAAAATCAGTCAACAGATTTAAAAATACTCAAATCATATCAAGTATCTTTGCTAACCACAATAGTATGAAACTATAGTAGAAATCAATTACTACTAGGAATAAAATTGGAAAATTCACAAATATGTGGAAATTAAACAATACACTCCTAAGCAACCAATGAGTCAAAGAAAAAATCAAAAGGGAAATTTTTTAAAAAATCTGAAAAATGGAAAACAATAAACCAAACTCATGGGATGCTGCAAAAGCAATTCTAAGATAAAGTTTATAGTGATAAAAACCTACATGAAGAAAAAAGAAAGATCTCAAACAAACAATCTAACTTTAAACCTCAAGGAACTAGAAGCCCAAAGTTAGCAGAAGGAAGGAAATAATAAAGATCACAAACTGTTGGTGGGAATACAAATTGTTACCATCACTATAGAAAACAGTATGGAGGTTCCTCAAAAAGTTAAAAATAGAACTATTATAAGATCCAATCCCACTTCTGGGTATGTACACAGAGGGAATGAAATCAGGATTGTGAAGAGATATCTGCACCCCCATGTTCATAGCAGTGTTATTCACAGTAGCAAAGATATAGACACAACCTAAGAATCTGTCTATGAATGAATGGGTAAACATGTGAGATATATATTGCAATATATACAATACACTACATTACTATTCGGTCACAAGAAAGGAAATCCTGCCATGTGCAACAACACGGATAGATCTTGAGGGCATTATGCTAAGTGAAATAATTTAGACAGAGGAAGATAGATATTATAAACCTTATTTATATGAGGAATGTTTAAAAAAAGTTGAACTCATAGAAACAGAGATTAGAATGGTGGCTGCTGTGACCCAAGAATGGGAAAAGTGGAGAGATGGTCAAAAGGCACAAACTGCTAGCTATAAATAAGTTCTGGGGATCCAATGTACAGCATGGTGGCTACATTCAACAATAATGTATTATGTACTTGCAAGTTAAGAGAAGAAATCTTTTTTTTTTTTTTTTTTGAGAAGAAATCTTAAATGTTCTTACCACACACACACACACACACACACACAGTAATTATGTGAGGTAATGGAAGTGTTAACCAATCTTATTGTGATAATTAATTCACAACAGATGTGAGTATCAAATCATCACATTGGATACCGTAAACTTATAAAATTATATATGTGAATTATATCTCCATAAATCTGGGGAAATTTCTTTTAGATAAATAAAATAAATACATAGTACCTAACACATAGTAGGAGAAGGCAATGGCAACCCACTCCAGTACTCTTGCCTGGAAAATCCCATGGACGGAGGAGCCCGGTAGGCTGCAGTCCATGGGGTCACTGGGAGTCGGACATGACTGAGCAACTTCACTTTCCCTTTTCATTTTCATGCATTGGAGAAGGAAATGGCAACCCACTCCAGTGTTCTTGCCTGGAGAATCCCAGGGACAGCAGAGCCTGGTGGGCTTCCGTCTACGGGATCACACAGAGTCAGACACGACTGAAGTGACTTGGCAGCAACACATAGTAAACAAAGCGGATAAGATAAATAGAATAAATAAAAAAAGAAAAATGAGATAAAACCTAAAAATAAAAATAAATTAAGAAAATGAGCAATGAAATTGAAAATAAATGCACAACTGAGAATATCAAGAAGTCAAAAGTTGAATTTGGGAAAAAACAACAATATTCACAGCAAGACTGATCTAGAGATAAAAAATGAGAGAAGATACTAATTATTAATATCAAGAATGAAAAACAGATTCGTTTCCACAAACACTAAAAAATTTGAATAGGTAGATGAAATAGAAATATTCCTAGAAAAAAAGATAATTTATCAAATTGACACAGAAAGAACTGCATACAGAAAATATGAATAGTTCTATATGCTTAAAAGAAAAATTAATCTGTAATTAAAAGTCTTCCTGCAAAGAAAACACGAGGCCTAGCTGGCTTCATGTGTGACTTCTTCAAAAATAATAAAGAAGAAATAACACCAAACTTGTAAACTTTTTCAGCTAATAGGAAAAGAGAGATCACTTCCTGGTTTTATGTAATTATCAAAATCTTGGCTCTAAAATTTGACAAAAGCATTGTAACAACTTGAATATATTAATGCATTAGAGATCTACTTAGGGAAAATTCTTAACTAAAAAAGTTGTATTACTACAAACAACTACTGCACAACAGGTCCTACTATTTTATAACCACAATCCTATCATCCCCAGAGGAAAGGCATGTTTTTAAATGATTATATAAGCATAACATATTTTACATAAATATTTTACAAAAATAACATAGTAATTATTCTTTCTTACATTGAGACTAAAGTAATACTAAAAATACAAATTTTTTAAAAATCTGGAATAAATTCACATGAACATTATGTGTGAATGAAGCAGCAAAATAACCTATACTAACCAAAGTTTCAATAGTCCTATAATATTAAGATTGGGTAAAAGATTAATATATTTCACATTTCACTTATTATAGCTGAGTTGATAATAAAGAACTTTCTGCAAAGGCCTCAGAGGCAAATATTTTAAGACTCGGTTGATTTGGACATTCATGTATAAACAGTTTATTTCTCTCTTTAAAAATCCTTTTAGAAGCATCAAGAGGGAGTTTCTTCTGATTAACATCACTTGCATTGGGTCCCATTTATTCAGGCTGGGTGTCTACATATGTGATGCTAAAATTGCCACCAAATAACTCCTGTCTTGAAGGGAGCTCATGAAAGAGACGCTACTGGCCACCAGGACTTGTCTCATGGTTATTTGACAAAGAAAGATGCAGAACTTTCTGAAATTAATCCTGGCAGTCCAAGATTTAAATTAATGCCAAGAGTAGTAAAGGTCATAATGAACTTATTTACAAAACAGAAGGAGAGTCACAGATGTAGAAAACAAACTTATGGTCATAAGGGGATGGGGGAGGGGAGGGATAAACTAAGAGACTGGAACTGACATATACAAACTACTATATATAAAATAGATAACTAATAAGAACCTGCTGGACAGAACAGAAAACTCTACTCAATACTCTGTAAAGGTCTATCCAGGAAAAGAATAAAAAAAAAAAAAAAAAGAGGGGATATATGTATATGTATAACTGATTCACTTGGCTCCACACCTGAAACTAATACAACATGGCAAATCAACTATATTCCAATAAAATTTATTTTATTTTTTAAAAACATTTATTTACATATTTGGCTGTGCTAGGTCTTACTTGAGGCATGCAGGACCTTTAGCTGCAACATGTGAACTCTTAGTAGGGACAGGTGGGATCTACTTCCCTGACCAGGGATCAAACCCAGGTCCTCTGCATCAGGAGCATGAAGTCTTAGCCACTGGACCACCAGGGGAGTCCCTCCAATAAAAAATTTTTAAATGTCTTATATAATTGGAAAAAGACACAACTACTCCTTTCTAGAAGATCAGGCTTTAGGAATTTTATATGGACAGAATATAACACTATATTTTAATAAATTGTTGTAATACTACAAATTAATGAGCATGAGGGACTCTTACTGAATTTAAATAAAAAGACAAAATTACTATATATGGTGTCTCAATAGGTGTGTTTGTATTACATAGTTAATATCCTTTGGTCAAACAGGGTGTGGGATATTAGTATGTGATGACCCATGTGTGAAGTGTATCTGCAACATGGATTACAAGCATTCATTAAGTATATAATGGATGACTGTAACTGATCATAGGCAATAATGACATTAAAATAATTTCTGCTTAATATAGTGCTTTTATTTTAAAAGATTTTTCACATCTATTACCTAGTTATTTTCTTCACTATAACCTGTGAGATAAAGAGGTACTACTGTCCTCATAAGATTACAACCAGGCTATTCTTTCTCACTTACAAATGTTACCTTTTAAGAAAGAAATCTAAACTGGAAATAGAACTGCCATATGACCCAGCAGTCCCACTTCTGGGCATACACACTGAGGAAACCAGATCTGAAAGAGACAAGTGCACCCCAGTGTTCACCGCAGCACTGTTTATAATAGCCAGGGCATGGAAGCAACCTACATGCCCACCAGCAGATGAATGGATAAGGAAGCTGTGGTACATATACACCATGGAATATTACTCAGCCATTAAAAAGAATTCATCTGAATCAGTTCCAATGAGATGGATGAAACTGGAGCCCATTATACAGAGTGAAGTAAGCCAGAAAGATAAAGAACATTACAGCATACTAACACATATATATGGAATTTAGAAAGATGCTAATGATAACCCTATATGCAAAACAGAAAAAGAGACACAGAAGTACAGAACAGACTTTTGAACTTTGTAGGAGAAGGCGAGGGTGGGATGTTTCGAGAGAACAGCATCGAAACATGTATATTATCTATAGTGAAACAGATCACCAGCCCAGGCTGGATGCAGGAGACAAGTGCTCGGGCCTGGTGCACTGGGAAGACCCAGAGGGATGGGATGGAGAGGGAGGTGGGAGGGGGGATCAGGATGGGGAATACATGTAACTCCATGGCTGATTCATGTCAATGTATGACAAGACCCACTGAGGTATTGTAAAGTGATTAGCCTCCAACTAATAAAAATAAATGAAAAACAAACAAACAAACAAATGTTACTTTTTCCTCTGAATATGAATCCTCATTACACCAAGGGAGCTGATTAACCTTTATTATTCCAAAGGTTTTTGAAGGGGTTGAGTGGTCCTCAAAGTTGTAAGATACCAAAATCAGGATTAAGACAAAGCATATACATGTATGTATAAAGATCTGTTAGATTTCAAGACTACAGAGAACTTTAACAAGAACCTATCAGAAAGACCTAGTTGACCATGGCTCCTTCCCATGTTCTCCTGTAGCCACTCTCCATTCACTCTGACAGTCTTTTTGTATTTAGGCATCTTATGAATGAGGGTACCTGCCAAAATCTGCTCCCCCTCCCAAAAGCATCAGACTCCTTAGACAACTGTGCCACACTCAAACGTTTCCACTGATCACATTCTTGATCAAAACTTTCATAGTTCCCTGATTTCACTAGGTATTTTTAATTTGTTACAATCTAACAAACTAAACTATGGTGAGGTCTCAATATAAATGGCTATGAACTGTTTGATACATCAACCCACCTGAGAAAAACGGTGTCTATCGAAGGGACTGAAGAGGCACCAGTTCTTTATTTAAAGAGAGAATTAGAGGAAGGAGAGGTTTAGACGGTGTGGCAGGAAGACAAAGGTCTTCGTGGTGCTTCTTCAGTCGGAACCCCGAGTCAGCGGCTCCCACCACCTACCAGTAGAGTTGCCGGGTACACTAGGGCTGACGAGGCAGTGGGCGCTCCCTGGATGTACTTACAGGTCACCGTGGATGAGTCCATAGGTCTGCGGCATGCTCTGATGATAGACTGCTCTCAAAATGACTATGAGGAGGACCACCACTAAAGCTGGGAGTCCCCAGCTCAGGAGGAGGAAGAGCAGATAGCGCCTTTCGGTGTGTTCATCATTCATCACCAGCACGTACCAGAAATTCACAGACTAAGGAGAAAAGAGAATGTAAAATGAGCAGGTCTGACATCTCAGGACACACACTCACATGGCTGAGACATCAAGAGTTACTGACCGACAAAGGGCCGGGATCTACTCACGGATTCAAGTTCTGACTTGATTTTTTAATTAGTTCACACATTCATTTTTTTTTCCATACAAGACATTCAGGGTATCCCAAAAGTCTGAAAACATTAGGAAATACTCAGTATATTTGTGTTACTTTATATTTTGCTTCATTTGTTTTGATTTACTCTCAGTCATAATCAACTGTCATTGTTCTGTAAATGTGTGCTTGAAGAAACCCACGCTGATATTCAAACCTACTTTCCATGTGAACAGTTCCGTGAGGATGATGAAGCAAACGGTCCTTTGTTCCAGACTTTTAAACAATTTTTTTACTTGTTGATCAGGTGGTAGAATCAGACACTGTTCCAGGGAATGGGGAGACATGACCACAGCCCCAGGTCTCAGTTCCCAGTGGGAGACAGATAAGTAAACAAACAATGTTTGCACAGAGAAAAATGTACTGTGATGGGCTAGGTTTTATGGCCATTTTTCTTTCTCAATTTATATTCTCTTTTTCATTCATTTACTTGATAAACATTATTGAGAGCATACTAAATTTCTAAAGCCCATCTAGGCATTGGGACTATAACAGTAGCAGAGATGACAGAATTATTTACCTTCTTGAATCTTCCTTTCCAGACAGAAGGAACCTGAGGCCTAGAAATGTTACTCTTGGTCCCAAATCACAACTAGCCATGTATGGAAGTTAAATCTAGAACTTAAATAGTCTGCCTTCTAGTGTTCTTTTTCCATGAGAGTACTTATGTTTAATTATCATTTATTACAGAAACAACACTGAAATCATATCAAACGTATTTCACACAATGATACTTATCCACTAGCTAAATCCCCTTCCTCAACTACATTATGGCAGAGAGAGTGTGGGTACAGATTAATCATATGTATACGTTTTTATATGATAAAGGGATAACTTGGGCAAGCGACAACAATCCCACTGCCTCAGTTTCTTCATGCATACAGCAAAGTTATAAAGATTACATAAGACACTATATACAAAGTGTTAAGCACATAGTCATCACTGGAAAATGTGATCGCCTCACTTAAATCTCCCATTAAGATGTCAGAAAGTGTGAAAGACAAAAGATAAATAGTTAAAGACCAAAAGTACGCAGTGATACAATGGAAACTCTTCTATGTGAAACCTAGTGTTCCTGGGAAGGATTTCAGATGTTTTACTCAGGCTTCCAAGTAAGATTCTATCTGGACCAAATTAGCCTTGGGGGATTAGTATTGATTGGCCTAAAGCAGGAAAGTATAAAAATGTTTGGTTACTTGCAGATTTTTGTGTCTGAATTTTATTTCCTGTCAGCACTCCGTATCTTTGTGTACATTTGCTTATATCTGCAAGTACGAAGCCTGTTTTGAGTTGTCGCTTATGCAAATTTGTTCTGAGTTGTTTTTTTTTAAATGGTCCAAGAGGCTTTTTTCCTCCTTTCTATTTTAAGTTAGGTGGTGGTGGTTTAGTCCCTAGTTCAGTTCAGTTCAGTTCAGTCGCTCAGTCATGTCTGACTCTTGAATCGCAGCACACCCAGCCTCCCTGTCCATCACAAACTCCCGGAGTTTACTCAAACTCATGCCCATCGAGTCGGTGATGCCATCCAACCATCTCATCCTCTGTCGTCCCCTTCTCCTCCTGCCCCCAATCCCTCCCAGCATCAGGGTCTCTTCCAATGAGTCAACTCTTCGCATGAGGTGGTCAAAGTACTGGAGTTTCAGCTTCAGCATCAGTCCTTCCAGTGAACACCCAGGACTGATCTCCTTTAGGATGGAATGGTTGGATAGTCCCTAAGTTGTGTCTAATTCTTGTGACTGCAGCCTGCCAGGCTCCTCTGTCCATGGGATTCTCCAGGCAAGAACTGGCGTGGGTTGCCATTTCCTTCTCCAGAGGATCTTCCTGGCCCAAGAATCAAACACAGGTCTCCTGCATTACAGACAGATTCTTTAGCAACTGAGCTACGAAGGAAGTCCTTAGCGAAGTGGCATGACCCAAACAGGTGGAACTGGACTGTGTCTGATGCTAGGGTGGTTGATGTTGTCTGTTTAAAGAAAGAAAATTCATGCCAAGTAAGGATGACTAACCCATCCCCAAAAGAAAAGTATGGGTCTTTTATTTCTTTTTTTTTTTTTTTTGGTTTTCCAATTTTGTTGATTTTTTTTTTCATTTATTTTTATTAGTCGGAGGCTAATTACTTTACAATATTGTAGTGGTTTTTGTCATACATTGACATGAATCAGCCATGGAGTTACATGTATTTCCCATCCCGATCCCCCCCTCCCACCTCCCTCTCCACCCGATTCCTCTGAGTCTTCCCAGTGCACCAGGCCGGAGCACTTGTCTCATGCATCCAACCTGGGCTGGTGATCTGTTTCACATATGATAATATACATGTTTCGATGCTGTTCTCTCGAAACATCCCACCCTCGCCTTTTCCCACAGAGTCCAAAAGTCTGTTCTGTACATCTGTGTCTCTTTTTCTGTTTTGCATATAGGGTTATCATTACCATCTTTCTAAATTCCATATATATGCGTTAGTATACTGTATTGGTCTTTATCTTTCTGGCTTACTTCACTCTGTATAATGGGCTCCAGTTTCATCCATCTCATTAGAACTGATTCAAGTGGATTCTTTTTAATGGCTGAGTATATTCCATGGTGTATATTGTACCACAGCTTCCTTATCCATTCGTCTGCTGATGGGCATGTAGGTTGCTTCCATGTCCTGGCTATTATAAACAGTGCTGCGATGAACATTGGGGTGCACGTGTCTCTTTCAGATCTGGTTTCCTCAGTGTGTATGCCCAGGAGTGGGATTGCTGGGTCATATGGCAGGGTCATTTATTTTATATTGACATTGTAATTTTATATATATATATATATATAAAATATATATGTATTGACGTTATAACAAGGTAACTTGGTGGTGCAGTTGGTAGAAGAATCAGGAAAGAGAGTACAGACTGGTAAATGACTTTTAAGTTGATTCATCATAATAAAGATCAGGGCATGTCCAAAATGTCCACTTTTACACAGGTGAACGTTAGTTCCATCAGTTAGAATCACTGAACCTTTCAGCAGCTGTCTGACCTTTCCCTCAGATAAGACTGAGACAAATGTAATTGCGTTGTCAGATTTATACATGCAATGCTTCTGCTCCAAAGAGCTCAAGTAACAGTGTCGCTGAATTCTTGAATACTCAGTTAAGCAAATCCAGCTCTGAATGTCATGAACTTTTGTCAATTAAAAAAAAAAAATCTCTTTCTTTCTTGAAAGAATCCAATTATTAAGGTCTACTTGAAGGACAGTATTTACCGTTGTATGACTTTTTATTTATTGTGGTTAAAGAGTGGAAACGTTATGTTATGAAACAACATTTAATTATTCTGGGACATAGCATATGGCCTAAATCTAAGATTTGTTTTGACCAACTCACTTTATGTTTTCCTTGAATTTTAAATATTTTAATATAGTATGTATGGGAGGTACGTTCTGGAAAGTGTGCCCAGGTCATCAGCCCTCTCTCTCTGAACCCTGTCTCTCTCCTCACATCCTCCCACCCGCCGCCAACACACGCAGGGTGTGCTCATGACCCTGCCCTTCTGCCAAGGCTGTGGATCTGGAGAGCCTGACCCAGGCTGGACCTGGCACTGAATGCCGTGAAATTTTGTGAGAGTCTAAGCTGGTCGACTTAAAAAAAAAAAAGAAGAAGAAAACATACGAACTTTAGTGGTGAGAGTAGCAAAAAGCACAGTGAAGAGAGAAAGTGTGTGTGTAGAGAACGGACAATGCCTTCCATTCCTGCTCACTGCTTCTGAGGTCCAACTATACGTACAGAGCATGGGTTCAATGAGCTAGCCTATATGCTTACTCTCCCTTTTATGATTTGAATGTCTGCTTAAATTAAGTTAGGTTCCTTCATTGTTTTAAAAATTTGAGATACATGTTGCTCTTCTGGAGCATCTGTGTTAAAAGTTCCAGTTACTGCCATTCTCCATAATAAGGTGGGAGGGGGACATTTGAGATATATTCCTTTCCTTGTAATCATGGCTCCTCCTTTGTAATCGGAAGAGTATCAAGAGACCCTTTTCTTTGCGTGCTATTTTTATGTTGACAGATATACAGCATGTGTGCCTCAGTATCTATGTCTAACCAATGTTAGAACAAAAAAGTTATGAAAATTCAACATAAGTTAAAAGGTGTCCCTCTCACCAACATGCTTCACACTGAGAACAGCTTACCACACACACCTATTTCCTGCTAAGGACAAACTGTGAATTGCACGGTCAGTATCTAGGTCTCCAATTACATTTCCAGCTCTAGTTTTAAATATTTTGTTAGAACCATCTTATGGACCATCTCAGGACATCTTATTTAGATATAAGGAAGCTGAGGTGGTGAGAGAAAAGCAAAACTTTTTCATATTTGGGTTAGTTATAAAACAAAGCATCTTGTGAAGAGTAAGGTTAAGATTTACTTCCATAGAAAGTCATACAAATACTGATGATTTATTATTTACACAAGGCTTACATTTTGTCTTCATTCCCCGCCCCGCCCCCCCAAATGTATGTGTTAGTGGAGTTGCATACTCCTTGTTCAAGCTTGGAGATAACCCACTCTCTCATTTGCCAAAACTAAATGAGAATTTACAAAGGACATTCAGAAAAGAAATGGCTGAAACATACCTGTGAGCCATGGAAAATTAATTGGTGTATACCTTGTAGTACCTAGTAAAATGCTTTGCGTACAATCTTTATTGAGAAGCATAAAATAAATGAAGATGTACACAATTTCAATATTTAACAATTATCACTGAACTCAGTAAAAACTTCATACTTCAAACTTCATAACTTCATGGTTGAGTTATTCAGTTTACTCATTTATATGCTACCTTCCCAGAAAGAACTGTTGGATTGACTTGAACTCCTAATGAGAAGGGTCAGCCTGTTGTTTAATATTTGATTAATGGTGTCACCAGAAACCTTGCACTGATATATAACATCAAGTTTAGTCACAGATCACGGATGCTATTAATTTTGTTATTACCATAGGTTCTTAGTTATTCTTTCAGAGGAGAATCTAAGAAATGTTATCATGTGTCCTTGTTCCAGTTATCCTTCCTTTTAACAATTTTTACAAGGCTTTGTGAAGATTGGAGAATTCAGTATTTCCTGGGTATGTCATTTTATCTTGATAATTACCAGTCTGTTGCCCTTAATACCTTTGATGTTCCCTCAAATTAAATCAATGATGAAGGAAAAACACAGCTAATATTAGCTTTTCCCTTCCTGTTGTTATGCTCTGGTACTAAGTAGTCTTTCTACCAAGGAATAAATCTATATACATTTGGTTCTTCATAACCTGATTTTACAGAGAAATTAAAGTACAAGAGGTGAATACTCAAGTACAACTGTGAAATGATTTCTAACCTTATTCTACTATTTAAAAATATGTTCTTCAAGTAAGCTTTAGTTTCAAAGTAAAACATTATATTTTTTATTAAGCTGTGTCCCTCAGCATGAAATGAAGAGACTGCAAGGACAATCCAGGCATGGATATTAACTGAAGCATTTTTTAATACAATTTAACTTGGTGATAGGAAATGATCCTAACACTGGGTCAAATGAATATCCAGGCAAAATTAAGTTTCTACTTACCTATATTATATATTAATATCACAAATAATTTACTTGTGATTTATTTCCTGCGAAGATTAATTCATGGTCTGGCTATCCATCTGGTAACATGTTTCATGTAGATGTTAAGAGCAAAGATATTAGTTTTAGGAATTTATTCCATGGATATTCTATAAGTAAATAAATTATTCAGAGTGCAAGGATGTTCAAGAAAACCTTGTTTACAAAAGCAAAAGTAACTGGAAATAACCAGAACTTCATCACTAGGAGATCAGAAAAATAAATTATGGAATAACCATATTATAGTATAGAAAGGAAAGTGTATCAGGATGGGATAAATTTATATATACACTATATACATATATATATACACACACACACTGTATACAAACATATATAGACTATATACACACACAAACACACATATGCACTTCTTTATTTATAAACATTTATATATTTGTGGAATATATCTGGAGGCATACACAGGAAATGATTAACAGTGTTTACCTTTGGGAGTAGGGTGAGGGTAGAGCAGAGGGTGGAAAGCATATGAAAAAGGGAGAAATAGACGTAACTCTGCTGGTCAAACGAAGTGGGAAAGTGTTTCAGTAATTTCACAGAGTGATCTTACATAAAGAGCAAACAGAAGGATAACTCAATTTCCATAGGCAAGGAGGGAATTTGTGAGTTGTATACCTCTTAAAAAACAAGCAAAATAATTTGTTACTCTATTCCCATCATGCACAATATGATTTCCCTGTCAGAGAAGAGGGGAGCTTAAAGAAAAAAGTCAGGAGAAGGGAAAACTAAAGAAACAGTCAAGGCCACCAGCTCTGGAGCCGGCTATGCATCACGTGTGCACTTCAGTAAAGAGGTTAGAGGTTATCAGTTAGTTCAGCTCTGCAGCGAGTGTCTGCCTCATTCTGTCAGCCCCCTCTTTCCCCTGTATTGAGCTAATTCTCTTTTACAAAACAAAGATGGGAATTATATTGGAAAAAGAATATTCAACATGTTTCAAAATCCATGAATTATTAGCCTACGTATTTTCCTAGCCATTAGTATGGTACATTAATACATCTGGAGTGTGCAGTCCGTCCCAGGAACTACTACTCCAAGCTCTTTCCATGTATTCATTCATTTTGCTTTTCCACAGTCCTCAAAGACAGGTACCGTTATTATAAATCTACAAATCCAGTCATTCAGTAAGAAAATCCAGGCTCGGAGAAGTTACGCAACATGTTCAACTGCAAAATTGTTCTTCACTTTGAAACAGAATCCAATTTTACTACAATGTACTAAAAGTATGATATAAAAGTAAGCAACTCTCCAAGATAAATTCATTTAAATCCATTTATTCTAAGATTGCAGAATTGATGCAGATCAAATAAATAGTCCTTACATGCTGAGCCCAATGATTAAGTTAGTAATTAACTTTTTTTTTTTTTTTGGTTTACTTCACTTAATATGGTAACATTATAAGCTATTCATACACACACATATATCAAATTCTCTATGTTGCTAAAAAATATGAAGTAGAATTATTAAAATATTAACATCCTTTCAGCTATTTCAACTTTGTTCAACTAATAAGACTGGATTAACAGTAGTCTAATCTTTTATGTAATGTTTCAAAAAAAAATTTCAGCTTTACAAAGAAGATTTTAGTAGACAGTATTTTATAAATGGGAAAATACAGGTTAGTAAAGCGACAACCTTTGACCACAAAGTAACTCATTAGAGGTAACCTACCTAGAATGAGAAGTTACTGAATTTCTCCCTTGTGGTCATACCACAAACCATGAAAAATGTGTGGTGTACCACCTAAAACACATTAAACTTCACTGGTACTTTAAATAGTTTTCCTAAGCCATTAGCCATACAGAAATGTAATTACCTTGTTAAATATGCATCAGCCACAATCATATTTACTCAAAACTTGAAGACATATAGAATATACTAATCTCTATTAAATTGGGTGAAAATTTATATGTGATCCTATTAACATTCCCCTAAAGCAAGAGATCCACCTAAAACATTATTTGAAAGTTGGTCATTTCCTGCTGTTTGAATTTATTTCATTGAGTAGATGCCCTCTACTTTCAGATTCAGCTTTTTCAAATTTGAAATTTTTATTGGCTATAAAAGTTCTTGACGTGAATCAAAATTTGCTTCCCTAATTTTTGACCCATTTTTCTGGCTCTTCCAAATGAAGCTATATAGTCCATTCTTTTCTTTCCTATAGCAGCCCTCCCAGTAATTTGTAGACAGCCAGCCCATCTCCTTAAGTTGTTTCCAGGTTAGTTATCTCCGCTGCCTCCAAGTTTCTTATCAGACTATCTTTCAGCTTCTCATTGGCTGGTTAAAGTTCTTGCTGAAAGTAGCTACAGGGTGCCAAGCTTGTCTGACTATTGTAGATTACAACGTAAACAGGGCTCCCTCAGCTGCCTCCATACTGTTATTTATGTAACCCAGGCCTGTGTTTCTGTAGTTAACTTCTGTATGCTTTAAGCAATCTGGTCACACATTTGATTGCTACTGAGTTTGGGTTAAATTAAAATTTCTAGTTGTTCACATTAACCCCCATCAGATTGTCTTTCACTCTCATTTTCAAGCTGTCACAGCACAGTTTCGCTATATTTGTTCTACCTTTACTCTTAACACAGGCAGCTTATATGTTAGCTAACTTTTCAGCTCTGTATCATCTGCATACCTAATAAAACAGCTTCCTGTGTCTTCATCCAGGTCATTCATCAAAAACTGAATAGGTCAGGGACATGGACAGGGGCCTTCAGCAAACCACTATGGACCTCAGTTCAGGCAGATAAATAACAACACACACAGGATGCATATAAAAAGTTCAACTTAGATAAACTGCTAAGGAAGATCAGAGAATCTTGCAAATGCAATTTTAATTTCAGCAAGTATTTGTTTTATGTTGTACAGTTTAGCTTTACTTTTTAGTTGTTTGGTGGGAGGTTGGAGAACACCATAAACCTTCCATAATTAGAATTTCTCAAAGAGTTATAAAACAATAATTCTATGAGGTAGGAATTACTGTCCCCATAATGCAGATTTAGAAACCAAACTTGGAGAGAGTCAATAACTTGATTAAGGTTACAAAGATAATGACAGAGCCAGAATTCAAACCCAAGATGCAGGTCTCTAATTGTTCCAACTAGTTCTATTAACTAAACAGTTCGGTTTTCTTCTCCTTCAGAAGTGAAGTGAAGTGAAGTCACTCAGTCGAGTCCAACTCTTTGCAACCCAATGGCAGGCTTCTCCATCCATGGGATGTTCCAGGCAAGAAACCTGGAGTGGGTTGCCATTTCCTTCTCCATTCTCCTTCAGAGCTAACTATAATATCATACCTGGGAAAAGATCCCTGCCTTGAGTCTGTACAGTGTTCTCTCTTAATAGTATCACCTCACTTTCCTCCAAAATTGCCAGATGGTAGAAATCCTACATTCTTCTTATTAAACAAGAAAAAAGAATATACAAGGGCCTGAATGCATCTGTTTACATAAAAAAGTTCACATGCATACTCAGAAACACATAAAAAATTATTTCTCATGAAAGACTGAACATTACCACCATGTAGAAATCATTTTCAAAGGCAGCATATTTTAGCTGACCTACTGAATTAGTGACATTAACAGTGCTTAAGTGGATCCAACTCTCAATTAGCCTCTTTATCAAGCAAATCACCACTGGGCAATAGAACCTGGAATTTGAGTCAGAAAAGAAGTGTTCAAATCTCTCCTCAACAGGTCCCAGTTCCTTATGAGAGTATGCTGGGTCTCTTTTGGTCTTACTCTGTACTCTCCCAAAGTGATCTCTTCTAAAGCAAGGGCTCCATTTTCCAACTCTAAGCCAGTAGTCATCTAGTATATTTCTCTAGCATGCACCTCTGTTCTGGAATTTCACCTCTGCATATTCCACTTCTCTCAGAGTCTCCCTTGGAGAGCTCACAAGAACTTCACACTCAGCTTGTCTTAAAAAAAAAACACAACTCACCATCGTGCGCCAATCTCCAGCAGTCGTTATTTCAGTTCAAGGCACCACTATCCATCCACTCACTCACACGGGAAACTTGGGTAAGCAACCTCTGCATCACTAATAATGAATCTCTAATCCTGAAGTCCTACTTTAAAAACCAATTTTCAGAAGCTGTTCACTTTCCTTTGTCTCTTCTGTTCCTCTTTGGTTCACACCACTATGTTCTTTCCCCTGAATCCAGTTAAAGCTGCTTAAATGGCTCCCATTTCAACTCTTTCTGAGCTCAATTCACTACAACAGGGAGCTTTTCTAAAATCCAAACCTCATCATGTCACTCTTTTGCTTAAAAATAATTCCATTGACTTCTCCTAGGGAAAAAAATTTAAATTTCTTACTATGTCTTATAGGACCCATATCACAAGCCTCATCTCCTACCACTCACTTACATAATTCTACTAGATCTCTTCCCACTTCCTCAGATTCACTATGCTTTCCAATGCTGTACAGTGTGGAAGATTATTCTTACATTGATCTCCTGGGGATGCAGTGATGGGCATATGGAATTACTTCCGTTTCAGTATAAAGAATGTCAGATACAAAGGCCACTCCCTCCTGATGCCCTGGGAAGTTGCATGGGGTAGAAGGAGGAAGTGAGATACCAACCTGGATGAGCATCCAGCTAAACTGGCAAAGATACAGGTAATGTGTGACGGCAGCAATGGCTGAACAGCTCTCCTCTGTGAGTTGGGGACTTGCATATGCAGATGCCAGAAATACAATCTGTAAGAAACAGATACCTTTATTTTTAAATCATGTTAAAGTCAATTGAGAATATTTTAAAAAACCCATTTTCTTATTTGAATCAACGATTCAATGACTCAAAGGGAAAATAAGTTGATTTGTTTCCCAAACTGAGAAGACTAAGTGATCCTAAAAACAAAAATACATGGATTTTTTATGTTTCTAAGAAAAAAATTAATGATATGAAATTATGCTACATGCTGTTTTGGAGTGTCATTGGAAATTCTCAAAGTAAATCTTGTTCTTATCATGGATCGACAAAAATCATATGAAATATATTTCCCTAAGTGCAAATGAGAAAATAGAGTGGAAGTACCATTCTTTGTGTGAGTCAAACCTCATAGGAGAGAAAAAAAGAGGCAAAATTTCTAAGTTTATTATCATCTGCATCATCTCGTTAGGAAGTAATTCATGTAACAAAATAGACAAAATAAATCTTAAATTTCAAACCCTACAGTTACCCTAATTCTTGGCTTTTTATTTCAACTGCCTTCAAGTCTGTTCAAAAGTATCCTTCACAATAAGATCTCTGACTACACTATTGAAAATTATATCCCCTTTTCTTCTTTATTTCCCACTCATGTGATCACCTGACTCTCCTTTTTTTTTTAAATAGCACTTGTCACTTTCTAACACACTCAGTAATTTATTTCTTATGTTTCTTGGTCATTTTTAGTCTCACTCATTAGAATGTAATCCCTGTAAAGACAAAACCACTGAATGTTTTACTCACTGTTGTACCCCACTCACATAGCCCAGTATCTGGAACATAGTAAAGTGAAGTGGCTCAGTCGTGTCCAATTCTTTGCGACCCCATGGACTGTAGCCTACCAGGCTCCTCTGTCCATGGGATTTTCCAGGCAAGGGTACTGGAGTGGGTTGCCATTTATTGGGGGTACTCAATAAATACTTGTTGAATAAATGGATAAATAAATGAAGTGAAACACTCCTGTTGATTTTTATTATTTTGCATTTTCTCTATTATATGACTACTGTGTTAAATTTTATAATGGAAAGTATACATGGCAATAATAACATACCGTAACATTGCAAGGGATAAATTCCCTCCTTCTTTAGGACAGAGACCAAGTCTTCTTGACTTAATATTTTTATAAGCTACCACTATGCTTGAAATATGCCTGAAAATGATTGTTGAAAGAAAGATAGATTCCAAAATGATAAAGGGGTGTTGAAAGGAGAAAACTAACTGACTTATGTCTCAAAATAGCCCAACTTCTAAAAAAGAAACACAAATATCATTAGTGCTTCTTGGATTTAAAAAAATGAGTAATGTGCTCAAAATAGGAAATACAAATATCATAAGTGCTTCTTGGATTTAAAAAATGAATAATGTGCTCAAAATCAAATCAGAGTATTGTTTCTATTTTCAAATAAAATACGCCCCTCTCCCATCCACTTGTCTCAAACATGTGTACATTAAATTTTCTCAAAAATTTCTGCCCGAAAGTTTTCCCAGGATGGGGTCACTGTGGTGAATGACAGGATCTGGGATGAGACCTCACATGCTTCCAGCATCACTATTTCACAGGGAAAGACTAACCATAATCAGTCTCCTCAGTCAATTACAGAAGAACCAAAATGCTAATTAATAAATTTACAGTAATATGTATCTCATGCCATGCTGACTCTTTCCTCTTTGGAAATATTTATTGAGTACTTCCTGTACCAAGTATAGGAGAAAAAGAATCCTGCCTTTTTTTCTTTTTCAAGCTATGGACACTGAACAAGTCAGTTTACCCTTTTGGGACTAATTCTCTCATCAGTATAAGGAAGAAGTTAGAAAAAAATTAACTGTAAAGTCCCTTTCTATTTCAAAATCCCAGTATTCTTTTTCAAATGAGAAGTATTCCTCTTTCAATTTTTTGTTTATTTAGTTCTAGATTGGGAGTATCTGTTGCTCACAATAAAATAAAAGCAGACACTAGGAATGAATGTCTCATTATTTCCTAACAATCTGGTATAAATGAGTTCCCTGAATAAACAAAGTCAACAAATTGCCTTTCTAGAACATATCACAAATAGCTTTTGAATTAATTAGGGCTTACCTTAAAAACATGCTCAGATTTTCCTAGATTTTTAGCTTTTAAGTTCTGAATTGTAATATGTCATAAATTTAACCTTCCTAAATTGTACAAACACATTCTTTACCAGCTGAGCCACAAGGAAGCCCAAGAATACTGGCGTGGGTAGCCTATCCCTTCTCTAGCGAATTTTCCCGACCCAGTAACCAAACCAGGGTCTCCTGCATTTCAGGCGGATTCCTTACCAACTGAGCTCTCAGGGAAGTCCATTCTCTTAACACCTTCCTCAGAACACTAACAATGAACAACAAACACCAGAAACTATGCCTTGAAAGACTCAAGAGACACAGAACTATGAGATTCAGTCCCCAAAAATTAAAAAAAAAAATTTTTTTTTTATTGTATGTTCTTTCTTTTTACAAAGTGGCATCTTTTCATAAAGATTTTATAAGAGTACTTACAAATCTCTCTAATTCAGACTTTATAGTATAGATTGTGTGGAATTTATTCTGTAGTTTTGTTCTGATCAACCTGAATAGTTTCCAAGATAAAACAACAAAACAACAGCATAATTCAAGCTGGAGGGATTCCCTGGTGGCTCAGAAAGTAAAGAATCTGCCTGTAATGCAGAAGACCTGGATTCAACCTCTGGGTCGGGAAGATTCCCTGGAGAAGAGAATGGCTACCTACTCCAGTATTCTTGCCTGGAGAATTCCATGGACAGCGGAGGCTAGCGGGCTACAGTCCATGGGGTTGCAAAGAGTCAGACACGACTGAGAGACTAACATTTTCACTTTTCACTTTCCCAACCGTAACTGAATATGCTTAGTTTTATGCATTCTATGAAACTATTTATAAATGGTACACTAATTTAAATGATTCTTATTCTTCTCACTGTTTATTTCTCTGAAACAAATCAGTGCAAGTCATTGTTTAAAACTGTATTTATTTTCAAAATACAATTTTAACACCTAAAATTTCATCCTCAAGATACTTCTTCATGTTTTATTATGTTGTAATTTTTTTCTAAATCATAAGACTAGTTACAAAACTATTTGTGTGAACTATGAACATTCTTCCAGAATGTTCTCTGAATTAAGAGAAATGCTTTTTCTTATAATGGGAAAAGATTGATAGATTGATAAGCAAGAGAAGGCTGAGCTCTTAATAAACATCACAAAAACAGGGATGAGCTAAGAATACTTGGAGAACCAGCAATTACACATTGGGCCTATCTAAAGCTAAATTAAAGTGAATTAAAACACAAATTAAACAATGAAAGTAAAGTAAAATCTCCTAGCATATTTGGCTCACCTATCCTTAAGACACTTAACCTAAGAGACAGGAAGTTTACCACTGATTTTTTACTCAAACATATAGAGATGACCAGGAAAAAGGGATATTCTCCATCAGTTCTCCGGATACACTAAGTTGAACGCCATAAGAGGAAAAAATATTTTTTTCAATGGTTTTCAATCATTCAAGTGTTGACCCATTCAGTAAGCAAAGGTTGGAGTGCCTACTATCTACAAAGCACTTTACTATCTATGCAAAACGAAGAATCAGTTCAGTTCAGTTGCTCAGTCGTGTCTGACTCTTTGCGACCCCATGAACTGCAGCACCCCAGGCCTTCTTGTCCATCACCAACTCCCGGAGTCCACCCAAACCCATGTCCATTGAGTCGGTGATGCCATCCAACCATCCCATCCTCTGTCGTCCCCTTCTCCTCCTGCCTTCAATCTTTCCCAGCATCAGGGTCTTTTCCAGTGAGTCAGCTCTTCGCATGAGGTGGCCAAAGTATTGGAGTTTCAGCTTCAACATCAGTCCTTCCAGTGAACACCCTGGACTGATCTCCTTTAGAATGGACTGGTTGGATCTCCTTGCAGTCCAAGGGACTCTCAAGAGTCTTCTCCAAAACCACAGTTCAAAAGTGTCAATTCTTAGGCGCTCAGCTTTTTTTTATAGTCCAACTCCCACATCCACATATGACCGCTGGAAAAACCATAGCCTTGACTAGACAGACCTTTGTTGACAAAGTAATGTCTCTGCTTTTTAATATGCTGTCTAGGTTGGTCATAACTTTCCTTCCAAGGAGTAAGAATATGATGGCAGAAAACAGTGTACAAGCAAGGTGCTACATATTTTCTCTTGGTTTGCTTATGTGTGTGTGAGTACACACACATGTGTGTCATGTACTACTGATGTGAAGTCTTATTGTTTCTATCTCAATTTTGTAAATGATGACAGAGGATCTGATAGGGGAACTAACTTGTTTAAGGGTCACTGAACAAGTGTTAAAGTGGAATTCAAATCCTGGTGCTCTGATTTGTAAAACCAGTGTTCTTTCTAGAACATCATGCTGCTGCCCCCCCCCCCCCAAGCTATTCAACATCAAGCAGGAGTCCTATCTCAAAGTCCTGAAATTCTAGTTTACTGTTTCTCAACCTTTTTTAATCCATGGGCCACCACAGGTTCACAATGGCAACGGAACATAACAACTATGGCAAATATAACATTACTCTTAATTCTATATTGATACAACATATATACATCTTAACTAAAAGAAAACTATATTCCTAAAAGAGAATATCTGATATATTTTGTTGACAACATAAAATTCTTTCTTCTTCTGGTTGATCAGAGCTCTATTACAACAGCTAAGGGAGGACATGGGCTTCCCTGGTGGTTCAGCTGGTAAATAATCTGCCTGCAATGTGGGAGACCTGGGTTCGAACCCTGGATTGGGAAGATGCCCTGGAGAAGGGAAAGGCTACCCACTCCAGCATTCTGGCCTGGAGAACTCCATGGACTGTACAGTCCATGGGGTCGCAAAGAGTCAGACACGACTGAGCAACTTTCACACACACACACACACACACACAAGGGAGGACATGGAGGGAAATAATTATTCTTTCACTTTAAATATATAGATGTGTCTCGCATGAAAAGATGCTCAACATCACTCATTATCAGAGAAATGCAAATCAAAACCACAGTGAGGTACCATTACACGCCAGTCAGGATGGCTGCTATCCAAAAGTCCACAAGCAATAAATGCTGGAGAGGGTGTGGAGAAAAGGGAACCCTCTTACACTGTTGGTGGGAATGCAAACTAGTACAGCCACTATGGGGAACAGTGTGGAGATTTCCTTAAAAAACTGGAAATAGAACTGCCATATGACCCAGCAATCCCACTTCTGGGCATACACACTGAGGAAACCAGATCTGAAAGAGACATGTACCCCAGTGTTCATCACAGCACCGTTTATAATAGCCAGGGCATGGAAGCAACCTAGATGCCCATCAGCAGACAATGGATAAGGAAGCTATGGTACATATACACCATGGAATATTACTCAGCCATTAAAAAGAATTCATTTGAATCAGTTCTAATGAGATGGATGAAACTGGAGCCCATTATACAGAGTGAAGTAAGCCAGAAAGATAAAGACCAATACAGTATACTAACACATATATATGGAATTTAGAAAGATGGTAATGATAACCTATAATGCAAGCAGAAAAAGAGACACAGATGTATAGAATAGACTTTTGGACTCTGTGGGAGAAGGCGAGGGTGGGATGTTCTGAGAGAACAGCATTGAAACAAGTATACTGTCTGGTGAAACAGATCACCAGCCCAGGTTGGATGCATGAGACAAGTGCTCGGGGCTGGTGCACTGGGAAGACCCAGAGGGATGGGATGGGGAGGGAGGTGGGAGGGGGATTCAGGATGGGGAACACATGTAAATCCATGGCTGATTCATGTCAATGTATGGCAAAAACCACTACAATATTGTAAAGTAATTAGCCTCCAACTAATAAAAATAAATGAAAAAAAGAAAAAATAATAAATTTATAGCATGTGTCTCTTCTTCCTTGGGCTAAATAATAACAAATAATAAAAGCTGGTTTTCCTGTAAACTTCATTTCTCAGTACTCCTTATGCACACTCCCACCACCATCCCCTCCCTTTACCACATACATCCTCCCTCCTCTCTCTATGAAACAGTCTTCTCTCCACTCAAATTTCACCTACTCTGACCATGACAGACTGCTAGACTTTTTTATTTTTTTGAGTGCTAACATCACTTGCTGAGCATTTATACTGGGCCAAATGTGTCCTTTCAAACAGGGACGTTCCTAGGAGGAAGCAAGACATGCACATAAGAGGCAATAAAATGTGACAGGTGTCGTAGTAGAGGATGGGGTAAAACATCAGGGAAATTCAAAGTCAAGACTGAATAGTTCTGCTTGTTTATGGAAGTCAAAGCAATATTCAAAGAGGAAACAGAATTGCAATGGCTTGGCCTACACCTTCTCTTCCACAGGACCCTTCATACTACAAACCTGATGTTCTAACTGCATTTATTGCCCTTCTCTAAAATATGTTCACATCATCTCTCAACTCTTTGCTTTTGTTCATTGTCTTCTGTGTAGCTTGAATTTTTGTTTGATCTTTCTCTATTTGAAATTATGTCCATTTTTCAAGGTGTGGTGGAAATGCCAACTCTATCATATGGCTATTTCTTTCAACCATAAGTAACCACTTCAACCTCAGAATTTTTAAAGACAGGATTCTGTTATAACAATCAATCCATTTTGCTACCCAATTCTCAGATAAAAATTAACTTTAAACTCTTGGAAAACTGTAAATTCCTTAAAGGCAACAACCCAGTAAAATTCTCTATTATTATTATTTTGAATATATTTTTAAGAAGGAAAATATTGTTAACTATTCAGTATCCCATACAGACTCTCATGATTTTGAGCATAGTATTTTCTTAAACAGTGTTATTGATGTATGATTGACAGACAATAAATGGGACATAAATAATGTGTATGATTCAGTAAGTTTTGACCTGTGAAACCATCTTCACAATCAAGATAATTAACGTATCATCCACCAAGCTTCCTCACGACTTTTGTAGTACCTCCTTGTACCACCATCACATTGCACCTCCTCAGGCAACCTGTTTTCTGTCACTATACATTAGTTTCATTTACTAGAATTCCATGTTAATGGAAGCATATGTACTCTTTTCTCTCTGGTTTATTTTACTCAGCATCATTACTTTGAAATTCATCCAAAATAATGTATCAATGGTTTATTCTCTTTTTATCACTGAGTAATATTCTAATAACGTGTCCTATCACCTGCTGATGGATATTTGGGTTGTTTCCAGTTTTTGGCTTTTACAAAGAAAAGCTGCTATGAATGTACAAATTTTAGCATGGACATATGCTTTCATTTATCTTGAGAGGAATGGCTGGACCATATGCTGTGCATTTAATCTTTTAAAAACCTGATTAAGGGACTTGCCTGGTGGTCCAGTGGCTAAGAATTCACCCACCAATGCAGGGAACATGTGTTCAATCCCTTGTCCAGATCCACATGCCATATGGGGCAGCTAAGCCTGTGTACCACAAATACAGAATCCATGATCTAGAGCCATCAAGCTATAGCTACTGAGCTCACATGTTGCAACTAATGAACTATATACTAACAAACAACTATTAGAAAGAGAAATTAAGAAAATAGTCCTCTTTACATCAGCTTCAACAAGAATAAAATATCTAGGAACAAATCTAACTGAGGAGATAAAAGACCTGAAATTGAAGAAGACACAAACAGATGGAAAGACATACCATGCTCATGAATTGGAAGAATTAATATTGTTAAAATGACCATACTACTCAAAGCAATCTACAGATTCAATGCAATGCCTATCAAAATACCCATACAATTTTTCACAAAGCTAGAACAAATAATTCTAAAACTTGTATGAAAACATACAAGACCCTGAATTGCTGAAACAATCTTGAGAAAGAAGAACAAAGTTGGAGGCATCACATTCCTTGATTTCAAACTATACTACAAAGCTACAGTCATCAAAGCAGTATAAGACTGGCACAAAAACAGACACATAGATTAATGGCCTAGAATAGAGAGTCCAGGAATGAATTCACACTTACATGAGCAATTAATCTATGACAAATGAGGCGAAAATATACACAGGGAGAAGACAGCCTCTTCAGTAAACGGTTTTGGGAAAACTGGTCAGCTACACTCAAAAAAATCAAACTGGGTTACTCTCTCACACTATGAACAAAACTAAATTCAAAAACAGATTAAAGACTTAAATATAAAACCTGAAACCATAAAATTTCTAGAAGAAAACACAGGCAAGCTCTTTGACAGTGGTCTCAGTAGTACATTTCAGTCTCAGTATTTTTGGATGTGTCTCCTTATTTGCAGAGAACAAAAACAAAAATAAACAAGTGAGACTACATCAAACTAAAAATCTTTTGTCTAGCGAAGGAAACTATTGGCAAAATGAAAACATCATCTACTAAACAGGGGAAAATACTTGCAAATGATACACTTGATAAGGAATTAACATCCAAAATATATAAAGAGCTCACAAAACTCTTCTTCAAATAAAACCAAACAGCCTGATTAAAAAATAGGTAGAGGACCTGAATAGACATTTTCCCAAAGAAGACATATAGATGGCACATGAAAAGACATTCAACATCATTAATCATGCTGAGCTATGCTTAGTTGCTCAGTCGTGTCCAACTCTTTGTGACTCCATGGACTGTGACCCGCCAGGCTCCTCTGTCCCTCTGTCTTGTCTGGGGATTCACCAGGCAAGAATACTAGAGTGGGTTGCCATGCCCTCCTCCAGGTGATCTTTACAACCCAGGGATCAAACCCAGGTTTCCAGCATTGCAGGCAGATTCTTTACCGTCTGAGCCACCAAGGAAGCCCAAGAATACTTTACCAGCTGAGCTACCTGGGATGCCCCATTAATCACAAGGGACATGCAAATCAAAACCACAATGGGATACCACATCACACCTGTCAATGGCTATCAAAAAGACTACAAATAACAAATGTTGGCAAAGATGTAGAGAAAAAGGAACCCCTGTACACTGCTGATGGGAATGCAAGTTGGTGCAGTCCCTATGGAAAACAGTACGATGGCGCCTCAAAAAGTTAAAAACGGAATTACCATATAACCTAGCAATTACACTAAGGAATTTGGGGCATTAATCCAGAGAAAACAAAAACACTAATTAGAAAAGATATATGCATCCCTCTATTATTGTTATTTACAATAGCTAAGATATGGAAGGAACCTAACTGCCAATCAATAGGTGTGTGTGTGTGTGTGTGTGTGTGTGTGTGTGTGTGAGAGAGAGAGAGAGAGAGATTTTGGAATACTACTCAGCCACAGAAGAGAATGAAATCTTGCCATTTACAACAACATGAATGGACTTAGTCGGTATTATGCCAAGTAAAATAAGTCAGAGGAAGACTAATACTATATTATTTCACTTGTGCATGGAATATAAAAAAATAAAAATGAAAAAAAAAATGACCAAACATAACAAAACAGAAACAGATCTATAGATTCAGAGAACAAACAGGTGGTTGCCAGAGTGGAGGGAAGTGAGTGGAACAAAGAAGTGGGTGAGGGAGATTAAGAGGTGGTTTAGAAGGAATGGTTCTACATTTAAAACTTAAGAAAATTTCAGGAAAATGTTTAAAATCATACAGTCTATTTTCAAGGCTTCACAGTAACTGATGAAATTTTATTCATTATTTCCTCAGTAAAGCAAGAGGAACAAGTATCTTCAAAATTCTTTATCACTTTAAAAAGAATCATAATTCTGCCGTGCTCTTGACTTGGTCTTGAAAAATCAGCAATCTCATCATCTCTCTGGTTATAGAGAGTTGAACTAGTTTAGCAATCTCATTACCTCTCTACAACCCAGTTCAACTAGTTACCTAGTAGGCACAGAATATCTAGCACTGAGTGGGCTCTATGGAAGACACTAAGGAGCAGAAGAAATGTCTCCCAGTTGGCAACAGTGGATTATCTACAAGCAGAGATGAGATGATCTATATCAAGGCTGAGTCACACACAAGATTCCCTCTCTCTTACTGTTTTTATGCCTTAGTCACAAACTTTATAAAGTGATCATTCTTTGTTCTGCCAAGTAGGAATAAGGATATAAAAGAAGATTGAAGCTTATTTCTATTGATGGCAGTAAAATGAAAGAGTCAGCCTTAATGTTTAGCTTAATTAGCCATTTCATCTATAGGAAGAGAACATTATTTATAATTGATTATTAATTTTTTTAAAGATTTTCTTGATGTGGGCCATTTTTAAAGTTTTTATTGAATTTGCCACAATACTGTTTCTGTGTTATGTCTTAGATTTTTGGCCATGAGGCATTGAGATCATAGCTCCCTGACCAGAGATGGAACCCACTATTAACACTTTCACTTTCACAGCTATATATGTACTCTATAGCTCTCTTTCTCCTTCTCATCATATATATATTCAACTTGATCTAGGAGATGAATACAGTTCAAAATGAAGCACCAAACTTTTACATCTGCTCATTACTGTATTTTTCATTGAAATAACTACCATAATTATGAATATATGGCCAGCTCTCCTAATATTTGACAACATCAATAGTTCAGTTCAGTTCAGTCACTCAGTCATGTCTGACTCTTTGTGACCCCATGAACCACAGCACACCAGGCCTCCCTGTCCATCACCAACTCCTGGAGTCCACCCAAACCCATGTCCATTGAGTCGGTGATGCCATCCAACCATCTCATCCTCTGTCGTCCTCTTCTCCTCCTGCCCTCAATCCTTCCCTGCATGAGGGTCTTTTCCAATGAGTCAGCTCTTTGCATCAGGTGGCCAAAGAAATGGAGTTTCAGCTTCAACATCAGGCCTTCCAATGAACACCCAGGACTGATCTCCTTCAGGATGGACTGGTTGGATCTCCTTGCAGTCCAAGGGACTCTCAAGAGTCTTCTCCAACACCACACTTCAAAAGCATCAATTCTTCAGTGCTCAGCTTTCTTTATAGTCCAACTCTCACATCCATACATGACTACTGGAAAAACTATAGCTTTGACTAGATGGACCTTTGTTGACAAAGTTATGTCTCTGCTTTTTAATATGCTGTCTAGGTTGGTCATAACTTTCCTTCCAAGGAGCAAGCATCTTTTAATTTCATGGCTGCAGTCACCATCTGCAGTGATTTTGGAACCCCCCAAAATAAAGTCTGCCACTGTTTCCACTGTTTCCCCATCTATTTGCCATGAAGTGATGGGACTGGATGCCATGATCTTAGTTTTCTGAATGTTGAGCTTTTAAGCCAACTTTTTCACTCTCCTCTTTCACTTTCATCAAGAGGCTCTTTAGTTCTTCTTCACTTTCTGCCATAAGGGTGGTGTCACCTGCATATCTGAGGTTATTGATATTTCTCCCGGCAATCTTGATTCCAGCTTGTGCTTCCTCCAGCCTAGCGTTTCTCATGATGTATTCTGCATAGAAGTTAAATAAGCAGGGTGCCAATATACAGCCTTAACGTACTCCTTTTCCTATTTGGAACCAGTCTTGTTCCATGTCCAGTCTAACTGCTGCTTCGTGACCTGCATACACGTTTCTCAAGAGGCAGGTCAGGTGGTCTGATATTCTCATCTCCTTCAGAATTTTCCACAGTACTGATAGGAATTATGGAGCAGATGTTGTACAAAGTTCAAGTTGAACAATGCATTAATTTGGAAATGGTTAATCAAGCATGAGTGAAGTCATCCCTCCTTTGTCAAAGAAGCTCCATATCAGAACACCATGTACTTTACTGAGTCACTTCTAAACAGTGAATGGAACACACTCTATTTTAAAAACTAAGAGGTCTGGGCTGGATGCAGGCTAATGTACCTTACCACAGTGCTCTAAAATATCATGATTTTTTTTTTTTTTGCTTCATTCTGACTTGTCATTCAGATGCATCTCAGAACATGTGGGTGAGACTTTAAACCACATTCAGCCATCATGTGCACAGGTTCTTTATGATGCAGAGAACCCCTAGAGTTCCCCTATGTCAGGGAAAGGCAAGCACCCTCTCTTTTCTACACTTGTGCGTGCATGCTCAATAGCTCAAGTCGCGTGTGACTCTTTCTTTGCGACCCCATGGACCACAGTCCACCAGGCTCCTCTGTCTGTGGAATTTTCCAGGCAAGAATACTAGAGGGGTTGCATTTCCTACTCCAGGGGACCGTCCTGGCCCAGGGATTGAACCTGAGTCTTCTGCATTGGCAGGCTGACTCTTTACCACTGAGCCACCCGGTAAGCCTTTCAACACCCACGCTCATAACCAATTCCTTCTTCTGGTAATCTATTCTGGGATTCCACTCACCCATTTGTTACCTCTACCATCTAAGCCCAATTCATTTTTAATTCAGTCTTTATAGTCATTAAAGCAATTTCATGTACATGGTTTTTAAGTTTCAATTGTTTTAGAAGGTTGAGAACAGACCGGCTGTGCCCTAAGGCCTGCTGTGCAGACATCGTCCTGGGATTCCCCTTGCATTCTAGATTCTGGATTTCTATTTTCCTCCTCCTTCTTGTACTGAAGCACATCTCTAGGAGCTACATCAGAGTACACAGAGATCGTTTTTTTTGAAGTCTTATGTGACTGAGGTCTTGTTTGTGTTATATGATTGTGTTATAAAAACAATTTACAGTCAGAATCCTAAAGTTACTCATTTTTGTCCTCCAGTGTTGTTTTTGAGAAGTCTAAGACTATTCTAATCCCCAACATGTGACACTGGGCTGGGGGTTGGGTGGGTCCTCTGGAAATCCTTAGCTCTTTCGTTTTATTACAGTGTTCTGAAATGCCACAGTGATTCCATATCTTGTTTGGTTTTGTTTGCTAAGCATTTTAAGGGCGCTTATGAATCATATTCTTCAATTCTGGCCATTTTTATTACATATTTCTTTGATAATTTCCTCCTCTCCATTTTCTATTTTCATAGCTTCTAGATCCATTATCAACTAGGCATTGGACCTTCTGGCCTGATTCCATCTTTCCTTCTTCTAAAAATAAATTCTTTTTATTTACTACCTCTTTGTTCCCCATCTAGCTCATGAAGATACTCATAAGAAAAAAGTTTGTTTAACATTTTTAAAATTAAAATCTACCATATATACAGTAGATCTCAGAAATCTTTAATTGCAATTAGACAAAATTTTACATCTCTATACACCCACTATAAAATCATCATCAAGATCAAGATATAGAACATTTCAAACATCTCATAAGGTTCACTTATTTCCCTTCCCAGTGAATACACAGTAGTTTCAAGAAAATCACCATAAACACCTGTATTATATCAGGTGTATTATAATCAGTTAGTTCTGCCTATTCTTGAACTTCATATGAATGGAACCCTGTAGTATGTACTATTTCACTTCTGGTTTATTTCTTAATAAATGTTTGTGAGATTCATCTATGTTGTTGTAATATGTTTCACTCTGTTTTTAATTGCTGTGTAGTGTTTCATTGCGTGAATATACCAAAATGTATCCATTCTACTTCCTATGGACATTTGGGTTATTTACAGTTTGGGAATATTATGCTTAAAACTCAACATTCAGAAACCCAAGATCATGGCATCCAGTCCCACCACTTCATGGCAAACAGATGTGGAAAAAGTGGAAACATTGGCAGACTTAATTTTTTTGGGCTTCAAAATCACTGCAGATGGTGACTGCAGCCATGAAATTAAAAGATGCTTGCTCCTTGGAAGGAAAGTTTTGACCAACCTAGACAGCAAATTAAAAAGCAGAGACATTACTTTGCCGACAAAGTTCTGTCTAGTCAAAGCTATGGTTTTTCCAGTAGTCATGTACGGATGTGAGAGTTGGACTATAAAGAAAGCTAAGCGCCAAAGAATTGATGCTTTTGAAGTGTGGTGTTGGAGAAGACTCTTGAGAGTCCCTTGGACTGCAAGGAGATCCAACCAGTCCATCCTAAAGGAGATCAGTCCTGGGTGTTCATTGGAAGGACTGATGCTGAAGCTGAAGCTCCAATACTTCGGCCACCTCATGTGAAGAGTTGACTCATTGGAAAAGCCCCTGATGCTGGGAAAGATTGAAGGCAGGAGGAGAAGGGGATGACAGAGGATAAGATGGTTGGATGGTATCACCAACTCTATGGATATGAGCTTGAGCAAGCTCCAGGAGTTGGTGATGGACAGGGAGGCCTGGTGTGCTGAAGTCCATGGGGTCACAAAGAGTCGGACACAACTGAGAGACTGAACCGAACTGATGAATAAAGCTGTAACAAATATCTCACAGACTAGTCTTTTATGGCTTATTTATCTTGGGTACATATTTAAGAAGAAAACTGATGGACTGTAGGATAGGTGTGTGTTTGGTTAGCAGAAATTCCCATTGGTAATACCTGGTACTGTATGTTTTCTCTGAATATTAGTCATTCTGGTTGATGAACAATTGTATATCATTCTGGTTCACATTCATTTTTAACCCTCTTTAACTAGGTTCCATGGTTACCAAGTAGTCACTAAGACTACTTTTTAGTATTGATGCAAGTTGATCTGTTTGATATTTTATGTTATTGGCACACCTTCCTTCTTTACATTTGCTTGCTTCTAAATCTCTTCCTTATACAACATAAAGACTTCATTCTTCTGAAATAAACAGTCCTGGACTCAAATTTTAATATTACCAGTAGACAACAGTGATGTCAGGGAAGTTATTCAACTTTCTGAACTTCAATATCTGTATCTTTAAAATCAGGCTAACTATATTCATCTTATGGGGTAGCTGTGAAGAGTAAGTTATGACATGTGTAGTATATCTCAAACTTTTCTATTTAAGTACCTCTACTGGAAAATGCATGTCTAACTCCTCTTGGGAAGTCTGGGGCTGTATCCTTGACAAATACTTCTTTTGTCTGTGTCATACTTAATCTTAAATACCATGTGAATTTTGCATACATGCATGCTAAGTCACTTTAGTTGTGTCTGACTCTTTGTGATCCTATGGACTGTAGCCCACCAAGCTCCTTTGTCCATGGGATTCTCCAGGCAAGAATACTTTGTCCATGCCCTCCTCCAGGGGATCTTACCAACCCAGGGATCGAACCTGTGTCTCTTCTGTCTGAGGCACTGGCAGCTGGGTTCTTTACCACTAGTGTCACCTGGGAAGCCCATGTGAATTTTACATGTTGCTTAATATCATCATGCTTATCTAACTATATGTATATTAATTTTATTTTGCTGTAAAACAACACTGATAACTGATGATGTAGGAAGACAGCACAGACACATGGGTTCTCATTCACCCTGCAACACTGTCCTCCTTTTTCCAGGGGATAAATATACCTGGGACAAGAATAGACAATCTTGACCTTCTCCATGCTGTTTCAGAACCTGCATTTTCTTCCTTCTACCTCTCTTAAATAATGGTATTTCAGGGCTGCTAGAATACTAAAGAAAAAAAAAGAAGAAAAATCTGTCTTTTGAATAAAAAGAAATTCAGTTCATCGGCCAGAGAATGTCTTCCACTGTGTTGCTTAGGCATTTTGGAATTGCATTTAAAAAAAATAAATAAATGGGGGCTTCTACTAGTTTGAATAGTGTGACCCCAAAATTCATATTTACCTGGAATCTCAGAAACTGACTTTATTTGGAAATAGGGTCTTATAGATTCATTAGTTTAGATGAGGTCACACTGGCTTGGAGTAGGCCCTAAATCCAATGACTCACGGGTCCTGATAAGAAGGCCATATGCAAACAGACTCACACACAGGGAAGAAGTCCACGTGATGACAAAGTTAGAAACTGGAGGAGAGCAGCTGAAAGTCAAGAATGCTAAGGATCACTGGAAATCACCAAAAACTTTGAAGAGGCAAGGAAAGGTTCTTCCCTAGAGTCTTTAGTGGGGCACAGACCTGCTGACACTGTGATCTCAGATCTCTAAACTCCAGAACTGTGTGAGAATAAATTTCTGTTGTTTTACACTGCCCCAACTGTGGTCCTTTATTACAGCAAAGCTAGGAAACGAGTACAGGCTCCCCTCTCAATGGGCAGCTCGTGGAAGGCCTCTTTGAAGAACTGACGTTTTAGCTGTCATCTGAAGACAAGAATGGAGGAGGGCATGGCAACCCATTCCAGTATTCTTGCCTGGAGAATCCCACGGACAGAGCACCCTGGCCAACTACAGTCCATGGAGTTGCAAAGAGTCGGATACAACTGAGTGATTAAGCACTAAAGCCAAGAAAGCGGTGGCCGTGAGTGCAAGAGAGGCTTTGCAAGCCAAGGAAACACAGCAGAAGGGTCTATCAGGTTCAATAAGATGAATGATTTGTCCAAGATGAGAAGACCTGGAAGAGAAGAACTGAGACTTGGTTCTAAGACTTCAGATTCAAAGACCAGGGGCTGCAGCTTTCATACTACCTCCCAGATCTTAGAACAGCCTCAAAACAACCAACCAACTGGCCAATTCGTTCACCCATCCACCCCTCACTGTTCAATTTTTTTGGCAATTAAAAGTGAAGTAGGGCTAGAGGCTGAGCAGAGATTGCTGACAAAGGACATTTTTATGAGACAGGAGAAGGCTAGTACTAAAGAGCTATTCTACAATTTTTCCCCCTGGCCAAAGCACCCTAGAGAAACACATGTGAAAACCAGCTTAATCAGTCTTCAAGTCTTGGTGATTATTTGTAGCTCCTAGTTGAAGAAGAGGCAGAAAACGTTTCCTGGAGGCTGTAGCTCTTTGCGATTCAAAATCACCTAGAGGCAACCACTGTGAAACCTTCCTGAAATATTCATCAGGTCTCTGGCTTGATGAAAAAAGCTGCAAGGCTCATCTTTTCCTACACAAACTGTAGCTATAGTGTCATAGGCTAAAATCAGCTTTCGGGTAGGTTTTTGTTTGATCTGCTTAGTGCTTTTAAAAAATCCAAATATTTCACACAACAGTTTAGATACTCAATTTTTCTTAAAAAGTCAAAAGTCCTTGCCATAGGGAATGATTAGTCAGAGTTGGGTAATGGCTTCCACTTAGAAAGGGCATACATTTACCAGTTACCATAGTCCCCAGGGCCACACTTAAATAGCTTTTCTGGTCTCTTGCAGGCATTTGGGTTTGTGAACCTTGCTCTATAAAAATTAACTTTACAATCTCCAACCTGATCCTGCTTTATCTGTACATTTAAACATCTCACTAGTCTCAAACTCAGAACCTACTATTAACTCTGAGAAATTCCTCATTCTTCTGTAAATATCTCGTATTCATTTCTTTTCCTCAGCTCTCTTTTAGTCAAATCTACCCCTCCTCCAGGGAAAAACATACCTTATGACACTTAAGCCAAATATATCTGGCCCATTATTTTTCTAGAACTAACTCCTTATTATGTCTGCTAAAGTTTTCTTAATTGAATGCTGACTGGTATTGTTAATTATCAAGTACATATATTTAAGCCAAAGGTTATACAGTGTTTTCATGAATGTCTTTGCTATCATCTTAGCACTTAACACTGAAAATACTCATGGTTAGTTGCACAAAGTGTTTGATGAGTGAATGGTCTCAATGAGTCATCATCAAAGAAAGGTGGGCTAGTTAATAATTCTAATTATTCACACTTTGGATTATATTCGCTAGGCTCTAGGCTTCACCTTCTTATTTTCAGACAATTCTTTACTTACTAAGTAGCTAACAAAGAGTGGAGAGAATAAAGCAGGGTATAGTTTTCTTGCAAATGCTCTAACACAAGGCTTTATGAGGAGAAAGACTGAAATCAGTGGCTAAAATAAGGTTATTAGACTACCTTGGATTAACCAGTTACATTATCAAAATTAAAAACCAACTGCATCATCATATTTTAACTTCCATAATCATTATAACTCCATGAGTTAATCCTGGATTGCTTCTACTAAATGAGATGTCAAGTTAGCTATGGCTTTTATTTCACATGCACCTGAATTTAGACTATCCTTGTTCTGCATGAGAGTCGGCTCTGAAGTCGAATCTTTAAATTCCTAAGATATCTGTGTGGCTGAGAATGTGGGTTAGACCATTCTCCCAATTCTGTCTCCAATCCCTGTATTTTCAGTTGGGGAACTAGATTGGCAGTAACTCCAAAGCAGAAACCATCTAGCAGGTTTTAAATGGTTTTGGACTGTTGCCTGGTAGTAGTAAAACCAAAATTAATGAGACAGAACTGATTTGAGAATGATGAGTTTGAAATATGCCAGAAGCCCCATATCCACACTCTTGCCCACTCAATTTAACTCATTCCTGAAGGTCGTTCTCATTAAAAAAAAAAAAAAAAAAGCTTTACGTATTACACATTTCCACAAGACTGATTATTTACTATCAACCAATTTCATTTCCTTTTACTTAAGAAAATTTTTTGTGACTTTAAGCCTCACAGAGGATTCTAAGTGATTTCCTGCCCCTGTTGATTTTGAGCAAATGGACGACCCTGATGCACATTTTACAATATTGTAATCAGACATTGTTCTGAAGGAAAGCTTCATTTGCTTTGGATGGTGAAGTTTGCTTACGATATTGAAAAGAAGTGCTTTTACTTGGCACAATATTCTTAGGAATTCTCTAGAAGCAGGCTTTATTTATATTTGGCTTTTTTTTTCCTTAGGAAATGTTCCAAATTAAGGATTTTATTAGTATTCATTTTCTGCTCCAAACAAGAGGGGAAAACAGGAGCAAATCCCAGGGGGAAAGCATATAAAGCTCGGCTATCACACAGTTATTTCTATGTTTCTTCCACAGAAGAGTAAGGAGTTTGTGAGAAATTATGTCCGTAACCACACATTTAAATGAGAGCTTCTAAATGGCTTTCACAGTGAACCTTGAAACGAGGCTCTGGCTGAATGTAATTTCCCTTCTGTGCGCTCCTCCTCTCCGCTGGTCCCACCTCGGTTCTCCCTGTCATTACTAACTAGTGCCGGTTCAAACTGGCTGGCTCCAGTCTCTGCAGCATCCTTCCTCTGTTTCTCTGGGCTTTTGTTTGAGTTAGAATAGAGCATGGCTTTTTGCTTCCATGCAGCTTTGCAATTAACCCCTAAACTGAAAAAACATCACTGAATAACCTGTTAAGGTCTTAATTATCTGAACAGATAGCATTAATCTAAAGCAATTATAACTCCACATTTACTATTTATCATCATATATATTTATATTTCCTCTATTCTCCTGGTCTGGTAGTAAATAGCTTTCAACCTTTAGCTGAGCATAAGTCATTCTGTATAAGGGTTCTGTTTGTTTATGAAGGCCTACAGAAATGTGTATATAAAGAATTTGCAAAGAATCCAAGCAAAGTTCATTCAAATTTTGTAACTTTTCCTGTTTTTTCCACTAAACAGACAGGAAGCATAAATAGAACAGTCCTGAGTCATCCAACAAAGAGAAACCTGGAAAATGTCACTGATACAGTGGCATTATTTTAAGCAATGCACTGGTTTTAGAATCAATTATTTGAAGCACTGTCCCTTCAGTAGCAATACCTGCGGGAAGGAAACTCTTGCAAAGCCATTTTTATTTTTAGAATTAAGTACACGCCATTATCAAAATTCAAAGGAAATAAAAAAGCTATTTAAAGCATATAAATATTATGTTCTGATAAAATAAAACCTCGCATTATTTACCTACATCAAACAAACTGCCACCCTATGTTAACTGCAGTTTCCCTTCTAGTGTTATAGATGAATACTTTCTAAGCCTGCCGTGACTCTGTGTGTGTGTGTGTGTGTGTGTGGAGGAGGAAGAGGAGGAACAGAGCAAAGATGAAGGTCAGTGACTCTCTCAGTCAAGGCTTTGGAGCCCTGCAAAGGCTGACACACACTTGAGAAATCTAATGGGATCCACCAGATTAAGCTGGCTGAGAGAGCTGAACTTGGCCTGACAGCAGGTGGGACACGCTGGGAAGTGGACTTTCATGCAGCGTCTTTAATAACTGGAATGTAAACCCCCCTCAGCAGGGCCTGTACTCTTGGGGTCCCCACTGCCTTATATTTGTCTTCATTTGTGTGACCGGCCCCCGAAGGACTTAGAGTTTGGGACCCCACTTCAGAAACTGAGTCCAATGACCTAACATCTCCACTGACCACATCGTAAGGCCCGTCCCCAAGCTCCTGACACACATTTTCCTCTCTGCTTTGGGAACCTCATCTCAGAAGCAAATTCACTGTGACAGCAGTCCTGACAGTGTATACAGAATCCAGCCTGTCTGTCCCCAGTGTACATGTTTACAATTAAACAGAGCTTTATACTGAAACTCAGTCAGTTCTCCAGTGCGTCCTCCTTTGGCCAGCAATGGATCAAATTGGAATACGAAGTAACATCATCGAAATCATGGATGACTCACAAATTCAGAGTAAATGCCAACTAACTGTGGCCTTTTGACTTACTGTGAATTCTTACAGAAAAGTAGAAAATGATACAAATAATCTGTTTTCCCTTTTGTGAAATCATTTGAATGCTAACTGTGCTGTACATCACAAAATGAGAGTAGCTCATATTTTGGATAAGACAGGATCAGATTTATATCCCATCCCTTACAGGACAGTCAGTGGAAGGCAGTTGATTCTTAGTCTGTTTACATTCCTTTTCTGAAATAACTGCAGCTCTTTTGCTATTCTGCTGCTGCTGCTAAGTCACTTCAGTCGTGTCCAACTCTGTGCGACCCCATAGACGGCAGCCCACCAGGCTCCCCCATCCCTGGGATTCTCCAGGCAAGAACACAGGAGTGGGTTGCCATTTCCTTCTCCAATGTGTGAAAGTGAAAAGGGAAAGTGAAGTTGCTCAGTCGTGTCTGACTCTTCGCGACCCCATGGACTGCAGCCTACCAGGCTCCTCCATCCATGGGATTTTCCAGGCAAGAGTACTGGAGTGGGGTGCCATTGCCTTCTCCGTTGCTATTCTGCTAGCATGCAGTAAATGCTAAGAACTATTTACAAGAACAGTCCTTAAGGGAAAAAAGACAACAGTGAGGTTTGGAAGGTCTAAGGAAAATCAGAATATCAAGCTGTATGCTTGGAAAATATGTTACTTCTGACCTGCATGAAGAGGTGATGTGACAATGACAGGATCTCTGGCCTCTATGGGGAAATTCTAAATTGACATCAGTGTTAAAGGATAAGATAAACATGTCCAATTACTCTTAAGCCCCACAAGAAAAGAGTATTGTCTTTTTTCATGAGGCTATACATATATGGTCTATCTTACAGGGCTTTTTTAAGTGAGATATGAAGTTAGAATGAGAAAGTGCTTAAAAATCTAGAAATCACTATTCAAATGTTAAGTATTATGATTATTCTTTAAAAAATGGAGAAGAAAGCTATTCTTCTAACTAATAGAGCCCAGTATCTAAATTTCCACTGAAAAGTTGTTTATCAATTCTAAATATTATTCCAAGGTGAACAAGAAAGGTTTTTTTCTCTAAATTATGATAATTTTGTTCCACACATATTTTCATAGTACTTTATATCCTAGTCCTTTAAAGTATTTCATTCACCATAATGTTAATCCACAATATCTCTACAAGGCAGGAAGAAATTCAAATTGCATGGAAAGTAAGCAGTGAGCCTAGAGTGGAATTCACATTTCCTGACCTTCAGTTTAGTGTTCCATCTGTTAGGCCCTGGTTTTGAATAATGAACTCAAATTAACCTAATCGTCATTGCTCAAAAATTCATTAATCACAGCAGCAAATCTGAACAAAATGAGTAAGTCAATGAAAATCGATACCCCAGAATTGCTTTTAAGTGTCATTCCTCACACAGCTAACTAATTAATGAGAGAAACTCTAATCCACATCTTGTACCTCATTAAAAATGGGACCCTTCTTTGACTACTATGTTTTAAAACATAATATCATGGCTTAAACTGACAACAGGTTTCTTTTCATCACCTTAGTTTAACTTTGCTTCTCAAGCTGGAAGATTTCAATGTGGTTTTCCACAAGTGGCACATTTAACTTTAGACAAACTTTTAATATTTACACACAATATATTATCTATCTTTTCCTGGATTGCCTTTATTTAAGTCCATAACAAGAGCAACAGAATAACTGATAGTCTTCTGCCACCATAGATTTATAATAGAAAATATATAGAGAGAGACATAAACACATACAGATAGGGGTAGTATTTCTTGTGTCCCTGTTTCAGGCATGTGACAAGAATAATCAATTGAGTTCCTCTGGACATAACTCCTGGGTAGAAAGATAATAAAAGTGAACCTTGAAGCACCAACTGCTTTTCTCTAACCAATATTGTACATACTAACCAATTTCCTTAAGAGTTTACTGACTAATGAAAATGCTGCCTAATCAAAGCTATTATTAACAATAAGCTGAAATGTAAGCTTCAAGAAGATGGAGATTTTATATGATTTGTCTGCTGTCACATGCCTATATGTTATGCATAGAACAGTGGCTTGCATATAATAGGTACTCAATTAAGTATCTGTTGAGTGAAAAAGAGTGGAGAATTAAACAGAGGCTCTGCTTGAGGAAGCAGAGTAATATTATCCAGAGTAACTCACAAAAATCTTTATTAGAAGTGTTCAGTAGGGAAGCCTTTAATAAAATAATCTCTTTTGACACTGAAACACTGCCAGCCTTGCTCTTATACTTTTCATCCCAAAAGCATACTCTTCAATACTTATGGGTAGTGTATTAATTTTGGCAACAAATTATAAGTCAAAACGAAGCAGCACCAAAATTGAGGCAATCTAAGTAAGAAAAGCTTAAAGGCAATCAAAGTGAAGTTTTCAGAGCAATGAGTTCCACAACTAGAATAAAAGGCAGTTAATAAAAAAGCTACTTCTGCCTTAATGGACATTAAACATTACTTAATGATACAAAATAAAATAATTTATTTCTTCCTCTTGCTCAAACAGTTCAGAACTTCCAACTTAAGATTCACAATAGCTTCACAGAGGAAAAGTCCACTCTAAACACAGACCAATGATAAGAGTTTTTTCCTAAGGGTAGGAAGAGTAAAAATTATAGCCAGCATCAAATATAATCAAATAGTTTGGTGAACTGGAAAGGAATAAAAATCAAGAGACGGGGCAGGTGCTAAAGTAGTGATCTTGTTGGATTATGGGTCTGTAAGTATGCTGAGACATCAGAAGTTTCAGCTCCTGTGGGATAAAGAGAAACTAGAATGTTTCACAGGAGACAGAGCACTGCAGGTGGCATGCGCTGATGTCCCCCCACCTCAACTTCCCAATAAAAGACTGAAAGAGTTTCTGCCAACTGTCGCCTGGGTTAGTGTTTTATGAAGTTGTAAGACTTGCTAAGTGAAAACATCAATACAGCCACCCTACCAGACAATGAGCCAAGTCATTATTTACCTTCTAGACCAGACTGACTAGTATGTTGTTATTATCAGTCTGAGTCCCAGAATGGAGACTCTAAGTGTTGGGTGGAAGCCACTGCAATACTGTTAGACATGAAAAGATAATGAAGAACAGGAAAAAGAGGAGAAAAAAGAAAAAAGAATCTGCTACTCCAAATAAGCCTGCCAGCCAATACTTTAAAACACATGAATAAACCTAATGCAAGTAAAAGGCAATCAATAAAATCAACTATTTGAATATAAATGTGCTCCAGATGAAATTAATTTCATGAAACAATCTGACAAAGACCTTAAAAGAGCAGGTTAAGGATGACCAGAATTTAGTGCAGACAAAATTAGCAATAAAAGTAACAAGAGTCCACAAAATATACACAGAAGTGAAATAAGAATAGACAAACGAGAAACATACATATCTTGATATTTAAAAGCACAGTTATTGAAATTAAAGATACAATCAGTGGGATAACTTTAGGCTGGCATCAAAGAATGAATTAATGAAAGGGTAGTAAATACTGAAATACTCACCCAAAACACAGCACAGAAAGACAAGGTTAAAAATTATAAAAGAATATGTAAGATTTTGGAAAGTGTGTGTGTGTGTTAATAGCTCAGTTGTGCCCAACTCTTTGCAATCCCACTGACTGTAGCCTGCCAGGCTCCTTTGTCCATGGAACTCTCCAGGCTAGAATCCTGGAGTAGGAAGCCATTCCCTTCTCCAGGGGATTTTCCCGATCCAAAGATTAAACCTGGGGTCTCCTGCATTGCAGGCAGATTCTTTACCATCTGACCCACCAGAGAAGCCCATTGGAAAGTACCCTAATGTATCTTTCAGAAAAAGAGAATTGATAAAGAAATATGTGATAAGGCAATTGCTGAGAATTTTTAAGAATTAAGGTAAAACATGTCATTAGCTAACATGCAATGGACATGAGTTTGGGTAAACTCCGGGAGTTGGTGATGGACAGGGAGGCCTGGTGCGCTGCAGTCCCTGGGGTCGCAAAGAGTCGGACACGACTGAGCGACTGAACTGAACTGCAAGTATGTGTTATCTACATTAAAATGATGGACAACATTAGGTGGCAACAACAGATGGCAAGAAACAATGGAGAGATATTAGAAAGGTGCCAAGGAAATAAAACTCTTAATCTAAAATTTCATACCTACTCAAACTATTATTCAAGAACTGAGAGTAAATAAATATATTTCAGACATAAAATGACTGAAATACTTGGCACTAAAAGATCTTCAAGACCCAGATAATCACGATGGTGTGATCACTCACCTAGAGCCAGACAACCTGGAATGGGAAGTCAAGTGGGCCTTAGGAAGCATCACTACGAACAAAGCCAGTGGAGGTGATGGAATTCCAGCTGAGCTATTTCAAATCCTGAAAGACGATGCTGTGAAAAGTGCTGCACTCAATATGCCAGCAAATTTGGAAAACTCAGCAGTGGCCACAGGAGTGAAAAAGGTCAGTTTTCATTCCAATCCCAAAGAAAGGCAATGCCAAAGAATGCTCAAACTACTGCACAATTGCACTCATCTCCCACACTAGTAAAGTAATGCTTAAAATTCTCCAAGCCAGGCTTCAGCAATACGTGAACCGTGAACTTCTAGATGTTCAAACTAGTTTTAGAAAAGGCAGAGGAACCAGAGATCAAATTGCCGACATCTGCTGGATCATCGAAAAAGCAAGAATTCCAGAAAAACATCTATTTCTGCTTTATTGACTATGCCAAAGCCTTTGCCTGTGTGGATCACAATAAACTGTGGAAAATTCTGAAAGAGACGGGAATACCAGACCACCTGACCTGCCTCTTGAGAAACCTGTATGCAGGTCAGGAAGCAACTGTTAGAACTGGACATGGAACAACAGACTGGTTCCAAATAGGAAAAGGGGTAAGTCAAGGCTGTATATTGTCACCCTGCTTATTTAACTTCTATGCAGAGTACATCATGAGAAACACTGGGCTGGAGGAAGCTCCTGGAATCAAGATTGCCAGGAGAAATATCAATAACCTCAGATATGCAGGTGACACCACCCTTATGGCAGAAAGTGAAGAAGAACTAAACAGCGTCTTGATGAAAGTAAAAGCGGAGAGTGAAAAAGTTGGCTTAAAGCTCAACATTCAGAAAACTAAGATCATGGCATCCGGTCCCATCACTTCATGGCAAATAGATGGGGAAACAGCGGAAACAGTGGCTGACTTTATTTTTGGGGGCTCCAAAATCACTGCAGATGGTGACTGCAGCCATGAAACTAAAAGACGCTTACACCTTGGAAGGAAAGTTATGACCAACCTAGACAGCATATTAAAAAGCAGAAACATTACTTTGTCAACAAAGGTCCATCTAGTCAAGGCTATGGTTTTTCCAGTGGTCATGTATGGATGTGAGAGTTGGACTATAAAGAAAGCTGAGCACTGAAGAATTGATGCTTTTGAACTGTGGTGTTGGAGAAGAGTCTTGAAAGTCCCTTGGACTGCAAGGAGATCCTACCAGTCCATCCTAAAGGAGATCAGTCCTGGGTGTTCATTGGAAGGACTGATGTTGAAACTCCAGTACTTTGGCCACCTGATGCGAAGAGTTGACTCATTTGAAAAGACCCTGATGCTGGGAAAGATTGAGGGCAGGAGGAGAAGGGGATGACAGAGGATGAGATGGTTGAATGGCATCACCGACTCGATGGATATGAGTTTGAGTAAACTCCAGGAGTTGGTGATGGACAGGGAGGACTGGAGTGCTGTGATTCATGGGGTCGCAAAGAGTCGGACACGACTGAGTGACTGAACTGAACTGAACACACTTACTAAAAGACTCATTAAAATAAATTCTCCTGGAACAAGAAAAATTAAACTCAGCAGGAAGGTATAATATACAAGAAACAAAGATAAACATAGCAAGTTACTATGTGGGCCAAAATTTTTATCTGTTTGCTAAATGAATGATAATTCTTGTTGAAAAAATCTATAAATAAAAATTGATGACTCATTTTAATTACAAATAGTACAAAGAGAATAACTATAGATACTGCTAAACTTCTCACAAATAATACATGTTAAAAGTTGTGAATAAACATTAATACAATTCACAATTTCCAAATTATCAGAAAAAAATAAGAGGTTAAAGAAAACATTATCAATTCACCAGAACACAGGGAAGGAGAAAAAAATGAAGAAGAAAAGAAAAGATAATGAACAGAAAACATAAAGCCATAAGTTATCCAATATATCAGTAATCACAATAAACATACACAGACTAAACTCATTAGAAAAGAGAATACTTGAATTTATTAAGAAAAAATCAAGCTATTTACTGCCTAACAAGAATCCCATCCAAAACAAAAACATATAAAAGGCTGAAAATAAAGTATGAAAAAGATAATACAAATACGTTAAAACAGAAATAAAGGCCATCTTCGCAATAAGGAAATCAGACAAATATATAATTTAAAAGAAAAAGCATTAAAAGGATATTTATAATAGAAAAACTATCAAAATATATGAAAAATATCAAAGCAGTCTTAAAATATATTTGGTAAAGCCTGATGGGATTCAAAGGAGACAGTGAGAAATACCCAGTCAAAATAAAAGCTTTAAAACATTTTTGTCAGATACTGAGAGATCAAGCAGATAAAAAAATAACAAGGATAAAAAAAGTCTGAACAAACAAAAAGTTTGGCACGTTAACAGAAAATATTTATAAAAACTGACTATGTACAAGATTCCTGCTAAAATCTCAAATAATTTTTTTCAAAATGGTGTCATACACACTCCACTTTTGACCCAACACTGCAATACGAGGACTCAGTAGGAAAAGAAAACATTTAAAACTTTTTAAAAAAGTGCTCTCAAACTCAAGTTAAAATGAAAATCACAAAACATTTAGAACTAATTGAAGGTACCAAATTTTATTGTAAAGGTGCTATAGTGACATGAAAAGTAAATTTATAGACTTAATTGTACTTATTTACAAAACTAAAAAGATAATTTAATTCAAAACTAACTACAGATGAAAAAGTAAATATTAAGTAGAAAAATAAATAATAAAAAACATTTACTGGGAAAAAGCAGAGACAATAAGCAAAACCATAGCTTGGTTCTATGAAGATATAAATAAAATAGATGAACCTACAGAAAGGCTAATAAAGAAAAGAGGCACAAAGAAACAATACTGAGTATGAAAATGGAAAGGGATTTATAGATAAATTGACAGCACTTTAAAAATCATAAAAACATAAAAAATTCTTAAGTATAGATCTAAATCTAGATTTAGATACTGACAAAATGTCTGTACACACGTGAGAAAGAAAAGTACAATCTATGTTGGAAATAAACAGATAATAAACTAATTAATAATCCAGTACTAATTAGCTCTGTTTGATTCATAGTCCAAAATATTTTGGCCCAGAAGAAATAAAAAAGGTTATTTGGAAGAACAGTGTCTTATGGCCATTGTCTTTCTCCACAACTTACAACGATGGTTCAAAAAGTTTAGGGTACAAAAGAATCACCTTAGAAATTCATTACAAATGCAAACTATCAGTCTTCATCATGAAAGATTCCAAGTCAAAAATTCTGGAATAATCACATTTTGAATAAATAACCCTGATAGACTTGGCTCTCCACCCATCTTCTGAGAAACACTGCTTTAAGACACAGGACATCCGGACATCTGTCTATAAAATCTCAGTACAACTTCCTGTCGTGAGCACACATCACAGGTGTGTGTATAGGGGTAAAGGTGTAAATTCTGTGGTGCCCACAGAATTAATAACTAAAAACAATAACAACAGAACTATTAGCAAATCATATGCCCATGTTTTCCTGCTGAACATACAACACTATGAACTTCCAAAGGTCTCAAGAGCAAAATCAATCTCTCCTCTCTCTACTAGAGAGCAAAACTTGCCCGAATAAGTTACAGCTAAGCCCCCACAGTCCACTGCTAGCATTCAGGGCCCAGGGGACTGCAGGGAGATGCAAAGTCCCAGGACTACTCACCCCTGAGGCAAGAGAAGGGAGGGCCTTAGTCTCTGAACTGAGAGTCTCTTAGTCTCTCAGCAGCTGAGTGGCAGACATCTGAGATGTCAGGCAGCATGTTCTTGCCAATGGATCTCCACAGAGGACCAGACTGATGTCCCTGCCTTCCTACCCCCAGTGGCTTACAATTACAAGAGTCCCCAGGGACCTAAGTACAGCCAGAGGAAAAGGCCAAGGGAGCCCAGAATCGGCAGATTAAGTTTCTACACCCTAGCAGAATGGGGCTCGATTCGGCTATGATCAAATAAGAGTCGTATTCCTTCCATATCTGTGTGTGGGGGAAACTGAGATTCATACCCTGGACATTCTAGGTAAATCAAACACAAGAGGACTGAAGAACAGGGCATTTACAGGCACTAGCAAGCAGTCTGGCGTTGCTTCAACAGTGGGTGAAGGAAACTGAATATCGAAGACTTCAAACACCTGAATTCAAAAGTTCTGACCTTATGCTAAAGCCATTGTTGTTCAGTCGCTCAGTGGTGTCTGACTCTGCGACCCCGTGGACTGCAGCACGCCAGGCTGCCCTGTCCTTCACTGTCTCCTGGGGTTTGATCAGATTCATGTCCACTGAGTTGACGATGATAAAGCTACAGGGGATCATCACAGGAAGTGTGCTGGCAAAGAAACACATACTCAGAACTTTGTTGAGAAATACAGCTAATGTGGAAAAATGTATTTGATGAAGAAGAAAAGGGACTCAGAGAACAGTAAGTAGACTGACTCCTGCAATAATCGAAGACATGATTCTGACTGGGTGAAATATACATACAGGGTATTACACACGCATATGTACACACATGTCCATGCCTGTAAAACTCAAAAGAGATGTCCTTCTGAATGAATCAGTTCTACACGCCCTTGGCCAAATGAAGCCAGCCTGTTCTGTCATTTAATCCTCAAAACAAGTTGATACATCGGTCTCATGATCTCCTGTTAACAGAAGGGAACAGCCTCAACAAAGTTAAAGAACTTCCTCAGGTTCACCAAGAACCCATCATCTCTTGCCTAACAATTGCAAAACGACTTAAGCGAATTTTCTCTCTTTCATTCTAGCCCCATGTGGCTTCACCTCGGAAGTTAGAGTGACCCTGTGAAAAGTTAGGTCAGATGAGCCCATTCTTCTGCACAAATCCCACCCATGATGTCCCCATCTCACTGGCAGGAAAATTCTACTAGGCCCTCTCCCATCTCTCTGTCTTCTTCTGCCAACACCCTCCTCCACATTTCAGGCCCAGGCTCTCTGACTGTTCCTAGAATAAACCACAGAACTGTGCCTGCTTTTCCTTTTGTCTGAAGCTTTCTCCCTTAGTCCTGTGTGTGACCTTCTTTCTCACTTCTTTCAGACCTCTGCTCAAATGATACCTTTTCAAAGAGACCTCTCTTGCCTGTCTGTATAAAATAGCTCAGCTTCTGCTACTTTCAATCCTCTTCTAAGAGCTTTACCCTTTTTTCTTGCAACCTGGTATGTACCCTTGTCCTCTGCCACCACCACTACCAAATATAAACACAAGCAAAGGGATTTTTGTCCTTATGTTGACTGCTCTTAACAAAGTCAGGGAAAGGACAGTCTGCACTCAATGAATGAATGAATACATGGAGCCAGGTCTCTAACTCTGATACAACAAATCTGAAAAATCCATGCTTTTTAAGGTAAACCAGTCAATTTCGATTTGAAATGCATTTTAAATGTCCAGTTATTCTCTTCGATAACAGAAGTTTGAAATTGTCTGAAAATTAAATAGCTGTATTAATTACTATCTCTAAGATGCAGAGTGTGATTTTTTTTCTGACACCACTAATGACTTTAGTTTAATTTTATGTGCATCTTTATCACAAGATGCCTGCTTGTAGCAATATGTGACCAGCAACAATGAGACTGACTTTCACACGCCACTAAGAAAATGTTCTCTATGGTCTGGTAATTCTCAACTGTATTTATGTTTACGTATATATGCTACACACCATCCTTACAGCCTCTGATGATTTTATGAAACTGAAAACTCTTCTTTACATAAATCACTGATTACTTTTTGTAACACTGCATTCTATTATGGCTTAATATCCTCAACTTTTCACAACTGAGATAAAATTAGGGATCTATATGATTTTACTTAAGAGAAAAAAAATTGGGGGAAAGAATTACTGTTTTAAAGGCATTATAAGAACTTTTAATGAACATGTTAAACCAAACAGACTGCGTTTTTCTAACAAATTAAACACCTCTGGCCACAAAATAATACCTAGAAAAACAGGTACCAACCAAAACGTTTGGAAGTTTTTGTTATTGTTGTTTTAGCAATAAAAAAGGCCTGCTTTCACTAGCAAAAAAGGATTGTGTGTTAGCATCTTTAGCTTAGAAACAGAAAAAGTGAATACCCCAACAAGGTTTATTGGGAAACAAGTCTTCTGGGTGCTTTGATAAATGAGCTTGGAAAGTTCGCCTCCTAGTGGGTGGACTTGCTCAATGTAGAAGGGACAATGTGGAAAAGTACCTTTCACGTGAAAATGAAATGGGAAATCATACTCCTAACGAAAAAAAAAATTCACAGCCTTGCAAACTCATTTCCGAGAAAATGACCACTTCCTTGAATTCTCTCACCTGTTAAAATGATTACATACAGATTTGTCCACGAGGAAAATAAGCTAAAATAAAGGACTAACTTTTCAGTAATTGTCTAACAGTGCTTGAGAAATCCTTTCTAGCAAGTGGAAATTTTCTTAACAATTAATGTGGTGAGGGGAAATAAAACCAAGTGAGGAAAGTAAAAACATAAAGTGAGAGTTCTTTATCGCCCTTGCTATTCTAACTTTGTACCTCAGCTCCTTTGAACCACTTATTTTATGACCAATTTCAACAAAGGTGTTAAGATTTCAAGTGCTCAAATTCAGATTAGCAGTAAATTGTCAGTGATTTTTCTCTCAGTCGGTATATAGCAAAGGTTTTCAAGTATGTGCTTATTCAGAGATAGTGATTTCATATCTGTCCACCATCAAGGAAACACACCTAATTATGAATTAATCAAAGAAGAAGAAATGGCAAGTTACTGAAATACTTCTCTTCAGAAATTGTGTTGTCAATTGCATCTTGCTGAATCTTCGCTACTTTCCATACTTGAATTTAATCATTTTATAAAATTTAGCACTAAAGTACTGATGACAGCAAGAAGTTATTTATTCTTACAATCTGTGATTTTAAAAGATTTACCAATTTCTAAGTAATATTATATCACTTTTAAGAAATTAAACATTTTGCCCAGTGATATTTACCAATCTGGGTAGCAATATAAAAACTGAACTAAAAAAAAAAAAGACATTAATTTTACAGAAGCTCCATGAAGTGAGTTAGCAATATTCTTGGATAAATGACTAAGTTTTTCAATAACTGATTCCTTTCCTATCACCTCTCTACTCTTAAATCGTCACTGTTTCCCCATCAATGGTAAAATTACAAGCTTCTTTGACCCCTGGATCTTGATGACAAGCTCTTGCTTACCACTCCAGTTTCATCTTCTCTTTGGCCTGGTTTTACTTTATACTCACTCCAGTCATCTTAAACTGAACTTGGATCTCTTTCTCCATCAACACATGAAAAATTCTATCAGAACTGCCTGTGTTTCCCAAGGCTACTTGCTCTACTTGGACACACTGCAGCCAGTATCTCCTCTTCCCTTCCTCTTTCAATTGACCTATCAAAAGTCTACTGAGCTAATCTTTCCATGATCAGTTGGGATATCATCTATTCGAAGTCACCTTGGGAATGAAAAGTGGTGGCTTCTCTGAGTTCTCATGGCACCTGTTCAGAAGTCATATTTTAGCACCGACACTCTGCTGTAAATCAATCTGTTTTGCTTTCCCTTTTCCAAGTTAGGTACTGTTTATCCCTAGCCCTGTGCACCACACACTGCCCATAGTGGATGCTATGCAAGTGTTTATTGATTTGGATAGTCTATATTACATAGGGTCTCACATCATGAGAAATGTTTCTTTCAAATCTAGGTAAAATTATTATAATTAAACTTGAAACCACAGTGTTTCCTCTTTTCCGTTAAATGGAAGCATTCATAAAAGTGCAAGACCAAGCTGATTAGAATAATAAACTTATCACATGAGCAAAGGATAATTATATTGCCCACTCAGAAATTTGGAGTCATGGAAATCTAAAAAAAAAAAACTTAAATACACATGCAAAAAACAATATTGTATTTACATAAATTCACACATTAAATACCAAGCTATAAAAATCTATGTACAAAACTACCAGACAATGAAAGGGCTTCACCATTTGGTCATTATGAACTGCGTAGAAGACTGTGTAGGAATGTTCTTGGACAAAGAAGCCCATAATGCAAACAATTATTTTATGTTGACATTCTTATTCACTATATTTGTTTTTTATTCACAGTTTGCCAAAAAGTGAAGTCGCTCAGTCGTGTCCAACTCTTTGCGACCCCTTGGACTGTAACCTACCAGGCTTCTCCATCCATGGGATTTTCCAGGCAAGAATACTGGAGTGGGTTGCCATTTCCTTCTCCAGGGGATCTTCCCCACCCACGGATTGAACCCGGGTCTCCTACATTGCAGGCAGATGCTTTACCCTCTGAGCCACCAGGGAAGCTCACAGTTTGCCAAAGGGACCTATCAAACTGTGTTAGACCAACACTGGAAGTAAGTATTGGCATCCTTGTTTCTCACTTTCTGTGAGAAAGCTGCACATCAGATCCTACAGTTCAGGAAGCTCTTGCATCAAGAATCACACCAGGACCTGTCCTTATATGAGTACGAAACATATTTGTTTTCCAAACAGTTTGGGGTATGTCATATTAAAGAAACCAGAAACAAAAACCAAAAGAAATATTACCAGGTCAGTCCATTCAATGGAAATCCGAAACCCATGGCTGAATTTAATGAATACTTAAACACAGATTGGCCACCTTAAATTCATCTCTTTTTTAAGGCACAATCAGTTCGGTTCAGTCACTCAGTCGTGTCCGACTCTGTGACCCCATGGACTGCAGCACGCCAGGCCTCCCTGTCCGTCACCAACTCCCAGAGTTTACTCAAACTCATGTCCATTGAGTCGGTGATGCCATCCAACCATCTCATCCTCTGTTGTCCCCTTCTCCTCCCGCCTTCAATCTTTCCCAGGATCAGGGTTCTTTCTAATGAGTCTGCTCTTTGCATCAGGTGGCCAAAGTATCGGAGTTTCAATTTCAGCATCAGTCCTTCCAATGAACATTCAGGACTGATTTCCTTCAGGATTGACCGGCTGGATCTCCTTGCAGTCCAAGGGACTCTCAAGAGTCTTTTCCAACACCACAGTTCAAAAGCATCAATTCTTCGGCACTCAGCTTTCTTTATAGTCCAACTCTCACATCCATACATGACCACTGGAAAAAGCATAGCCTTGACCAGACGGACCTTTGTTGGCAAAGTAATGTCTCTGCTTTTTAATATGCTGTCTAGGTTGTCTTAGCTTTTCTTCCAAGGGGCAAGTGTCTTTTAATTTCATGGCTGCAGTCACCATCTGCAGTGATTTTGGAGCCCCCCAAAATAAAGCATCTCACTGTTTCCATTGTTTCCCCATCTATTTGCCATGAAGTGAAGGAACTGGATGCTATTATTTTCATTTTTTGAATGTTGAGTTTTAAACCAGTTTATTGATATTTAAGCCAGGTTACTGATATTTCTCCCAGCAATCTTGATTCCATCTTGTGTTTCATCCAGCCTGGCATTTTGCATGATGTGGAGAAGGGCATGGCAACCCACTCCCATATTCTTGCCTGGAGAATTCCATGGACAGAGGAACCTGGCAGGCTATGGTCCATGGAGTCGCAAAAAGTTGGACATGAGTGAGCGACTTAGCATGCACGCAAGCACGCACTCTGCATAGAAGTTGAATAAGCAGGGTGACAATATACAGCCTTGACATACTCCTTTCCCACTTTGGAACCAGTCCGTTGTTCCATGTCTGGTTCTAACTGCTGCTTCTTGTCCTGCATACAGATTTCTCAGGAGGCAGGTCAGGTGGTCTGGTATTCATATCTCTCAAAGAATTTTTCACAGTTTGTTTGTGATCTACATAGTCAAAGGCTTTGATGTAATCAATAAAGCAGAAGTAGATGTTTTTCTCGAATTCTCGTGCTTTTTCTATGATACAGTGGATGTTCACAATTTGATCTCTGGTTCCTCTGCCTCTGCTAAATCCAGCTTGAACATCTAGAAGTTAACAGTTCACGTACTGTTGAAGCCTGGCTTGGAGAATTTTGAGCATTACTTTGCTAGCGTGTGAGATGAGTGCAATTGTGCAGTAGTTTGAACATTCTTTGGCATAGACTTTCTTTGGGATTGGAATGAAAACTGACCTTTTCCGGTCCTGTGGCCACTGCTGAGTTTTCCAAATTTGCTGGCATATTGAATGCATCACTTTCACAGCATCATCTTTTAGAATTTGAAATAGCTCAACTGAAATTCTATCACCTCCACTAGCTTTGTTCGTAGTGATGCTTCCTAAGGTCACCGTAACTTTGCATTCCAGGATGTCTGGCTCTAGGTGAGTGATCACACCAGCATGATTATCTGGGTCATGAAGATCTTTTATGTATAGTTCTTCTGTGTATTCTTGCCACTTCTTCTTAGTATCTTCTGCCTCTGTTAGGTCCATACCATTTCTGCCCTTTTTTGTGTCCATCTTTGCTTGAAATGTTCCCTTGGTATCTCTAATTTTCTTGAAGAGATTTCTAAGTCTTTCCCCATTCTGTTCTCCTCTTATTTCTTTGCACTGATCACTGAGGAAGGCTTTCTTATCTCTCCTTGCTGTTCTTTGGAACTCTGCATTTAAACAGGAATATCTTTCCCCTTCTCCTTTGCCTTTCACTTCCCTTCTTTCCTCAGGTATTTGTAAGGCCTCCTCAGTAAGGCCTATTTGCATTTCTTTTTCTTGGGGATGGTCTTGATCACTGCCTCCTGTACAATGCATGAACTTCCACCCATAGTTCTTCAGGTACTCTCAGATCTTATCCCTAGAATCTATTTATCACTTCCACTGTATAATCGTAAGGGATTTGATCTAGGTCATACCTGAATGATCTAGTGGTTTTCCCTACTTTCTTCAATTAAAATCTGAATTTGGCAATAAGGAGAATATGGATAAACAAATCAGCTAAAATACAAACCTTCTGTAAAAATGATTTTTAATGTTTTTGTAGCCCATAACCATCACTCTACTTTCCTTAACAATGTACAGAAAAAAAATACTCATTTCTATATATTAGTCAACAACTTAAATATACTCAGCACAGTATAATCTATACTGGACCAACTCATGACCAAAAGCTATTTAGAGATGTGCCTGGTCATAAATAGCAAAATAAAAAGACAAATACCAGCAGTACCTTTCAGCGTCCAGGTTGTGTGTGCACATATGCAATGTGTGTGTGTGTGTGTGTGTGTGTGTGTGTGTGTATTCCAGAATATATTTAAATTTTAGATAATGCTTCCCTTACTCTTTAATTTTAGATAATAATTTCTTACGACAGTGTATCTCCAGAGAAGACAAGATGAAATGTAAACCTGGTCATTCGGTATAAATGTACTGAGAGCCACTATGTAACAGATGCTCTGTAGAAGTTTTTGAGGACTCCAGATTGAACAAGATACTGTTCCTGTCAATGCATCAAGAGCCAGATACACACACATACACACACACAACCACACATACACACACATACATCACTGTTTAGGAGCTTTCCTGGTGACTTGGTGGTAAACAATCCTCCAGCAAATTAGGAGATGCAAGTTCAATCCCTGAAAGAGGAAATGGCAACCCAGTCCAGTATTCTTGCCTGGGAAATCCCATGGATAGAGGAACCTGATAGGCTATAGTCCATGGAGTCGCAAAAGAGTTGGACACAACTTAGCGACTAAACAACAACAATAAATATATTTCTAAAGCCTGAGCACCAGCAGATGACAAGGTTGCGAGTTACAAATGCAGATGCTGCTTCAGTAGGTCTGGCTGGGCCCAGCATTCCACATTTCTCCAAAGTCTCCAGCTGATGCCAGGGCCATTGGTCTGCAGACCACATTCTGAGCAGAGAAGGTTTAAATTCTTGGCAACACAGGTAAAGCAATAATGAACTGTGTACTTCAAAGGAAGGTTATCTAGGAAAGCCACTGATAGGAAGTGACAACTGTATAGGATAAAGGGAGGAAGAGCTCTAGTTGCACGAAACTTCAAAATCAAAAACATACAGTGATGAAAATACACAATATAGTTAAATGATAATGAGCTAGCAAAAGTGTTCCAAGTATAGAATATGTGAAAAGGTTGCCAGGAGACAAGGTTACAGAAGTAACCTGAGGCTGGGATGGGCCTGTTCTATGCATCTATCATGCATCATGGAATTTATTCACTAAGCAGTATAGAGATTCCAGGGGGATATGGGACTTTTTGTTGTTAATTTTTTTACTGACAATATCTGACATATAACATTATATAAATTTAAGGTGCTACTTTGGTACACTTATATATTGTAATACTATTGCTGTTGTAGCAGTAATTAGCACCTATATTACATAATTTCTTTTCAGTGGCTGGGATAATTAAAGTTTAGTCTCTTAGCAAGTTTGACAATTATAGCACATTATCGTTGTCTATATTCATTATACTATGCATTACACACCAATACTTTAGAAAGTTAATTTTGACATTAGTATGGGGAATGGACTGGAAGAGATAAACATAACCAGGGAAACAGTTATCTCAAATAGTTTAAGCTAGAGATACTGAAACTATTGGGGCTTCCCTGATAGCTCAGTTGGTAAAGAATCTGCCTGCAATGCAGGAGACCATAGTTCAATTCCTAGGTCAGGAAGATCCGCCAGAGAAGGGATAGGCTACCCACTCCAGTATTCTTGGGCTTCCCTTGTGGTTCAGCTGGTAAAGAATCCGTCTGCAATGTGGGAGACCTGGGTTCAATCCCTGGGTTGGGAAGATCCCTTGGAGAAGGGAAAGGCTGCCCACTCCAGTATTCTGGCCTGGGGAATTCCATGGACTGTATAGTCCACGGGGTCGCAAAGAGCCGGACACGACTGAGCGACTTTCACTTTCACTTCATTTTCAGAGATAGTGAAGCCTTGGACTGCTGCTGCTGCTAAGTCACATCAGTCGTGTCCGACTCTGTGCGACCACCAGGTCGCACATAGACAGCAGCCCACCAGGCTCCCATCCCTGGGATTCTCCAGGCAAGAACACTGGAGTGGGTTGCCATTTCCTTCTCCAATGCATGAAAGTGAAAGGGGAAAGTGAAGTCGCTCAGTCATGTCGGACTCTTAGCGACCCCATGGACTGTAGCCTACCAGGCTCCTCCATCCATGGGATTTTCCAGACAAGAGTACTGGAGTGGGCTGTCACTGCCTTCTCCTTTGGAGTACAGCAGTGGCATTTAAATAAGGTGGGAAAAAGGATCCCCCCAAAACATTCATGAGCTATATGTGGCCAGACATGGAACCATCCACCAAAGTCCATTCTCCCAGGCTTTCACGGTACAGAGTTAAGCCTACTTAAGACATTGTGTTTCATGGACCTCCTGCAGTCACCAGCATATGAGTGGAAGCAAGTTGAACAACTTATGCTTTCCTTAAGAATCCATCTTTGACCCTGGGCTTCCACCAGCCCCTCTCACACTGACTGGAACGGTGACACTGGAAGTCCCATGTTGAAGATGGGAGAGCTGTTATAGACTCAGTCTCTAATGAACTGCGCAGATCAGAGCTGTCCACTGACCCGAGCACTCACCTCAAACTGGGTGCATGAGAAAAATACAAAATTAGACAGAACTCTACTGGCTTAATCGTGCTTATTAGGTACTTGAATTAATCTGTGTCTTCTTCAAGTACCTCAGTTTTTATTTTCAGCCCCTAGAGGATTTGGTGATTTAAGTATCTGTGAAGAGTAAGGAACACTAGGGATTACAGAAGGATCCAATTAAACAGTATGAACCACAGGGCTGATTGATGGTGCACCCTTATTCAAATAGAGATATTAGAGGGAATTTCAGGGCTAGGGAGAATAGAGTAAACTCACTTTTTGAGGGATGAAGTTGATGGTTACTTGTAGGACATCCTGTTGCAGATATCCAGTAAGTTTTTAGACAAACAAGGCCTGGATCTCTAGAGAATACAAGAGCTGTGGAGAAGTCACTGGAGGTACGGGGTGCACAGAGACAGGCTTTGCAGTAAAAAAGAGAAGGCTGACAGTTACAGGACCCTGAGAACAAAACCAATGAGGAGGACAGTCCAACCAAGGAAGATGAGTAGGGGGAGTCATGGGGAAAACCAAAAACAGCGTCACAGAAGTTTAAGTAAATAAAAGAGAGGACAAATCTCATAAAACATCGCCAAGTGAAAAATACAAAAACAGATGCTAAATAACACACACACACACACACGCACACGCACACACACACACACTTTGATCTCATTTACATAAAGGTTAAAACACAAAAATGTGACATGTGACATCCTGAGGAGGAGTACACATATTCAATAAAAGTATAAAAAAGTGCATAAGAATGATAAATACCAAATCTCTGATAACTTCCGTCTGGGCAGGGAGGAAATTACCATCAAGGAGGAATACACAGGAACCCTGAACTCTGTTGATATTATTTCATTTATCAAACTGGAAGGCAGCACAAAAGTGCTCACATTTTTAATAGTTTACATGTTTCACAACAAAATTTTGAAAGTAATTAAAATGCTAGAAAAAGTTTCACAGAGTAGGGTGCTGTTAACAGTATCAAAGATGAAAAATGGAAAAAAAATTGAATTTGGCAGATAGCAGTTTGTTAATGACATTTATAAGAGGAATTTTAATAAGTACAGAAGAGCTGAGTTACAATTTTTTAAATTAACAGACAAGAATTTCATGTTTACATTTTAAACACCAGCTACACTATTTCTGTTGAATTTTTCAGTTTATAGGAAACATTTTATGAGAAAAATAAATTTTGCTTCTTCAATAGAGGAAAAAATACTAATGAGATCATAACTTCAGTTCACCTAACAAAACAGAGATTTCTTGATTAGCTTAGCTTATAGGGATAAACTATAAAGTGTTAATCATTCTCTATTAGCATATTAAAAGTTAGTCCCATTTCTGATAAAATTACATAAATTCCAGGGAACAGCAGAATCTAGAATAATGAAAAGTAAGAACTGACTCTGAAGGGAAGAAATACCATTTTTGTTCAAGAAGTGAACAAACAATTTTCAAGAGTATTGCAAAATAAGCCTCTTTCAAAATATTTTTCCTGTTTATTCTAGTAGCGATGTGATCTCAAGCTATTGTATGTGTCTCCTCTAATGGAGCTAAACTCAAAACTTAAACTAAACCTCACCTAAATCACAGATAAGTACATTAAATAACTGTAGTATATTTTAGCAAAATAAGAGATGACTTTCAAGGAAGAACTTCAATTTTCAAACTCCAGCTGTTTTTTTTATCCTTACTGAAAATTATAATCTCCATAAGATTCTGATAAAAAATTAATTTTGAATTTGAATTTGTAGTAACAGAATATATGTATATATAGAGAGAAATTATGTTTCCCAACATAATTTTCCCTTATAATTCTTTTTGAAATTTCTAATTCTATTTAATCCCTGGTGGCTCAGTGGTGTGGGTTCAACCCCTGGGTCAGGAAGATACCCTGGAAAGTGAAGTGGCGACCCACTTCAGTATTCTTGCCTGGGAAATCCCATGGACAAAGGAGCCTGGTTGGCTACAATTCACAGGGTCTCAAAGAGTTGGACACATTTTAGAGACTAAACAACAACGAACAACACCCATCTCTATAATCATCAAAATAAATTGCTATTGTGATTGGGTAAGATTTTCTATTTCACTATTGTTTGGGAATAGAGAGATATTGTCAAGAAGTATATAAGAGATGATATAGGAAGAAGCATGCGAGCTTGGATAAAAAGGAAATGATTGGACCAGATGAGTTTCATGGTCGTTTCTGATTCTGTCATTCTAAATATAGGTGGCAGGAAGAATGCTATTAGTTGCTGAAAAATAAAAGTAGAAAAAGCAGTTCTGATCTGATATTTGTGATAGTGGGTAGTTCACAATGCTTTATGTGTAGCCAAAAAACCGAGCAATGATCTTTAGAAGGCAAATTAAAACAAACCAAAAAAAAAAAAAAAAAGCTTTCAGAGAAACTAGCCCAAACTCTGTGTATGAACAATGAACTTTCTGCCAGCTTTAAAAGATGAATACGAAATTGCATGGTCCTTGAAGGCTGTTTCCTCAAAGACCTATGCTGCTATAGACAAAGCGCTCAAGCAAAAGTTTATGAATCACAATCCACCCAGAAAGAAAAAGTTCTCATGCATGTAAAAGTTGATGTGTAATAATGTCTGGAATCAATAAAATGCTGAAGGGGATGGAAGAGGTGCTGCAGTGACTATCTGACAAATTCAGTCTTTAGGACTCAAGACGAGAAAGCTGAGGGAGACAGAATGAAAGTTTGTACAATGAAAAATATGGAAAGAATAAGCACAAATAGAAACTGGGATGTAGAAGGCATCAGTAAAGTCTAAAAGAGTCACATTAAAATCAGTATTTTTTTTAAAAGCTCAAAGACAGCAAACTTTTAGAAAAGCTTATATTATGGCATAAAAGAAGTGCTGTAGAAAAAAACAGATGTATAGAAATTAATGGAAAAATGCAAAAATAAGGAGCAGTAACTATATTAGGAAATGTGCCTTTCTTTTCTAAGGCTGAAAAAATGGGTTGCAATTAGTACTTTTAGATAATATACATCCTGAAATCCCTACTAGAGAAAGACATACTAGATAGGATGGTCTGACCTGGGGACAAACTGATCAGGTCCCTAAACTGAGGAAAGTGAAAGTCGCTCAGTAGTATCTGACTCTTTGCGACCCCATGGACTATAGTCCATGGACTTCTCAGGCCAGAATACTGGAGTGTGTAGCCTTTCCTTTCTCCAGGGAATCTTCCCAACCCAGGGATTGAACCCAGGTCTCCCGCATTGGAGGCGGATTCTTTACCGGCCGAGACACAAGGGAAGCCCAGGAATACTGGAGTAGGTAGCCTATCCCTTCTGCAGCGGATCTTTCCAACCCAGGAATCAAACTGGGGGTCTCCTGCATTGCAGGCAAATTCTTTACCAGCTGAGCTATTAGGGAAACACACGGTTAAAAGATTATGTGAAACGATCTTGGTAGCTGGTATAGGTATATGTTCCACTAACTAAAAAATGAAGAGAGGGAAGCCTAGGCTGTAGTAATATTAGAAGTGGAAATGTAAAATAATATTTTAAGTAATCACAGTGGAGTGAAAAGCACCAGGGATAAGAGCTTACATGTATCAGAAACTATATCAAAATTTATATACAGATATGTCAGTCTCCATAAAACCCTGCCAACCTGTTACCATTATACACATTTTAAAGAACCAAAAACCAAGGCACAGAGACATTAAATGGCTTAGTTGTCCAAAGCTACAAAAATAGTCAATAGTGGAGCTGGATTTCAAAATTGGAAATAGCTACACTGAAAATCTGCAGTCTTTCCACACTAATCTTTGTACCTACATCTCCTACTAAACTTGGTGACTCATAGACATAGAAGATGCATGAGAACAAAATCATAGAAAATAGCCTCAAGATTCAAACCTACTGATGTGAATGTTAATAAAAGAGAACTAGCCTCTGATAAGCAGAATTTTAGATAATTTCTCTCTGAACCTGAACCTTTGTTTAGTCTAGTAAACATGGCTCATCATAAACCCACTGCAGGCTTCCTGAAAATCAAGGAGTCAGAGGTGGGTCAAACTCTGGGAAAATTTCCTACAGGAATTAGCACCTTCTATTGGGCTTCCCTGATAGTTCTGTTGGTAAAGAATCCGCCTGCAATGCAGGAGACTCTGGTTCGATTCCTGGGTCAGGAAGATCTGTTAGAGAAGGGATAGGCTACCCACTCCAGTATTCTTGGATTTCCCTTGTGGCTCATCTGGTTAAGAATCCACCTGCAATGCGGGAGACCTGGCTTCAATCCCTGGGTTGAGAAGATCTGCTGGAGAAGGGAAAGGCTACCCACTCCAGTATCCTGGCCTGGAGAAGCACATGGACTATACAGTCCATGGGGTTGCAAAGAGTCGGACACGACTGAGTGACTTTCACTTTCACAGTCACTAGACTGGAATGGTTTCGCACCCAAATCACAGCATCTGTGTGAGTCAGTCTCAGAAAGTCTACTTAGACATCTGATTACAGGGATCAGAAGGATAGATTCTGGGATGGCAAGGTCTCAGTCAAATTGCAGCTTCTGTTCTTACTGGTTCTATAACCTGGAATTGGGTGTTTATTCTCTCCATGCTCAATTTCTTCATCTGAAAAATGAAACAGTGAAATACATCTCCCTAAGAGCTATGATAAAAATGAAACAAAACAAGGCAGAGAAAATACTCAGTACAGTCCTTTACAAATGCTCCTTTATTAGGCTTTCTGATGGTGATGATGATGATAAAAATGCTAGAGGATGAGGAAGGGGAAGAAGAGAAGGAGTCTAATTCAAAAGTTCAGACATATTCCCTGAACATCTGCACCTCTATGTATTTGTTAGCCAATAATCTTCAAACAGGAAAAGGAGTACGTCAAGGCTGTATATTGTCACCCTGCTTATTTAACTTATATGCAGAGTACATCATGAGAAACGCTGGGCTGGAAGAAGCACAAGCTGGAATCAAGATTGCTGGGAGAAATATCAATAACCTCAGATATGCAGATGACACCACCCTTATGGCAGAGAATGAAGAGGAACTAAAAACCCTCTTGATGAAAGTGAAAGAGGAGAGTGAAAAAGTTGGCTTAAAGCTCAACATTCAGAAAACCAAGATCATGGCATCTGGTCCCATCACCTCATGGGAAGTAGACGGGGAGACAGTAGAAACAGTGTCAGACTTTATTTTTTTTGGGCTCCAAAATCACTGCAGATGGTGACTGCAGCCATGAAATTAAAAGACACTCCTTGGAAGGAAAGTTATGACCAACCTAGATAGCATATTAAAAAGCAGAGACATTACTTTGCCAACAAAGGTCCGTCTGGTCAAGGCTATGGTTTTTCCAGTGGTCATGTATGGATGTGAGAGTTGGACTGTGAAGAACGCGGAGCGCCGAAAAATTGATGCTTTTGAACTGTGGTGTTAGAGAAGACTCTTGAGAGTCCCTTGGACTACAAGGAGATCCAAGCAGTCCATCCTAGGGGAGATCAGTCCTGGGTGTTCACTGGAAAGACTGATGCTGAAGCTGAAACTCCAATACTCTGGCCACCTGATGTGAAGAGCTGACTCATTGGAAAAGATCCTAATGCTGGGAGGGATTGGGGGCAGGAGGAGAAGGGGACAACAGAGGATGAGATGGTTGGACAGCATCACTGACTCGATGGGCATGAGTTTGAGTAAACTCTGGGAGTTGGTGATGGACAGGGAGGCCTGGCGTGCTGTGATTCATGGGGTCGCAAAGAGTCGGACACGACTGAGCGACTGAACTGAACTGAACTGAACCTTCTTTCTGCTTGGAAGTATGCTTTCCATAGTTAAGGGGTAATAAGATGAGACTCTAGGTGGTTTTTCTTGTAAGGAAAGAAATTTGTTCTCTCCAAGAGATTATCAGGTTTGAAACCAATTTTTTTAGCAGTGTGTCAGATTCAGAGCCTGAGGAAAACCTTAAGAATGTACAGCTGATTTCACTTGTTCATTTTGTTTTGATTTACTATGATCTTGTTTGATTATTTTGAGTAGCCCAACTGCTAACGCATGACTGTAGTTGGCATTTGCCATGGTAGCTAATTTTCATCTATTCTTGGCTGCTATAGGTAATTTTCATTAAAATTTTTTTTTTATTGGTAATGATTTAGAAAGTCATTTTCAAATTAGAATAATGTACCTCAATCTATCTGATTACAGACAGCACGATGTACATTCCCTTACTGCCAGGGAATTGCCCATGGTTCTATTTGTAAATGTAGCTATTTACAGCACTTTTCCTCATCTTCTGATTTTTGGAGTCCCCAAAATAATGAAGATTTAACATGTGCTTAGTAGATGATAATTCCCAATTCCAGGAAATCCATGGTGAAAGCACTCACTGCTGATAGTAGTGAGATTGCTACATTCCTTAAGAAAGCGATGTGGCAATGATGAACAGCAAGTTTTATTACTCATTCTCTCCAATTTGGCCTGGAAATGATCCAACAGAAATCAAACAATACTGCACCACTGTTTTCTACTGACTTACACACGAAACACTGAACATCATAAGAATGATTTCCAGAAATTATGATACACAGATATACGGACATTTTAATGAAAAATTTGAAGACTATGAACAAGCATTGAAAATATTTGCTATAGCATTAAGTAAAATGGTATAGACAAAATGTAAAATAACATGTACACTGTAGTTCAAACTACATAAAACATCAGTTCTTTACCCCAGGGTGCACGTACCATTTGCAGAGCTTCTTAAATATTTAAATGCCAAGGATTCACCACAAAAGGATTCTAATCAATCGATCAATTGGTGATAAAATTGTTGAGAATTTACATTTTCTCTATATTCTGTATAATGATGTTATCAATTTCAAAATACTTTCATATTTTCAAATGTTTTAAAATCACATAGATGATTTAAATGTTCTTAAATCACCTTAATCAGTACTACTTCAAATTTAATAAAAAATTGTTTTATCAAGTCTATATTGTTGTTTTTCTTAATTGCCATTGCCTTATTAAATTATAATCCTGACTTTCGACTAACTCACTGGAATGGGATTCTAGAAGAAATCCCATAAAAATGTAACAAAGTGGCTAAACTGAAGACTCCATGTGGAGGCCAAAAGCATCCCACATCCAAATACCAGCTCCAAGTCTCTCCAGCTCTCCAAGCTCTGCTGTTAGTCCAAACCCAGAGAAAACCTCCTGGCAATGCAAGGAGATTAATATTCCTGGCCCATGCCCATCTAAACTATGACTTGTCCACCCTAAATATAGGCACATCAGAAACATTCGAGAGCAGGAAAATATGGACAAATGATGCTGCTAAGTCTGGCCATACTTACAAAAGCCTAATCAGGAGAGTCTGAATGTATTATAAAATGCTCAACTGTTAGTAACGTGTGCATTTATGACTGAAATCAACCAATCTTCTCTTTGGAAGTGATCTTGGGAGTTTTTCTGCCTAAGGATGAAGCACGCCCACAGAGTATACTTATAAGGGCAAAGCCTGTGATCAGGAGGCTGGGCTCCTCCTCCCCAGGCACCCCAGTGGGAGGGGGAGGGTCCTCCCAAAAGTGGGCCAGCCAACAGCCCCTGGTGGGCAGACAGTGATAACAGTGGCTAATTGTAGAATTCAAAGTGTATTTTTTTTTTACTTTGTTCCCACCCCCTTTTCTATCAATCTCAGTCAGCATTCATTTTTTGCAGAATGCTTTTGCCCTCCTAAGAGAGTTTAGCCTTCAGACACAATGAAAAAACAAGCAAACAAGGTCATGGACTGTATCACGCTCAGTTCATGTGGCTCTTCCCCAGATATCTGACCAAAGGTAACAGAGATTAATAAGTAATATTGAGTTAGAGAATTAAAAAGAACGCTTAATCCTCAAGCCAAACTCCACACTCACTCAAGTTTCAAAATAATATTTTAACATCAATAGCTGTTTAAACCAGAATATTGATTATTTAAAAATTGTATTTGCAGTTTAAAAATAATACCCTATAACCAATAATTTTTAAAAGTTATGCTAAGCTACAGTTGACTACATTATATTTTCTAATATTACTGTACTGTCCTCATAATTAGTCTTTTCTAGGGAATAATTCCCACTAATTAATTACAGTGAATATTAAAAAGAGTTTAACTATACTTAAATTTCTCAAAGTTAAAAGAAAAACAAAGAAAGCAAAAAAAAAAGAAATTACAAACATTTCAATTTATCTGGAAGCAACCTAAGTGTCCATCAATAGATGAATGAATATGTATGTGGTACACACACACACACACACACGGGAATATTACTCAGCCATAAAAGAGAATAAAGCATCACCATTTTTAACAACATGAAAGTGTTAGTCACTCAGCTGTGTGTGACTCTATGACCCCATGCCAGGCTCCTCTGTCCACGGGATTCTTCAGGCAAGAATACTGGAGTGGGTAGCCGTTCCCTTCTCTAGGGGATCTTCCTGACCCAGGGGACAAACCCAAATCTCCTGCATTGTAGACAGATTTTTTACTGTGTGTGTCACCAGGCAAGCCCATGTAGCAAGATGGACAGATCTAAAGATTACCATACTAAGTGAAGTAACTAAGACAAAGAAAGACAAACATATGGCATCGTTTACATGTGGAATCTAAAAAAGAATACAAACTTATTTACAAAATGAAATAGTCCTAGAAAACAAACTTATCACTTACCAAAGGGGGGATAACAAATACACATCACTATATATACAAGAGATAAACAAAAATGATTTATTGTATAGCACAGGGAACTGTATTCAATATCCTGTGATAATTTATACTGGAAAAGAATCCAAAAAAAATATGTCTTTTAAAAAAATTCCCAAGGTATTATTTAGTTGTTATTTTGCATTGCCACTGCCAAATGACCATCTTTGGAGAAACTTTAAGCACAATATACACTGAATATTTTTACAGGAAAAACCGACTCGACAGTAGTGGCCTATGGAGTTCAATTCATCATTGTATAGTTCAGAGAAATATCAGATCATTTTGCATTCTTCAAGATATCAACACGAGACATTGTCTCTACTTAATAATTATGGCTGGTGTCAGTTTTGTTAAGTGGGGCAGAAAAGTGAGGAGACAGACAAGGACTCCAGGAGTCAGCACTGGATGGTGAGTTAGGCACACAGTAATATATGCATATATTTATAAATGCATACATATACGTGTATATATATATATATAACTGAAAAATGTGTATATATGCTTATATATACATAACTGAAAAAAACCCCACAACTTACCCAGTTTTGAGGAGAGCACACAGGCAAACACTAAATTATTTTTGTTTATAAGTATTTTAACAGTTAGTTGGAGAATTTGTCTCTTAGGAGACCTTGGAGGGTAATTAAAATATCATGATCATATGACTACTATTAATTAGAAAAGGTTTCTTGGAAAACAGGCTGTTTTGTTTTTATTGTTGTTAATAAATAAACTTATCTGGTAGATTTAAAGGTCTGTTTAAAGATTGTTAACCACTTGACCGAAAAACTTAATGAAAAGAATCTAGCAGCTGCTGGTAAATGAAAACCAATGAGAAACGGAGGGAAAATCTCTTTTACTAATTACTAGATAAAATAGTCATGTTTATAAATTTTTCTCCTATATAATATTTAGTCAAACAGTACAGTTATGCTTCACTATGTGTAATATACAAATTCCTTGGTCTGGAATTAAGGACCAATTACTGTATCACCAATTAGCAGCTGTGTGACCGTAGACAAGCTGAATAAACTCTCTAAGCCTCAGATTTATCTTCAAATAGGGCTGATAAGAGGAGCTCACTCAAAGATTTGTTGTGATTGAATGAGATGACCTCCAGGAAAGCTTTAGCATAGTAGCTGGCACAGAGTAAAACCTCAATAAGCTTATTATTCAGCTAAGCCTGGATCCATTATCATAGTTCCAGACACTACATTGCATACCTAACAAAGAATTAGATTTTCACTGTCAGTGTAACTGCTAAGAGGGTCTCATGAAAACTTTAAGATGCATGTCATGTGACAAAGCATTATAGCATGACATTCACCTGCATAGATTTATCATGCCGAGGCAGGACAAAAGTATCACAAATCTATGAACAACTAATTCTAAAGATTTTCACATAAAATGAACAGATGAATAAAAATCACTTGAAAGTGACTCTGGGTTGCCTCGGTTTTCCCTGTGGACACTCACATGGAACTCAGCTTAGAATGAGGTTTTACAGAAAGGAAGCTTACCCTTTGTGATATATTTAGAAAACTACTCAGCAAAGGAAAGAGATGCATGAATTGTGATATATAGGGCTTATGAGGCACACAGTTGAAAAACTCTGAATGAAGGATATCTACATTTCCCATATCAAGTTTATATTCCTTGCAATTGAGAAAAAAATCTGAAGACACTTTTTAAAAATTTACTATAATGGACACTATTATAAAGTTATTTTACAATTCTATATCAGTCATTAAATCCAAAGCTAATTTTTAAATGCTACTGCTTTCAGAAGTAAAACCTCTATTAGACCTAATCAGATGCTGCTGTTTAGTCACTAAGTAGTGTCTGACTCTTTTGTGACCCCAGGGACTGTAGCCCACCAGGCTCCTCTGTCCATGGGATTTCCCAGGCAAGAGTACTGGTGTGGGTTGCCATTTCCTTCTCCAGGGTATCTTCCTGACCCAAGGATTGAACCCATATCTCCTGCATTGACAGGTGGATTCTTTAACACTGAGGCATCAGGGAAGCCCAATTAGTTAGATAACTTTTACCAAATCATAAAAGTAAACATCCTCATTAAGAAAACGGCACGTATTGATATACCAGGATAATTGCAGTGAAAAGTCTACAAATTTAGGCTTATGTTAAGAGTGAAATCCATGAAAGTGCTAATTCTCTGATGGCGAGTGTAAACGCTGCTACCACGGGAGATGACACTTCATTCTAAAGGTGGACCTACGTCAACGCAGAGCACTGCCTCTACCCTGCCCTCAGTATTAATTCACTGAGGAGGCACATTTCTGCAGTCTATAATGCACACGATTTGCCTGGAGCACAAATTAACCAGCAAAAGCACCAACTCCTGGTTAAATGTGGTCTGTTATTTTTATGTGAGGCTTTTAATGATCAGAAATCTATGTATATTTTATTAATACAGAATAAGGTTAAGAGAGGTGATGGGACACAGAGGTCTGGACATGAGCTCTGGAGCAGAAACTTATACTAAGCTGGTTAATGGATATTGGACCTCAGCAAAGTTACATTTCTTGTGCCTCAATATCTTCAACTGTATAATGACAATAAGTACCTAGGATAATTGTGAGGATATCTCTGTGTGTGTGTGTGTGTGTGTGTGTGTGTGTGTGTGTGTGTGTATGCACGTGTGTGTGTATTTGTTGTTTAGTCGCTAAACTTTTGTAATCCCATGGACTGTAGCTTGCCAGGCTCCTCTGTCCATGGGATTTCCCAGGCAAGATTACTGGGGTGAGTGAGTTGCCACTTCCTTCTCCATGGAATCTTCCTGACCCAGTAATCAAACCTGTCCGGAATTACAGGCAGATTCTTTACTAGTGAGCCACCTGGGAAGACATATCACTGGTCTTTTTGGGAAATAATAGTATATAGCTCCTTAAACACCCCTTTGTGGAGAGATTGTCCTCTCCACAATCATGATGACAATAACAACAGCTTTTACTTAAGAAGTACTTACCATGTGTTAGGCATCTTGTGAGGGCATTTATGTACCTTTTTTTTTTTTTTTTTGCATTTTGTGCTTCTACCAACTTCCTGAGATTGGCTCCTTAAGTCAGCTGCCCACAGCAAAAAGCTCAGAACTGGCCGAGCCACGATGTAAACCCAGGGAGCTACACTGCGGGCTCAGAGCCCTGATCACTATGGGGCTGCTTCCACAGGAGACTCTGCAATCATTCTCTCATGCATACTGTGCCCTCAACCTGAGCGATGGGAAGATGCTTTTTTGTGGGACCTGAGACAGTTCCCATTTTAACTAACTTCCTAAGAAGATAAGCAGAAAAAAGTCCATAATACTGTTTCAGATTCAAAAACTGTATATTCTTTTGGAGATTCAGAAAGCTAAGCAGGCAGAAGCCCCTGCCTCAAAAAAAAAACCCATGAATAAGTGGAGGAAATATTATGTATTTAATATTTAACATTTATTGAAATTCAGCTGCAATAATATTAAAACCACTAATATAACAAATGAGAAGTTTCAAGGTCAACTTTTGTGTGATTTATATGTTTTATATTAATAAAAATTCTCACAAGGTAAAATAAACTGTATTCTCCTTCTAGGGAAGCCAGTATGTAAAACAATATTATAGACCAATTTTTTAGTTTCTATGGAAATATTACAAGTACAGAGCCAAATCATCCCTTTTAAGAGATTTTGAATAAACAAAGGCAACTGATCAGAGATTCAGTACATAAAGCCTGGATGAAAGTTGCTGGATCAAGAGGCAAACTGATCCTTCCTAATGTTTACAGAATACGAAAGAGTTCAAAAAGTAAATGCCGAGTTGTCTGTCTGAAAGAGTCACGTTGTCAATACATGAAAGAACTGACCTAAGTTAAAAATAGAATTCTCATCATGGTACTTAACCCCTTTCCTGAAGAACCTCACTTAAAAATAGAGCCGCACGGATTTTATAGCTATAATTACTTTCCTTGGTAAAACCATTATCAAATTTGTTTAAGATGCTATAGTTCTCTATTAACAATCCTTCCTTAGGAACCCTACTCAATGCTCTATGGTGACCTAAATTGGAAGGAAATCCAAAAAAGAAGAGAATCCTATGGACAGAGGAGCCTGACGGACTACAGTCCACAGGGTCACAAAGACTGTAGCACACATCACACTCACAATGCTTACTTTCTCAAAGTAGAATATACACTTAGGATGAAGTTTTTCTTCCAGGATATTGGTGTATATGTACTTTTCTAATAGTCCACTTAGAAATTATCTATTTTCATTGATGGGGTTTCTGTGATACCTGACTAAAATACCACTGACTTTTGCTCTAAATACAGTTAAGGAAGCGTCGGTATTAGAAGTATCAGCTTCAACATATCATTGCATCATGAGTGGTAGCTTCAGTCTGCAGGTTCTTGGCAAGAATCTTTTTAAGGCTCTTGATCCTTTTGTGAGTGCTATTTTAGTTAAAGCTAGAAACACAATCTGTAAATCTATGCACACATAAACTGCAATATCTCCCAAAAAGCTGAAAGTGAATAAACACATAAGGTCCATACTGTCAACCCTTCTGGGTTGTTGAGTTTAGATTCCTCCCTCCAGAAACCTGTTTTCACATGTGATGCCTGATTATCTAGCATACAGAGAATCTTGGACTACTCTATAATTGAAATGTTTGTATTTTTGATTTGTTGTTGTTGTTTAGTTGCTAAGTCATGTCTGACTCTTTTGCAGCCCCATGGATAGTAGCTTGCCAAGCTTCTTTGTCCATGGGATTTTCTCAGCAGGAACACTGGATCGGGTTGCCATTTCCTTCCCAGGGGATCTTCCTGACCCAGGGATCAAACTTGTCTTCTGCACTGGCAAGTGGATTCTTTACTGCTGGGCTACCAGGGAAGCCTCTCCTCACTTTTTAATTTATTTATTTTAAATATTTTCATTTTATACTTATTTTGTATTTTAAGTAATTATAGTCATTAAAAAATTTTAAAGATAAACATGCACTGAACTAAATACGATAATAATATCTTTCCACACCCCAATGGATCATCCTGTATATTTCTGAGGTAAAAACACTCCACTTTGAAGACCACTGATACAGAAGTATACAATTCAACCTGTCTTGAAAATTCCTTCGCAGCGCAACTTGAACATTTTTCTTTTAGAATTTCCACAAATACTTTTTCAGTATTCCCACAAATGAACCTTTCATGGCAAGCAAGCTGGTTGTTACGATAGAAAAAGCAACTGGGCAGAAAACTGAGACTACAACAGTCTCTGGTTGGAAACGTAGCCTATGCATTAGGCCAGCGACTATCAACAGATAGTAAGCGAGCGATTAGATAGAGGGTAAGCTAACGATATTAACAAGACCAGGGTCCGAAGGAGAAGAGCAACTTGGAAAGCTCAGCCAGGCAGAAATGAGAACACAAGGGTCACAGGAGCTCAGAGTCTAAAGGTAGAAAAGTAATCAAGCAGACAGAGAGAACCCCAAGGCACAATGGCAACGCTTCAAGAACGGTCAAAAGGTCGCGGAGTCAGGAATCAGGAGACCCACTTTAACTAGCACAGGGGTTGGTGAAAGGACAAGGAAACAGATGCGAGAGGCAAGCAACAAAGCAATTTGATACTGAAGCAATTTTGGAATGGCCAGGAAGTTTCTTACACTGTTTCCTACTGGATCCTTTCCCAGAACTTGGCGAGTGTGACCCTGTGCAAATCTCAGTATCTGGAGGAAATGGTGGAATAACGAGGATGGATCAAGGGAATATTCTTCAGCCTGCACCTCTCCTATGACGCTCTCATCCAATGCATCCTTAAAATCACACACAAAAATTACTGCTCCCTCAGTCCTTCCTTAACTATCCCAACACCACTCTATGAATTCCTATAGCAATTATTTCATCCTCTGAGCATTCTGAAACAACTATGTAAAGCCTTGCATTTTTTAAAATTTCATGTGTAAATGTGCCCAATAAGATTCTAAAGACCGGGTGAGCTATGAGTTCAAGGTACAGTTTAACTTTTCGTAGTTCATGCTTCTTAAATGTTTCTGAGAGTTCTTATAATATTGTGATGTCATTCTTTACCCAGACAAATGCAGAGACAAATGTATGTACACATTGTTTAGTATATATGAGATTGGGGAATTCACCTAAGGTACTGGAGATAATTATGACAAAATTCTACCAGTAAATTCAAAGTAAAGGTTAGCAAATAAAAGACGTTTCTTCACCAAAATATAATAGATTTCTTCACTTATGTGAAATATGAAAACTTAGAATAGTAAATATTGGACACCAGTCACTAAAGCACTGATTATTATCCATGCAGGAAGAGAACACCATAACATTCACTTATTAATTTATTGACAAATTCCACAAACACAATACCTTTGCTGTTGAATAGCATAAAGATACTAGGATATATGCTAGGTGAAAAGAGGACTATCGAAATGAATGAAGCATCATCTCAGCCTTAGAAAAAACTCGAGAATGCAAAGTAAGCCCACCTAATCAAACCCAGGAAGGCTGTCCAGCCATTTGACATTGGGGATGAAAAATGAGTAGGAGTTCATGCGGCAAAGAAAGGGGAGAAGCTGCAGGTGGTAGCATGGTCTACAGGAGCAAAGCTATGAGACCACCAGAGTGTGGGTGTGGGGCAGGAGGGGTACGTTAGGAAGAGAAGGGATGGAAGGGGAGACTGAAGCTCACATGATGGTAAGGAGTTTAGGCTTCATCTTGGAAGCACTGATGGAGGAGCCGTGGCCAAGTTTAAAGTAGTAAATAAGTAGATTTCATCTGGGTGGGTGAAAAAAATTAACTACTTATTGAATTAAGTGGTTATTTAATTACTAAGATAGTATGAGAATCGAAAGTGATCCATAACATTCAGACTAACTCTTTTGTTTCTGAGTTAGCTAATTTTTTTTTAAAGCCAGATGACTTCCAAACTATCTTTGAGAATAATTCAAAACACACACACCATTAGACTGAAAGAGAAGTGTCCACAGTGACACGGCTTTGTGTATGAATAATGACATGCCTAATAATGTGCTAATTAACAATTAACTTAGACTATTCCCTAGCCACATTTTCTAGATGCATCTTAACTTCAACAAAATTAAGTCCTACCTGGACTATCATCTGGGAATCATGAATGACAGCACAAGTCACCTGCTGACAGGTCTGGCAGGTCTGCAAGAACATCTCTACACATGGAGATATATGGAGAGTAATTTACATACATATAAAAACATATACAATTTATTTACACATTCATATATATGGAGTAATACAAATTACTATATGAGTTATTCATGTCCCAATGGAACATTAGTCTACCATTCTGTCCGTTTTATATTAAAAAATAGAAACCAAAAAGACAAAAAAAATCCTGACCTGTTTGCCTCTCAGTTTAGGGTACATTCTAATTTCTTTATAAAGCATATATGATGAATGATCCAGTCCATAGCATGTTCCAAACAAAATATCACTCTTCCAAAATGATAGTGAAAGCTACTCAAATTAAAGAAAATACTGCTATTATTTAACTTGTAGAAAGCTAATACAATTGTCCTATTTGAAAGAGGTAAACATTACTCAGTATTTTTTTAAAAAACTTTGCAGTACATTATAAAACAAACATAAGGAGTTTATCTCCACCTGAAATCGTGCACAATATTATAATTTCGTGGAAATATTTGGGGGTAATGACTTTCAAATGGATACAGGAAGAATGTTATTAAAAAGAACAAAGATTAGGAAATATACTGGTGAGCATCACGCTGCAGTGGGGAAGGGAACAGCCTTTCATGACCTAATAGGATTTTTCCATTCTTAACTTGGTTAATCTTAGACAAAAGCAAATAAATCAATCTTGGTTTTTGAAAGTTCATGATGATTTGCAAAGGAAATGAATTCCCTCTGCTAAACATTGTTCATAAAAACATATTATTAAAGTCAACTCAATGAAAAAAAAATCTAGATTTATGACTAAAACGAGGTGTCATTTTTTTTTTCTTAATAAAACAAGATATTTTTCCATCCCTTTTCAAACAGTTTCTAACACAAAAGTAGCTTTCCAGGATTGGGAAATAGGTGGTGAACTTGTAGATTGGCAAAGGTAAGATACTGGCATCATGGAGAGCATGGTAAACTCAGTGTGGTGAAGAGATGAGTCCTTCAGACCTGAAAGCACAGTGCCGCCTTCTGAAAAACCCAGGTGTATCACCAGTTTACTATGGTTGGGGGAAAAGAGCCTGACTCCTGGAAAAGTGTGATTAAAATTCTTAATGAAACACTGCCACTACGACGGAGTCAAATAGTACATTTTTCAAACATTTATTTAAAACAGAATTGTGCAAGTATAAGGTAGGAAGTGCCATCTAGGTATTAAAAACCAAGGATAGGCACTTCAGACAAATGTACATATACTGAGACATGGAATTAAACTTGTAGAGCAAGTATCTGAACAGCAAACAAGTATTTCTCAGTTACAGGCAGTACGCACTGCAGCAAGGAGGCAACATACATAACTAGGTTGAGGACAGGAAATTAACTTAGACTATTCTAAGTTAATGGAAATTCTTCCTCCCAACTGAATAAACTATGTGGAAACAGTCTGGTCTTTGGTCAATCAGAAGAGTTTGATGAAAGAGAAAGGATTTCAAAATCTGTTACAAAGTTCACAGAATTGGTACAATTGGTAAGCTTCCAGGGGAGGGTGGTGGCAGAAGTGATGGGAAGCAGCTGAGTAATGGAGTAGAGCTCAAAGTTGATCTCTCCTAGGAAGAAGTAGCTTGGATAACTGATGTGCCGAAGACAAGTAATCATGACGATTAGATGACTCAAACCAGGGCTTTCCCTGGACTCTCTGTTTCCTCTTACCCACAACATCTCATCCAGTAGGAAATTCTATTGGTTTCACCTTCAAAGTATAGTGTAAATCTGAAACCTCTTCTCCCTGCCATGGATCCCTTAGTTCAAGCTATCACTTTCTCCTGGACATCTGAAAAGGCTTAACTCTTCTCTTTGTCTTCACTGTTTCCCACCAGCAACTGTTCACCACAGTCTATCCTTCATGAAAAATTAAGATCATGGCATCCGGTCCCATCACTTCATGGCAAATAGATGGAGAAACAATGGAAACAGTGACAGACTTTATTTTTGGGGGCTCCAAAATCACTGTAGATAGTGACTGCAGCCATGATGTTAAAAGGCGTTTGCTCCTTGGAAGAAAATCTATGACAAGCCTAGATAGCAAATTAAAAAGTAGAGACATTGCTTTGCCAACAAAGGTCTGTACAGTCAAAGCTATTGTTTTTCCAGTAGTCATGTATGGATGTGAGAGCTGGACAATAAATAAGACTGAGCACCAAATAACTGATGCTTTTGAACTGGGGTGTTGGAGAAGACTCTTGAGAGTCCCTTGGACGGCAAGATCAAATCAGTCCATTTAAAGGAAATCAGTCCTGAATATTCATAGCAAGGGCTGATGCTGAAGCTGAAGCTCCAATACTTTGGCCACCTGATGCGAAGAGCCAACTCATTGGAAAAGATCCTGATGCTGGGAACGATTGAAAGCAGGAGGAGAAGGGGACTATAGTGGACGAGATGGTTGGATGGCATCACCGGCTCAATGGAAATGAGTTTGAACAAGCTCTGGGAGATTGTGAAGGAAGGATATGGGAGCCTCGCGTGCTGCAGTCCATGGAGTTGCAAAGAGTTGGACATGACTGAGCGACTGAACGACTGAACGACAACAATCCTCCACTCGGCAGTCAAAACTTTATAATGACCTGGCATCACACATAAGCAACTGGACCTTACACTATCTGGACCCTACCTCTCCCTTAAAATTCATCCTCTTCCATTCTCTGCCCTGATTTCTACAGCCAAACCATCCTAGACTTCCTGCTGGTATTCAGTTCAAAATCTCAGTTAACTGCTCTTTCATGAACAATAAACCCTGACCATGCACAGACAGTATTTAATCATGTGTCCTGTCTTAGCTAGAAGAATTTGCTGTTGAACTCAATTGCAGAAATTTACATTTGGAAATAACAATAGTGGTGATTTACCTGATTCCCGAATAAACGAAGCAGTACAATAAGACATTTTTGAATTTGTCTTTAAGATAAGAACAGTATGTAGAAAGACACACAGAAATAACCTATGGTTATGGGTGAATACGTTCCTTTGAAGCATGAGAGATGTTCACCAACATTGCATGTGTGGGAGCAAACAGGAGAGAAATGGCAAGAAAAGAGAGACAGGAAGAGAGGGGTAATACAGGCACCAAAATGTGCCACACATACCATGTGGAGCTGGGATAAGTGGAGGCCATACAGTTCTAGTCTTAATCCCAAAGACCCCCAAACACCTTAATCCTTAATCCCAAAGACCCAAAATCACATACACTTTATCACCTTGCCCAGGGGTTGTGGCTGAGTGTATGGAATCTAGAAAGATGGTGCTGATGAATTTATTTGCAGGGCAGCAATGGAAAAACAGACATAGAGAATAGACTTACGGACATGGGGAGAGGGGAGGAGAGGGTGAGATGTATGGAGAGAGTAACATGGAAACTTACATTAGCATATGTAAAATAGATCGCCAATGGGAATTTGCTGTATGGCTCGGGGAACTCAAACAGGGGTTCAGTATGAACCTAGAGGGTGGGACGGGCAGGCAGATGGGAGGGAGGATCAAGAGGGAGGGAACATAAGTAGACCAATGGCTGATTCATGTTGATGTTTGGCAGAAAGCAACATAATTCTGTAAAGCAATTATCCTTCAATTAAAAAACTTTCCCAGGATCTTTGTAGCTTTTCAAACATGCTTATTACAGAATGCGCTTCTCCACAGAAACCATGATAGAGATGGTGAAGCTTCCCCAACAGACCACAGAATCCCATTGAACCCATTATATTGCTGGAAGAGTACATATTTCTAATAAGGATGACACTGACCTCAACTCAACACCAATTAAATACTTAAGTGTTCAGCTCTATACTTTGTCATTGAAAAATTGATATATATGTATATATAATATATATGTATTTATATATCACAGCCATATGACAGATTAAATTATCTTTGGGAGTAAGCAAATGAGTCTAAACAATAACTTTTTAAAAATTATTTGCATCCTAAACATCTACATATAAATAAGGTGAGCTGCTAACATGCACAGCAACCATAATTAGATTGGTAAGGGTATAAGTAGTCTGAACAAAAATCAAATAGGTTCACATTAATCCCCACGAGGAGGACTCTAGGACTGCAAAGGTTTGAAGGCAATGATGTGGGGCTGGGCATGTCATATCACATGAAGGGCAGCTGACTTTCTCAGTTTTGGTCCAGATGAATACTGGATTGTATTCACTTCTTCCATTGGCCTGAAGCTGGTCAGAATCTGAAAAATCCACCTTCCTAAACAGGTGAGGTCAGGACTAAGATGAACCCAACTGCCTTGAAATATCCCACATTTATGAATACTCACCAAATAACCTGTTAAAAGGACTCAGGACTGTGCTGTTGTCCTATTTAAACCACTCTGGAACCAACTGTGTGCTCAGTTGCCAAGTCATGTGGGACTCTTTTGCGACCGACATGAACTGCAGCCCACCAGGCTCCTCTGTCCATGGGGTTTTCCAAGCAAGAATACTGAAATGGGTTGCCATTTCCTCCACCAGGGGATCTTCCTGACTCCGGGTTCAAATCCACGAATCCCGTGTCTCTTGCATTGGCAGGCAGATCCTTTACCACTGAGCCACCTGGGAAGCCCTCATGAAACCAACTGACAGACACCTTTTCTACCTGCACCTACTGGCCAGAGAGAGCCCTGAATGGGAACTATTGGAGTTCCTGACTGGCAGAACGTCTAATGCCCTAATGACAAAATGAATGGATTCTGAAAACTTGATATTATTGCATCTCTTGAGGAAAAAGGTAGTTTATGGTGGGGAAACTTGTTGAAGGAGAAATTAACCCCTCTATACTATAAGGCCCAGCAGCTAATATGAGTGAGTGAAACCTGCAGGATGGGAATCATGTCACACCGGTGAGTACATCCCCATGTCAAGGGGCAGGTCTTCCTTGGTGCCAAAAAACAGCTGCCACAGAGAAATACAAAGTAGTGGTGTTGCCAGATTAAAAAAATTTTTGACACTGAAAATCTGGATTTTTAAAAAATGACCTGCTCTTTAAATGTTGGCAAATGATTTAAGTTAAAAAACAAAAATACATAACTCTCTAAGGGGCCAAAGCTTAAGGGATTTTTTGAGGGTGATTTTGCCATTAAATACAAGATACATATTTGTTTACTTGTTCTGTATACAAACCCATATTCACTCTAAAGTCTGAGAAGCACAATTCCAGATCAAAGAAAAGAATAACAGCAGTCTGAATGTAGACTAAGAGAACTACAAAATCCCTCTGTAAATGGAAAGAACCCTATCTAATAGGAGACATTTCTAAGCATGACTTTCTGCTAGTAAAATTTATTCCATTCTGTTTATCATTATGTTAACAAGATCAAACAAAATTAGTAGACTGATCTAAAATGAGCGCTAGGTGGTAAAACTTACTGAAATAGTATATGAAAGAAGTACGTGTTTGTGTTTATTGTGCATCAGCCGTGAAAGTTATGGTGAGAAATAGTGTAAGGACCAGGTGAGTCAAAGAAAGGAAACCAGGGGGATCCATTAGGACAAATCCATAGTAAGAACGCCTTCTCCTAGAGAACCAGTGGCAAAGGGCGTCACCCCTGGTGGACAGAAGACAGATGGGTGAGGTGCCCTAGATGGTGGGGGAAGGTTAGCTGGCCGAAATTCTATCAGATTGAGGTGGAAGAAGCTCGTGCTTGATTCCAGACTGTTCAGAGGTGGAAAAGATGGGGCAATGGTGGGGGAGAAGTTGGAAGAATGAAGAGTGACAAACCAGCAGATGGAGTGGATAGGCACATCAGGCCGGGGGAAACCTGAAAGTTCGTTCAAAGAAAAAATCCAAGTAATCTGGAGTATAAAGATTAGTGGCAGGGTACAAAAGGAAGAGAGTGAAATGAGGCAGAGAGTGTGTTAGTCACTCAGTCGTGTCCCACTCTTTGTGACCCCATGAACTGTAGTCCACCAGGCTCCTCTGTCCATGGGATTCTCCAGGCAAGAATACTGGAGTGGGCTGCCCTTTCCTCCTCCAAGGCAGAGAGAGCAAAGTCCAAATTCATATGCTAGATGGGAGCTGAGGTCAAGGCCAGAGAGGAAGCACTGTGGCCTGAAGTCAGACCCCGGGAAACAGGAAGAGGCAGATTAATAACCAGTTTCCGATTCAGCCAAGTTTTCTCCAACTTTGTTGTTTTTGGCCAGGTAAGGGATGTTTTACCTATCAAGGGTCAGATAGCATACAGAACATAAACACAGAGAGGTATGTGGGGTGATCTGTCCCCCAAGTAGACTGGAGGTGAGATACACTGTTCTGCAGGTCTGGGCAGAGTGATGACCTAACAGAGCCGTGCGTATTCCTTCACCGCAGGTGAGTGAGGCCGGTGAGTGCGCCATCTGAGGTATTTTGGTTAAAACCCAGCAGCCAGGAAATCCGACTGTTTCATTGACTTTGCAAACAGGGTATGATCATGAAACTATTTAAAGAAAGAGTTAAAAAAAAATTTTGCAAAAGCTCAGTAATTTTTTTCGATATCATGTGACCCTTGGACTTGATGTTTGCATAACAGAGACAGGCAGCGGCAGAGTCCATTCTAATCTGTAACCATAAATGATTTCCAAGAATCTGTGACACCATCCCCAGTTGCTCTGATTCAGTTACTTTCTACCAGTTACCAGCATTTAAATTTATTCAAGCATGCCTGAATATCAGGCATGTTGAAAACGCTAACCTACATTTTATTGAGGAGGAAAGTACTTCAGTATAATAAATCTCATTGATGGCATTTGCTATGAAAGTGAGAATACACTAATGACTCAAGACTGACTAAGCCAACTAAGCCTTGGAACTTGTCTGTTTATCAAGCTTTAAAAATGAATTTCTATGACCGATCTGAAATGCAGAAGCTAATAAAATATATCAACCACGTAAGGCAATGAAATGACCACAGTTCATTTCAGTTCAATTCAGTCACTCAGTCATGTCTGACTCTTTGTGATCTCATGAATCGCAGCACGCCAGGCATCCCTGTCCATCACAGACTCCCGGAGTTTACCCAAACTCATGTCCATCGAGTCGGTGATGCCATCCAGCCATCTCATTCTCTGTCGGCCCTTCTCCTCCTGCCCCCAATCCCTCCCAGCATCAGGGTCTTTTCCAATGAGTCAGCTCTTCGCATAACGTGGCCAAAGTACTGGAGTTTCAGCTCCAGCATCAGTCCTTCCAATGAACACCCAGGATTGATCTCCTTTAGGATGGACTTGTTGGATCTCCTTGCAGTCCAAGGGACTCTCAAGAGTCTTCTCCAACACCACTCTTCAAAAGCATCAATTTTTCGGCGCTCCGCTTTCTTCACAGTCCAACTCTCACATCCATACATGACCACTGGGAACCATAGCCTTGACTAGACGGACCTTTGTTGGCAAAGTAATGTCTCTGCTTTCTAATATGCTATCTAGGTTGGTCATAACTTTCCTTCCAAGGAGTAAGCGTCTTTTAATTTCATGGCTGCAATCACCATCTACAGTGATTTTGGAGCCCCAAAAAATAAAGTCTGACACTGTTTCCACTGTTTCCCCATCTATTTGCCATGAAGTGATGGGACCAGATGCCATGATATTAGTTTTCTGAATGTTGAGCTTTAAGACAACTTTTTCATGACCACGGAGGACCCCAAAAAGGTGACTGTTGCTGGATCCCTACTTCTTGGCCCAAGAATACTGATTAAAGTCATCAGAGACCCTTGTGTTCTGCTGTGAACAGAAAGTGTTACTCATTATTTTGTCTCTGTCTGCAAAGAAGCTTCAGCACCTAGGTACTTCACCATCTATACCCTTTGCTGGTGTCCTCACCAACAAGAGGGCATCATGATGAGCTGCATGTAGACCAAAGTGATCCCTTCTTGGCATTTAACTCAGCTGTATACTGGTGCAGTAAAAGGGAGCTCAGCACAAGGTTATTTTTTAATAGTATTTTTTTCCTTGAGAAAGCATAGTGCTTACTTTTTCATTCACATGGAAAATGTATTTTATAATGCTTGTTTCACTTCTAATACATGTACATTGAGACTGTAAGAATAAAACACAGCAATTAAGGACTAAACACACAGAATGGGTATCAACTGCTGGATATTTTTGCTACAATGCAAACTGTTCTTGCTCAGTTCTGAAGAATAAACCCCGATGCATATGCAATGAGGAACAAATAATTCACTGCAATAATAAATTTGTTTTTAAATTTGATCATATCAGGGTAAATTCACAAGTTCAAGTAACAGAGAGATAAATTTCTTTCTGTAGACTCTGAAATATCTCAGAAAGAAACTATAGACAGACTGCATTTAAACTAATTGATGACAGTTTTAAAAAAGTATATGGTCTGACAATTTATATTTTCAGCTACAGTAAAGTTCACTTAACTTCATCAATTGATAGTCAACTGTGAAGGTTGGGTTTCAACTGTGAGGTTGGGTTTCAAGGAGTTATTTGCAACTCTACAGGCATGCCTGAGCCTTGACAGATCAGAGCACACCTCATTCTAATGAGTGACTCAAATCTATAAATGAAACAACTCTGTGCACAAAATGAAGAGATAAATGAATGTTTGATTAAAAGCAAAATGTGAATACTATCTTTCTTTTTGATATGTTCTTCCTGACTGCTTGCTCACAACTATCTGCACAGATCTTGGCTACATGCTCACTCCATATCACAGAACATCTCCCAAATTGGAGACACTGGCAAAACAAAAATTATTTCAACTATAAATAGCCAAAATAATGACATTATTTATAAGCTGGTCCTCTAACCTAAAATTTGCTGGAAAGGAGGCAGTCTACGTGTTTATTGAACTGAAGAAAAAAGAAATGTTAAGTTTTAAAATATGCTCCATATGTGGAATCTAAAAAGGAATGACACAAATGAACTTAAAAGAGACTCACAAACTCAGAGAATGAACTAAGGGTTGCTGGTGGGAGGGATAGAGGAAGAGTTAGGGAGTTTGGGATGCAAATGTACACACTGCTATATTTAAAGTGGATAACAAACAAGGACCTTTTGCACAGCACAGGGAACTCTGCTCAATGTTACATGGCCGCCTGGATGGGAGGGGAGTTAGGGGGAGAATGGATACGTGTAATATGTATGGCTGAGTCCCTTCACTGTTCACCTGAGACTATCACAACACTGTTAATCAGCTATACCCCAACACAAATGAAAAAGTTAAAAAAAAAAAAAAAGAAAGAAAAGATGTGTTCTACCAAGGCCCCACCCACCCCCTGACGACATTTTCTAAGATTTCCCATCTTGTTCACTAGGCAAGGGCCACACTGTCATTTCTATTGCTCAACTTTGCCAACCTTGTTCTAGCTTCTGGGCCTTTCTTTGCACCTGCTGTTTTCTCTTCCAAGAAGGTTCTTGACCCAATCTTTGCATTTCTTCTCAATTCACGTGTCACCTCTCCAGTGATACCGTCTCTGACTCCACTTCCCTCCAACAGATTTTCACCCTAACACTTACCAGTATGTAAAGTGTGTTTATCCACCTCTTTATGTCTGTCTCAAATGTTAAGATATATACACTCAAAAGTAGACACCTTACCCTTTTTTTCTTTACCATGGTGAATGTGGTTTCTTGGCCCTTATTAGAAACTCAACAAATATTCATGAATGTAAGGAATGATTCAGTAAAGGAGTATGTCAAGGCTCCTGCTTATTTAACTTACATGCAGAGTACATCATGCAAAATGCCTGGTTGGATGAAGCACAAGCTGGAATCAAGATTGCTGGGAGAAATATCAATAACCTCAGGTATGCAGGTGACACCACCCTTATGGCAGAAAGTGAAGAAAAACTAAAGCACCTCTTGATGAAAGTGAAAGAGGAGAGCGAAAAGTTGGCTTAAAGCTCAACACTCAGAAAACTAAGATCATGGCATCCGGTCCCATCATTTCATGGCAAATAAATGGTGAAACAATGGAAACAGTGAGAGACTTTATATTTGGGGGCTCCAAAATCACTGCAGATGGTGATTGCCGCCATGAAATTAAAAGACACTTGCTCTTTGGAAGAAAAGTTATGACCAACCTAGACAGCATATTAAAAAGCAGAGATATTACTTTACCAACAAAGGTCTGTATAGTCAAAGCTATGGTTTTCCCAGTGGTTATGTATGGATGTGACAGGTGGACTATAAAGAAAGCTGAGTGCTGAAGAATTGATGCTTCTGAACTGTGGTGTTGGAGAAGACTCTTGAGAGTCCCTTGGACTGCAAGGAGATCCAGCCAGTCCATCCTAAAGGAAATTAGTTCTGAATATTCATTGGAAGGACTGATGCTGAAGCTGAAACTCAAATACTTTGGCCACCTGATCCAAAGAACTGGCTCATTGGAAAATATCCTGAAGCTGGGAAAGATTGAAGGTGGGAGGAGAAGGGGATGACAGAGGACGAGATGGTTGGATGGCATCACCGACTCGATGGACATGAGTTTGAGTAAGCTCTGGGAGCTGGTGATAGACAGGGAAGCCTGGAGTGCTCTGGTCCATGGGGTTGCAAAGAGTTGGACACAACTGAGCGACTGAATGAATGATTAAAACTGATTTAATAAAAGTATCTTCAGGATCAAATTTAGAAAATAAGACAGTGTTCCTTAATACTGCCATTTAATCAAAATTCACCTTGAAGAAATTCAAGGTAGAGAATGAATTAGGTGCCACAGTCATTCTTGGAGTAGGTACTTGGTGCCCTATCTATGCCATGTGCTAGGCTTGGTGCATCAATGCCAACACTCAGGGAACCTGCTGCAGTCTGAGAAACCTACCTGCCTGGTACAGACTGTGACTGCTGTACTCTTAAAAAGGCATAAAATAGTGGTGAAATAAAGAACTGTCCTGAGAATAGAACTGGCATAATGTATTCGTCTACTAAGTTTTGTCAGTTAGCCAACAAATACGGTCTCCCTTCTACTCTTACCCCCCGCCCCCAGTGAGTGCGTCTTCAAGTTACTAAGCGAAGGAAAGCTATTTTACTTACTTATTTTAGACGCTGCTTTGTTCTGAGGTGCAGGTGAATTACATCAAGTTGTGCAGGTATTCCTGATGTTTTATAAACTGATCAGTAGCAGCAAACGATGAGGAACCGAAACAAGAGTATGAAAAGAATAGTGAAGTGGAATACAGAACTGGGAGCTTGAGGGGGACTGACAGAGATGAAAACCTTTGCAAAACTGAAGCCTTGGAATTCACTGCTTCTTCCTTGGGAACTGCATGAGCTACAGGGTGGGGCAAAATGACATCACTGCCAGATTTTTTGATGCTGTGTTCAATTTTGTTTCATTGTTTGTATCTAGGGGCTTATTTTGAATCACATACTCTATTACTGTTAATATGTGAGAACATGTATTAATATTTTGAGTCCTTATTAGAATTTAACTATACTATAATTTACCTTTAGGTGATCTTTTAAGAGTATGCTAAATTTCTAAGTGGAGTTTATTTTTACACTCAAATCCTCTTCTTTACTTCTCCCCATACCAGTTTTCAAAGCAACACTACTAAAGAATTTTAATAGTATCTACATCTAAAAACCGTCCCTGGTGGCTCAGATGGTAAAGCGTCTGCCTACAAAGTGGGAGACCCGGGTTCAATCCCTAGGTCGGGAAGATCTAGAAAAGGAAATGGCAGCCCACTCCAGTATTCTTGCCTGGAAAATCCCATGGACGGAGGAACCTGGTAGGCTTTAGTCCATGGGGTCGCAAAGAGTCAGACACAACTGAGTGACTTCACTTTATTTAGAGGTCTTCCCTCATAACTCAGTTGGTAAAGAATCTGCCTGCAATGCAGGAGACCCGGGTTTGTTTCCTGGGTAGGGAAGATCCCGTGGAGAAGAGAATGGCAACTCACTCCAGTATTCTTGCCTGGAGAATCCCATGGACAGAGGAGCCTGGTGGGCTCCAGCCCACGGCGTCGCAAGAGTCGGACACAACTTAGTGACTAAACCACCACCACCACATCTAAAATACAGGAAATACATTGAAAAGTGTGAGCAACCCAATAACAATTTTCAAAATGAACAACTTTTTGCTACAGTGTGTGTTAGCCACTCAGTCATGTCTGACTTTTTGTGGCCCTATGAACTGTACCCACCAGGCTCCTCCAGCCACAGGATTTTCCAGGCAAGAGTACTGGAGTGGGTTGCCATTCCCTTCTTCAGGGGATCTTCCCAACCCAGGGATTGAACCCAGGTCTCCTGCATTGCAGACAGACTCTTTACTGTGTGAGCCATAATAGGGCTTGGGGGAAAAAAAATCAGTTAACCTTTCTAATTCAATATTTATTACTAATCTTTCTGAACAAAACCACAACTAATAGAATCAGATTCTTTCGTAACATGTTATAGGTTTAACCAACACAAAGAGATGAAATACACCAGAATTAACAAAAAGTTCTTGAAATATAATGGGTATTTAAAGGAAATACACATTATGATTTTAAATGGCTGATAATAAACTGTTAAATATGTGCTTTTAAAAATTATTATTCAAGAAGTTGTAAGACTGTTAGATAATCAGCTCATAAATATTAGGCATATAGGTCCTGCTAAAGTAGATTTTGTGAGGTGAGTGTGAGTTTCAAGAGCCTTGAAACATACTAAACAGACAAGCAATGAGACTAGGTGGGTTTATGTGATTTGCTTCCTTATATCAGCAATAACATTTAATCTATTTTAATGATGCTGTTTAAAATGGAAGTCATCCTAAAACTAAGAGCAACAGCACTTTTATATGATATCCAAGTATAATAACTGATACAGTTAATTTTGGTAACTCATATTCAATAAATCATTAAAAACAGAATATTCTATATAATATTTTATTATTTAATCACATCACAATTATTCTCTATTGTCAAGAAGTTAAAGATTTTCCCTTTTCTGATCCCACCACTTTCCAAATATATTTTCCATATTTTTTAATAAAGTGAATGGTTATCATTTTAATTTTACTGTTTATAATTTTATAACTAAGGTTTTACTGTAATTGATGAGCTTCCAGTAACATGTACATACTAATTTTCTTAATCAATGATATTTAAACTATTGCTAACACTTAATTGGGACTTCCCAGATGACTCAGTGGTAAAGAATCTGCCTGCAATGAAGGAGACCCAGGTTCAATCCCTGCGTCAGGAAGATTCCCTGGAAAAGGAAATGTCAACCCATTCCAGTATTCTGAAAAATCCCATGGACAGAGGAGCCTGGTGGACTACAGTCCACAGGGTCACAAAAGAGTCGGACAAGATGTAGTAATTAAATAACAACAAATCACTTAATTGTCCTTTTTATCTATATGAAGTTGATTTTATATAAAGCCTATTTTAAGATATTATCTTTCAATTTGTGTTACACAACAGGGTATGACTGCTCCTGTACACACATCTATGGCTATCTACTCTTGAGATGCTAAGAAAACCAATGACTCCCACGAAAAACTGAGAAAAGTACAAAAGTACATCCAGTCAAAAAGAGGTCTCAATCGCAAGCACATCATGACCTGACTTGATAATAAAAAGTATATTGATCTCTCTTTTTAAATGTATAAAATATAGAAAATGACAAATAATGTAAGCCATAACTAACTACTCATCACCCAGCTATAACATAAAAAATTTCCAGATTTTCTTCAAATTTTTGTTGTTTAAAAAATTGAATGTTCAGATACATTTGTCTTACTCATTCACTCCATTCCTGCTCCTTCTTCGTAGAGATAAAAAGTGAGTTTCCTTATATTTCCATTTCCTGTGCTTGTATCCAGCATTATATGTGTTGTCTTCAACAAAGAACGAACAAAGAATATTAACAGGCAATTCCCAGAAAGGTCAATTAGAAAAGATTTCAACTTCACTCTTCATCAAAAAATGCAAATTAAAATAACAGAGAAATACTCTGTCACTTATCAGACTGAAAGTGTTGGTGAAGATGAGAAAAAACATCACAGGTAGAAGTGCAAGTAGGTACAATGTCTTTAGAGAACAATTTAAAAAAAAAAAAAAACTGAAAATATTTCTGTGCTATGGCCCAGAGATCACCCTTCTAGAGGTATCACACTGAGACCTCAGAAGGCATGTAAAAAGACCATGTTAATAAATGTTATGGCTAAAATGTACAGTGACTCTTACATGCCAGGTACCATTCTAAGCCCCTTCTATGTTCTCATTGTATTATCCTCGTAACACATCTTCCTCAGAGGAAACATACCATACTTCACAGATGAGGACACCGAGACACAGAGGTTTATGAACGGCCACAGTTGCATAACTAGCAGTGATAGCACCACAAACCCAAGTGATCTAGTTCTGGAGTCTGTTAACCACTACGTATGGGTTTCTGAAGCCTGACATGCAAGAGTGAAAGGGTAGAGGTCATCCAAGAGCGGATTAAAGAGGAAGGAATAAACACCTGGCTGTCCATTCACATGCAGCAGAAGAGCGCGGCCAGTAAGACGCAAAAGCCAGACTACACACAGCAGCTTGCATACATTCCAACAGCCTGGCATGGAGAGAAAAGGCAAGGTGCAAACTGATTTGTGGTACATGATGCCTATACTGACAGGCAGAGAAGCACTTGCCTCGGTGTGCTGAGTTGCTCGGTCGGGTCTAACTCTTTATGACCGCATGGACTATAGCCCGCCAGGCTCCTCCGTCCATGGAGTTTTTCAGGCAAGAGTACTGGAGTGGGTTGCCATTTGCTTCTCCAGGGGATCTTCCTGACTCAGGGATCGAACTCACGTCTCCTGCATTGCAGGCGGATTCTTTACCACTGAGCACCCTGGGAAGCCTGCATGATACCTGAGCCCATCTTTATTTCCAACAGTTAAAAGTAGCTAAAGGCTATACATACTAATGAAAATATAAAATCATGAGCAAAAATGGGCTCTTTTTATTTCCCTTGAGGTTAAGAACCGATAATGTGTCAGTTCTGAGAATTGTAAGATTGATAAACTAGATTAGGTTTTGGGGTAAGCACCTGGAATAGTGAAGGATTTTGTAGCTGTTTGGAGCATGCATGCAAAGTCCTTCAAATGATTTTAAAAATCTGCTTATGTGCAAAAAAGGAAAATGTTCTCCATCATCACCCCATAGGCTTCCCATTAAACATGTGGGCCCATAATTATCGCTAAGGCTTATATTCTTGATTTATGACAATTATCTTCATATAAAAACCAAAACAACTTCACTAAACTTTACATACATTAGATATGGAAATATATGGAAAGGTTTTACAAACCAAATTGCACACACAAATATTCACAGAAAACCATATAATGGTATAAGAAATCTGGTTACTTTTACATGACCAAAAAGGATGAACAAATGATGCAAAAATAAAATTTAATATTTCTTATGCTGTATAACTTGGAAGATAAGCCTATCAAGGAATCTCCCTCCTACTGAAATAGACTCTTAAAAAAGTACTCGCTTTAAGAATATAAACTTAAGGGAGATTCTAGCTCTGAAAACAATGATCTGTACAAGATCTTAGCACACAGCTCTTCCTCCTCACTCCCCAGATGAGACTTCTCTGTGTAATGAACAAGGAAGACCTGTCAAGAGAGCACAATGTTGACGTCAGTTCACCTTGACCATCAACCTTTATCGAGCAAGATTACTCTTTTAGTGGTAGTCGCTCAGACATGTCTGACTCTTTGCGGCCCCATGGACTGTAGCCCACCAGGCTCTTCTGTCCATGGGATTTTCCAAGCAAGAATACTGGAGTGGGTTGCCACTTCCTTCTCTAGAGGATCTTCCCGACCCAGGGATTGAACCCAGGTTTCCTGCAGTGGAGGCAGGTTCTTGCTGTCTGAGCCAGCAGGGAAGCCTACTCTTCATGGAACAGTGGTAAATATTAAAATAAAAGACTTGTATGGAGAAAAGACCAATCTAAGAAGGACATACCTTTGAAAGAGCAAGAAAAGCATTGACACACATGGCTAAAATGTTAGTTTTCATGGAAGCTTAATGACAAATAAGTGGGGGTATATTAAATGTTAATTACTGTTAATCTTAGTTCTTAAAAAAATGCTTTAGGTTTGGGTGTGGCAACTCCTTTTGAAAAACTTGTTGGCACTCCAGTGGAGACCTTGCTATGATTTCTTTCCAACACTGGACACACCTTGTTCAAAAGCCAAATGACTCATAAGAGGCCACAATCCAAGATGTGATACTCAGCTTTTAACTCACTCATAATACCCCAGATATAACCACAGTTTCTACTGTGAGAAAAAGAGTAGACTGGGGATTAAAAACTATGGTTTCTCTGTTTCACCTGAATCAGTTGTGCAAGAATAGTAAAAATACAGCTTAGAGTGTCAGATAAGGTAATGAGGAGAAAGGCCACAGTGGGGGGTAGTTATGAAAGTACGCCAACATCAACAAACGTTACTCAATATTTGTACCACTTAAAAATAAGCCAAGCATAGAAGGTGAAAATGGTTAGATAAGAAAGAAGAAAATAAACGCTATTAATGTAAGAGTTGACTAATAAGCAAATGGGTACTACGATTAAAAACAAGTGACTGACACATGATATCCAATATCAAATATGTTATTATTTATGAAAAAAAGGCCAAGTAGAATCACTTCTTTCTCCAAGCCCTTAAGTACATTTATGCATGTCTTAATATATGGCAACCCACTCCAGTGTTCTTGCCTGGAGAATCCCAGGGACGGTGGAGCCTGGTGGGCTGCCGTCTATGGGGTCACACAGAGTCAGACACAACTGAAGCGACTTAGCGGCAGCAGCAGCAATATATAATTCCAGTCACAAGAGTTCCGCTCATATACAGGCATATCTTAGAGGTATGGCGGGCTAGGTTCTAGACGAGCACAATAAAGGGAGTCACGTGACTTTTTTGGTTTCCCAGCACATATCAAAGTTATGTTTATACTACACTGTAGTCTATTAAGTGTGCAATAGCATTATGTCTAAAAAAATTGAGACTTCAGCAAATTATAATCTTTTTGCAATAGTAACCTCAAAGGTCACTGATTGCAGTAACAAATAATAATGAAAATGATTGAAATATTACCAGAATTACCAAAATGTGACACAGAGACATGAAGTGAACAAATGCTGCTTGAAAAAAAAATGCCTAGAGCCTTGCTCAGCGCAGGATTGCCACAACATTCAATTTGTAAAAAATGCAGAATCTGTGAAGAATAAAGTGAAGCACAGGAAAATGGGCTACATCAAGGAAGATACTGCATTTTTTTATTGTTACAAATTGAAGGATTGCAGCTGATGGTTAGCATTTTTTTAGCAATAAAGTATTTCTGATTAAACTATGTATGTTGTCATTTTAGACATAATGCTCTTACACACTTCATAGACTACAAGTGTAAGCATAACTTTTAATATGCACTGAGAAACAAAAAAAAATTGTGTGACTCACTTTATTGTGATATTCACTTTTATTGTGATGGTCTGGAACCAAACCGGCAATATCTTTAAGGTATGCCTGTATACAGAGATCAGTTTTCTCCTAAAGTTCATTCTACAGGAAAAAAAATTATTTTAATGCTACTCAGTTCTACTAGTCAAAATAAAAGTGATGCAATAGGTCTCATGTATGTTAAACTGCAATAGTATAATGATCCCTCATATATACATAAAATTTTGAGAAGACAATATTCAAAAGGATTAAAATTGAGGCATGAAAATCAAGAGTTAAAGAATACTTTTTAGTTACTTTTGCTTTTATAACCTCCCTCAAGACAGCATATGAAGGCAGATGGACATTTTCTACCTGTATTTAAGATCATGCCTGTATTTGTTCAGCTTCCACATAGATGAAAAAAAAATTAGTTACTGTGTCTGGATTGCTGTACAGGCAAATAAAGAACAAGAATCTTACTGTAAATCATACAAATAAAGTAAGCATTGGCTAGTTAATGTTATTAAATATTTACACATAGATTACATAAAATCAAGGTAGATGACTTATGGGATAATAGTGAGCTGAATTATGACAATGCCACATTAGATTTTAGTCTTGTAGGCTTCTACTTTCAACATAAAATCAGTAATTTTAAAAAATCTCACTCAAATTCTATTCCCCAACCAACATTTTCCTGGCCCTACATTAAACACAAACAAAACCTAAACCTTCATTAATTTAATAAATATGCACTGAGTATTTATTATTAACCAGGCACTATTCTAGGTATCAAATGTACAGCAGTGGTGAAAAGGGCCACAGTTCTTGTCCTCATGGAGAATACAGTCTCATGACGGGAGGAGAAATGAATAAATAAATAACCATAACATGCTTAGTATTATAGAGGAAAGGAAAAATGAACTAAGACAATGCCGTGTGCTGAGGATGAGGGAGAATTACAGTGAAATAAGAGTGATAAGACCTCCCTAAAAAGGTGACATTCAACCCGAAGTGAACGAAGGAATCTACACAATATAAGGAGCCAAGTATCAGGAGAAACAGCATTTCAGGAAGAGGCCACCACCCCTACAAAGGTTCCAAGACAAGGGACCTTCAGGGAACCAAGGAAGGCCAGTAGCAAAGAGCAGAGTGCTGGGGCGGGCTACACTGATGAGGCATCCTGAGCTGGTCACGCACTAACCACCAGCCACATTAAGATGTTTGAATTGAACATGAAGGGCAGTGGGGAGTCTAATTAAAGAGTCTGAATAAAGAATATACATGACATTTTTAAAAGATGATACTGGTTCCTAAAGAGACAACAAATTGGAAGAGAGCTCAAGATGAAGTAGGCAGACCGATTAGAAGTCCATTTTCAGTAGTCACAGAAGTCTGGGTGGTGGGTGGCATGGAAGGTACTGGATGGATCTATAAAAGAGTAGATGAAATCATGGCAGGATTTGGAGGCAGAATCAATCGAACTTGCTGATAGATCAGAAACGGTGTGTAAGGCAGAGAAAGCAATGAATAACGCTCTTGAGAAACTCTGGGAAAGATGGCCTCAATTGCTGAGCTATGGGAGACTTTGAGAGGAACAGGTTTGAGAGAGTATTAAACATTTTGTTTGGACATGTTAAGATTGATATACCTATGAGACATCCAAGAGGAGATATCAAAAGGCAAGACAGCATACAAAACCAGAGCTTCAAAGACTGGTTTGTAGTGGAGATACATTGAGAAATCTGCGAGTCGTGAAACGGAAGATGGTACTTAAGCTATGGCTAATGATATCATGGATGGAGAGTGTGGAGTAATATTTCTATTATGTTAATGTGCAAAAAAATTTCCTGGGAGATTTTGACTCAGTAAGTTTGAAGTGAGGACTCTGAATCTGCATTTTTATTATACTCTCTAGTCTCATTCTTGTGCCATTTTGTTATATACTGCTATAGAGACAGAAACTAAATGAGCCCAGTAGTGAGCTGGAAAACTCTAGCAGTTGGACAGAAGAGTAGGGCTCTGAGAAGCTGAAGCCATAGACGAACCAGGAGAGACTGGTTCATGCAATGCACACCATCTTCAATGGGAAAATAAAATGTACCTGCTGGGTACTACTAGCAAGAATCTGCTCAGAGTTCCCTTCAGCAAGTTCCTATAAAACAGTGCCAAGAGCAGGCTTCCAGAATAATAGGTCCACACAAGTGCTCAATGCTGCTCAATGAGTCTGTGCTTTGTTACTGTAAGAAGAAAATATGGACAATATCAGCTGCTGATGCCATGTAAGTATGACCACTACTATTGTGAAATCAAGAGAGGGCATCATGGGATCAGTACTGGCCATGCTAGAGTTAATGGGAACTTCACTGACCTACTGAGTAACACCATGAGTTTTTATCCTTTTCTTTCCTGGAGTATGCAACTAAATTTAAACTCCAGTATTTATTTATTTATTTATTTATTTTTTAAACTCCAGTATTTATTAACTTCTTAAAACAACAGACTAAAACCAGTAGAGCCAGACAAATTAGCAGATTCATTTCTACCTCTTTCTCATCTTTATATACTAGTATTAGCTCCTTTCTTGGTATGCCCTATCTCCTGCCTGCTAAAACTAATTTTTAGAACTGGTTTACCTGCCTAGCATTCAGCCTTTACCTGTCAGACAAAGCAAGCTTTGGTGCCCTCCCTTCGATGTCCTTTCAGAGCTTGTCACATTTCACCTGGGCTTGTGTAATAACCAGCTGATCCACACAATTATTACATGCTGATGGAATTGTTATTACCCACAAGTTTGCATTTTAACAGGAGCTGTTGTAGATACAAACTTCAATTTGAAGTCATTAAGCTAACACTGGATCATTCCTGTATTATTATGAAGACGATACATACTAAGTATATAAAAGATAACTTTAACAGTCTTTAGTCAACACCACATAGATTCCTATCTATTTTACTTGTAAAGTCTTGACAGACAGTTTAAAAGTCTCTGAGTTATTCACCTGGGAGCAAAAAACCACTTGAAAAGACTGCCAAAAGATTATAAACTGCTTCAGAAAGCTGATTTCATGTTATGTGATAGCTGAAAAAATCCTGAACAACAAATACGTGTCTAGGAGTCTGCCTTGTAAAAAACCTAATAAAGCCAAAGATTTTCTTTACAAAATAATAAAACCGGAAGCAATTTTTAAATGAAGGGTTACAAACCAAAGACAACTGGATACAAGGCAAACCACATAAATGTGTGGGGAAACCAGATACACAGTGCCGAGAGCTCTGTGGCCAAGACCTGAATTCAACTTTTGGTAAACACTGTGAGTCTACACATCCCACAGCTGTGGGCCAAGAATCTCAGGGTCACTGCATTAAACTCCCCATTCCACTGCAGAAGAGACATTAGAGGGGGACTAAATTCCTCTGATTGCCAAGGAAATAAAAGGTAACACCAAGCAGGGCTTTCAGCTCTTGTGGATTTCCCAGGACCGAAGAGTCTCTCAGGATGCAGAATTTTCAGTGTAACACTATGACAGTCCTGGGCCAACAGGGATTTGATTTGTTCATCCCAAATCACAAAAATTATTGTACTCTGCTTTGGAGCTAGGTGAAGAAAACATAATGACAACGTGTAGCCTGGTTTTCACAAAAAATGTTGAAAATGGTAGCTTAGTTTGGAAAAAAAATTTATAGGCTGCACATAAAGGAGATGGCAGAGACGTCACCAAGATATTCTCCAAACAGCAGCCAGAGGAATAAGACAACTGATTGTCATAAGCACCAGGTTCACTGACACTATCTTTTCAATATTTCACACAAAAACAACCCTGTGAAAACATATTAACAGCTCTTCAAGAGTTTATGATAGGAAAGGAAGGGAATCAGAAGCAATTTAACAACCCAGAAGTGTTGAAACTAACACTCTAAAGTCAGGTAGATTAATTGTTCTGTAAACTGAATAACAACAGGATATAGAGGAGTGATCAAGATGGTGGAGGGGGAAGACCTGAGTTCACTTTCTCCCACGGGTACACAAAAATTACAACTATTTACAGAGCAGCCATCAATCAGAATATCCTGAAGACTAACAAAAAAGATCTACAACTAAAGATATAAAGAATAAACCACAGTGAGTCAGACAGGAGGGGTACAGATATGATATAGACAAGACCCACTCCTCTGGGTAGGCAACCCAAAAATGGGAGGATAATCACAACTGCAGAGGTTCTCTCCAAGAAGAAGGGAGTCCAAGCCCCAAATCAGGCTTGCCAGCCTGGGGATCTTGCACCAGGAAAAGGAGCCTCCAAAGTGTTGGTAATAAAGGTCACTGGGGCTTGCTTTCATGAGAGCCAGAGGGCTGTAGGAATAGAGACTCTGTTCTTAAATGGCACATACAAAAAATCTGAGGCCCAGAGCAGAAGTGGCAACTTGAAAAGAGTCTGGGTTTCAGATCTGGAGAACCTCCTGGAGAGGCAAGAGCAGCTAGGACCCACCCTGGGACACAATGCAGAGGAGGACTATTTTGCGGAGCCTATCCTATGAGGAGGACATTGGAACTAGGAAGCAGCATTTTGGAGTCCTCCCTTTAGCTTATTAGCACCAAGGAACTAACCCCACCCACCAGCCAGTGGTCACTAATCCTAGGACCCCACGGGCCAGCAGCTAGTTGTGTGGGGATAAACCCCAACTACCAGCAGGCCAGATGCTAGAGACCCACCTAAGCCCCTCACATGCACTGAGATCCAGCCCTGCCCCCTAGAGGACCCAGGACCCAGCTCTACTGACCAGTGGGCCAGCATTAGCTCCAGGAACTCCTGGGCCCTGCGGCCTGCTGAGTTGGGATCTGGCCAGCCCACCAGTAGGCTAACACCAGCTCAGGATCCCCACAGACAACTACCCTATGATCCAGCCACGCCCACCAACAGGCTGTAACCAGGACTGGGACTCCCCAGAAGGAGCAGCTAGCTGTGCCAATGCCCAGCCCAACTGCCCAGGAGCTGACCACCTCCCCATGAGGCAGGACTTGGCTACCAACTGGACTGAGGGCCAGTCACACCCACCAGTGTGCCCAAAGTAGTCAGCCCCATCACAGCTGAAGGGGCCATTAAGCTCAAATAGAGGGCATCCCTGGAGCATACAGATCTGGTGACAAGAGTTGAGTGTTCTGGGTCCCAAAGGACATCTCCTACATAAAGTCACTTCTCCAAGATCAGGAAATGTAGCAGACCTACCTAATACATAGAAATGCGAACAAAGAATTAGGAAAATGAGGTGACAAAGGAAATGTGTTCCAAAAGAAAGAAGATAAAATCATAGAAAAAGAACTAAGTGAAATGGTGATAAGCAATCTACCTGATAAAGAAGTCAGGGTAATGGACAGAAGGATGCTCAAAGAACCTGGATGAAGAATGGATGAACACAATGAGAAGTTTAATAGTTAGAAACTAATGAAAAAAGAACCAAAAAGAGAAGAATACAATAATTGAAATGAAAAATACACTAGAAGGAACAGTAGATTAGACGATATAGAGGATCAAATTATCCAACTGGGAGACAGAGTAGTAGAAATCAGTCAAGCTGAACAGAAAAAGATAAAAATAAATAAATAAAAATGAGGACCATTTAAGTAGCCTCTGGGCCAACATTAAACATACTCATATTCTCATTAGAGGGGTCCCAGAAGAAAAAGAGAGAAAGAAAGCGGATAGAGAACATATTTGGAGACATAATAGCTGAAAACTTTAACCTGGAAAAGAACCCAGATATCCAGGCCAAGAAAGCAAAAAGTCTCAAACAAGGTCAAGCCAAAGAGATCTACCCCAAGACACACTGTAATTAAAATGGCAAAATATAAAGATAAAGAGAGACTATTAATAGCAACAAAGGAAAAGCAACAAGTTATGTTTACCCAAAAAAGTGTCAGTAAACATTTCAACACAAACTCTGCAAGTCAGAAAGAAGAAGCATGATATATTTAAAGTGATGAAAAGGGAAAATCTACAATCAAGAATACTCTATCTAGCAGGGCTTTCATTCAGATTTGATGGAGAGATCAAAAGTTTTAGAAACAGGCAAAAGCCAAAAGAGTTTTTAGCACTACAAAACAGGCTTTACAAGAAATGTTAGCAGGATTTCTCTAAGAAACACAAAAATTACAAAAGAAAAAAACTCATTGGTAAAGACAAATATACAGTTAAATAGATCAACCATTTATAATGCTATAAAGAAAAATAAAAGACAAAATTAATAAAGGTATCTATATCCACAATAAGCACTTAAAGAATACATACAAAATATAAAATATTATGTCAAAAACATTAAACATCATGGAGGGACAGGTAAAACTATAGAACTGTTAAAAAGCATTTGAACTTGAGGGATGACCAACTTCAAATAATCATATATACATAAATAGATTGCAATATATAAAGTTCATGGTAACTACAAACCAAAAACCTACAACAGATATACAAACGAAAAAGAGAAAAGAATCCAAACATAACACTAAAGTAGTCATCATATCACAAGGAAAGAGAACAAAAGAAGATGGAAGGAGCAAACAGGAACTATAAAAATGCTCCCAAAACAATTTAAAAAGGGCAGTAAGTACATACTTATCAATAATTTAAATGGAAATGGACTAAATGGACTAAATGATCCAACCAAAAGACACAGAGTGGCTAAATGGATATGAAAACAAGACATGTACATACATATATATATATATATATGTATATATATGTCTAATGGGCTTCCCTGGTGCCTCAGAGGTTAAAGCGTCTGCCTGCAATGCAGGAGACCCAGGTTCAATCCCTGGGTCAGGAAGATCCCCTGGAGAAGGATTTGGCACCCCACTCCAGTATTCTTGCCTGGAAAATCCCATGGACGGAGGAGCCTGGTGGGCTACAGTCTACAGGGTCGCAAAGAGTCGGACACAACTGAGCGACTGAGCGACTTCACTTTCACTTTCATATATATATAATATATATACTGCCTACCAAAGGACTCACTTTAGATCTAAAGACACACACAGACTGAAAGTGACGGGATGGAAAAAGATATCCCATACAAATTGAAATGAAAAGAAAGCTAAGGTAGCAGTACTTCTACCAGAGAAAACAGATTTTAAACAAAGGCTTAATTAGAGACAAAGAAGGACATTACATAATGATAAAGAGCCTGATTCAGCAGGAAGATATAACAATTGTAAATATACATGCATGCAACACAGGAGCACTTAAATACATAAAGCAAATATTAACAACAGTAAGGGAGAACTTGACAGTAACACAATAACAGTAAGGGACTTGAACATCCACTTACATCAATGGACAGACCTTCCAGACAGAAAATCAATAAGAAAACACTGGCCTTAAATGCTACATTAGATTGTGTTAGTCACTCAGTCACGTCCGACTCTTTGTGACCCCATGGCTCCTCCGTCCATGGAATTCTCCAGGCAAGAATACTAGAGTGGGTTGCCATTTCTTTCTCCAGACACATCAGATTAAATGGATTTAATAGACATATATAAAACATTCCATTCAAAAGTAGCAGAATACACATTCTTTTCAAGTGCCCATGTAACACCCTCTAGGATAAATCACGTGCTAGGCCACAAAACAAGCCCCAGAAAATTTAAGAAAACTAAAATCATATCAAGCATCTTTTCCAATGACAATGCTGTAAGATTAGAAATCAATTACGACCAAAAGCTAAACAATATGCTACTAAACAACCAATAGGTCACTGAAGAAATCAACTAAGAAATAACACCTATACACAAATGAAAACAAAAACACAACAATCTAAAATCAATGGGATGCAGCAAAAGTAGTTCTTAGAAGATAGTTTATAGCAATATTAATCTATATCGTGAAACAAGAAAATCTACAAAAAAGAAAACAAAACAACCTATTCATACACCTAAAAGAGAAAAAGAACAAATAAAACCAAAGTTAGTAGAAAAAACAAAACCATAAAAATCAGAGCAAAAATAAATGAAAAATAGCTCAAAAAATAGAAGAGGTCAATGAAACTAAGAGCTGCTTTTTCAAAAAAAAGTAAGCAAATTGATAAACCTTTTGCCAGAGTCATCAGGTAAAAAAGAGAGAGGGGTCATATAAATAAAATAAGAAATGAGAAAGAAGTTACAACTCATATCACAGAAATAGAAAGTGTCATATGAAATTACTATGCACTGTTGTGCACTAATAAAATGGCCAACCTAGAACAAATGGACAAATTCCAGGAAATGTACAATTTCCTAAAACGAAATTAGGAAAAAACAGAAAATATGAACAGACTAACCAGGAATGGAACTGAATCAGTAATTTAAAAAATCCTGATGAAAGAAAAGTCCAGGACTAGACACTTCACAGATGAATTCTACCAAACATTTAAAGAAGGGTAAACATCTATCCTTCTCAAAATATTCTAAAAAACAGCAAAGGAAAGGCCACTTCTTAACTCATTCTATGAAGCCAGTATCACTCTGATACCAAAACCAGATGATGATATCACAAAAAATTACAGGTCAATCTAACTGATAAACACAGATGTAAAAATCTTCAACAAAATATTAGCAAAACAAATCTAACAATACATTAAAAGAGTCATACAGCATAATCCAGAGGGATTCATCCCAGGGACACAAGTATGGTTCAATATCCACAAATCAATGTGATACACATATTAGCAAAGTGAAAAATAAAAACCATATGATCATCTCAATAGATGCAGGAAAAGCTTTTGACAAAATTCAACATTTACTCACAAAAAAATATCCATTAAGAGGGTATAGAGGAAATATTCCTGAACATAACAAAGGTCATATATGATACTCTCACAACTAATGTCACATTCAAGGGTGAAAAGCTGAAAGCACATCCTGAGATCAGAAATAAGACAAGAATGACCACTTAATTCAACATAGTATTGGAAGTCCTAGTCACAGCAGTCAGACAAGAAAAAAATAAATAAAAGGAATTCAAGTTGTAAAGGAAGAAGTAAAATTGTCACTATTTGAGATGACATGAGCATATGTAGAAAAACCCTAAAGACACCATCAAAAAATTGATTCAGTTCAGTTCAGTTCAGGTGCTCAATCGTGTCCAACTCTTTGCGACTCCATGAACCGCAGCATGGCAGGGCTCCCTGTCCATCACCAACTGCCAGAGTCTACCCAAACCCATGTCCATTGAGTCGGTGATACCATCCAACCATCTCATCCTCTATTGTCCCCTTCTCCTCCTGCCCTCAATCTTTCCCAGCATCAGGGTCCTTTCAAATGAGTCAGCTCTTTGCATCAGGTGGCCAAAGTACTGGAGTTTCAGCTTCAACATCAGTCCTTCCAATGAACACCCAGGACTGATTTCCTTTAGGATAGACTGGTTGGATCTCCTTGCAGTCCAAGGGACTATCAAGAGTCTTCTCCAAAACCACAGTTCAAAAGCATCAATTCTTCGGCACTCAGCTTTCTTTATAGTCTAACTCTTACATCCATATATGACAACTGGAAAAACCATAGCCTTGACTAATCTCCAAAAAAGATTACAAATAGAACTAATGTATAATCTAGCAATTCTACTCGGGTACTTATCTGACAAAAACAAAAACACTGATTAGAAAATATATATGCATCCCTATGTTCACTGCAGCATTATTTACAATAGCCAAGATATGGATGCAAGCTAAGTGTCCATCAACAGATGACTGGATAAAGAGGAGGTGTATATTACTTAGCCATAAATGAAATGAAATCTTGCCATTTGCAACAACCTGATGGATCTAGAGGGTATTATGACAAGTGAAATATGTTCAGACAGAGAAAGACAAAGACTGTATGATTTAATTTGTATGTGGATTATAAAAAACAAAACAAATGAACAATCAATACAAAACATAAACAGAGTCATAGATACAGAGAACAAATAGGAATTTGTTAGAGGGGAAAGGAGAGAGAGGAAGAAAGAAATAGATAAGAGATATTAAGAGGTACAACCTTTCATTTACAAAATAAATGAGTGACAGGTATGTAGTATATGTGTGGAGAATACAGTCAATAATTAGGTAATATCTTCATATGGTGACAGATGTTAACTAGACTTACTGTGGCGATCTTTTTGAAATATACAGAAATATCAAATCATTATACTGCACACAAGGAACTGCCACAGTGTTCTAGGTCAATTATTCTTCAAAAACCAACGAACAAAAAAACTTACAGAAAAAGAGAGATCAGATTTGTGGTTCCCAGAGATGAGAGTAGGAGGAATTGGACAAAGGCAGCTGAAAGGTGCAAACTTCCAGTTATGAGATAAATAAGTACTAGGGATGCAATGTACAATATGATTAATATAATTAAAACTGCTGTATGTTACACATGAAAGTCATTAAGTGAGTAAATCCTAAGAGTTCTCATCACATGGAAATTTTTTCTTCTATTTGTGTCTACATGAAATGCTGGATGTTCACTAAACAACATAGTAATCATTCCATGAGGTATGTAAGTTAAATCATTTTGCTACACATTTTCCAATTATACAGTGCTGTGTATCAATTATAGTTCAATAAAACTGAAAGAAAACATAAAAACAGGATACATTTCATAAAGCATGTAGGTAAAAATGATAAAAGGAATAGATTGACTGTCTAGAGTACTGGCTCTCCACTGGTGGCAGTTTCGGTGCTCAGGAAACATCTGGTAATGCCTTGAAGACATTAGTTATCCCCATCAGGTGGCAGGGTCCTGCTGGCATTTAAAAGGCAGGGGCCAGGGATGGTGTTAAACATCCTCCGATGCACAGGATAGTCCCTCGCAACAAATGTTCTGGCCCAAATTAATGCAGAGGTTGAAAAAGTTTAGGTCAACAAAACCTTTATGAAAACCATTTAGATAACGCCAGTGAGGTTAAAGTGCATGAGAAGTATTTTTATTCTAAAAACGTAATTCCGAGACTGACACAGCATGAGCATTTCTCTAGTTAAATCTGGAAGCTGTGAAAGGAAAAGAAAAAAAAAGAAAGTGAAGTCGCTCAGTCGTGTCCGACTCTTTGTGACCCCATGGACTGTAGCCTACCTACCAGGTTCCTCCGTCCATGGGATTTTTCAGGCAAAAATACTGGAGTGGGTTGCCATTTCCTTCTCCAGGAGATCTTCCCGACCCATTGTAGGCAGACGCTTTACGTCTGAGCCACCAGGGAAGTCCGTGAAAGGGAACTGTGTGTGATAAAAAACGACCAGTTGGGAAGAAAACCATTAATAAAAATGAAATGTTCAAAGTACTAACTAGGGATCTGCAGACCAATGTTTTCTATACAACTCAATATTGGACTTTATAATTATTTAAATAATATGAAAAATAGGGGAAAATACCAGACAACTGTTTAAGAAGCATCACATATTTGCTGTCTCTTTTCTACTAGGCCTGAGCTACTATGCAGCTATTCTAGAAGACAGAGCAAGATATGACCTTCCTTCTGATTCCCAGAGATGAATATGTAATATCTCTATCACTTCATATCTATTAGAATTCATCTGAAAATATTTTAGAAGAAAAATGATTCTTTAAAATCATATTGTTAAACTAAATCAATTTAGAGATAATTAAGGCAAACAGTAGTTTTAAGGACATATCCAATAACTGTTCAAAGTTTGAACTTTCAAAATAAAGATGGAATTCTTTTTTGCTGCATTGCTATTTTCATAGAAATATTACTAGAAAAAAACTCCCTAATTTACAGACTCTAACTACTAATAGAATAATATATAATATGGTCAAGACATTTTTTAAAGTAAAACTTTTAATTCAATATTAAGGAAACTGATAGACTACTCTAGAATTTTGAAATACCAATTCTATTCTTGTTAAAAATTACTTATTTGCCATGTATTTATTATGTACTTATTACTTAAAAAGATCTATGTATTTTTGGATGTTGTCTCTCATCTTGTATGAACTTAATCCATATATACAAGTTTCTTTAGAAAAAGGGAAGCCCCTTAGAAAAAGAAAAGGTATTTATTTTCTAGCTCGAAATGCAAATGCAGTGAGCAATTTATCATGTCTGAACAGGTAACTGGTGAGTGCATCCAAAGGCCTGTCTGGGCACAGGTGGTGTTTTCCCATCCAGAACAATAGCTTTCTTGAAAGTATTAAACGAGAAACAGCACGGAAGTTTGTAAAAGTCAGTCATGAAAAATATATAGACAGGTATACATGTAATAGGAAAAAAAAACAGGTTTTGAAATGAGCCTGATACAAGTTATAGTCACAGCTTCCTCAGCAACTCAGGCAGGTGACTATGGGAAAGTCTGTCTCAACATCTGTAAAATGGGGATTTAAAAGAGATTAAAATATCTAGTTTTGAGGGGAGTGTTCGTTATTATTTCCTATCTTCACCTCCAAAATGAATGAGAAAGACACGTCGAGAAGCAGTGTAGTTTTGAAAAACTGCTTTCAGAAATGAGAAAAGTACTTCTTTTAAAATAATTACCCTAAATCAAAATATTCAATTTTAAAATCCAGAAGTAGCTTTTTGTTTGGAGGTGAATATACTAATGGAAGAGATAATGGCTTTACCCCTATGAGAAAATTTGGAAATTTTCTCTCAAAAGTGAATTTTATACATTTTTCCATTGACTTCATCCTCAGTAAAAGTTAACTTATAGTTAAATATTAATGATGAAATCTCCCACAAATTTTATTCTTGGTATCTCTTCTTTCCAATCACTAAGCATTTTCCAGATTTATTTTCAAACCTTTGCATTAATACTATAGGGACATCTATGAAATACTACAAATTTTGAGCATCCTTCAAACACAATACCCAATCTTTGTCCTTTACTGTGACCCACAGGCCAAAGTCCATCTCCCATGAGTTATCCAATGATGTGACTTTCATGGAAAAATACAAGATTTAATAACAATTTTCTAAGACTTTTAATGAAGGTTTGTGATCAGACAAGTCTATTAAACAGTAGCACATTTAATGAGTTCTTAAATAATATTATTAGCAGCCCAATAATTAGACCCCTTTGCTACATACACACAAAATGTCAAAGTAACAGGGTCATAATTTCCGGCAACACTGCTTTTGGGTGCTCTGGTCTTAACTAATTTTTATGCTTTCTCCTCAATTTAAGCCAGAAATAATGAGCAAATGTGAACTCTTCCTGGAACACATCATTTAATTTCTTCTAACAAATTGCACAGGTGGAATCTAGCAGTTTCTTGGCAATGCACTGAGGTAGGATCCAACAAATACAATATATTCCATCAATTACCAACTAGGGATGAAATGTACAATAAAATTTCTCACATTGGTATTCACCCTCAGAGTCTGAGCTGGCTAACAAGCAGCCCCAGATATCATCCAGATATGAAGAGAATGTCACCGAGCAGAGTTTTAAGTTTCCCCAAAGAGTGATTATAAAGAAAGCTGAGCGCCGAAGAATTGATGCTTTTGAACTATGGTGTTGGAGAAGACTCTTGAGAGTCCCTTGGACTGCAAGGAGATCCAACCAGTCCATTCTAAAGATCAGTCCTGGGTGTTCATCGGAAGGACTGATGCTGGAGCTGAAACTCCAATACTTTGGCCATCTCATGCAAAGAGTTGACTCATTGGAAAAGATCCTGATACTGGGAGGGATTGGGGGCAGGAGAAGGGGACGACAGAGAATGAGATGGCTGGATGGCATCATCAACTCAACGGACATGAGTTTGGGTGAACTCCAGGAGTTGGTGATGGTCAGGGAGGCCCAGCGTGCTGCGGTTCATGGGGTCACAAAGAGTTGGACACGACTGAGCTACTGAACTGAACTGAAAGAGTGACAGCAGGGATGTCAGAACTCCGCAGGGCCACACAGAAACATGGGGTTTATAAGAGCAGCCACTGATCAGAAAAGGTCACTGCTAAACTCTGTCCACGTTTCAGTGCAAACTCACTTATAAGGGTAAGACGCTACAAAAGGGATGGGAATGGGAAACTTGAGATTATTACCATATCTTAACAGCAACAACAGGCTCCAGAAAACTGACATATCGGGATGCTGCTGCTGCTGCCAACAGCTGAGGAACTGCTTAAGTTAGTATTTCCACATGCTCAAACAAGCTGAGTTGAGAGATGGCTCTGGGACGGACCTTCTGACCGTGTGATTTCTCTGACCAAAGCTTTCCAATGCCTGCAAAGCAAAGCCTCAGCTTCTCAAACTGAAATGTCAAGGTCTCCCATAAGCTTATCTGGATCTGACTTTCCAAGCTTTTCTCCCGACACCCTCATTCAAAAATGATGCACGTCAGTCACAATGTCCTACCCTGGGTGGGGCTTTTAAAAACACATCCTGTACTTTCTTAAACCCAAGGTGTTATCCATGCTGCTTTCTTTACTCAAAAGGCTTTCTCCTCACTTCCAACTCTGACTGTTTCAATTTCATCTATCTGGCTAAAGCATTCAGCAATTTCACAGAAAAGGGAAAAGCACTATTATATCTGACACACGTCATGTACCTGTGACATACCTGTGCACACACGCTGTGGGTAGTTTAGTGGATAAAAGAGAATCAGACACACACGGATTCAAATCTGAGTCCTGCTTTGTAGTTGTGGCATGTTGGGCAAATTTAATTACATTCTGTGAGACTCTTAAGTCTTAGCTATAAAATAAAGACCACAATGCCTACCAAGTTCACTATTTTGAGAACAGAATGAAGTAGCCATAGTTAAAACTTCTGAATTATATAACAGGAGCTTTAAAAGGACATTATTAACAATGTCATCACCTCTCTAGAAGATATATAAATAAAACTGGAAAAAATCCAGAAAATAGGCTCTTAAAAGGATTTATTTATTGGAAAATACCCTGATGTGGGAAAGATTGAAGACACACGGAGAAGGGGGTGGCAGAGGATGAGATGGTTGGATGGCCATCACTGACTCAATGAACATGATTTCAGCAAACTCCATGAGACAGTGAAGGACGGGGAAGCCTGGCGTGCTGCAGTCCATAGGGTCATAAAGAGTCAAACCAACTTAGCGACTGAACAACAAAGCTAACAAAATACCTTAACTGTTTTACTCCCACCATATCATGCCTTATTTATTTATCTGAATGAAAACCTTTAGCTCTTTTCTTTGCAAATCTCCTTTCAAATTTATATCTCATCTTGTTCAGTGATACTTGTTTTCAAAATGTGCCCTTGGACCTCACTTCAGATGTCCATGTGAAGTGTGTTTACTTGTAGGCGTAAGACTCATCTTTCCTGTAGCTCTCACAATGACTTCTGGAGAAAGAGTAGGGGTGGAGAATCTGAGGTTTCACTCCTGAGTCGTGTGTGAACCCTGCAAATGCCTGCAAATGAATGTGTAGTCTTTACTCTGCTTTTGCCGTGGGGTGTTCCCTTGCCTTCCACCTGCTTGCAGACGGGGTGAACAGAGGCAAAAGCCTCCTTTCAAACCTGTCTGGGTCTGTGACCTTGTTTCTACAACACCTTCCCCAAGCCATCCTCCCCCAGAAAGCTGAGGTAGGCTTATTCCTGGGGAAAGAATTACTCACATGCAGCTGGTCCATGGCTGCTTTTCCCATTTGTTCCAGTCTTTCCGCAGAGAGAGATACAAACAAACAAATGTGGTTTGAGTCCTCCCCATCAAGTAAATTATCATGTGTAAGTGGGGAAAAGTGTAAAGAATGTGTGAGAGCCTTACAGCACATGTAGCTGATTTCAGGGTCTCCTTACTTTCTCTGGTTCCATATCTGTACAAATGGCCCCAGCACTCCTTAGATTATAACCTTCTTGAGGACACAATTGTGACTACTTGGGGGGGTTGATAGCTAGTCTGATGATCTGCTTAATCTCATGCAGAATTTATAATCAACCTAAAAGTAAGAGGTATTTACGAAAAGTTACGCCTATGACATTTTATAATTACCCCCGAAGAAATGGTAAAAAGGTACTCTGAAGAATGAGATCTCAGGGACGTCCCTGGTGGCCCAGGGACTAAGACTTCACCTTCCAACGCAAGGGGTATGGGTTCGATCCCTGGTCAGGGAGCTAAAGATTCCACATGTCTGGTGGCCAAAAAGCCATAATATAAAACAGAAGCACAACTGTAACGAATTCAACATAGACTTTAAAAATGTGAAAGTGTGCAAGTCGCTCAGTCATGTCCAACTCTTTGCAACCCCATGGACTCTACAGTCACGGAATTCTCTGGGCCAGAATACTGGAGTGGGAGCCGTTCCCTTCTCCAGGGGATCATCCCAACCCAGGGGTTGAACCCAGGTCTCCCGTATTGCAGGCAGATTCTCTGCCAGCTGAGCCACAAAGGGAGCCGGAGTTTAAAAATGGTCCACATTGAAAAATCCTTTAAAAAAAAAAAAAGAATGAGATTCTAATTAACATTTAGGACTAGATACTAAGCAGATCTTTTAAATTTATACAAAACAGTATTCCAAGGTGTCTCAAACCACTCACTTTAACCTTCTAATTTCATGTCAGACCAAAGTGGTTAACAATCTTTTCCCCAAGTTGCTTCCTCTCTCATGACCACCGCTGACGCAGACGTCAACTGGAAGACAGGCCTCCCAGGATTAGTCAGAGCGCGTTATACGTAACTTGGCAGCTACTTGTAAACTCCAAAGAGAGTAAATCAAATATAAGGGACCGATTGCGAAGCTGAATTGCTTCCTCTTTTCCAGTTTCTCACAAAACTGTTTGAATTCAGCTTCCCCTCTGCCTAACAGCAGCCACTTCTAACGGAAGTCTATTCTCTCAGACTAGCTTCTATTTAGGAAAAATGGCTTATATTGTTGTTCTCAAGCCTATTAATAACTTAGAAAAAAGCTACACACACTGAATTTTAAACAACACCACAAACCCTTTCCTGGGGTATTTTTGCTACCTTTCTCTATGCTCTGAATTCTATCTTTACCTCAAGAATATGAATTCAATAGTAAATTCACAAAGAGTAGTATCATGGAAAAAACACACAGGATATATTTCCTATTGTTATACAGTTAAAGTTACCGCAATTCCTCTGTAGTTTTTTTTTTTTTAATTCTGTCCATAGGGCTTACTTAAAGGGCAAATGAAATGTAGTTCTGTATTGAAATGTTTGCGTGTGTGAGTGCTAAGTCGCTTCAGTCGTGTCTGACTCTTTGCAACCCCACAGACTGTAGTCCACCAGGCTCCTCTGCCCGAGGGATTCTTCAGGCAAGAATACTGGTGTGAGTCACTATGCCCTCCTCCAGGGAATCTTCCCGACCCAGGGATCAAACCAGTATCTCTTGAGTCTACTGCACTGGCAAATGGGTTCTTTACCACTAACGCCACCTGGGAAGCCTGTATTAATATGCTTACCTAAGTTTAAATATTGTGATATATATATATATATATATAGCTATATTGACTTATGCCTTTATGGGTCTTTAACATACAACTGCAGACTATATTTGAAATTACACTGAAAAATATACCTGATCAGCTTTTTCCTATTTTTTAACCAAAACTAACAACAAAGAGTTCATCAGGGTTGTTTTGAGGAATTATTCTTTAAAATATGAAGTAGCTTTCTACGTCCATGCATAATAAATGCTTCAATTTCTAGGAGGTATCACCTCATTCATTAATAAAAGACCAAAAAAAGTCTGAACTTTTATTGACACTTTATAGAGACTTCTGATTTTTTTTTTTTTTAATGAGCAGTGGCATAGAATTGGGTATGTTAGCCTGTATCTGGTTAGACTAGTCAACACATTCCTAAGAAAAACTCTCATGAGACATAAACATGTATCTCTGGCATACAAATTGTATCCTAGAAAAACCCATATGAAATTCTTGTTTCCTGCTTCTTCACCAAGTATCAGTTCTGCTCAGGTCTGGAGACTATTCTCCATGTCTTCCAGGTCTGCAGCAGAAGTCATTCTTTTCTCACCATCAACCCTTAACTAGTTGATCCCCTCCTAAAGTCTTGCAAAACAAACAGAATAGCATGCAATGGAGAGCAATCCTTTTGGCAATCCTGCCAGACTCAGCCCATTCCTCTGCCTTTACTAATGTCTGTATTTTAATTATATGTAGATTCCACCTGGTAAAGACTTCTATCTTTCAAAACAGCTTTAGTACTTTCATAAAGATTCTCCTGACCCCACCCCTCACCCTGGAAAGATTTAATAACGCCCCTTTTTTGGTTTCCCACTGTATACTGCACAGACTGCAATCATATGCTTACCACACTCTACTGCATTCGTTTATTTACATGTTTATTCCCCGCTGTAGAAGACTATAAATGCTCCAGTGTCTAAAGCACATCTCATTTATGTCTGCCGTTCCTAATAAAGAGCTTGAATGTTATATATGACACTAAAAGCTTGCAAGATGTGAACAATGAAAGGTGGTTTACATATACACAAGGAGATAAATTTAAATTGGGTTTCCACAAAAACTTCAGGAAAGGCCCTTTTCTCTTGGTTACCTAGAGAATAAATATATCTTTTCTGCTGCTCTGATTTAGACTCAAACAAGAGGCAGTAGACAGACCCACCTGCCCTCATTTGACTCCTCTGCATTCACACAAGAGCCTTCAATAATTAACCCTGACAAACATTTTCAAAGAGCAATTCCTAATCCTAAGAGTCGAAAGTTGCTCAAGTGTGGACTGTTTGTACACTATAAGACCAGTTTTTATGGAGTCCCACGAGCACCCAGCGAGTTAACAGCAGTAACGACCGTGACCTGAGCTAACAGTGGCAGTCTAGCTCCTCTCTCTTTCTTGGGTTAATCTCTCAAACGCCTCCGGCCTTTGTACTGCTGTGGAATAAAGAAACTGTGTAAGCAATACCTACACGCCTCTATTTATATAATTTAACATGCTTATATTGCCCTGCTAAAACAAATATTTATTGAACACTTCTCTAGGCAGATTCAAAGAGGCAAAGGAACTTAACCAATACTTTTACATTTTTACCTAAAGATTTCCAAGGTATAAAACCATACTCCATAAAGGCAGAGGCTCTAATTTTTTAAAATATTTTTGGGGGGACAGAATGGGGTTTTGTGATTGTTCTATCACATTAACCCATTTGTAATACCAGGCACTGAAATGAATGCTTTCTGTTACGCGTAGATTCAAAGGCTCTGGGGATGTGGTATCACGTATGTGCAATAAGCTCAGAAACTAACAGTGGTTTCATAATGATTATGCACATGACCTAAACAAGGCAGGATTGTTTGTCATATCTAGACATATCACAGTGAGTTGGAGTATTTCATCAAAGCCCTAATTTCAACACACTATCCAATATGACAACCTTGATATTTACATCCTTATTTTTAATGGCCCATTTTAATTACATTGGCACTTACAGACACTTATTAGTGAACTATTTATTAGAAGCAGCTATTACAATTGGTTACTATCTCTGAGTGTCTACACTCAACCTCAACACAAAACGTTATTCCTACATGATAGGGCGATTATATTACAGAGTACAGAAAAACCTATTCTGTGTATCCCAGTGGTGCTTCTCTTATCTCTAACCTTGCTTCTCAATAAGAAGTTAATAAAGCTACTCTGCTTTATGAACCAAACCTCTATCTTAACATGATGTCCACAAGCTCTAGAAAACCTTCAGATTCGCTATCCAACTCATGTGCAGAAACATTTTTCCAAATTCAGGAAGCTGGGTTCAAGAAATCTGCCTCTCCCCTGGAGCTCCTTTCTCTGAGCTCCTCTCTCCTCTCCCTACCCCATTCTGAACCTTCAGGTCAGCTTCTATGGACTTCTTTTTTCAAAAGAAATATTTATTTTTACTTATTTGGCTGTGCTGCATCTTATTTGCAGCACACAAGATCTTTGCTCTTCATTACGGATGTGGGATCCAGTTCCCTCATCAGGGATAAAACCCGGACCCCCTGCATTGGGAGCACAGAGTCTTAGCCACCGGACCGGCAGGGAAGTTCCTCTATGGACATCTGAAGGACGGCTGTGGAAGCACCAAGGATTTTCCTGAAGTTCCCAGACAGAAATCAGAATGTGTTCATACATGAAGAAAAGTTACTATTAGAATCCATAATCACCGGATGAAGAGTTAAAGGGCTTCAGTAGCTGGTTTGGGATCTTAATGTCTCGTTAACTACTTATGTGGAAAAACTAATCTTGAATTGAACATACTTAAATTATAAACCAAGACTTATAATGTAATTTTTTTCTAAGTTGTAGCTCGCGAGAACATTACAGTTCTTCAAGAACACGAATAATCTATTTTTAAAAATTCTGGTTTTTCTTTAAGAGATTGAGAATATGGGAAGTTTATTTTCATGAGAAAATGGCAGTGGGTTATTTTTAAATTGAAGATGTTTACTAGGAGCAAGACTACAATTTCCTTTCATCTCATTGCTTATCACATTAACTAGTTTTTGTTAGAAATCTAATATGTTCCAAAAAGTTTTTTATGGCTGCTAGAAACACAGCAATGGGCAAGACAGGGAGTCCTGGTCTAATAGAGTTTACACTCTAGGAGGTAGGAAGTAGGGAGCAAGGAGGGGAATGAATACAGTAAATGAACAAGAGAATTCAGATACTGATATACAGCATGAGGTACACACAATGATGGTGTGATATTGTGGGGCGGGAGGGCTACTCAGGGAGGCTGTTCTGAAGTGACAATGTGTGAACTGATTATATGTGAATGAAGGGTGGATGAATAAATATATGAATGAGCAAAGCACTAGTGCAGAACTTTCCAGGCTTAGAGATTAACTGGAACCCAGGACGCAGCATAAGAAGGAAGTGGGACATTTAAGGTCCTAACAAGAGTCCACTGTCACAGTGATGGCTGAACGGGTGGAGATGGGAGGAGGTCAGACTGATGTAGGCAGTGACGATCCTCGTGGTCTGTTGGATGCAGGTCAGGAGTTTCTTATTTATAGTAGGAAGTCACTGAAGGATTTTAGGTGGGAGAGGACTTGAGCTGATTTAGTCTTTAAAAGCACTGCTCTGGCTGCTGAGAAAAGAATAGATTATAAACAAAGGGGCCAGAGTAAAATTGTGGGTAATAAACGTTTCATCATGAAAAAAATCTGAATGAACTTTTTGGCCAACCCAATAACCTGGATGTTACTATAAAAAAGAGATGAGCATGAAAAAGGTAAAGATTGACAGAAGAAGATACAACTGAGATACCTTCTGGAAGCAGAGAGATACAATGCATTTAAATCCTCAAATATGGTTAATACTATACATGTTTTTGAAGGGGAATATTCATACTAATAAAGCTTTAAAAAATGCAAAAATTGAGAATATCATTTCAGAAGTTGACTTTTACTTAGCTTTGACTTCTGTATTCCAGAAGGAGTGAGGGCATATTCTGGGATGAGGTGGGGCTGGGAGGGGAGCTCTGGGATGGCAGCAGAATTTCTCCATTTCCAGGCCAAACCCCATATAAGCACTTGCACATCCTATCTTCTGAAATGCACTTGGTTGTTGATAAGTGACATGTAAATGTTTCTATTTGGCAGTAACATCCACCCTTAGAACTAACATTCACCTTCACAACTAAAACATAGCTCCTGAAACCAAATTCCTCTTCACTCCTGGCAGAACATAGAGCCTGTTCCTAGGAGACGCTCCCAAACGGGACTCTGCCAGAAGGATGGTTCTAGGCTCACGACTCACAACCCAAAAGGAAAGGCTACTTTACTTGGATAACTGCTGGCATTATGACCCTCTTATATACCTTTTGGCAATAGTATATGATGTGAAAAAAAGAAAAATCTCTGCTCAGAAACCTAAAGCTCAGTTAGACAGATAGGCAATTACGTATAAGACACTGTGTTGGCAGAGCAAGCAGCTGAAACTCAGGCACGACTTCCTGGGACTTACAGATGTGTATGGAAATGCAAAAACCAGTTTTGTGAGGGCCACTCATCGGAAAGATCCACAAAAGGAAGCAAGATGTCGAGAAGCTATAAAGCTTAAAGAGACGCCTATGGACATGATGAGTACAGGAGCAAATGTTTTCTCTACCTCAATAAAAACTACAAAAATAAAACAGTGGAAGTGGGGGTGCGATTCTGGGAATACACTGAAAGCCACTGAACTATACAATTTCAGTGGGTGAATGTATGGCGTGTGAATTCTATCTCAACAAGGCTATTTTTTTTTAATGTCTGCAGGGGGACCACACTGTTATATGCCATGAAAGTGGAGGGAAAAGCACCGTTGATGGGTTCTGAGGTGTCCTTTGCAGATAGAGATGGGGCCATGGACCTAGGACAAGTAATGTAACTGTTTGGGGTCTCAGATTTCTCATGTGCAATGCAGAGGCAATCATACTACTACTGATGGTTTCAAAGAGTGTTGTAAGAACTGCACGGAATTACATAGATCAAGTGCTTACGGTAGTCCCTAGCAGTACTATTTCATTAAATATTGTTTCTGTGTTTAAAAAAATATGCCTATTCCCAAATGAAATAAAAACAAAAATAAGCAAATGGGAACTGATCAAACTTACAAGCTTCTGTAGAGCAAAGGAAACCATAAACAAAAGGAAAAAAAAAACCTACAGATATGAAAATATCCGTAAATGATGCAACTGAGAAGGGCTTTTCCAAAATATACAAACAGATTGCACAACTCAATATCAAAAAAAAACAACCCAGTTGAACAGTGGACAGAAAATCTGAACAGACGTTTCTCCGAAGAAGATGTATAGATGGCGAGAGGTACCTGAAAAGACGCTCATCATTGCTAATCACTAGAAAACACAAATCAAAACTACACAGAGGTACCACCGCACATCGGCCAAGAGGGCCATCATTTAAAAGTCTACAAATAAGAAATATTGGAGAGGTGTGAAGAGAAGGGAATCCTCTTAACTGTTGATGGGGATGTAAATTGGTATAGCCATTATGGAAAACAGTATAGGGATTCCACAAAATACTAAAACTAAAAAACAGAGTTGCCATATGATCAAGCAATCCTATTGTTGGATATATCCAGACAAAACTTCAACTGGAAAAGATACATGCACCCCTACGGTCCTTGACTGAGAGATGAAAGGGTAAGGAAGATATAAAACACAATGGAATATTACTCAGCCATAAAAAGAATGAAATAATGACATTTGCAGATTTGCAGCATCATAGATGGATCTAGAGAATATCATACTAAGCAAAGTAAGTCAAAAAGAGAAAGACAAATATGATATCACCATGTAATATCACTTACATGCAGAATCTAAAATACGACACAAACGAACATAGTTATGATACAGAAATAGCCTCAGAGACACAGAACAGACGTGTTGTTGCCGAGGGGAAGTGGGGCTTGGGGAGAGAAGGATTAGGTGTTTGTGATTAGCAGATGCAAATTAGTATATATAGGAAGAATAAATAGCAAGGTCCTACTGTATAGCACAACAAACAATAGTCCACATCCTGTGATAAACCATAAGGGAAAAGAATATGAAAAAGAATATATATGTATAGCCTAGTCATTATGCAGTAGAGTAGAAACTGTAAGTCAACCATACTTCAAGAAAATTTTTTATAAAAATTTATTCCGAATTTCAAATACACATCCACAAGGTCAAACCATAAATAGACATACACATAGTTTTCTTTTTCCAAATAGGTATCTATCTATCCATCCATCCATCCATCCGTCCATCTGTCCATCTGTATCTCTACAGTTCCTAAGGTTCTAACAATTCAACACAAGCAATAAAGACACAAACACCTAAAAAATACTTAAGAATAAGAGAAAAAAAATCACATTTGAAAAATAAAAACAAAGCAAAATTAATATAGTGTCTAAAGGTCTTGCAGACTAGCATGAAAACATTTCTGCGATAGTACAGTGAGAGGTATGGTAACAGGCATGATAGAGCTGATTATCTTAAAAGGGTGGGGGCTGAAAAAAATGGTCACTGCCCCTGCTATTGATTTAAGAAAACCCTCAGCGGAGAAAAGCAGGCTCAGTTCCCCCACGGGCATTAGGAAGCACTGGACTCAGAGAAGAACCAGGTGTGACAGCAGGAACTACCTTATCCTCAGACTTTGCCCCTTGTTTGGCCTCAGGCCCTGTGCTTCAGGCTTTTTGAACATGACCAATTATCTTCTTAACAACTCTGCAAGGCATATATTCTTATTATTTTTCCAGTGATTTTTCAATTGCAGTGCTGGGATATTACCCCATTTGTCCCTTCAATTCCAAAAATGGGACTCTTCCTCCTACACTCCATATTTGTTAAAGTTCTTTAGAGCTATCATTAAACATTCATAAAACTTTTTTTTTTCCTCAGACGCTGATTTTTCCCTACTTCAGGAAATCAAATGAAGTCTTGTAAAAGTCAAGGATAGTTTATGTTTTTGAGGCTGTAATATAAGATTACAAACCAGTATTTTCTGGTAAAATCTGGATTTGCTTCACAATTTTTCCTAATAACAAAAGCCATGTTGCAAACATGATAATGTCACTGTAGCCTCATTCAGAATATTACTCACTCTTTCTGCAGCTTTGCAGCTTCAGCACTTGGGAAAGTTTTAATTTCCCAGTAGTGTGACCAGGATACTATTTTTATATCTTCAGCATCCACTTACTTTCAACTGAGTGAGTCTTGCTCAACTGAGGGCTTGCTAAAAAAAGGGAGCTAGATTTTATTATTAAAAGATTTTTAAGAAATAAAGGTGATATATAAGGAAAATGTGTTCTTAGAAAGCAAACATAACATATATTATTTCTTCTGCAATTCAATACTTTGATCAATATTCAAGTTTTCTTCCATTTTAAAGACCAGTATCAACTTAATCCCTCAAAGCACACACCTGTGAAAAGCATAATATTAATATTTTCATTTGTATTGATAGAATGAATTATCACATTATTTGATAAACACTAGGTACAAATTTACTTCATGACAGGTTACAAGTTCATGCAAAATTCAATAATAATAATGCTAAAAATATAAGGTCATCAAAAAAATCTGGATTCAAGAAATGGGGGCAGGGAGCTCAAACTAGACTTTCATCTTCTCCTAGATATAACATGATTAGGTTAGGCAGCAAAGGAGGGAGTCAACTTGCCTCATGTGTAAAAAATTTCAAAGTAATCAAAAAGCATAAATAAAAACATGGACCAAAGAGAAATTTACTAATTCATATTACCTTCCCATCAAACTGCTATAGCAAGTTCTATTTCAGGAAAAGAAAAATACCAATGGGCCCCCCGGGGTGGGGGGTTGGATGGGAGAGAAGGAAACCCTCCCCTTAAAAAGCTGCAAGATTTTTATATCAGAGGGGCCAGAGCTGTTCGACCTTCTTTGCACCAACAGCCCCCTTCTTTCACGGCCACACTACCTTCAGGTGTGGCCTGAAACAGCACTTCTATTTCCTTCCATCCTACTGAACTCCTCAGGTTTGTATGTCTTATTATTCATCATCTCTCACCAAGGTTTCCAGTGATTCCGCTCGTGCCAAACTGGAGGACTAATCTCCCACCGATCCTAAATCCTCCCATGTGAGGATTTTTTCTTCTTTGGCCTCAGAAACTTTAATTGTGCTTTTAGTTAGCAGCTTCTAACGCCCCTTCTCATTCCACAGGGCACAAGGTCTTAAACACAGACGTTTTGGAGGCAGACGGACCTGAGTTTGAACCGCATCAGCTGCCATGTTCTAGCTCTGAAGGTTGCAACAGATGACTGATTTTCTCTTAGGCTCATTCTTTCCATTTGTAAAATAGCGATGATCAAAGTGTGCACCTCATCTGGTTGTTACAAGGAATGAATAAAGCAAAACATGTAAATCTCTTTTTGCACAGTTCAGTGCCTTAAACGCAAGTCCCTGTGACATGAGTTATGTGTATTCTAGAATCAGGTTCTCTCTTCAACCTGTACCAAAGAACTACTTCATAGTGTTAACATTTGTCTACATAGCTAACATTTGAGCCACTAGCTTAAATGTGCTACAGGAACTCCAAACCCTGAATGCCCCTAACTGCATGTATCCCTCTCCATCTATTAAAACTTTCAGTCTTTTCTATTTAAGTCAAATGACTTAATAGAAAAGGCTCTCTACCTTTTTGGTGATAGAGTAAATCCCATTAATTCATGACTTATGAGGCAGTGTACCTAACGGTTAAAGGCTGCATGCATGCTGTCTTGTCCAACTCTTTGTGACCCCATGGACTATAGCCCATCAGGCTCCTCTGTCCATGGAAGTTTCCAGGCAAGAATCCTGGAGTGGGTAGCCAGGTCCTTCTCCAGGAGATCTTTCCAATCCAGGGATCGAACCCATATCTCTTGTGTCTCCTGCATTGGCAGGTGAATTATTTTACCACTGAGCCACCTGGGAAGCCCAAGGTTAAAGGCTGCTTGCATTCCATTTCCAGTTCTTTCACGTATAACTACATGACCTAGAACAAGTAACTTAAAACTCTTCCTGCCTCAGTTTTCTCAGTTGTAAAATAGGAAGTGTGTTAGTATCAACCTCATTTAACGCTTAGTAGGTGCTATATTAATGTTTATTGATACATTAAAGAAGATAAAATTTACAATGTGACTTTTGTACTGATTTAAATACAAAACTGAAACAGCAATACTTTCATAGAGCAAACAAATTTTTCTTATTGTTTTGGGGGGGTTGTTTTGTCAGCAACAGCAGCATAGAGGATCTTAGTTTACTGACCAGGGATTAAACTCATGCTCCCTGCTTTGGGAGTGCAGGGTCTTAACCCCTGGACCACCAGGGAAGTCCAAAACAGAGTGTTTGTGTGAGTTCATATTCCTTCCTTTGAATTCTCTTTACCACTACCACTGTCCAAGCTCATGATGCATCATAACCAGATGATGGCAAAAACTGCCCACCCTGCCTCTCAAAACTGATCTCCTGAATTCTATTTTCTCTTGCTTTAATCCATTTTCAATCTAATCTCTAATTGCCAGATTAATCATTTAATATTGTGCCCTTTTGGACTATTCCATCAGTGTCTCCCATCAGTTCTCAGATAATATACAACCACTTTACCTATGGTGGGCTTTTCTAGCAGGCTTTTCCTAGGTGGGATTCCCAGGGTAGCTATAGCCTTTGGGTCTTTACTCCTGGTCTTTTCCCTGTCTAGAATGTGCCACATCCTATTTCTTCAAATCTCATCCATCTTTTAAACAACCAAGTCTGATTCTACTTGCTCCATGGAGACTTTTCAAGCTGAGGCCCCCACCCACAGCTAACACACAGCTTGGTTCTTACCATAAGGTTCATTTTCAGGCTGTTATTTACACGCTTCATGTGTGTATATCTTGCCTAGTATTTCCCGCTGCACAATCTCAACACTGTCATAGGGTAGATGAGGTGGAAGCGGGTGAGTTCACAGATGATTGCCGATTCTGATGGGGATGTTCAAATTTTTGTTTTAATTTCACCACTGGATGGCTGAATGGGTATTCATAATCATGAATGTGGTGATAGTTTGGCCACATTAATGAACATACCTAAACTAGAAGCAAACAGTTTAGTAAGTTGAACTCAAATGTATATTCATGGCTATGTGTAAAATGCTCTTTATTCAAGTTCACCAAGTCAAAGTCGACACAAAGGAAAGATACAGTTAAATATTCGAAAATTTTTTGTACAAAAATAAAAGCCCTACATACTCAATACTATTGAAGTAGGGGTGCTTACAAGCTCTTCAGAGGAAAGAAATGGGGGATGGGACTGGTTATACTTTCCTTCTGGTGGTTTATGTCCAAAAGCAACACTGAGAAGTTCTGCAAATGTGAAAAGGGATGAGAAAGACCAAAATAAAAGCCTGGTCTGCACCCTCCGTCCTACATGAGTTCCTCTGACTGAGGATCTTAGTAACCCTCCAGGGGAATCTTCCCAACCCAGAGATGGAACCCAGGTCTCCCACATTGCAGGAGACTCTTTACCAGCTGAGCCACAAGGGAAGCCCAAGAATACTGGAGTGCGTAGCCTATCCCTTCTCCAGCGGATCTTCCCGACCCAGGAATTGAACTGGGGTCTCCCACACTGCAGGTGGCTTCTTCACCAACTGAGCTACCAGGGAATCCCCTTAGTAACCAAAGGGGAGAAAAAAGAAAACCAGAAGGAAACAGAAGGAGAAGTTTTTTCCTCAGGAAGGAAACATAAATGTTTGTAAGTGGTTTCAAGGCAATGACACTTTAAATGATAGTAAAAGTTTAATGAGTGGAATTTCTTCAACAAATAATTTTATAGTAAAGAAAAGAGGTTAATCCTATGGGTTAAGTAATAATAACAACAATAACAGCAACACAGCAGTACAGCAGCAACAACCAGAAATGAAATAATAAAGTGTTAGTCGGACACAGAAGTCATGCCCGACTCTTTCTGACCTTATGGACTGTAGCCCGCCAGGCTCCTCTGTCCATGCGACTCTCCAGGCAAGAATACTGGAGTGGGCTGCCACTCCCTTCTCCAGGGGATCTTCCTGACCGAGGGCTATAACCTGGGTCTCCAGCATTGCAGGCAGATTCTTCACTGATGGAGCTAGCCTAATCTCTCAATAAGCAGAAATCAGAAACCTACCCACACTTAATGATTTAGTATTTGAATTTTAACAAGATGTCTACATCAAACTTCAAGAAATCCATTCCTAATCCTAATCCATTTACATCTGCACTAACATAAGATCATAAATGTTATACTGAATAGTAACATTTGTAATTCTCAAGTTCCCAGCCTCAAAGCAAGGTTCAATTTTTATTCTTGTACTTAAATTTTTAAATTTCTTTTTCTTAAATAACAAAAGCAAAAATAACAAAGGATACACTGCTTAACAAGCTATTGACCAAAACTTCCAACTAATGAAAAATCTGTACTGAGTAATGAACATTTAACAACTGCCATCTGACCCTGCTTCAATCCACAAAAATAAGCCTATCAGATACACGTTTCCAGACCCTACACACACAATGACTGTCTTGAGTTGACAGTCTCAACACAGCAATGCGAGCTGCCAGGAGAGAAACCAGACCCTGGAGCAGCCGCAAGGAACCAGTATTGAAGAGGTCACAGCTGGCTTCTGGCTTCTGTCGTGTACAGCCAATGATCCTGAGACTCAAAGATGCAGATACTCACAGCTAAAATAAAATAAACTGCAGTTTAAAGCAGAATCTACTGTTAGGAAGATCTGAGCATGATCCCACCCAGGAAACAAAATGACATGGCAACACGATCTCTCAAAACATTACAGAATGAATGAAAAACTGTACACATCATTGACAGTCCCGTTTTTGCTCAATTCCAGAGGACAGTCCTCTGAATTTTAAGGTGATTGCCTGGTCCCTTCTTAAGGAGAAGGCCTATGCAAGCTAAAAGTCCTAGACATCAAGTGGCTACCAATAATTCAGATCAAATTCTCAGATATTTGGCATCATCTGAATTCAGAGAGCATTTTTATACACTTTTTTTTTCTAGACTAATTTGCTTTTCAGCTTCAGAAAAATGTGCTTAAGCTGTGTGTGTGTGTGTGTGTGTGTGTGTGTGTGTGTTCAGTCGCCTCTTATTGTGACTCCCTGGACTGCAGCCTGACAGGTTCCTCTGTCCATGGAAAATTCCAGGCAAGACTATTGGACTGGGTTGCCGTTTCCTACTCCAGAGGATCTTCCTGATCCAGGGATCAAACCCACTTTTGCACTGGCAGGCGGATTCTTTACCACCACGCCACTTGGGAAACCACCATGCTTAGGCCATGCAAACAAACAAAAACAAAAAACCAGGGGAAAGAAAAAACTCAAGCATTTTTCCCTGGTTAAGTTTATTAATCACAGAAAATGCAGTTCTATCTTATCGTCATGTTTTCTATGAGGAAACTTCTGCTCTTTTTTTGGACTTGGAGAACTGCTTTTCCTGACAGAACCCCCAGAACTGAGAACCCTGAACTGCAAACTTGTCCTTTGTCCTCGTTGTTTACCAGCCTTATCAGGGCACACATGGGTTGGCAATGTGATTCTAAGATAAAAATTTCAAAGATATAATTAGATGTTTTTCCGAGAAATAGCACCCAGTGCCATGAAAATTTATTTGCTCTCTTCTCCTTCAAGCTTGAAGATAAAGGTCTCACAATTTCTTGTCATTCTTTCAGATGAATGAGGAACATTACCTTGGCACTGAAGGAAAAACACACACTTGAAAAGTAAACACTAATGAAAACACAGATTGGATCTCAAAACTTCTGTGACACTTCAATCAACACGGTTTTCTGTAACAACACACTTCTTAAAGCGTATAACAATGTAAATATAATGAAAATAATGTTATGCCCCTGAATTTAACTATAAATGATCAGTGATAGAAAGACATAGTCCAAGCTGAAAAGTAAGTAAAGAAGAAAGTATTGGTTGCTCAGTCATGTCCGACTCTTTGTGATCCCATGGACTGTAGCCCATCAGGCTTCTCTGTCCATGGGATTCTCCAGGCAAGAATACTGGAGTGGGCTGCCAAGACCTTCTCCAGGGGATTTTCCTGACCCAGGGACTGAACCCGAGTCTCCTGCACTGCAGGCATATTCTTTACCATCTGAGCCACCAGGGAAGTCAGAGAAGTCCCAGTTAGTGATGTGTAAGCTTTCTCACAGTGCCCTTCAGATTCCTCAGTTCAAATCTGAACAAAGGGGATAAAAGGAGAGGGGCAGAAAATCACAGATGCCTATTTTCTAAGCTGCAGTAGAATATTTAGCCCAGTGAAAGAAGTGCTGAGAAAAAATCTCAAGTTTTCTACTGAACTCCATCTTTCAGTTCAGTTAGGCATGCTCAGTCATGTCAGACTCCTTGTGACCCCACGGACTCATTGTGGCCCACCAGGCTCCTCTGTTCATGGAATTTTCTAGTCAAGAATACCAGACTGGGTTGCCATTTCCTACTCCAAGGAGACCTTCCAGACCCAGGGGGACTGGGTTGCCATTTCCTACTCCAAGGAGATCTTCCAGACCCAGGGATCAAACCCACGTCTCCTGAATCTCCTCCGCTGGCAGGCAGAGTCAAACTCCATCTTTGCTCCAGACCAAAAACCGGTTTAGGGGGGAAAAAAAAAATCATCTACTGCCACCTGCTGGTAATTTAGAGTCAGTAGTTCTCAAAGATGCTTAAATGGCATAAATTCCAGATTAAAGCAGAATCTTTCACCTTGTAAAGCAAGAATATTAGATACAATATATATTTCTAGAAGCAGAGACAGACTACCACATTCTCCTCATGCTGACTGCCTCCCTCACTGACACATTGTCCTGAAAGGAAGTCAGAGGCCACTACATTTCCATTCTGCCCTTTCCCACAAAAGTCATTCAACTTAGGCCAGAAATAAAGTCTTTAAAACCAGTCTTGGCAGACCTGCCTGCAAAAGATTCACAACTCAAACTCTTGAAGTCAGCTAGAGAAATTTTATTCTTTTAGTCTAAGGACCACAGGTCAAACTGTATTTTTTAAGACTTCTCTATAAGAATATGAACCTTGAGTTGATAGAGGATTCAAATGAGAGATCTGAGAAAGGACCTGAACCCCCCCTCCCGCCCCCCACCCCTGCAATAGGCAAGATTCTATAACTACAGATATAAACATGATTTTAAAATCCATAAAAGAAAAGGCAGGCCCAAGTTCCTACAGTCAGTTCCATTTCTATTTCTGGAGAATCTAAGAAATTTTCAAAGGCTTAGCTAAAAGGTTTTATGGGAGAAAATTATTCTCTTTATTTTAGGGAGTATATTTAAAAATCAAAGTAGATGGGTAAAACATTTTGAGGAAAGAGAACGTTCTATCAAAAACTATCAGCAATCCTCCTGCCAAAAATAAACTACGGACATTATGTTTTAGTTATCCCATGTCACAAGTCAGACACTGCAGGGTTTTCATGCCACACTGTTTTATCTCTTCTAAAAATATATTGAAAAACATGGATTTGACTAACCACTTTCTCCAAAATTAATGTTAAGTGCAATGTGAATCAGAAGGCAACATCCCAAGATATAAATCCTGAGTCTTCTTTTTCACATCCCTAGACATGAGCAAATTTGTCTGCTAGGACACTGAAGAGTTGTCTGTAATTCTATGGTTCTATAATTAAGACTTGTACAAACTTTGCTGCCAAAAAATCACCAGAGTGGGTGGTGAATACAGCCAAGTAAACGCTAATTATGGAAGGCGGGTTTTCTAAGATCTTAAATACAAGAAGCAAAGGCAAGATCAGACAGCTAAGATAGTTACCAAGGCAATATAAATAGCCTTGTCAAACTCAGTGTAAACCCCCCTTTGGTAACAGCTGTTACCTCTCATAGTTCATAGGTACTTTAAAAGTACAATCTGGTATCTTCTACTTAGAATTCAGCAGTTAATTGTTCCCTAAAAAAGAGAGTTAAGAAATTTACTCATGTCATTTTCATTCCTGGGAGCAAAAAAGGCAAGAGAAGGCCAGTGTTCCAAATAATTTTCCATTTTATGTTTCAGCCCCTCCTCTAATAATATTTTTAAAAGTTCTGCCTGGAATTCAATAGAATGCCATTAGCATCTTAAAATGCATGCAAATTCTAAGCACACAGCACAATAAATTTACATAAATCGAATCATGCATACACCAGCAAGGAATCAGGAAACAGCATTTTCTGCTCTGTAGAAGTGTATCCACCATCCAAAAAAGAGGAAATTTTATACAATAGTGTTACCAAGTTCTCACAATAATAACATTATATAGTGTATCCTTACAATCTAGAACTGTAATGACAGCCTTCAAGTAGAAGGGATCATGCTTTTTCCTGTTTACTTATACTTATGTCTATGCCCATCTCACTGCTAATCAAGAAGCTGTGGGAACTTTTCATTTGAGCTCAGCCCAAATATCACCTCCTCTAGGAAGCCTTTCTTAACCTTCACAGAAAAATTAAGTCCTCACGTATCTTCACACATAGTCTGTGTTTACACTTATCACACTGCATTAGAGTTATCTGTATACACATCTACTGTTTTAGACTGTGAGTACCTTATGGACAGAAAAGGCATTTAATTTCATCTTGATCTGCCTTCTGGGCTTTAAAAACTAGATGGTTTAAAACGCATGCTAATGAATGACTCAGTGTTTTTCACATTATTTCTTCTGCCATAGACAGCTTGTCAAAAAAGAAAGGTCTACCAAATTGTATTCTATAATACTAAATGAAGCAAAATATATTATCCAGATGTCTTAAAGTACGTATCATCTTAATGCCCTCCACATAAAGGATCTATAACACAGCATGTTTTATTCAGATTAAACTGAAATGTGCTAATTTTATATATTATATTAAATATATTATATATGTATTTACAATATATTTACATGTATAAATTGCCAACATGATGCTTCTTAATAGGCAGCAGCTATTTTCTTTGTTAGCGGTGATATCAAGGTAATTATCTGCAGAAGAGATAAAGGAGCTCAACAATGTTACACTGCTTAGACCTGATTCTCTCGTTTGCTCTTACGGGTCTCCTTCCTCATTCTTCTCCACTACAAAACTAAGCGAGCCTATTTCAACTAGGGTGAGATTAAATTTTACTTATACACTCAGCTCAAGGATCACAGGAGAAATGAACATTGCATGAAAGCGGGAAATCCCACGCTCTCCTACCTGTGTACCCAAGCTGGCTGCCAGCATGTGAATCAGAAGTTTAGCTGCAAACATGGAATACCTGGCACAGAAGATATGGGAAAGAACAGCCAGGCAGAGACCTGTAGGAACAAAAAAGGCCGTGTGCGGTTTTACAATCCGTGAACAAACAGGAGCATGGTGAAATCTTCAGAAAAGGTAAGCGCAGTATCTTTGGGCTTACAATACAAGGTCACATAGCACAATATCTCTGGGGACGTTCATGTTTCAATTTCAACCCACGCCACTTGACCAGACGTATAAAATCCTCACACTTCTCAATTAAGCCCAAAGGGTAACTTTACATTTCAAATATCTACTTGTTTACTTCCCGACTAAAATGAAAGCACAAATTAAGCTGATTAATAATTTCATTAAACTTTTAGTTTTCTGTTTCCAGCAGACAAGTGTTAACTGCTTAAGAAAAGAATCAAATTTCATTCTAAATTCTCTAAGAACGGGTGCCTTGGCTAAAGGGATATATTTGTGGAGGTGAATAGGATTTTTCAGGCATAAAATTGGGATTGATGCTACCAAAACTCAGGTTTGGTAATTACCCCTTTTATCTACTAAGAATAGTTAGGCAATTACAGAAGTGGTGATTATGAATTTTAAAAGCAACCTTACACTCCTGGGTGCCAAAACCAGGAACAAAATGTGTTCTTTCCCACCAAGGTGGTTTTTAACCCAAATATCTACGCTTCTAAGTGGTGTGAAAAACATTATTCCTATTTTCTTTGACTCTACTTGAACTCACCTACCTACACTACTTCAAGGGGATGATTAGAATCTCAGGACAAACCCATAAAATTTTTTATCTTTCAATTTGTATACATTTATTTTAATATTAGTTTGAGATTTTGTATGTGGGCCATTTTTAAAGTCTTTATTGAATTTGTTACAATATTGCTTATGTTTTGGATTTTTGGCCACGAGACATGGGAGCTTAGCTCCCCAACTAGGGATTGAACCGACACGCCCCCTGCATTGGAAGGAGAAGTCTAACGCACTGGACTGCCAGGGAAGTCCCTACTACTAGGTTTTAAAGGCAGACTGTACACATATTTTAAAAGATTTCCTTACTTTTAAAAATTTAAATGTGCTGCAAAAAGCGACATATTTGCTTTATCACTTAAGCCTTTTACTCTACTCTCGTCCTCAGTAGGGTTATTTTGTCTAGGAAGTAATGACACATAACAACTGGCTTGTGTATGTTGCTTTGCCCTGTATTTTGCATGCATTATCTCATTCATCAATGGCCCCCTGGCAAACAGGAGAAGCTGCATTTATTTTGTTTCCTCATTATATTTTCTGAAGCAATGGAACTTACACCACATGTTGGCATAAGTGGACTGGGCAGCTGCAAAATGCCCACGTGGGGTCTGTGACTACTGGTCAGCACAGAAATGCCTCTCAGAAGCCCTTTCGCGGAAAAGCTCTCAGTGTATTTAGGTTTGCAAAAGGTAGACAAAGTTTCACACAGGAAGTGAGGCTCTGCATTAGTCAAGGCTTTCAGCCTAGAAACTGGGCCAAGAGATCCGGAGTAATCCATTTCTTTGGAAGGCTGCCATGAGGCGTTCTGGGACAGGCGTGTAGGTCCTGAGGCTGCCTCCCAAATCCACCCACAAAGGCACACAAGCATACCCAGGAACTGCATCTTTGCTCAGGCAGCTTATCAACTATTGAAGCTGCTGTTCCAAACTCACTAATGTACGCTTTGCATTTCTGTGATGATCAGAGCCACCTTAAACTCAAAGTTCAAGTTGAGTGTGAGAGAGAGAGAGAGTGTGTGTGTGTGTGTGTATGTGTGTGCGCGCGTGTAATACATTGACTTAAAAGCAGGGTCTTGCAAGTCTCATTTCATTGTAGGCCAAGTGATGACAAATACATGCTTTTCTGTGAGCTTACCGTGGTGGATGGTAACAATGTGAGGCAAGGGGATTTGTGTTCGGCAAAGGAAAAATACTCCTGAATCAACTGTTTCTTCTAGTTCCCAAAAAGAGCTTATTCGCAGCCTTTCCCCCTAACTTGGTAATTCTCCATTACACTCCCATTTCGTGATATAAATTTATTACACTTAAACTTGACCAGATCAAGAATATTTAATTAAGTCTACTAAGCTTTAATTAAAAATGCTAGCATGACACCTGGTGACAGTCCAGGATTCAAAGCCAGTGGCAGGAAAATGGGCTGGATTCTAACAGCCTGTAACTATGATGTATGATGTTATCCAAGTGCTTTTTTTATTTAGGAAAAAAGGATGCAGGGGAAAAAGCCTCAAGCAGCCTAGCCTCGGCTGACCTTGTGAGAGTTACTGAATACCTTAGATGTAAAGAAATAAATACTTTGGTTACCGAGTTCCTGAAGACTAATTATTTATCTTTTTTCTCATGATATTGAAGAGCTATATTTAGCATACAAAATTTAAATTTACAAGGCAGATTTTTTTAAACTAACAATTTTTTTTGGTTTAAATTCCCTTAATATGTAAATCACATAGTACAAAGGTTAAATTCTAAAAGGAATTCTAAAAAATAAGGTATAACAAATCCAGGTATTACCTAAAGGTAAACTCTAAACAGCTTCTTAGAGACTGATTCCTTAGCAACTAGGCAGAAAAACAAACATGTAATTTATTAAATAATCTTCATTTGCTTTTTTTTCCTAGCAATATGTAGGTTACAGACTTCACTGGAAAAAAATTTAATCAGTTTACTAACACAAATGACTTTTCTATATGATTAGATATGAAGAGGGAAGATAAATTACCCTTAACAAAATAATATTGATAATCTTTGATTTAGATAAGAAAAACTCTAAAGAACAGCTAGATTCTTTTGTCAGTACCAAAGAGGACCAAAGATCTTGTTATCTATCTGTACAATATTTGAATGTTTGCATGTGCATAAATATATGTAATGTTTATATATGAACATGCATATCTAGTAAACAACTCCTGTTTGGTATCCCTTAAGAATGAGATATACTTTCAAAATAACTAAAGTTTATCCTCCAGAAGGCAAATATTACATTTTTCCCCATGAAAATTCCTTTAAAATATTTATAAATTTTATATTGTTTTATTATGTATCTCTGTCTCCTCTAAGCGTGAGTGCTAAGTCACTTCAGTTGTGTCTGATTCTTTGTGACCCTAGAGACTGTAGCCCGCCAGGCTCCTCTGTCCATGGGATTCTCCAGGTAAGAATACTGGAGTGGGCTGCCATGCCCGCCTCCAGGGGATCTTTCTGACTTAGGATCAAACCCACATCTCCTGCACCGGCAAGTGGGTCCTCTATCACTAAAGCCACCTCTATGGATAAACATTAAAAAAAAAAAACCAAATGACCGCTAGATTATTAAATCAGATACTCACCTGTTACCTGAGGTTTTTTTCTATTCCTCCACCTAATGCTGGCTGTAACTATCACCCTTTTAACATTTCTGTTGCTCATCTCTGCTAATTCCCAAATTTCTTCAACACTCCCTTCAACACAATGCCCCTGGATTACAGCTACTAATAAGCTAAGGACAGAAAAACAAAACTGTCAATCTAGAGAGTTTACCAGGTTGAACAAAAGTCCATATGCCACATTTGACAGTACACAAGTTCTGTGTATCAGAGGGAAGAACTGACTCCAGAGGGATGAGGTTACCAGGAGACCAGCCTTCAGGTAACCTGTGAAGTTCAGTACAATAGCCACTAGCCACACAGGGCCGCGTAGGTTTTAATTAATTACAATTAAATAGAATTAAACATTCAGGCCCCAACTGTTCTAGCCACATTTCAAGGGCTCCATCACCAGATGTGGTCAGGAGCCACATTTCCATCATCGAAGAAACACTGGCTGGGGCCACTGTGTCAAACTCTAAAGGGACTGTTTATAAAAGGCCATACAACACAGCTCTGGTCAGAGATGTGAGGGGAAACACTCTGGGTGGTTTTCGGCTCTTAAAACAGGATCCACATAAGTGCTTTTCTCTTGGCAAGCCCAGACATCGTTGTGGGACGTTCAGAGCTGCCGCAGCCAGCTCAAGACCATGCAGAGGAGAGGTGGAGAAAAGAAAAGGAAACCTTTGAGGAGAGCGGAACAGAAACACGAGAAGAGGCTGGGCCCCTGATGATGCCACTGAGGTGCTGAACTAATCAGTCCTGGAACTAAATCTGCTTATTTAGTATATCTGACTTGCCTCCGGTTATGTGCCAGCCAGGGTCATCCTAAACGATCCAGCTACGCGTACCTAGCTAGATACATCCTACATTTTTATGCCATGTCAGAGTTAGACGAAGCTCTCTGACTTCTCTATCACCTGCAGTTACCCCTTCAAACTACTTATTTTTTTTTAAAGCTCTTACACATCTTTCTCTATTCTACTTATGAATAACTCCCAATTTGATAGAATGAAACTTTTGATATACTCTCCCCATAATGATAATGGCTGTCTTAGGACAATGATTCGTGTGAATATGAACTTAACATTTTGGGACGAATGTGACACAGAAATTTAGAAAATATCTCATCTTCAAAAATAATTTCAAAAGAATGGGTGGAAAAAAAAAAGAATGGGTGGCATCTAATAAAGTTTTTTCTAGAAAAACTATCAAAATATCAGCTTATAAAATATAAAAGGCACAACTAGAATATTCTTACAGCTTAAAGAAAGCGTTAGTAGCTCAGCTGTGTCTGACTCTCTACAATCCCATGGACTGTAGCCCACCCAGGCTCCTCTGTCCATGGGATTCTCCAGACAAGAATACTGGAGTGGGTTGCCATTTCCTCTCTCCAGGGCATCTTCCCTACCCAGGGATCGAACCCAGTTCTCCCACACTGCAGGCAGATACTTTACTGTCTGAGCCACCTGGGAAGCCCTTACAGTTTAATAAACCTGAACAAAAGAATGAGCATGCTTCAAAGAACTCTAGATTGTGGCTGATTTCCTCATCCCTAAACCTAACTATTTAGTAATTTACAGACAATTATTTCCTGTTACCTACTTTAAACAATGACATTGTGTTGGCATTTATATACTTAGTAATCTATAGAGTAAATAAAACTATTAGTTATTTAAAAGGGATAGCTTTAGTTTGACTAATGTGTTAAAGGATTTCTCCACCACAGAGAACAAAAAGAAAGAAAAAAAAAAAATGAAACAAATGTGAGCTCTGCAGTCTAATCTCAGTTTAAAAGCACTTCAAAATAGAAGACTCTCCTACAAGTACACCAAACATGACTGAATTCACATACTGATGTTAATGATGAAGTGGATTTTGGAATGTAGAGGTCTCATTAAGCTCATGAGGCCATATGAATTGTACCCAGAATAAAATCAGGATGATTTTAATCCGATGTCTACCTTTGACAGGCCAACATCAACAGTTAGGGAAAGCAGAGCAGGTTTCTTTTGACATTATTCTCCAAATATTAAGAAGCATGCTTAGGTTCCTTAGTAACTATAAGATTATGGTATTATCACCTAAAGTTGTTATGAGCTGTATTTCTTCCCCCTTTGAGGTGAGTCCCATAATGTTACACTTATGTGCACAGTCATTTACTTCTCCCCTCTATAGCTTTTAGTTTCAATGGATAACTTCAGTTTAATTTCTTGGAATTTGATAAACTGGTTTACAGTTTTAAAAATCATAGGTATATATCCTAATCTTTCACCTTTCCATATTGAGGATTACTCAGCTTCTTGGTTTACATACTCATTACACATGCTTGGATCATTTCAACTGTTCTGCTCTAGTAGAGCAACCAGAACTGTAAACCAGAATTAGAACAGATACACTGTGATCTATCTTAATTTTTTTATTAAACAATGGTCAAATTCCTATTTGATTGCATGTTGCCACATTTCAAGAAAAGAGTTAGAATGCTCCCAAATTCAAAGGGATATTTGGTGTGGCCTAACTTAAATGAGAGCATGTGTATGTAAATATGGAAAATATTTTTCCATATGGAAAAATATGGAAAAATCTCTCGCCTTCTTTCTGGGGGCCCTCTCAGAAATGTAATTTCAGCCTCCCCAGAAGCTGAAACTGAGCACAAAGACAGAACCGCCTCGTGAACCACCGAACGTGCAATCCATGTCACAGTACGTCAGGAGCAGAGGGGGGGAAAACTGATAATTTCAACTATGACTCCAAGTCAAAAATAATAAGGTAGATACTAATATCTGGGTGTTGGTTTTCAAATACATGAGCAAATCTTTTTAAGAGTGAGTTGCAAACATATATATTTATTAACAGTTCTCTCAGAAAATATCTTAAAGTCCTCCTAGTCTTCTAAAAAACCAAGATAACATTCTCTCTTTAGTTTGTAAAATTCTTTGCTTTGATGTTGAGTATTTAGAACAAGCAAGGGATTTTTTGTGGGTCATATTAGCACTTAGAATTATGTCTCTATGTTTGAGATGATATCTAGATTTTATTTCAGCATTGTACCTTTTGGTTCTATTTCATCAGTCTATGAAATTTCTCTAAATAGATTGCATCAAAATAAAATAGGGTGTTGCCATCTGATTTTGAAACCTAGAAGAATCTATTAAGCAAGAACCATCATTCTTATGGAAGATGTTATTAAGAATAAGAAATTATTAACATCTGCTATTGAATCTAAGGTTTAGAATTAAGATACATTAAGGAAAATGTATAACTTTTAAAGTGAAACTACAGAGGAAATATTTGAACAACTAGGACAAAGAATATTAAATTACAGTGGAAAGATTTTAACAACCAGGACAAAGAAGGATAATTAATTACATGTTTCTACCTCCACAAAATTTTCTGAATCAATAAAGATTATTAGGGGACAGTCTACACACTAAACATTTAATGATAACCACATTTACATACCAAACATCATTAAGGCAGATGGTCTGAGCTAGTATATCTACCACCCTGTTAACACAATTTAAAATCAATTATTTGGGGCGGGGAGACGGAGGTATTTGCCCTAAGTCTCGCAACTAGCCAGTGGCAGGACAAGGATTTGAATACAGGCACAGTTACCCTATACCCAGTTCTCTGTGTAGCTTATTGTTCATAAAAGCAGCTGTAGGGCTGTAAAAGCTGACTTGGGGCACACAATCCATAAGGGTCGGGATAGAAATACAGTGTAAGGAATTCTCAGACTCCCAACCATAAAGTAAAAACAGCAAATGAGAATAATTCTATAGCTGTTCAAAGTTTACTTATAAGTAAATCGTTTGACACACATTACCCTACTCAAGTTCCTATTCTTGCCAGAAATGGGACCTAGATATAGAAGGTGAAAGAAAATTTATCTTTTAACATAGTAGTTGAATATACTTAAAGCTTCTAGACTGAAAAATGCAAATCAATCCATGGGGTAGGTTTATTTTTTAATGAAAATACAAAATGCTTTATTTATATTATCTCACGCAATCCCGCTATCTACTGCAGAATCTGCCTTCTAAATCAACACTATCAACTTTAACTTTTTTTTTACTATCTAACTTCTATCTCACATTGTACTGGATATACACTGCTGACGAGCTGGAACTATATCTTGCTCTTGCCTTATCCCCAGTACAAAGTTGGTCCTCCATAAATAACGGCTGTATGAATTAATGAATAGGACCATGAGAGGGAACTTTCCTGGCCTCGTGGTTAAGACTATGTGCTTCCACTGCAGGGGGCATGGGTTCAATCCCTGGTCAGGGAACTAAGATCCCACGCAATACACAATGCAGCCAAAAAAAGAAAATTAAAAACAAAAACAAAAAAGACCACGAGAAAGTTTATTTTCTTGTAATGTTGATGAATTACAGCACATCTGCATTTATATAAAAGGACCCTGGGAAAACTTTTATTCTCATCAATATTTTAAATTATTGACTTAAAAATACGGTAACTCACCTGAAATACATATAAAGCCAGAAGAGAAAAAAGCTTCATTGTATGAAGACAAGTTGTCAGTCTGGGCGTAGACCGCGTACACAGACATGTATGAACAGGCACATTCCACGTAGTCTGAAGTGTCCTCAACCACTTTGCAAAACTGACTGTCGGACAACCAGCTAGAGCAAAAAACACAATCGTCACTACTCTTTCATCAGTACTTAAGGTGTGGAGATGGCTTTTGAAGAAAAAATAATTTATTGAACCTAAGTGTTCTTTACTCAAGATGGAAGCAGACCACATGTTCAAGCAGAAACACTGGAGGGAACATCTTGTCCAAGACATGAAACAGCAGATCCCACAGACACCTTCAACAGCAGCCTAAACATTAACCAAACCTGCAAAAGCATCGTCAATATTGAAGAAGCTGAGCCTCTCAAACCAGCAGTGCTAGCCCCCACCTCATCTAAAGCAAACAAACTCAAGGTATTCAACAGGAAGTACTCTTCCCTAGCATTCAAGAGTACCAAAAGGTCAACACAGCCAAAAATGTGCAGTGTTCACCATTCCCCATTTTTCACAACTCCTATATTTTGAACCACATAAATTACTTGCTTGTCTAAGTGCTTCTGTCCCCACCTATTTGGATTTTGAGCCAGTTACATTACACACATGTCTTCGAGGGTTTTTTCGGGTGTCTCCTTCTATAAGGTTTGACCTTTAGCACCAAAAGTTTGTCACAATTATAGCAAATACAGTGTCACATGCCACACCTTCTGAGCATCCCTTAGTGACTACTCTGCTCAAGAGCAGTCACTTCTAGGTCCTCTTGATCCCCTTATTTCTCTAAGGGCATGAAACTTCTTAACCCGAACTGTGGATTCAAGCTTAAAACATTCACTATTAATTATACATTGAGGATTGTACAGTATCTGTGTATTAGGTTTAAAGTCCGTCCTCAGACATTAGGAATTTCAAAGGAAAGTTATTTTCCCACACAGAGACTAGCCAGAATTTTGGTGTTTGAAGAGGACAGCTGGTTACCCAACTAGGCTGTGGAATCTTTACAGAATTTTAGTTTGTGTGGCTGAAAGTAACAGAATCTAGTGACTGATTTGAACTCAAAACTCTCTAGGCCAGCCATGCCTGATCCTACAACATTGGCTGAGCTCCCAGGGAGAGAACTGCTCAGAAACATGAGGTCCGAGGCCAAGGAGAGTCAAAGGAAGAGTCGCTGTCTTCTTCCCCTTCTTGTGCCTGCTTTAATCCCCAAATGTGATCCAAGTCATACATGGATTAGAATTATGAATCTGTACTGATCCGTCCAGACATAGAGCATCAGATCCAGAACTACAAGTCCAGAGGGAAGGAGTCAAAAGAATTTCCTTCACTGTTTCATAAATTAACCTGTAACCACAGGAAGGTTAACTGAACTGAGCAGAACTCACGCTAAGTTCCATGGAAGTCGTAATAATAAAGGAGTTAAGTAATGAGTTATACACATGTTTAAATTGTTTGGCTGCATTTGTCACCTGCACAAGGCTAGACCACTTCCTACACTGCGTTGCCTCATTTAGTGTAGTGGTGATTCTCCAGTCTAAAAATCTCACTCCAGACCATCTATGTTCAGTACAAAAAACTGGGCTTAATGGTACCAGAATGAAGAAGGGACAAACTCTGATTTTAAAGAATTATTAACAAGTACCTCGCAGCTGCCGGATTCCAAAGGAGACACAGAGGAGTCTGAGGAACAATTCTAGGCTCGGCAGCATAAATCCTGTAGAGAATCTCATTGTTGTTGGTCAGGGGTTGTGAACTCTGACCTTTCACACTCAAAGATAATACCTGTAATACCAGAAAGAACCGAAAATGTAACATCTTCAAATTAAATGTCAAGACTCCCAGTCTGAAATTTGCTTCATTTTTCTCGTCACTTTTGGCACTATTAGTCGTTAGCTTCCTTATGAATACAGGGCATCTGGTGGATTTTCCACTGCAGACCTACCCCACTCCAGCTACTGACCAGTCTCCACGTGACAATATTCATTTTCAATGTCAGTCTTCATCAGGAGTGGGATATAGCTTTAGTGAAAGCTATGTGTTTTTTCCACTTTCTCATTTCATTCAATAAAACATGAAGGAAATATCTGCAACTATTTTTAAGCCCAAACATTCTACAAAGAGTTCATAAAGATGGGACATGTTTCATCATTAGCTTACCATATGTAGCACTTACCTTAAGTCTAATCAAGTGCATGTATCCTAAGGAGCATGTTTGCAAAGGAAAAAGCAGATTCCAACTACATAATTCTTTAACTGATAGATTACCTTATTTTTCAGGGCATGGAAATTGTTTCCAGTCATAAACCACTGCTGGCTGCTATACTCTGTAAACTGGACTAATTCACATGTGCTTCTCCCGGCCATTATTTCTGCATCCAGAACATCCAATAACCTCTCTGGAACTCGAATATAATCACCTTCTTTTCCTTCAAACTTGTGCCCATTGATCTGCTGAGGGTACCAGTGAAGAGCCAGTATGGACAAATACGGGCAGCTGTCAAGGATGGTTTTGCCTCTATGAGAGAAAAGCAAAGGTTCTGCTAAAATGGCATGTATTTGCATATGTATATTCATTCATATTTGTTAAAAATCCATTACATTGTTAAAAATCTATTACACTGGACCTCTCTTCCTTATGTACAACCATGATACTACTTACCCAGAAGCAGTAAAGAGAATATGCTTTCAGTTCTTTTATGGTGAATTGTTAGGATTTTTTGCACAGAACTTTCTGTATCCTCTTGCCTGATCCCCCTTCTGATCTGAAACATGGGTTTCTGAAAGTTTTTTCACAGTTATCAGAATCTGTGCTATAAAAATGTCTATTTCTGTGTTAGTCACATCAGCATGGGAGGAATAGGGTGAGAAAGGATGCACCATTCAACTGAAACTCTCTTATTTATAATCAAGAGTATCACAAACCTTATATATCTACAGCCAAGTTCTCATCGAGTTCACCTCACCCTTTTCTAAGCCATCAGAGCATTTCTAATCTAACCATGTCCCTGATAAAAGAAATGGCCCTGAATAGAATCTTTATCCATTTAATAATTCTGTTCACAACAACCCCCAGGCACTAGATCCTCTGCTCGGTGAAAATGCTTTTTAGACCTCAGTGTGTGTTGAAATCACCTTGAAGCTTGTTTTAAAAATACAGATTTCTAGGGACTTCCCTGGTGGTCCAGTGGTTAAGACTCTGAGCTCACAATGCAGGGCACGTGGGTTCAATCCCTAATCAGGAGGCTAAGATCCTATAGCCAAAAAAAAAAAGAAATACATATTTCTACATTACATCCAATTATTACTAAATCAAAATCCTTGCCTAGGGGAGACTAGAGATTCTTTGAGTCTGTATTTTGTAACCAGTCCTCAAAAAAATCTGATATATGTTTTTCTGTGGACACATCATGTCTACAAATAATGAAAAGACACAAAGATAAATCACACTTGAAACCTGTCTGGAAAAATATGGAGAACAGTAGGATAAAGGTAAGTGAGATAGGCCATAAGTGATGTTGAGTATATATAATTGTATCATGCATACAAATACCTCATCAAGGCCCCTAACCTAGGAAATCAAGTTGAGAATTTTAAATAGAAGATTTGAGAAACAAAAGGAAAAGGTAAGGGCTAACGTTTTCCTCTAGCTATATACTCTTTTTAAAAAAATCTTTACCATATTTGAATTGATGCTTTTGAACATTTATCTTTAGTCCAGCCATTCATTCAGGCTCTAGACCTCTGCATCCAAAATGCCTACTAAAACATCTCAATCCATATAGGCCACCCACAACAGCTTATAAAAACTCATCTCTTCATCTCTCCATCCACATCTTCACTGCTGACTTGGAGCTAAAAGCTGCCACTGTTGACCTCTCCACCATGACCACGTACAAACTGACTGAGATCAGTGAACCACTGTTGGTGGAAATGTAAGTTGGTACAACCACTATGGAAAATATGAAGGAGGTTCCTCAAAAAGCTAAAAACACAGTTTCCATATGATCCAACAATCCTACTCCTGGGAATATGTCTAGAAAAAGCTATAATTCAAAAAGATGCATGAACCCTTATGTTCATAACAGCATTATTCACAATAGTCAAGACATGGAAACAACCTAAATGACCATCAACAAACGAATGGATGAAGAAGATGTAGTACATACATAGCATGGAGTACTACACAGCCATAAAAAAGGAATGAAATTATGTCACTTGCAGCAACACAGATGGACTCAGAGATTATCAAACTAAGTGAAGTAAATCAGAAATAGAAAGACAAATACTATATGATATCACTTATAATATCACTTATGTGGAATTGAAATGACACAAATGAACCTATCCACTAAACAGACTCAAAGACCTGTGGTTGCCAAAGCTCAGGGGAGGGATGGGATGGGGGTTTGGGGTTAGCAGATGCAAAGTATTCTCGTACAGAATGCATAAAAAACAAGGTCCTACTGTATACACAGGGGCTGTATTCAACATCCTGTAATAAACCATAAGAGAAAGGAACATGAAAAGAATATATACATATGTATAACTGAATCACTGTGCTGCAGAGCAGAAACACAACATTGTAAATCAACTATACAGCAATTAAAACAATTTAAGTGAATTTCTGATACATGCTAGAGCATGGATAAAACCTGAAGAAACATTATGCTAAGCAAAGTACAGCAAACACAAAGGACAAATATTACATGATTCCACTTATGAGATGGCTAGAATAGGTGAATTGAATAGAGATTAAAAAGTAGAATAGAGGTTACCAGGACAGAGGGAAGGAGGAATGGAGAGTTATTAATGGGTAGAGATTTTTAATTTGAGAGGATGACAGTTCTGGATATGCATACTAGGGATGGTAACCCAACAATCATGAATATCTAAGTGTCACTGAATTGTACACCTAAAAATAGCTTGAAAGTGTTAGCCGCTCAGTCATGTCCAATTCTTTGTAACCATATGGTTTGTAGCCCACCAGGCTCCTCTGTCCATGGGATTCTCCAGACAAGAAAATTGGAGGAGTTGTCATTCCTTCTCCAGGGGATCTCTCCCACCCAGGAATTGAACCCAGGTCTGCCTGCACTGTAGACAGATTTTTACCATCTGAGCTACCAGGAAGTACAGAAAAATAGTTTAAATGGTAAAATCTGTCTTATGTATACATTACCACAATTTAAAAAATGGCCTGAAATAATCTAAAAGTTGGAATCATCCTTTTTTTCCATTCAGAATGTATCTTCTACTCATTATATAAAAAAGAGTAAATAACAAGATGTTTTATTTTTAAAAGACCCTTCAAAACAAGAAGAATATATTACTGGCAGTATAAATTAATTTTTTCTGGATGTAGTTTCTATGTTTTCTTCAAATAATTAACTTAATTTGCCCATCAAGTATAATTCATTGATTGTATAAGCCTTAGTTACATCATCAAAATGTCAATTTGCATTCTTATCACTTTCTACCCTGTAAAGGAATACATGTAAGGTATGGTATTATATTAAAAGATACTTACTTTTCACCAGGAGAGCCACAGGTAACATCAGTCAGTAAAGAAAAGGCAAAACTCTCTGTCACTTCAGTAAAGTGACTGAATCCCCTAGTGTCCTTGCGTTTTGGGTTAACGAGAGCACAAAGGATCTCATAGAAAAGATTTCGGCTTTCAATGCTTAATGCTTGTTTTCTTCCTTCAACAGTTATCTGGAAAAAAATCCCAAGTATGAAACTGTATCTTAAAAAATCAACTGCTTAAATGATACGTAAGGTATAATGTGTTCTTTATGACCAGTTACCAACATTAACAAAAATAAACATGAACCTATGAAGAATTTGAGTAGTGTCAAAATTATATTTGACATTTAAATGTCAAATACATTTGAACTTTAAAAAGCATAATCATTTTATAAAGAGAAGGCATAGTCACAAGAATATTTTCTATATAATATCTAGATAAAGCTCCAAAGGATTGCATGGGTCACTTAATTCTAACTGCAATAATAAATATCACGAGTCAAAATTGAACTCACTTTTACATCTATCCCAATTCATATGGCCTTATGAAAGACATATACAGCATAAAGCAGATTCTGGTTCAAAGAACTGAGAATCCGGGAGATAATAAAACTTACAAACATAAAACAATTTTACTTAAAATATGAGACCCTATAGAGCAAAGTTCTATCAGCAATTGGAAATCCTATCCTATACTTCTGAATCTAAGTACATATGAAATACATATGGGACATATGAATGTATGCCAAATAAAGCATAGGTGATTCTATTTGAATTTCAGATAATCAGTCAATAATTGCCTGATATAAGTATGTTCCAAATAATGCTTGTAAATAAAAATATTTATTTTTATCTGCAATACACTTATACTAAAAAATACATTGTTCATCTGCAATTCAAAGTTAATTGGCACCTCATATTTTATTCTTAAAATTTCAACCCTATATTTTCAATGCTTGTTTCATTATTGTCATATTCTAATTATGTCTAAATTGTGAAAACATGTCACATTTTACGGATATGGCAGGCCCCTTTTAACGGCTAGTTTTCCCAATTCTTGTTATTATAAGTAATGCTTAAATACTCATTATACAGGTATTTGTACAAATATTCCCCACACCTATTAGGCACTCTTTTTTTTTTTAGTTTTTCCCTCCAGCTTTATTGGGATATAATTGACTATAAATATTGTTGTTGTTGTTGTTGAGATGCTGAGTCATGTCCGACTCTTCGTGACCCCGTGGACTGCAGCACGCCAGGTTTCCCTGTCATTCACCATCTCCTGGAGACGGCTCAAACTCATGTCCATTGAGTGATGCCATCCAACCATTTCATCCCTTGTCGTTCCCTTCTCCTCCCGCCTTCAATCTTTCCCAGCATCAGGGTCTCTTCCAATGAGTCAGCTCTTTGCATCAGGTGGCCAAAGCACTGAGTCATTCAGGGTTGATGTCCTTTAGGATTGACTAGTTTGATCTCCATGCAGTCCACGGGACTCTCAAGAGTCCTCCCCAACACCACAATTAAAAAGTATCAATTCCTCAGCGTTCAGCCTTCTTTATAGTCCAACTCTCACATCCACACATGACTAATGGAAAAACTATAGCTTTGACTATATAATTGAGGTGCCTTTTGATTTTTCTTGTGGTATATGCAAAGAGAAATTTTGTTTAAACTTTATGTGGTCAAGTTTATCAATCATTTCCTTTATGACTTTTGCATTTTTATATTCAGAAGGAACTTCCCCAATGTAAACTTTTATATTAAAAGTGATTCATCCATGTTTTCTGCTACTACTTTCCTGGTTTCAGCTTTACAGTTAGACCTCTGACCAGTCTGGGATTTATTTTGGAGTGGGTTTAACATGGAGAAACAGCTAATATTTTACTTTCAAATGGTTCAATCAGATGTATCAACACCATTTAGAGAATAATAACTACTGCCTCTTGAGAAATCTGCATGCAGGTCAAGAAGGAACAGTTAGAAATGGACATGGAACAACAGACTGGTTCCAAACAGGGAAAGGAGTATGTCAAAGCTGTATATTGTCACCCTGCTTATTCAACTTTTATGCAGAGTACATGATGTGAAATGCCGGGCTGGATGAAGCACAAAGTGGAATCAAGATTGCCAGGAGAAATATCAATAACCTCAGATACGCAGATGACACCACCCTCATGGCAGAAAGTGAAGAAGAACTGAAGAGCCTCTTGATGAAAGTGAAAGAAGAGAGTGAAAAAGCTGGCTTAAAGCTCAACATTCAGAAAACTTAAGATCATGGCATCCGGTCCCACCACTTCGTGGCAAATAGATGGGGAAGCAATGGAAACAGTGACTGACTTTATTTCTTGGGCTCCAAAATCACTGCAGATGGTGACTGCAGACATGAAATTAAAAGATGCTTGCTTCCTGAAAGAAAAGCTATGACCAACCTAGATAGCATATTAAAAAGCAGAGACATTACTTTGCCAACAAAGGTCCGTCTAGTCAAAGCTATGGTTTTTCCAATGGTCATGTATGGATGTGAGAGTTGGACTAGAAGAAAGCTGAGTGCCAAAGAATTGATGCTTCTGCACTATGGTGTTGGAGAAGACTCTTGAGAGTCCCTTGGACTGCAAGGAGATCCAACCAGTCCATCCTAAAGGAAATCAGTCCTGAATATTCATTGGAAGGACTGATGCTGAAGCTGAAACTCCAATACTTTGGCCACCTGATGCGAAGAACTGACTCACTGGAAAAGACCCTGATGCTGGGAAAGATTGAAGGTGGGAGGAGAAGGGGATAACAGAGGATGAGATGGTTGGATGGCATCACTAAGGTGATGGACATGAGTTTGGGTAAACTCTGGGAGTTGGTAATGGGCAGGGAAGCCCGGCATGCTGCAGTCCACAGGATCGTAAAGAGTCGGACACAACTGAGCGACTGAACTGAACTGACAACTGACCTGAAATGTCACTTTTATCGTATACGAAATTTTCATATGTAATTGGATTATATCTTCACTTTCTGTTTTATTCTACTAATCTGAATATCTGTGACAGCACCAGTTCATCCTGTTTTAATCACTATAACTTCTTATTTTCATACTGAGAAGAATAAGGTCCCTATCATTTTTCATCTTTTTCATAAAATTTCTGATGTATGTTCTCCCAGGTGAACTCATCATTTTGATTAATTTTAAAAAATCCAAAAGACTTTACTGATATTTTGATAGTACTAATACCCTAAGAAAGGCAATCCCAAAGAATGCTCAAACTACCACACAATTGCACTCATCTCACACGCTAGTAAAGTAATGCTCAAAATTCTCCAAGCCAGGCTTTAGCAATACATGAACCGAGAACTTCCAGATGTTCAAGCTGGTTTTAGAAAAGGCAGAGGAACCAGAGATCAAATTGCCAATATCCACTGGATCATCGAAAAAGCAAGAGAGAGTTCCAGAAAAATATCTATTTCTGCTTTATTGACTACGCCAAAGCCTTCGACTGTGTGGCTCACAATAAACTGTGGAAAATTCTGAAAGAGATGGGAATACCAGACCACCTGACCTGCCTCTTGAGAAACCTGTATGCAGGTCAGGAAGCAACAGTTAGAACTGGACATGGAACAACAGACTGGTTCCAAATAGGAAAAGGAGTATGTCAAGGCTGTATATTGTCACCCTGCTTATTTAACTTATATGCAGAGTACATCATGAGAAACTCTGGGCTGGAAGAAGCACAAGCTGGAATCAAGATAGCCGGGAGAAATACAATAACCTCAGATGTGCAGATGACACCACCCTTATGGCAGAAAGTGAAGAGGAACTAAAAAGCCTCCTGATGAAGGTGAAAGAGGAGAGTGAAAAAGTTGGCTTAAAGCTCAACATTCAGAAAACTAAGATCATGGCATCTGGTCCCATCACCTCATGGGAAATAGATGGGGAGACAGTGGAAACAGTGTCAGACTATTTTTTTGGGCTCCAAAATGACTGCAGATGGTGACTGCAGCCATGAAATTAAAAGACGCTTACTCCTTGGAAGGAAAGTTATGACCAACCTAGATAGCATATTAAAAAGCAGAGACACTACTTTGCCAACAAACGTCTGTCTGGTCAAGGCTATGATTTTTCCAGTAGTCATGTATGGATGTGAGAGTTGGACTGTAAAGAAAGCTGAGCGCCGGAAAATTGATGCTTTTGAACTACGGTGTTGGAGAAGACTCTTGAGAGTCCCTTGGACTGCAAGGAGATCCAACCAGTCCATCCTAAAGGAGATCAGTCCTGGGTGTTCACTGGAAGGACTGATGCTGAAGGTGAAACTCCAATACTTTGGCCACCTCATGCGAAGAGTTGACTCACTGGAAAAGACCCTGATGCTGGTAGGGATTGGGGGCAGGAGGAGAAGGGGACGACAAAGGATGAGATGGCTGGATGGCATCACCGACTCGATGGGCATGAGTTTGAGTAAACTCCGGGAGTTGGTGATGGACAGGGAGGCCTGGTGTGCTGCGATTCATGGGGTCGCAAAGAGTCGGACACAACTGAGCGACTGAACTGAACTGAACTGAATACTCCGTTTATAGGTTAATTTATAGAAAACTGTTGTCTCTATGTTATTGAGCCTTCCCACTGCTGAACAAGATATAGATTTCTATCTTTTCAAGGCTTCTCTGTTAGTAGAAATTTTCAGTTTTCTTGATATAACATATATTTTAATGTATAATATTATTGAATGATGTCAGTTACTTGAATCATCATATTTCAGTACTGACATATAAACAGCTTCAAGAAAACAATATGCCATAACATTGAAAAAATTTAGTAACAATAACATGATTTGAAAATAATCAGAGCAAAGGTAACTTCAGTGGAAATAAAATCATTTTCTTTTTAAGAATACAAATAATGTTTCTACTTGATCTTATAATATTTTAGAACACTTTAAATATATTTCATGCCTCTAATAATTGCCAAGTCACCTATTCCACATAAATGGTTTTAATATATGAGAAGAACTTATATTGTTTATTAATGGTTACTCAAAAAAAAGTTAATTACATTTTTTCCATAGGATCTTCTTTCATAATTCAGTTTCATCATTCATGACAGATTCAAAAAAAAAGAATCAAGATGTACTACCTGACAGCTCTAGTTAAATAAGTGTTGATTCTCAACCATTAATATGTAGCTTTCTTAATGTATCTTTTCTAAAATACAGTTACTGTGCATTCTTTCCCTCTTTATAGCCTAAATCAAATTGCAATTGTACTATACTATTTCATCATTAGAAAATTTAAGTAACATCATTTCCTACAGTAAATTCTTTCCAGTAGCCAGGAGGAGCAGGGAACAAGCAAAGAGCAACAGCTTCATAGCACTTCAACCAGAAGAGCCATATAATCTAGTCCTAGTCCTCGTTTATGGACTTAGAAAAACTGCACACTATCTCAGAAGATGTCCATGCAGTTTCCAGAAGTAGCAGAAAGAGCCTGGAGCTTCTGATCTCCGAAGCCTCTTTTCAGACACCGGTCTGTCCTTACTGCTGCAGTAGAGAACTCATCCTTCTCTGAACCCCCAAACCAGCACCAGTCACATCCAAGCAAAAGCACACGGTCAGATATGGTGAACTCCACTCTGAGATTCAGAAATTCGACTCTACCATATAAATTCATTATAACTGATACGATAACCGCATGCGGCTTTGGTCTTTTAAAAAAAGTATGAAACTGCTAACACTTGCAAGGACTTCTTACCTTGTCTATTAAATACAGCACGGCGCTGAGCTGTTCGTCTGTGTTCTCCGTGGCCACTTTCACGCTGACGCTGTGGAGCACCCTGTTGAGAATGTCGCCGTCCAGGGGCTGCTGCAGCTGATCCGCGAGCCCCCAAAAGGCCTGAGAGTCCGCGTCGGAGACGAGAGTGATGTTCGCGGTCCCGTACACTTTATCGACTCCGGCACCCCCTTTCGCATCAAAAAGCATGATCTGGAAGCGTTTAGGAAATGGATTTAAAGACCCTGTCTCTGGCGTGAGGATGACGTCCAGGACAGTGGTTCTCTGGCCGGGCTCAAAGATCAAGGTGCCTTCGGTTCTCACAAAGTCTTTCCCAGAAATAGCTGGAGATATGAGAGTACGACCGATGGTCTCGGCACTCCTCAACTCCTAGAAATTAGACAACACCACTTAAGTGCAACTATAAACCTCTGATCCCGTCCGGAACCAATTTTCTCTTAAACGATCTGATGGGCCACAACACTGGTATTAAGACAGGTGTTGCTTTAAATTTATAGTTTGAGCCCACATTAGACTTTCTCCTACTATGGGAGTGTTCTGGCCTGGAGGATTCCATGGATGGTATAGTCAGTCCATGGGGTCGCAAAGAGTCGAAGGCAACTGAGTGACGTTCACTTTCACTTTTCACTATGAACCCTCATCAATCTTGTCCTCTAGTGTCCATGTGGCTATATTTCCTCAAACTACACAAATGTCAGATTTTTAATCTTTGGTAATTATATTACAAAGAAGTTGCCTTTTTTCCTTTTATTGTTCAGCTCAGTCACCTTCACATACGCTTTAATCCTTACTAGTCACTTGTGTTATTTCCTTTTCTTCTTTTTCCATTTCCCTTGATAAGTCAAAGTCTTTTCTACTGGTGTCTAAGAACTCATTTATGACTAAGAACGTTAACCGTTTGTCACTCAATGCAAAGGAAACATCGTATTTTATTTTTTGGCTGCTCCAGGTCTTAGTTGCAGTACGCAGGATCTCCATCTCCGTGGTGGCACGCAAGACCCTTAGTTGCAACATGCACTCTCAGTCATGGCATGCGGGATCTAGTTCCCTGACCAGGGATCGAACCCAGGCCCTCTGCATTGGGAGCTCAGAATCTTAGCCACTGGTCCACCAAGGAAGTCCAGAAACATTGTATTTTATTGTTGTCAATTTACTATGGTGTTTTGTCTTTCGGTTGTGTATTAAAATATAACCATGCTGTATTTTTTAAAAATTTTTTTAAAAATAAAACATGGAGTTTTATAATTTTTCTAATCTCCCAAGACAAATTAGAGAGATAAACACACATCATACAGTGATGAGGTTAGGAAAGCTAGATGCCTTAGAATAGATCAAGAAAGAGAATTAGAGAAGAAATGCCATAACTGCCTCACAGAACTTCTCCAGTTGTGAGCTGACTAACAATTTGAAGATGTATGTGTCAGATCACATACGTCCCTGATACAAAGTGTGGTAGGAAGTCACTGGAGGATTCCAGCAGGAGAGTGACATACTTTATTTCATATATTTGGGAGCAATCTGGCTCTTGTGGACAGTTAGGCTGAAGCAGGGGGAGAGGATGGAAGCAGGGAGAAAAGATAGGAGATTTTTACATTAGTTCCTGCAGAAAAGGAAATAATGGTAGCTTTGGTTGTAGGAGTAGAGAGGGTGAGAAGAGCTCAAACTGGGAATATATTTAGAGTGTAGAGTCAGCAGGACTTTCTGATTAATTCAGTGCTGTATGCAAAAGACGAAGAGAATGAGGATAACTCCAAGCTATTTGCCTGGATGAATGGCAGTAAGCTAGGGGAAATATCACCAAGGGCAAAATAGGAGTTATCCATCATATATATGTTATATATATTAAGCTTGAAATGCTTTTTAGACAATTCAAATGAAGATGCCAAGCAACAGCAATCAGATAAATGAGTCTGGATCTGGGGTGGTGAAGACGTTAGTGATAAAAATTCAGGAGTTCTCATTTTACACATGATATTTAAAGAAAACAGGTGGGAATGGTCTAGCCTACAGAGTGAGTATAGGTGGACCCCAAAATTTATTGGTCAGAAAGACTAACACAAGCAACAGGAAGGGGTTCTCAAAGAGAAAAGAGTTAACAGTGGGAAAGAGTGGTGCTCCAGATGCCCAAAGGAGAAGAGCTGGCTTCCAGAGGAGGAAGTGCCCAAGGGTGGCAAAAAGTGAAAAATCAATGAACATGTAGGGTTTTCAAGAGTCTCTGCAGCATAATGGTGGGAGGTTGGAGGAAAGACTAAAGGAGGCAACACAAAAGTCTACTGGCTTCAGAATGGAGAAATTAAACTATTCATTGAGATAACCATATAGGAGTCAAAATGAAAGAACTACATCATCAGCACAGGCGTTTCTCAAAAACATCCTGCTGGACAACGAAAGAAAGCATATCGTGAGACAATACTAGAAGAATCTCATCTCCATAATTACCAAACAGGTAAACCTAAACGGCATATGGTATGTGGTAAAGCTATAAATAAAAGCGAGGTAGTAATTCATCGTGTAATTCAGAATAGAGGTTATCTGCAAGATGCCAAGAGGTTATCCTCCCCTCTCAGGATGGCAGAGAAGGTTCACGGCAGCTAGTGCTAAGCATCTGATAAAGCTGCATTTTCTAAGCTACGTGGTGGTGATTTTATTACTGTAAATTGCACATACACATTCTCTTCACTGTTTTCTGGTAGAATTTATAGAATTTCACAATATAGATGTTTAAAGGAACTAGAACAATCAAAATGTTCTCATGTTTGTAAAATACATGTAACAAACACAAAGAAGAAGCACTATGCAATTTAAAAGCAATAGTGAAAATCAACAGCTTTTGGTGGAATAACCAATGTAAGAATAAGAAGGATAGACATATTTTTTCTTGTACACACATACACAAATGAAATATCTGGAATTGGTTTTCAAACTTGGCTTAGCTACAGGCCTATTTAATTTAAAGATAACTGGAATGAGTGAAATTTTCATTATCTCAAGTCCTTATATCCTTCACCTTTAGATCAGAAATATGGAGATATATAGGAATTTATAGTATGTGCATACTGGGAATGCGGACCTACTGAAGATAGGTATACTGTATGTATACTACAGCTATTAACTACATTATTAAAAGCTGTTTAAAGTAAAATCAAGAATAGTATTACTGTTAACAGAATAGCAACTTGGTCCATAATAGCAACGTGGTCCATAATTATTTTCTCATACTTGCTAGCTACTGGAAAATTGAATTATATGACTTTCTCTTCTAACAATATGCCCAGCATTCAAAGACAGAAAATTCAAGAGTGATGAAGCAACAGGAAAATAAATAAATGGTTGATTCATGTCAATGTATGACAAAAACCATTACAATATTGTAAAGTAATTAGCCTCCAACTAATAAAACTAAATGAAAAAAAAAATCAGACCAGAGAGGTAAATTTTTTCTTTCTAATTTTTAAAATTAAACCTTGTATTTTGACATAATTACAGACTCACATGCACTTCTAAGAAATATAAAAGAGTGGTCTCCTCTACCCTTTCCTAACATCCTTCATAGATATTAATAACATCTTGCATAATTGTATCACAACCAGGATATGAATGTTGATATAGTCAAGATACATTTTCATCACCACAGGGCTCCTCTATGTTGATTTTTATAGTGCTATTAAAATGCTATGAGTTACATGCTAGTGACAGCATGTGTTTTACAAGGGATCATTTGTGAATAATCTAGAAAGAACATAAATGATTATGACAGAGATATTGGCATTCAGATTCTTCTTTTGGCATTTTCAACTCCCCTTTCAACTGAGTGTATGAACTAGTTTAAAATAAGTCTCAAATCTTTTTTTTTTTATCACTTCTTCCACTCTTCTGCCCTACAAAGTAGAGAGCATATGATGATATATATTTCATGGGAGAAGAAAGAACACATTTTTTTTTCTCATTTCTCTTACCATCTTAAATGCTTAAAAGGAAAAATGCTAAAATCTCCCAATGAATCAAAATACTTCTTTTCATGCTCATACCACTGCGGGCTATTTAGAATGGAGTTTATTTCGAGAGTCTCATATGATAGAGTTGCATCTTCTGGCTTGCCAAGCTGTAGACTCCGTTATAAAGACAACTTTCCTTCCTGGCAGGCTTCCAGGACAGCTCACTACCCACAGCTAGCGTCCTCACCTCCAATCCCGGACTCACAGAATTGCTACAGCAAACTGGTGGCACATCTGCTGGATCTCACGCACAGGATGTTCTGCTCATGAGAGCCACCCAACAGTAACACAACCAGCATGCACTAAACAGCGCGTGGCACAAAGGCACAACCTAGAAACCGTGAGGCCTGAAGTGTCCCCAGGCTTGGGATCTTGAAACAAAAGAAAAGGCAGCACTGTCCAGAATGGCAGCTTTCAAGCTGTGGGGTTTGGGAGTTATACAAGTCCAGGGGAGGGAAATACAGACGGCTACGGTGGGCAAGCTCCGATCTCCACAATCATGCTTCAACGGGAGCAGACATTCAGCTTTGTCTTAATACATTAGAGTTTTGCTCCTAAAATAAACTTTAAAACATAATGCTTCCTCCCTTTCACTTGATGTCACCTAATAAAGTGGATGTTAAAAGTAGCTGTGAGACAGTCTCCTGAACCCATGGATTTAAAGAAACATAAAGGTCACAGGAAACACACAGTTAGTATTGGAAGTCCTAAAGAAGATTTTCAACTAGTTCAGGTAAAAATCAGAACACTGACCCATACTTTTTGTTTCTGGTCTTACACAGTTACATCCTAAAGAAACGTTAAATCTCTACAGATTTTATAGAACAGATGTATGTAAGGCATTTTGCATTGTATAATCAACTTTTCCAAAAGAAACAAAAAGACAAAAGACTATCATTTTAAAACATGGTCTAAGTGAAAAAAATTGAACTGTATTCAAAGCTAAAGCTTAATGTCATAAACATAATGTGAGTTATGATTGTATCATCAGAAAATAATATATAAAATCTTCTGTTTCATGACACATGCCACAGTTAAGGAAGAAAAGCTTCCTGTGTGTGAATACCTGCTGCCTGCTTACCTGGGTACTGAAGTTAACAGACATCGTTAGTCCGGCCCCATGGTCTCTGGCCACCTGCAGACTAACGAGAGTGGCCTTCTTATGAGCCACTGGCAGTCGAGAACCCACGGAGAAGTACACGAGACTTGGAGGTTTATCAGGCTGGAATAATTTAACCTGTGCAAATCGGGCACTATTGTTTAGGGCTGCTCCAGCTGTTACTTCATACAGTTCCACAAAAAAATGTATTTCACTTTGAGGTATCTGCCAACGAGAAAAAAACAGGAGGGGGAATGATAACTACTAACATATTTCTATTTTAAAACAATTCTGACATTAAGAAATAACATCATTCATACACACTACTACAGAAATAAGTATACATTTAGAGATACGGTCTGTATAATTACAGAATTAAATTCTTACGTTAGATTGCCACGAGATTTATTTTTTCGGTCTTTCTTCAACACCTTTACTCTCTCTGGGAGAGCATCTTACTAGAAAATCAATGTCAGGAGATAATCTACGCATATACTTCAATAAACAAAAGGATACATAAAGTATATTCACACAATGAAAATGTTATCCAGTAGTTAAGAACAATGAAATGTTTCAATATATTTCAATGTGAATGGATCCAAAAACATGACAAAGAGTAAAAAATCAAGTTCGATAATGACATGCATGCCATGCTACAACAAATGTAAAATTTTTAATTACATAAAGCTTACTACATTTTGTTACCAGATACGTATTTCACGAAAGGGTAAAAAAGAAAACAAAACACCACGACAATAAGGATCTCAGGTGGAGAGGTTGCACTGAGGGTAGGGCAGGGTGTGGAGCTGAAAAGCAGGACAGAGAGAACAGAGCTTCCACTTTGTAATGTTTTATTTTTAAAGGTTTTACATAAATTGGCCAAATATTGATGGGTTAACTTAGTGACCTTAGGTATCATTCAATATTTCCCTAAATTCAGTATCAAGAAATCTAAATTTAGTCTGTTGGTTATAGTTTGGTCATGTTTTCCCTCGGTTCTGTGTCAACAATCTCAAATAATTTATTTCCTAAAGCCTGCATTCAATTCTGTAACGTACTGTTAGTCACCTGTTTTTACTTATTTTCTCTTACATAATAATCAAGAAATCTTAGCATCATTTTTAGCTTCCTAGCATAATTCCAAGAAGCTAAGCTGATGCATTTTCAATTGTATGTCTCACTGTCTGACTTGATATAATGCATTCTTTTTTTTCTATCAGCAAGGATCTTAGTCATCATTTGTTTTGTGATCATTTTAATGAGAATTATTATGTCATGAAACAACACAACAAATTCTTCAGTATTATTCAAAATGATTTATATCTTAGCAGCACAGTAAATGAACTGAATCTCTTTTTCTTGTCTGAAGAAACATATTTAGTTTTCATGTGATATAGATTTTCTTTATTTTGCTGATTAACTCTCAGTAAATGTTGAAATGAAGGTCAATATGTTTTTCCCACTTTTGACAAACTAAATTGGTAAATACAATAAACTGAAGCACTTGAAAAGTATGGGTAACTATGTTCAACAACTATTATTCCCTAACGGTTAATGAGCTTGAGTTCACAATAATTTCATTTAACTAAGAATTTCAGAATATTACATTTCAACAAACTCTTGTCTTTTCTTCAGTATAGTATTTCTTCTCATTGTGATGATGATTAAAACATTACTTATAACTACTCTGAGTCAAAAAATATGTTGTTATCTAAGTAGGGAACCATGCAAATTGAACAAATGTGCAGACGGGTGCCAACACATAATTAGAAGAGACAAAAGGAATCTTTCAGTCTAACAACAAAATACTCTGTTCAAAGAATATGCCTGAAGTATACTGGGAAAGCAAAACTCACAGATGGTTATCCAAACCTCTCTGGACCTAAATATGACTAGAGACCTCACAGGAACTCAAGTTCCTTTCCTAGTTAGGTCAGCAGCATTCCAAGATGATCTTTTGCCCAACTAGTATAAAATAATTTTTCGTGGGCCCAGACCTGCCCAGAAGCAAGCCAAGTAATAAATAAGCAAGATCTTACTTAAATAGTTCTTAAAGAAATATGTGCAACAAATGTTTCAACAATCTGTTTAGTTTAAACAAACTTGGTGGGTTAAGAAACGCATCCTAAGTTAAATAACGATGACCTTCATACATTTTGCTAATACAGACCATATGATAGAACCATAGAACCATGAGATACCCAGCAGAGAAAGGGTACTTGAACTGGAATTCAAAAGATGAATTCTAATCTTTACTGAGTAATCAATCTGAGGAAAGTTACTTAAGTTCTTTATAACTTGAAAATAAAAAAACTGAATGACTATAAGGATGATAATTAGAGATAGGGTAAGAGTAGAAAAACGTTGAGTTGAGCGTCAGGAGACAGACTGAACTTAGGAAAAACCACCATCAATCAGCGGTGTAACTCTACAGATGAAAGCAGCGTTGTGTTCACTGTACTGTAAACTACAATTAGTGTTGGTGTGGCTACTACTCGGCTCCACTCCCATCCATTCTGAATAACAGTAATACCAAGCCACCCTATGAAGAGCCAACTCCTTGCTGAGAACCATGTGAAATACCTCTCATTCATTATTATCTCATTTAATATAACTGCCCTGTTATAAACTCCACCAAGTCTGGGAAGTTCAGGAAACCTTAGCAACTTGTCTGTTATCACAAGCTATTTAGTGGAAGAGGCAAAATTTGAACCCAGCTCTTCTATCATCTTACGTATGGACCTAATAGAAGCAGAAGATATTAAGAAGAGGTAGCAAGAATGCACAGAAGAACTATACAAAAAAGATTTTAATGACCAAGATAACCACAATGGTGTGATCACCCACCTAGAGCCAGACATCCTGGAATGTGAAGTCAAGTGGGCCTTAGGAAGCATTACTATGAATAAAGTTACTTGGAGGTGACGGAATTCCAGCTGAGCTATTTCAAATCCTAAAAGATGATGCTGTGAAAGTGCTGCACTCAGCATGCCAGCAATTTGAAAACCCAGCAGTGGCCACAGGACTGGAAAAGGTCAGTTTTCATTCCAATCCCAAAGAAGGGCAATGCCAACGAATGTTCAAACTACCGCACAATTGCACTCAATTCACATGCTAGCAAGGTAATGTTCAAAAGTCTCTCAAGCTAGGCTTCAACAGTAGGTGAACCGAGAACTTCCAGATATACAAGCTGGACTTAGAAAAGGCAGAGGAACCAGATTCAAACTGACAATATTTGCTGGATCATGGAGACAGCAAAAATTCCAGAAAAACATCTACTTCTGCTTCACTGACTACACTAAAGCCTTTGACTGTGTGGATCACAACAAACTGTGGAAAATTCTTCAAGTGATGGGAATACCAGACCACCTTATCTGTCTCCCGAGAAATCTGTATTCAAATCAAGAAGCAACAGTTAGAACCGGACATGGAACAACGGACTGGTTACAAATTGGAAAAGGAGTATGTCAAGGCTGTATATTATCACCCTGCTTATTTAACTTTTATGCAGAGTACATCATGCAAAATGCCAGGCTGGATAAAGCACAAGCTGAAATCAAGATTGCCAAGAGAAATATCAATAACCTCAGATATTCAGATGACACCACTCTCGTGACAGAAAGCAAAGAGGAACTAAAGAGCCTCTTGATGATGGTGAAAGAGGAGAGTGAAAAGTCTGGCCTAAAACTCAACATTCAAAAAACTAAGATCATGGCATCTGGTTCCATCACTTCATGGCAAATAGATGGGGAAAAAAATGGAAACAGTGACAGACTTTATTTTCTTAGGTTCCAAAATCATTACAGTGACTGCAGTCATGAAATTAAAAGACACTTGCTCCTTGGAAGAAAAACTATGACAAACCTAGACAGCATACTAAAAAACAGAGACATTACAGTACTTTGCTGACAAAGGTCCATCTAGTCAAAGCTATGGTTTTTCCAGTAGTCATGTATAGAAGTGAGAGTTGAACCATACAGAAGGCCGAGTCCCAAAGAATTGATGCTTTCAAACTGTGATGTTGGAAAAGATGCTTGAGGGTCTCCTGGGCTGCACAGAGATCAAACCAGTCAATCTTAAAGAAAATAAATCCTGAATGTTCATTGGAAGGACTGATGCTGAAGCTGAAACTCCAATATTTTGGCCACCTGATGCGAAGAACTGACTCATTGGAAAAGACCCTGAAGCTCGGAAAGATTGAAGGCAGGAGAAGAAGGGGACGACACAGAAAGAGAGAGTTGTGTGGCATCACCAACTAAATGGACATGAGTTTGAGCAAATTGCAGGAGATGGTGAAGGACAGGGAAGCCTGGCGTGCTGCAGTCCATGGGGTCACAAAGAGTCAGACACGACTGAGCAACAGAACGACAACAAAACTGAAGATGTGGGCGACATTACTGGAGGAAGTGATATTTTTATTAGCCTTTAAAAGAGAGTTAGGAAATGTTGGGTTGTGGGGGTTGAGGAAAGCATAAGACTATTTAGACAAATGCAGAGAGGAGGACTTAAACGTTATCAAGTAGAAAAACATGACCAAAAGTTTTGAATGTTGAAATTTCAGTTCCTTTTCTTCAGGGCAATAGAAAGCATAGTAACTGATGAAACTCCCACTCAAGAAAAGTAAACTACAATAATATTTGTATAAATTAGGAGTTTGGGATTAGTACATATGCACTACTATACAGAAAACAGGTAAATAGGACCTACCATATGGCACAGAAAATTATACTTGTTACCTTGCAATACCTACAATGGAAAAGAATATGAAGACAAATGTATATATACACACACACACACATACATACACACACATATATGTTATTGTTTAGTTGCTTATTCATGTCCAACACTTTGTGACCCCATGGACAGTAGCCCACCCGGCGGCTCTGTCCGGGGAATTCTCCAGGCAAGAATACTGAAGTGGGTGGCCATTCTCTTCTCTAGGGGATCTTTCCGACCCAGGGATAGAACCCAGTTCTCTAGCAATGAATGCAGATTCTTTACCACCTGAGCCATCAAGGAAGCCCAAATGTACATATAAACTAACACAGCACTGTACATTAAGTATACTTCAATTTCAAAAATTTTTTAAATGAAATTCTTGGATAAAAAACCAGTGGGAACTCAATATTTTAAATCTGTTTTCTAGCTCCATCACTACCAAGATGGTTCACAGAAGCAGCTGTGTCAACCATCAACTCTCATGCCTATCTCCAGAACAAAGACTCATATCTCTGAAACTCTGATGAAAGAAAACAAATCCTTGGATGTCTTAGAGCAGGAAAAATCAAGATGGCTCTAAAACACAGATTACTGCTATAAGGCAAATAAGTATCCAGAGATGTTAAAGCAATATGAAAAGACACAAGAGTAACTTAGTAGATCTTTCAGTGTCTATGATATGACTATTGAAGTAGAAGTGGGCATCAGAGGATGAGATGTCTGGAAGCCATCACCAATGCAACGAACATGGACTTGGGCAAACTCTGGAAGATGGTGAGGGACAGGGAGGCCTGGTGTGCTGTAGTCTGTGGGGCTGCAAAGAGTCACACAACTGGGCAACTGAACAATAACAATAGCAAAAATAAAAGTATTTAGTAAGCAATTAAAATTAGATAAATTTGAATCTATAACATAATGGTACTTAAAGGAGAAAAATTATGGTAATGTATTTTTTTAAATGGTTAAAATGAAAAATGTAAGTATAACAGTATATAATTAATATTTTATTAGTTTTAATGTATAGGGTAATGTTCAGTTCAGTTCAGTTCAGTCACTCAGTCATGTCTGACTCTTTGCGACCCCATGAACCGCAGCACGCCAGGCCTCCCTGTCCATCACAAACTCCCGGAGTTTACTCAAACTCATGTCCATCGAGTCGGTGATGCCATCCAGCCATCTCATCCTTTGTCGTCCCCTTCTCCTCCTGCCCCCAATCCCTCCCAACATCAGGGTCTTTTCCAAAGAGTCAACTCTTCTCATAAGGTGGCCAAAGTATTGGAGTTTCACCTTCAGCATCAGTCCTTCCAGTGAACACCCAGGACTTATCTCCTTTAGGATGGACTGGTTGGATCTCCTTGCAGTCCAAGGGACTCTCAAGAGTCTTCTCCAACACCACAGTTCAAAAGCATCAATTTTTCAGTGCTCAGCTTTCTTCACAGTCCAACTCTCACATCCATACATGACTACTGGAAAAACCATAGCCTTGACCAGATGGACCTTTGTTGGCAAAGTAGTGTCTCTGCTTTTTAATATGCTATCTAGGTTGGTCATAACTTTCCTTCCAAGGAGTAAGAGTCTTTTAATTTCATGGCTGCAGTCACCATCTGCAGTGATTTTGGAGCCCAAAAAAATAAAGTCTGACACTGTTTCTACTGTCTCCCCGTCTACTTCCCATGAGGTGATGGGACCAGATGCCATGATCTTAGTTTTCTGAATGTTGAGCTTTAAGCCAACTTTTTCACTCTCCTCTTTCACTTTCATCAAGAGGCTTTTTAGTTCCTCTTCACTCTCTGCCATAAGGGTGGTGTCATCTGCATATCTGAGGTTATTGATATTTCTCCCAGGAATCTTGATTCCAGCTTGTGCTTCTTCCAGCCCAGCATTTCTCATGATGTACTCTGCATATAAGTTAAATAAGCAGGGTGACAATATACAGCCTTGACGTACTCCTTTTCCTATTTGGAACCAGTCTGTTGTTCCATGTCCAGTTCTAACTGTTGCTTCCTGACCTGCATACAGGTTTCTCAAGAGGCAGGTCTATGTTAGTATATCAATAAAGTTATGCCTTTAATTAGGTATATATTGATTTATTAGTGAATGGTAAACATCCTTCTCTTTGCATGTACATAGGAAGGAGTTCATAAAAAAATGTTAGTAAGACAATTATTTCTAGAAAAAACACAAATTGTATCAAAAATAGGAATAAATTTTTAGGACCGGTGAAATGTATACAAATGAAAGCATGTCAGAAGTTAAAGAGTACTTCATACAGAAGGTGAAAGATGATGCAATTTTATGTTCATTCAAATATGGTAGAACAGATGAACTGCAAAGATGCACTAAGATCACAAATTTGTTATCTCATTTCTTTTCAATTTGTGCCACATTCCTTAGCATGTGGGACCTTACGGGGATCGAACCCATGGCCCCTGCCCTGGAAGGCAGAGTCTTAAACACCAGACTGCTGATGAAGTCCCTGCTATCTCATTTCTTATGAAGTGGAGACTCCAGGTTGCCCTCACAAATATAACAAGATATTGACAAGGCAGGTCTATCTTTTCAATGCCCCTATAGACCAGCTCAATGTCTGACAGTGACAGGGCAATGGTTAGGGTAAAGCGGCACTGCAAGATTTAAAGAGCAAATCATTCTGTGGAAAACACATGGTGCTGAAAAAAATAACTTGTAAAGCATGAACTTAAAAAACATGTTGATCTCACAAGTCAAGTCATAAAATGGATCTCAATCCACTGTCCAGCAATTATTTGAAACAGCTTCAGACAAGCATTAGGATCTGTGGTCCTAACAAAGAACAAAGTGGTGATAACCAAGTAACCTGATGTGATCTGAGACGAGTGGTCTTTCTCTTCTGGAACCATCAAACTTGCTACAATTCTTCAAGGGATGAAAATATGTATTACTGTAACCTTAGAGAACATCAATATAACTGTTTCAGGAATCCTCAGAAAGTGAAAAACCAAGTAGACAAAAAAAATGAATGAATAGTTAAATCTACAAAATTATTATTTAGAATGGGTTTAAATACAGCTACCCATTTGGAAATAATTTTATTTGTGCAATGCTTTTTCTACTGTTTAAAGTTTTTGGCATGTACCAAAAAATCGTGATGCTTTTGAACATTCAAAATATTGTGGCTAGTTTTTGCATTAAATATTTGAATTTAATAATTTAAGTGGTAGGCAAGGAACCAATGCTACTGAGTGATCCTTGGACATTAAAGTATCACAGAATAGTCATTTTTTAAGAAGCGATACCTGATTACTAAATGACTAAACTCTGTTAGAGCCTCAGCAGCCAATACCATTTGATTAATGCAGATTCCATTAGAATGAGGAGAGGAACGCTTGGCTCCTGGGTGCCATGTGCAACGTGAACCAAGAGAAATTGATCCAAAGGCTCCCTGAGCATGGCCTCTGTGCCTCTTTGGTAGATCAGAACTGACCTCTCTAACTAAATGGATAGCGAATAAGAGAACTTTCATTCTAAGGATGAAATCTATGGATACAAAACAATGTAATCAAATCTATAGACATGATAAAAGGAAAAGAACTAAACATTCAGAGTAATCAGAAATAAAACTAATCGGGCTGAAAATGACTCAAGGAACCATTCACCCCATGATCAGGTGGGCCAGGAAGAATCTTGGAAATGACAAGAAATAGAACATAAAAAACTGATGAGCTTTTTTATTACTGAGATACAAGTGACTTACAACATATATAAGTCTCAGGTGTACAACTGATGCGCTTATTTACAAAAACTCAAAGAGACTCAGACATCGCAGCTAGGCGAGACACAAAGAATTTCCATGTAATGTATACATGTATACATTTCAACAAAGTAGCTTGAAAACGACTAATTCTAAAGAAATACAATCAGAATTCTACAGCACTGGGCCTCACTGTTTCTTACCTTTCCAGGTTTGAGCTCAATGGTGATAAAGCACTTTGTTTGACCTGCCATACAGACAGTGGTCCCTGATACAGACAGAAGTTCATCCGCCAGGTTCACGCCATCTTTCTGGAGCACAGCAGCTGTTCTGTTAAATGTGACTCGCCAAGAGACCTTGACATCTTCAAAGGCTCTAGGAACAAAGCAAAGCTTATGCCAGTGCAGTCACAGAGTGCATTATTCCTGTCGCTAATGTAGAATATATTACCAATACGCCGGAGTGCACCTCCTCATCCAATACAAGCATTATCTCTCCCACTGACAATGCTGAAAATAACCAATTCTGCCCACTACAGTTAAGAAATTAAGGCCAGAGTTTATGTGGCATTCTTTGACCACACGCCATTCAGTAATGATTAAGTATTTATTGAAATATAATTCTGGATGCTATGTACCAGAAATATGAAAATAAAAATTATAGAGAACCACTGCCTTGAAGTAAATGTTCCTCATTTGTCTTTTAACAAGAATCTTTCTAAAGGAAAAATACTACTGCTAAAAATGGTCGTTACTATAAAGGACAAGAGATGATCTATCCTTTCTGAGAATATTTAGACCCAAAATGGAAAAGGTAACACCGACACATGTACCCGTGTGCATACCAAGCGCACGTATATCATGAACACTCTGATGTGTGCTATACTGCATTAAATTGTAAGCAAAATACTGGCAATCCAAATCTTCCTAAATAGTAAATGGTTGTATATGCAGAGTGATAGAGAATAGTAAACACGATGAAGTGGTGACTTACATAATCTGACATCTGTATGGTACTTCATAAAGTACTAAATGTTCCAGGCAGCCCTAATCAGGGCTCAATCACATCTGATTCTGCAATCCCATGAACCGTACCCTGCCAGGCTCTTCTGTCCATGGGACTTTCTAGTCAAGAATACTGGAGTGGGTTGCCATTTCCTACTCCAGAGAAACAAGAGTATCTGAACACTGACATCAAATTCCGCATCACTTTCTTCTACCAACATTTCATCTGCTTCTACCACTTTATAAATTCAAATTAAACACTATGTAGACACACAGGATGTCATGCCTTCTATTGAGATATAAACAAACCTGTTTGGCTGCCTTGTAACAGTGAGATGCAGACGGCTCGTCTCAGGTCCTTCACCTAGCTCCAGTCTACTTTGGGACTCCTCACTGAATCCTATGATGCCATTGTGAAGATCACTCCCTGAAAAGAAAAATAGAAGATTATAGTATACCAAAGACTTTAAAAGATCTCCAATGTTCCCCACATCTGTTCAGTTCAGATGGTATAAAGGTGAGAAATTCACAAGTGAATGGGGCAGGCAGGAGGTACAACTTTTAAAAGATGTTTACCCAAAACAGATTAGAATCAAAATGAACATGTCAAGGTAGTTGACACTGTGAGAACAAAAAAAGAAAGAAAAGATCAAATCCTGCTCCCCACACTGATATACATGCTCATCTCTCTCTGATGAGGCTTTTTTATTTCAGTCCTTGATACTGCTGTTTAAAGTCAGCACATCCTGATAGAATGTAAGTTCTACTGAGTAGCAATTGTTTTATTTAGTGCTGTATCCCTAGTACCAAGAACAGTGTTTAATAAATATTTAGTGAATCCATGACCTTCATCTGATTGGTTTACTCCCCTATAAGACAACTGACAAAAGACCACTGAAGTTAAACATCTGATTATTTTCCCCAGAGAAAAACAGAACTATTAATGAACTCTTGGGAATCTTGGAGTAAAAGAAAACTCCTCCGAGCAACTCTTGAGGTTGGAGGCACCATCATACTACACAACTGTGTCAAAAACTGGAACAAACCCACAGCCCACACTACGCTGAAGCAGTCACTCCAAACCCTGGCCAACACACAAGCTAGCTTCTCAGACAAGAGACATTATCAGTAAACAGCTCCTGCTGCTTTCTATTTCTCAAGAACCCAGTTCTGCAAAGTGATCCTGAAAGCAATGACCCAGCGGAATTAGCCTCAAAAACCACTTGTACCCATCACCCTGAAACCTGAGGCTCCAAGTAGACAGAACTTCTGCAAGGAAACAGAAAATGACTGATCTGTCTCCAAAGTGTAAGTAAACGTGGAGCCTGCGGCTTAGGGACGTGCAGGTGACTGGACCGCTCTTGTCCTGGTGCCTCAGGGGCGTTTTGTCTCAGCCACTGCCCATCCTCATCCTCACCAATTAATCACTACGACTGCATCTTAGTCCTGCTTTGGAACCTGACCTTAACTCTTTCTCTTCAGCAGCAATTCTTCTCTTGTCACTTTGAGTAGGAATTTGGTCTCTCAATTAATAATAAACAGATTATAAGATTCTCAAAGCAGAACTTGCATTTTCTTTTTCAATGTAATAGTGACTAGCATGGTCCTAAGGAGTATACTACTTTCCTTGCAGCATCTACCATGATAAACTTGATGTCCAGTTTCTAGGAAGATGAATCAATACTTCCAGAGTGCCAATGATCAGAAACAAAACTAAATAAACTTATTTTCCCCTGATTTACCTTGAGTGTTTGTTCTAAAATCTAAATGTGAAATGATTATGAAGGTTAAAGACAAGAGGAATCAGCAAAATTAACGCTATAGTTAAAAGGGAAATACTAAAATTTAAAATAAAAAGCCAGGTAAGGAGGAGAAGACAGGAACATTCACAGACAGAGTAAGGGAAATCAGAGTATCTGACATGCAAAAATGCTGATGAATTACACCACATGATTCTAAAAGGAGTCAATCATTTGCCACGTGTGTAAGATGCTTGGTGTTAGGTAGAGAAGAAAAACATTCGAGAACTTCACTGAAGCGCAACTGACTGACTGCTAAGTTAGGTTCGGAGCTGGCTGACGGGAACTGCCTGGGGAGTTAGACTCAGGGCTGACGTATGGCTGAGCACCGGTAGGCCATATTGACCTGGTATCAGTGCGCCATGTTGGTATGCAATGGTATGCCAAACTGACTGAGGAGCACGTCCATTCCAGTTGGAACACAGCTGCTGTCCTGAGTCCCTGAAGGACCCTAACCACCACCCTAACCAGTTCAACACCTCCCCATGATCCAGTAACTAATGGAGTATCGCTTGGGAGAGCAAAAAGCCTCCATCAACTATTGTGCCTGGTCTGTGCCTCTGTCAAACTAATTGCTAAACATTTTGACTGTCAACTCTGATCTTATTCAAATAAACATAAAAAAAAATATCTATGTCATGGAATGGGGGAAGAGACTGTTTATTTAATTTTAAAAGAAATATATAGGTGGCATTAAGCTAATGTGAATCAAACTCAGTAAATAACTTGAAGAATAGAAGCTGCATTTACAATATTCAATAAACTGGATGATTAGAAATAAATGATAATTTTAATTGGTATAAATTTGCAGGGTAACATAAATGGGATGATGTTGGGTATAAGAGGAAATTACACAATTGCAAAATTACAACTGAATTATAACTGAACGGCTAAAACAAAATTTTAGGAAACACCAAATACTGAAAGTGGGACATAAACATGTTTATTCTAAAAATTTCCTTGTTAAAAAAAAAGAAACATAAAGCATAGACACTAAATGATTTAATCAGGGCCTCTGAATTAATGATTGAGCTAAGTCAAAATTACATACTTCATGATTTTTAATTTTCTTTCCACTATACTGTTTTATTATAGTGTTATCTGAAACTCTAAAACACTGTGTAAAATTCATTACTGTTTATATAAAAGGGTAGACCAGGTAAGAATCATGAGATAGCCTTGTCAATACTCTAATTAGCGTAAGGTATTGACAAGTTGAGCTAATCCACTTGAAGAAATACAGTATGATTTCAGAGGAAAATTGCAAATTATCACTAAAACATTTTCAAACATGCACATACACACACACACACACACACATTCCCAATAGTTCAAAAGTTATATAAACTACATTGGTTCAAAAGCAGAAAAGGGAATAGCTGTAATCTATTTCCCAACAGATATAAAGAATTTTCTGACAATGACATCTTAGACTTTTCAATGGATTAATAAAAGTGGTTGGGAAATTCAGAATGAGGTTTCAAAACAGGACAGGCAAACATGTTTGCCTGTCATCAAACAGGTGATTAAATTAGGTATCTTCCAGAAGACGTACATGAACTTAAGTATTTTTAAGGGTTTCTGTATATTGTGGAAGTACAGATATATAGATTGTCTTAGTTAGCTCTGGGTTTCCCTTGTAGCTCAGTTGGTAAAGAATCTGCCTGCAGTGGAGGAGACCCGGGTTCAGTCCTGGGTTGGGAAGATCCCTTGGAGAAGGAAATGGTGACCCACTCCAGGATCCTTGCCTGGAAAATCTCATGGACAGAGGAGCCTGGTGGGCTATAGTCCATGGGGTCGCAAGGAGTTGGGCACTACTGAGCGACTAACACTAACTTACTTACTAGTTAGCTCTGAGCTAAGTGACATTTACAGTCCACTAAACTCTACCCTGGTATCTCAGAACAACATGATGAGTTTCTGTTAGGGTTTCATGCCACCGGAAAACAAAGTTTAAGGATTCACTGTGAGTGATTCAAGTAATTCACCTTCTTAAATTAAATTTAAGCTAGAATAATCTTATTACAAATTCTGCACCACAAAGGCACATGTTTAACTCCACCACTCCAAATATATACCTGTAATAATGATCATGGCAAAAGCTGCAAAGCCAGCGTCATCCTCTCCCTTCACGATCTGTGCTCCCCCTTGCGGGTCTGTAAGAAACACGTAGAAGAATTCCTGTCCCTCGGGTTCACCATCATCCAGAATTGGAATTGACACTTTACGTTCTCTTTCTCCATCTACAAACCCAAGGATGAGAGTCTGTGCTCCAAAATCTTCTTCTTCAGTTGCCCACGTTAGGTTGGAAATTCCATGGCTGTCAGGAAAGGGCAATGCGTTTGGTCCCTTCTGAGCAGATCTTTCACCGAAAGTTCTCACTGTTATGCTGACGTTGCCAGTAGACCCACCAGTTCTCCGGACAAGGACCTCTGCAGCGGTCAACGTGCCATCCTCCATTTCCTCTTCGACGTAAATAACAGGGGGCCCAAGACTAAATGTTCCATGAACGGAGGTATCTGTAGCTACAGTGGCCACATTAGGCTTCTCAGACATGGCAGAGGTCCCAGCAAGAGTGACAAGGGTCTCAAGGATGGGAGATACGCCAGTCACCTCTGTAACCACGGCGACCACTTTGGTGGGTTGTGGAACGGCAGTGATCTCGGTTGTGTCAGGGTGTGTGGTGGCGGAGTCGGTTTCCAGCGGAAGGGCTGTGTCCACTGCTGTGGTCACAGCGGTCTCGGGGAAAGACGCATCCGTTCCTGCCAGGTCATCATTATCCAATATTGTGATCACCGCCACGCTGAAATCTCGATTCAGGCATGGTCTCCAATTAGCATCAAATTTTGGGAACCCTTTAACTTCCACTGAAGTTAGATTAATGTAAAAAATTTCTTCTGTCTCAGGAAGTTCATCGTCAATAATAATGATTTCAAAATCGACCTCAGCTTGGAATCTTTGGAAAAGCAGCTCCCCGTTCTGAACAGGCTCAAAGTCTTCCCGGGGCTTTGCCCTCCCTGCAGTTGTCTGATAAGAAACTTTAATAAGCTCCCCGTGGAACCCAAACAGTCTTTGTACATGTAATCTGATCATCTGTGTATCCTCCGACACAATGATATTTCTTGAACTGGGGGAAAATTGAAAGACTCCCATTGGTTCAATTTCAGCAACAGTGAAACCTGACCTGGAAAAAAAAATTAAACCATGAGAGAACTGATTTAAAAAAACAGGGCTACCACTTATGGAGAGTCATCTTTCACATGTGGAAGATGCTGCTCATGAGGGCATCTTAAAAATGACATGCCCTTTCAAATTCCGTAAACCCCTACTTACTTATTGATGAACATACCAGAGAACAAGAAATGAACCAACAGAAGCTGCAATGGCAGGTGACAGGACCTAACAAGCGTTAGCAAGGTGAGGCGCTCAGAGGTCTTGCTCTGTTTCTCCAATCACCCCACAGCAGCTCTTTGAAGGATCTGAAATGGCAGGTTCTCTCAGCACACAGGGGACCAAAATCAAAGTCTCACAGTCTGGGTGTCAGTCAGGTTTCCGATCTACCAGGCAGGAACAGTTGCCCCTCCTAGATGTAAAAATGCTTGCTGGTTTCAACTGGCCAGTAATGGGACTATTCTCTCACACGAATGTTGCTAAAATCTTATACATGAATTGGAAGAGTCATCCATAATTGATACTGATCTGTTCCTAGTGCTTTCATGTGGAATTCTGTAGGCTTCCCTTGTGCCTCAGCTGGTAAAGAATCCACCTGCAATGTGGGAGACCCAGGTTTGATCCCTGGGCTGGGAAGATCCCCTGGAGAAGGGAAAGGCTACCCACTCCAGTATTCTGGCCTGGAGAATTCCATGGACTGTACAGTCCATGGGGTCACAAAGAGTCAGACACGACTGAGTGACTTTCACTTCACTTCATGGAATTCTGTTGTGATTTAATCAGTTATATCAGAAGTAACACCGGTAGCCCATCAGCCTAATCCAGACCACAGACATAATTTCTCTGGCTAACAGATTTTTTTTTCCATCTAAATTTAGATGCATTCAGGGAGGACAACTGAGAGCCATCACTTTCTATTGCCAGTCGTAGTTGTGAGTTCAGACAGAGGCCAGACAGCCTAGGTTCAACTCACGGCCCAGCACTTATTATCTGTGTGACACTGGGCCCATTATACAATCTATCTGTGACTCGTTTCCTTTATCTATAAAATGGGACTAACAATAGTATCTATGTCCTATGGTGACCTTGAACAGTAAAAGCAGGAGTAAACGAATATAAATACATATACATATAAAGAGGCAATGCCTGGTCTAGGGTAAGCCCTATAAAACTGTCAGCCTGAATTACTTTGCTATACTGCAGAAATTAACACAATATTGTAAGTCAATTATACTTCAATAAAATAAACTGCTAGCTATTACTGCTATTATTAAAGGCAACTGAATCTGTTAACCTAAAATACACTGTGTCCACTTTTTGATTAGCACATGTTAAATCAAAAGCCATACTGAATTACACCAACCAATATCTCCCATACATAAACGTGTACGCAAATATACTCGAACACGTATTAGTTTTGCCCACACACTTTTCCCAGTTTCCAAATAAGTAAACTAAAGAGCAGGAAGATCATGTAACTTTCCCAAAGTCACCCAGCAAGTAAGTGACAGAGGCAGGATTAAACCAGGAGTCTGGCTCTAAGATCTGTTCTCTGCTGTTCTGATCAAGTCCATCCCATGTATAAGAAAACTCAACTGCTTTTGGCCGGGACATATTTACCTGCAAATATACTGGTATAAATTTAACTCAAAAGTCACAGTATTATCCTACTATGATTTCTTATTCTTACTCTTTGTCTCTAAGGAAAATCAGATATTGTGGGCTAACTTTTCAGAAGACAGTTCCCTTTTAAAATAGATGGCTTTGCCATCATGGTTCTTACTGGAGATGGCACCCCAAGCCAACATTCTCAAGTTAGAGGTCATGATAAGCTCTATTCATGCAAGCAGTGTGTGGTGGCATCTTTGGCATGAAGGCCACGTGTTGCTCTGAACTAAAACTGGTTTTGTCTCTGCTTCAAGGAGACAAATCCTTCTGTCTTTTTTGTTTGAACCAGTAAATTCCAGCTTATCCCTCAGGGACTTTCTTGGCTGAAAATCAATCAAGGGGGTCTTACCGAAGCTGAGCCCCACTGGGGACACTGCTCTGCACTCCAGAGAGGTGAATGACAAAGGCCTCCAGCCGCCCGGGGCTTGGGTGTGTCCAAAGCAAGACTCTTTTACTTTCTTCTCCATGGGAAAAGGAAAGCCTCCCTGACAGGGAACATGGAAAGGGAAGCAGGGTTTCATTTCTTTGAGTTCTTAAATTGGGATTCAACTCTTAAACATATAGTAAAATCTTTCCTTTTCCCAAATTCTATGACGGTCTACAAAAGGCAAAACATTTAAAAAGCCAGTGGTGGGGGTAGGGTGTAAATAAACTTAGAGGAAGCTCCGGAGACCACATAAACCTTGCCTTCAATCCTGTCTACTCTACAAGGTAGAGGTCAAACCATCCAACACTGGCATGTCACTGACCCTCACAGAACTAATGGTATAACTAAAAACTAAAGTAGATGAAATAACAGCTGCTTTACTATTAGAAATATTCAGTTCAACACATACATGGATATAAGAGTGTGTCTTTTTGATTATTGTATTGGGACTTCCCTTAGCTCAGATTAAATTGAAGAAAGTAGGGAAAACCTCCAGACCATTCAGGTTGTGACCTAAATCAAATCCCTAACGATTATACAGTGGAAGTGAGAAACAGATTTAAGGGACTAGATCTGATAGACAGAGTGCCTGAGGAACTATGGACGGAGACTCATGACATTGTACAGGAGACAGGAATCAAAACCATCCCCAAGAAGAAGAAATGCAAAAAAGCATAATGGCTGTCTGAGGAGGCCTTACAAATAACTAGGAAAAGAAGGGAAGCAAAAAGCAAAGGAGAAAAGGAAAGATATACCCATTTGAATGCAGAGTTCCAAAGAATAACAAGGAGAAATAAGAAAGCCTTCCTCAGGGATCAGTGCAAGGAAATAGAGGAAAACAGCAGAATGGAAAGACTAGAGATCTCTTCAAGAAAACAGAGATGCCCAGGGAACATTTCATGCAAAGATGGGGTCAATAAAGGACAGAAACGGTATGGACCTAACAGAAGCAGAAGATGTTAAGAAGAGGTGGCAAGAATACATGGAAGAACTATACAAAAAAGATCCTCACGATCCAGGTAATCATGATGGTATGATCACTCATCTAGAGCCAGACATCCTGGAATGCGAGGTCAAGTGGGCCTTAGGAAGCATCACTATGTACAAAGCTAGTGGAGGTGATGGAATTCCAGCTGAACTACTGCCAATCCTAAAAGATGATGCTGTGAAAGTGCTGCACTCAATATGCCAGCAAATTTGGAAAACTCAGCAGTGGCCACAGGACTGGAAAAGGTCAGTTTTCATTTCAATCCCAAAGAAAGGCAATGCCAAAGAATGCTCACACTACCACACAATTGCACTCATCTCACATGCTAGCAAAGTAATGCTCAAAATTCTCCAAGCCAGGCTTCAGCAACACATGAACCGTGAACTTCCAGATGTTCAAGCTGATTTTAGAAGAGGCAGAGGAACCAGAGATCAAATTGCCAATATCTGCTGGATCATCGAAAAAGCAAGAGAGTCCCAGAAAAACATCTATTTCTGCTTTATTGACTACGCCAAAGCCTTTGACTGTGTGGATCACAATAAACTGTGAAGGAGATGGGAATACCAGACCACCTGGCCTGCCTCTTGAGAAATGTGTATGCAGGTCAGGAAGCAACAGTTAGAACTAGACACAGAACAACAGACTGGTTCTAATAGGAAAAGGAGTATGTCAAGACTGTATACTGTCACTCTGCTTATTTAACTTATATGCAGAGTACATCATGAGAAATGCTGGGCTGGATGAAGCACAAGCTGGAATCAAGACTGCTGGGAGAAATATCAATAACCTCAGATATGCAGATGACACCACCCTTATAGCAGAAAGTGAAGCAGAACTAAAGAACCTCTTGATGAAAGTGAAAGAAGAGAGTGAAGAAGTTGGCTTAAAGCTCAACATTCAGAAAACTAAGATCATGGCATCTGGTCCCATCACTTCATGGCAAACAGATGGGGAAACAGTGGAAACAGTGTCAGACTCTATTTTGGGGGGCTCCAAAATCACTGCAGAGGGTGAGTGCAGCCATGAAATTAAAAGATGCTTGCTTCTTGGAAGAAAAGTTAGGACCAACCTAGACAGAATATTAAAAAGCAGAGACATTACTGTGCCAACAAAGGTCCCTCTAGTCAAGGTTAATGGTTTTTCCACTAGTCATGTATGTATGTGAGAGTTGAACTATAAAGAAAGCTGAGCACAGAAGAATTGATGCTTTTGAAACTGTGGTGTTGGAAAAGACTCTTTTTTTTTTTTTTTTTGGAAAAGACTCTTGAGAGTCCCTTGAACTGCAAGGAGATCCAACCAGTCCATCCTAAAGGAGATCAGTCCTGAATATTCACTGGAAGGACTGATGTTGAAGCTGAAATGCCATTACTTCAGCCACCTGATGCAAAGAGCTGACTCATTGGAAAAGACCCTGATGCTGGGAAAGATTGAAGGCAGGAGGAGAAGGGGATGACAGAGGATGAGATGGTTGGATGGTATCACCGACTCAATGGACATGGGTTTGGGTGGACTCCGGGAGTTGGTGACGGACAGGGAGCCCTGGTGAGCTGCAGTCCATGGGGTCACAAAGAGCTGGACATGACTGAGCGACTGAACTGAACTGAACTGATAGCTCAGATGGTAAAGAACCTGCCTGCAACGCAGGAGACCCAGGTTCGATCCCTGGGTCAGGAAGATCCCCTGGAGAAGGAAATGACAATCCACTCCAGTATTCTTGCCTGGAGAATCCCATGGACAGAGGGGCCTCACGGGCTACAGTCCAAGGGGTCGCAAAGAGTCGGATATGACTAAGCGAGCGACACACACAGCACACACATGGGCCAGAGCACTCCATGGGCCTCATGGTTACTTTTAACAAACTCCTCACGTATAAACCTGGGGTTTCCCAGGAGACTCAGTGGTAAAGAGTCTCCCTGCTGTGCAGGAGATGTGGGTTTATACGCTGGATCAAGAAGATTTTCTGGAGTAGGAAATAGCAACCCACTCCAGTATTCTTGCCTGGGAGATCCCACAGACAGAGGAGCCTGGCAAGCTACAGTCCATGGGGTAGCAAAGAGTCAGACATGACAGCAACTGAACAACATGTTTAAACAGAGCAGGCTACTTACGACCATTATTTTCAGGTGAGGTATGATGTTCTTAATTTCAGTGCAATTCTGATCACTTAAATATGAGAAGACTGTATTAGAAGGCAAAGAGCTAGCTCATTCATTGTCCAGAGTAAAGAGAATCAAAGAAAATTAGTGGCCAATGATACATTTCCATGTTCTACAGATAAAATCTTAGAAAAGACACAACTCACCTACTTTGGGGGTCATGTTGCCAACAGTAGTGAATTCAGGGATTTCTGACCCAGGGACGTATCCAGCCGCCCAGGAAACTTTGAGAGACCCATACGTGCCTCTCCTAGAAATCACAGCTTGGCTTGTTCCGGCAGTGATGTCCGTGAGTGGAAAAGCAGTAGATTCAAACCCAACCTGAGAGAAAACATGCTTAGAATATTTTCTCTTTCTCTAAAAGTTCCTGTTTTCTTAGGAGTGGGTTAAAAGTCAACTTTCTCTTAGTTTACACAGTATATGTCTCTGCTCTAAAATACTCTTGATTAAAGAGTAGTATTTAAGAAATGGCATCTGAAATTTGAAAACGTATCCTATTTATAATTTTGATAATAGTTTATAGCTTTGTTTTTTTATCAAAATGTAAGCCTCTGAATTAACACTATCTAAAAATACAACTGTAACTCTGGTTAAATGACAAGATTAAAAATGGCATTTTAATGACTTGTTATGGGTCTTTATATGGGAGTATAAAGAAAGCTGAGTGCCGAGGCTATGGCTTTTCCAGTAGTCATATGTGGATGTGAGAGATGGACTATAAAGAAAGCTGAGCACCAAAGAATTGATGCTTTTGAACTGTGGTGTTGGAGAAGATGCTTGAGAGTCCCTTGGACTGCAAGGAGATCCAACCAGTCCATCCTAAAGGAAATCAGTCCTGAATATTCATTGGAAGGACTGATGCTGAAGCTGAAACTCCAATACTTTGGCGACCTGATGCGAAGAACTGATGCACTGGAAAAGACACTGATGCTGGGAAAGATTGAAGGATGGAGAAGGGGACGACAGAGAATGAGACGGTTGGATGGCATCACTGACTCAATGGACATGAGTTTGAGTAAACTCCGGGAGTTGGTGATGGACAAGGAGGCCTGGCGTGCTGCAGTCCATGGGGTCACAGAGAGTCAGACAAGACTGAGCGACTGAACTGATGGGTCTTTATAGAAACTGTTTTGTATAAAACTAAACTTTGACTTCTTTCTGAGATACAACAATAAATTTATAAAGTGAGTACCATGAACTAGATTTTCTAGTAAGGATTTTTTCAGCCTTTGATTCAATTTAATATCTTTTGTTGAGGATCATAAATCTTTAAGATTTTTTAAAATAATGATTTTTTTCACCCACATAAAGGAAGATCTGATTTTCAGGGTCAACCTTCCCAAAGTACCCTGGGATTTATACATTAAAATAAGTTCTGGTCAGAGAATAGAAATAAAACCAGATTTCTGGCTTCACACTGTTATTTGGACAACTTAGTTTACCTCTTTTGTTCCAAGTATCTATAAATTTGGGATACCATAGGCTCAACAGTTTTATATTAAGACTCATCTTCCCCATTTTAAATTGGACTGGAGAGGGGCAGAAAAGTGTGAGACAGGGCCATAGGACAGCTTCTGAAGCCACAGAAAAGAAAAACAACAACTTCAATTTGACACCAGTCTAGATTCCCTATTTCAGCAAGTCTTCTGCTTAGCAACTGCCAAAATCTGTAGTGTATCTCAGCTCATGCTTGCTACATGGTTAAAGGCTGTTAGAAAGTATCCGAGCTACATCACAAGTGTGCATGCACACACACACAATACACACACACTCAAATACTGGTGAGGAGTACAGAAGGACACAGCAAGGACAGAAGGACACAGCAAGGACAGAAGAACACTATGACTGGCCGTCATCTGGCCCTTTGAGGTGACACAATGTTGTGACCACAAGCACAGACAAGGAGTAGAAAACAGTTCACTACACCAAATGAACGGTTCAGGCTGAAAGGAATCTTTGTTATAACGACCCATGAACAAAAGAAGATAAAACGTCAACGCATGATACTCTATACGCTCAGTCTCTCTTGAACAGAGGAGGTGCAGCCAAAAACCAATCCTCTCAGTTATTTTTAACGCTGTGGGTTCCACTTTAGGGGCAAAGCAAATTCATCCCCTGGGAAGTAGCAGCCCGGGAGGCAGTAACTTGAAGACCATCCCCTTTACGGCCACAGACCCCGTTAGTAAACTGTGGGCCAGACCTCACCACGCCTGCCATGAGTGTCTATCTGGACAGACGCCACGTCCACTTCCTGGTCAAGCTGAAGGAACCCCCCTCTGAGGGAACAGGACACAAGCTGGTATCTTCTCATGGTTTATAAAACACAGACATTACACAGCCAGAGGCAGCAGCCCTGTCTTGTTCCCACACTGACAGAATCGGCCTACACAGGAAGCGAAGTCCTCAAGGCATTCTCTGTTCTCATGTGAGTTATGAAGTGATTGGGGAACAACCTTCCCTAACATGAACTTAGGCAGGAGATTCAAATACCTAAGTGTGCCACTAGCATTCATCTACGTTAGCACAAGCTTGCCACAGTAAAAAGAGCCCCACAGATTAAATATTCACAATGCTAGTAAAAGAAAGTCTGAAATATTAATGGATGCTTCATTCTCATTTTAATTTTTTAGCATAAAATGTCTCAATATTAAATACTCATTATCAGGAAAAAAACAAGTTTTGACTCTAAGTGACCATTATTTTAAAGATTCTATACCTTACATTCAAATAAAAATTCTATACCTTATATTCTACAAGATACAGACTTTTTTAAACTGAAAAAGGAGATATGGTTTTCCACCTACTGACAAAAATTGCCAAATTATTTTCAGATAGTGTATCCATAATGCTTAAACTTGATATTCACAGGATTACAGATTTAAGGAATCAAACTCACAGACTCTTAGTCCTTTCTGTAAGAGCTGCCCTCCAGTGGTTCCGAGGGAGTACCACACCCAGTGCCAAGTACCTGAGAATTGGCAGCTTTCTCTGGAACTGGAAGGACGGCGGATTTTGCTTCCTGGAGAATTTTGGGCACGCCATAGAAATTTCCACCAACAAGCATCACAGTCACCAGCTGTAAGGTGAAATTCGAGCCCAGAGGTAGGAAGACCTATAAACAAACAGTGTAAGTGACTTTTTATTAGTAAAAGATAATTTTCAAAGAAAAATACTGACATTTGAAGTGAGCCATTAGCACTCATTCTGTATCAATCTCATCAATATATGTCCTTTCCCCCAGATTATAAAACAAAGGTCCATGATGAAGACTTTCAGGCTAAGAGTGAGAGTCATATATTATTAAAAAATACCACAAATTTTCAAATTCACCACGCATGCCTGGGTGTGTTATGCTTAGTCACTCAGCCATGTCCAACTCTTTGCGACCCTATGGACTGTAGCCCACCAGGCTCCTCTGTCCATGGGATTCTCCAGGCAAGAATACTGGAGTGGGTTGTCATGCCCTCCTCCAGGGGATCTTTCCAACCCAGGGATCGAACCCAGGTCTCCCACATTACAGGCAGATTCCATCCGAGCCACCAAGGAAACCCAAGAATACTGCAGTGGTAGCCTATCCCTTCTCCAGGGCATCTTCTAGACCCAGGAACTGAACCGGGGTCTCCTGCACTGCAGGAGGATTCTTTACCAGCTGAGTTACTGGGAAGCCAGTAACTTGAAGAATGACGAGAATCCCAGGAGTATCAGTGATAGAATCACATGTTCCAGGAATGGAGGGAGCACAGTGGTGAAAAGTGTCAGCTCCTAAAAGCAGCAAAACTCACTTTCTCCTTCTTCACTGGGTTCAGTTCAGTTTAGTTGCTCAGTCGTGTCTGACTCTTTGAGACCCCATGAACCGCAGAACACCAGGCTTCCCTGTCCATCACCAACTCTCGGAGTCCACCCAAACCCATGTCATTGAATCAATATTCCATCCAACATCTCATCCTCTGTCGTCCCTTCTCCTACTGCCCTCAATCTTCTAGCATCAGATCTTTTCAATGAGCACTCTTCGCAGGGTGGCCAAAGTATTGGAGTTTCACTTCAGCATCAGTTCCTCAATGAACACCAGGACTGATCTCCTTTAGATGGACTGTTGGATCTCTTGCAGTCCAAGAGACTCTCAGCTCTTTCCAACTCACAGTTTCAAAATAGCATCAATTCTTCACGCTCAGCTTCTTACAGTCCAACTCTCAATCCATTACATGACCATCGGAAAAACCATAGCCTTGA